>NW_024070207.1:119058498-119192627 GCF_014754425.2 Oryx dammah
CAAATTTGGAAAACTCAGCAGTGGCCACAGGACTGGAAAAGGTCAGTGTTCATTCCAACCCCAAAGAAAGGCAATGCCAAGGAATGCTCAAACTACCGCACAATTGCACTCATCTCACATGCTAGTAAAGTGATGCTCAAAATTCTCCAAGCCAGGCTTCAGCAATACGTGAACCGTGAACTTCCTGATGTTCAAGCTGATTTTAGAAAAGGCAGAGGAACCAGAGATCAAATTGCCAACATCCGCTGGATCATGGAAAAAGCAAGAGAGTTCCAGAAAAACATCTATTTCTGCTTTATTGACTATGCCAAAGCCTTTGACTGTGTGGATCACAATAAACTGGAAAATTCTGAAAGAGATGGGAATACCAGACCACCTGACCTGCCTCTTGAGAAATCTGTATGCAGGCCAGGAAGCAACAGTTAGAACTGGACATGGAACAACAGACTGGTTCCAAATAGGAAAAGGAGTACGTCAAGGCTGTATATTGTCACCCTGCTTATTTAACTTATATGCAGAGTACATCATGAGAAACGCTGGGCTGAAAGAAGCACAAGCTGGAATCAAGATTGCTGGGAGAAATATCAATCACCTCAGATATGCAGATGACACCACCCTTATGGCAGAAAGTGAAGAGGAACTAAAAAGCTTCTTTATGAAAGTAAAAGAGGAGAGTGAAAAAGTTGGCTTAAAGCTCAACATTCAGAAAACAAGATCATGGCATCTGGTCCCATCACTTCATGGCAAATAGATGGGGAAACAGTGGAAACTGTCAGACTTTATTTTTTTGGGCTCCGAAATCACTGCAGATGGTGATTGCAGCCTTGACATTAAAAGAGCTTACTCTTTGGAAGAAAAGTTATGACCAACCTAGATAGCATATTCAAAAGCAGAGACATTACTCTGCCGACTAAGGTCCATCTAATTAAGGCTATGGTTTTTCCAGTAGTCATGTATGGATGTGAGAGTTGGACTGTAAAGAAGGCTGAGCGCCAAAGAATTGATGCTTTTGAAGTGTGGTGTTGGAGAAGACTCTTGAGAGTCCCTTGGACTGCAAGGAGATCCAACCAGTCCATTCTGAAGGAGATCAGCCCTGGGATTTCTTTGGAAGGAATGATGCTAAAGCGGAAACTCCAGTACTTTGGCCACCTCATGCGAAGAGTTGACTCATTGGAAAAGACTCTGATGCTGGGAGGGATTGGGGGCAGGAGGAGAAGGGGACGACAGAGGATGAGATGGCTGGATGGCATCACCGACTAAATGGACGTGAGTCTGAGTGATCTCTGGGAGTTGGTGATGGACAGGGAGGCCTGGTGTGCTGCGATTCATGGGGTCGCAAAGAGTCAGACACGACTGAGCAACTGAACTGAACTGAGGTGAAAAAAGGAAGATGCTATAAATGATGGTAGCAATTTTGTAAACAAAAAGCAAAAAACACCCCCCTCTTTCTCTTACATTTGTATATGTATATATGAATTATTGGAAGGAAATAGACTAATATGCAAAAAGAATACAATTTTCTTTTTTATGACTTTAGTATTTTCCAATTTTTTAAACATAAAGATACATTCCTCTATAAGAAATAAATTGAAGATGGTTTCAAAAACACGCATTAGGATAAGCATGTATACCTTTACCTTCTAATCAATACCTGCCAAAATGTATACAGAGAACAAAATTTACAGTCAAAACCTTACAAGGAAACTAGGAAAGACTCACTTTTTACCAGGTCTCTGGAAAACAATGATCAGGCACAAAAAAATTAGTCAAAGTTGATAGAGGACTTCATAGGTCACAGCAACTTTTCTGCATGGGAGACTGGTGCAGTTACTGGAAGTGAGAGATGAAGGTTCTGAGAACCAGAGCAGGGCAGGGGTGAGGTATGAGTGGGCTTTAGCAAGATTGACTGATG
This sequence comes from Oryx dammah, assembly GCF_014754425.2. NCBI lineage: Eukaryota > Metazoa > Chordata > Mammalia > Artiodactyla > Bovidae > Oryx > Oryx dammah. Next base: position 119,060,411 of record NW_024070207.1, read on the forward strand.
AGCATAATTTGTTTAAGCCTTTATTTGGTGGTCTGTAGTTTGTAAGTTGAATCTAAACAGATACAACAATATAAACAAACAATTTTAATGTAAGTAACTGGGTTAAAAATCATGGACACAGTCACAAAACTGGGAGAATTTTCTCTCATCTCCCAGAAAACTGTTTGGAGATATTATTCTATTTTCATTTAAAATTTTAAAATTATTATATTTTACATAGTTGAGATATCTCCTGGAGGAGGAAATGGCAACCCACTCCAGTATTCTTGCCTGGAGAATCCCGTGGACAGAGGAGCTTGGTGGGCTACAGTCCATGGAGTCTCAGAGTCGGACAGGACTGAGCCACTGAGCACACGATGTGCCCAGACACTCAAGCACATTGTGTATTTAGTGTTTCTTGAAGATGTTGTTAAGTCGCTCAGTCGTGTCTGACTCTTTACGACTCCATGGACTGCAGCATGCCAGGTTTCCTGTCCTTCACCAACTCCCGGAGCTTGTTCAAACTCATGTCCATTGATACCATCCAACCATCTCATCCTCTGTTGTCCCCTTCTCCTCCTGAACTTCGATCTTTCCCAGCATGCTTGAAGATGAGAAAGGCTTAATGAGAGATAAGCAGAAATTGTGTCCAGTTTCCTAGAATTTAAAAAAAAATTATTTTATTGTAGTAAGAATACAACATGAGATATATCCTCTTAACACATTCAAGTGTACAATATGTTATCATTGACCATAGGTACAATGTTGTGTAGCAAATCTCTAGAGTTTATTCATCTTACTTAACAAACTTTATGCCTGTTGATCAGTAACTTACCATTTCTCTCTCCCTCCAGCCTCCCTCCAAAGACCATTCCAGTCTTTGATTTTATGAATTGATGATTTTAATTGTCTCAGTAATATATGGAATGTATGGAATCATACAGTACTTTCTGTATCTGGCTTATTTTCACTGAGCATAATGTCCTCAAGGTCTTCCATGTTGTCACATATTGCAGAATTTCCTTCTTTTTTTTAGGCTGTTAAAAGATAACTGAGGCACATTAAATTTTTGAAGACTTACTTGAGCAAACAAAGCAGTGTCAAAAGTGAAAGTGGTTAGGGGCACTCCACCAGCAGGAGCTAAAGCAAAGGGTTTTACAGAGCAGATGTGGAAGTAAAGGAAGGAAATTACTTGATTTGATTGGTTTGGGAAAGCCTGGTTGACTATTTGTGAATGGTACTAAGTTCTGAGTTCCTAACCTTGAGACATTTCTAGGAATTAACTCTGGCTTAGATTTCAGTCTGCTTATGTAGGCTGCCAAGGCATTACAGCCACCTCAATTTAATGCCTCTGTAATACTGTACCAAGGCTGACTATGTGCATATCACATTTTCTTTATCCAATAATCTGTCGATGGACATTTATGTTGTTTCTGTATCTTTGTTGTTCACTTGCTAAGTTGTGCCTGACTCTTTGTGACCCCGTGAACTGTAACCTGCCAGGCTCCTCTGTCCACGGGGTTTCCAGGCAAGGATACTGGAGTGGGTTACCATTTCCTTCTCCAGGGATCTTCCCAACCCAGGGATCAAGCCCACATCTCCTCCATTGGCAGGTGGATTCTTTATCACTGAGCCACCAGGGAAGCCCCTTCTATATCTTAGCTATTATGTATAGTGCTGCAATGAACATGAAAGTGCTAAAACTTTCTTTGAGATCCTCAATTCTTTTGGATAAATACCCAGAAATGGGATTGCTGGGTCAATTTTAATTATTGGACAAATCTCCATAGTGTTTTCCATAGAGGCCCTACCGTTTTGTATTCCCATTAGCAGTTTGAATGGGTTCCAGTTTCCTAGGAAAGCTTTTTTAAGTGGAAATTGATTCAGGAGGCCAGTGCCCTTTTCTTGTCCTGTTTTTTCCTTCCTTCTTGACCTAATATGTATTTCTCTTTGACTTATCAATATGGATGGTAATTGTAACTTAAAATTGTTGATATTCAAATATTGAGAAAACTCTTGAATTACTAGAATGAATGAAACTGGTTAAGATGACATATTTCTATGCATACTGGTAAGATTTTTTGAGGACATTTTACTTAATATTTTTACGTTGGTATTTGAAGATATTTAGCCAAAGTTTTCTTTTTCCAGGCTTTCCCAAACCAATCAAATCAAGTAATTTCCTTCCTTTACTTCCACATCTGCTCTGTAAAACCCTTTGCTTTAGCTCCTGCTGGTGGAGTGCCCCTAACCACTTTCACTTTTGACACTGCTTTGTTTGCTCAAAAGTGCTTTCTTTTTCTTTTTTTTTTTAGTTTAATTTTATTTATTTCTTTTTGGCTGTGCTGGGTTTCTGTTGCTGCACAGGCTTTTTCTCTAGTTGCAGTCAGCAGAGACTTCTCTCTAGTTGTGGTGCATGGCCTTCTCTTTGCAGCAGTTTCTCTTTTTGCAAAGCATGACTTTTAGGGCATACGAACTTCAGTAGTTGCAGCTCTTAAGCACTAGAGACAGGCTTAGTAGTTGTGGCTCACAGGCTTATTTGCTCTGTGGCATGTGGGATCTTCCTGGATCAAGGATCAAACTTGTGTTCGATTGATAGGCACATTCTTTACCACTGGGCCACCATGGAAGCCCTAGTGCTTTCTTTTTCAGCTGTTGGGATGAGTATTTTATCTTTATCTGGTAAATGCAGTCTGATCTTACTTTGGCAAGCTCCTTTCCCCCAAGCAATAAGATTGTAGAAAGGTTCTCTAACATGGTTCTCTATCCTTTTCTTCCACCTCAGTGAGAAAGAGACTCAGGGTAATCAATCAAATTAATCTGTCCTTCTGACCACAGTGACTGTAGGCCAGAATATGACCCAAATAAGCCAATCATCCTTTTCCTAAGGTTCAGCGTATTGACACTGCTTCCTCAGCAACGTGGGAGAAGAGACAATAAATCCAGAAAGCAAACAGGAGCAGAGATGAAAAGTGAGAGGTGGATAGACATCAATCCTTGGTGATAGTTTAACCAAGGATCCAGTCATTCTTGATCTAACCATTAAGTGTTCAGTTATATTATCCACAAATTTTCCAGGTTGCATAAATTAATTAGAATTTGGTTTTCTCACTTGTGACCAAAAGAATCCTGACTTGATGTACATTTGTTGGAACAGATTAAAAATATTATGGCAGATGCATGCAGTAGAGAATTGTTTACCTTTTAGAAAGGATATTATTGATCTATATTTATTGATATGGAAAGATGCTAATGACACATTATTATTGAGTGAAAATCATCAGTGTTTGAAGTGTGATTCCATTGAAGTAAAATAACATATATATGTATATACAATCATCCTTAGGATCCATGAGGGATTGGTTCCAGGAGCCCTACCCCACCACCTGACATATACCAAAATCCATGTACCGTATATTAGAATGGAGGGTACAGCTGGCCCTCCATATCCCTGGATTTCACATCTGTGGATTCAACCAAGAGTGGGTAGACATTTTTCTGGTTGTTTGAGTCCACAGTTGTGAAACCTGAAAATTCAGAGGGCTAACTGTATATTAACTGGGGGAAAAAAATCCATTTGTAAGTATGGACCTGCATAGTTCAAATCCATGTTGTTCAAGGATCAACTGTATATGTGTATGTGTATATATATACATGCATATATAATTTTTAATTCTCAATGAAAAAGTGTTAACAAAAAGAAGAAAAAATAAGAACTCAGTTGAGAAGCTTGGTGAAGCAGGCCAAAAATGACTTGTTGAGTTTTGTTCCTCAGTGTGATTTTACTTAAGACTGAATAGTGGGAACTTTAGGAATTAAGTCTAGGTGATAAATTGTTAAAAAAAAAACTAGTCCTGGAGCTGAATTTGTTGTCTATAAAAAGAAAGCTGTGTCACTCAGGCGTGAGTTCACTACAGGGGAAGAAGGAAGAAGAAGTATACCAAATTAGGCAAGTCCTGAGGACAGTTCTCTGGTTAGCACAGGAGGCAGGCTCCTTGTGATAGGGTTGCCTTTAAGTTTTGTGTCACTGATGCCAGAAAGATGCCTTCAAATAAGGTTGGCATGGATTAAGATGCTAGCGAGCCCAGGATCATTCAGAGGATGCGCTCGTATTCTCCTGCTCAGTGGCTGACTGTTCCATTAATAGTTGTCATCTGACCTCTGTCGAGGCCATAACTAAATAAGCATTTGTACCTGGACAGTTTGTGATCATTCTCCCTCTTTATCACCCTGTGAAGAGGTTAGTTTGGCACGTGAAATGTGAGCTGATAAGGTGGCCACTATAATGAAAGAGGGAATTCTCTTTCTGGATCTTAGGGTTAGGATGACCAAAAGCCGGATGAGCCCTTAAGGGTTGGAGGTAGTCTGCTAGTAAAGGCTGGGAGCAAGACTGAGAAATCCCTCTTCTGAGGGACCCTAATGATGGGTCTTCATTTGGGTCCTGCTATCAAACTATCCTGTTATTTTTAGTGTTTAAAAAATTATTATTGCCAGCATTACAAGAAAGTCCAGTGTAAAGGAGTCACCTGGATTGTGTTATGCTGATGAGAGAGAAGAGGGTGTATCCCTCACTTGTGAGGCAGACAGTGATGGGACCTAGTGTACCCTGGTGAGAAGGTCAAGTGAGAAAGCTGTCACCTGGCAAGGACAGCAGTGTCCTGCAGAGCTGGGACCCCACTGTCACTGCTCTGCTGTGGGGTGAGGGTGGGGTTGTGCAGCAGGTTGGCTGTGTAACAATGATGTAGGAGTGGAACGTACTCACCAGCACATGTGAGGTGCTCCCTGGAACCTCTCATAAGACCAGAGGGGGACCCTTGATGATAAAGATATATAGGTGAATGAGCCCAGTAGTTCCACGTGGGGTGTGTGTGTGTGTGTGTGTGTGTTGTGTGTCTACCATGAGAGGCAAAGTAGAAGGGCAATTGAGAGCAAGCAATTTGGAAGGATGTTTAAATGTTCCAACTAATTAACTGTGGTGTGACTTCGACTGGTTTTTAATTTCTTCTTTGTGCTTTTTAATTGTTTGACTTTTCTTTTTAAAAAATGAAAATATATTGTTAAAATATTTTTACAGGGCTGAAAAATGAGCCGAGTTCCCAGGTTAGCTCATTTATAACAGCTCTTAGTAGGAATTACATTTACTATTTCAGGTTTAATTTTGGAATGGGCTTAACTTAGCCTTTGGAAAATATTCCTCACAATGTAGAAAAATCAGTGAACTCTTTTGTGGGACAAGGGTCTAGATTTTCTCCTTCCTATTCAACAGCTATGTGACCTCAGATGAGTTTCTTTACTTCTTGAAACTATTTCCTTATCAGTAAAGTCGTCGTGTATGCATGCTCAGTCACTCAGTTGTGTCTGACTCTTTGTGACCCCATGGACTATAGCCCACCAGGTTCCTCTGTCCATGGAATTTCCCAGGCAAGAATACTGGAGTGGGCTGCTATTTCCTCCTCTAGGGGATCTTCTTGACCCAGGGATCAAACCCATGTCTCCTGCATTGGCAGGTGAATTCTTAACCACTGAGTCACCTGGGAAACTCTTACCAGTGAAAGAGAATGGTAATTTCCACCCAATGGAATGGTAGTAAGATCTAATTGAATTGTATGCACATGCTATGAGTTGTTATGAAAATGTAAGGTTTTATTAGTGTTATTATTATTATTGTTACTTGTACTGAAATTATGATGATGTCAAGTTTCAGGGAAATAATTTCCTAATTGGATATCTGGTTGCTAACAATGATAAAAAGGTTTAATATAAGCTGTCAAAAGAAAGCAAATAAAACTTTAGGTCAAAAAAGAGGAATTGGATTTGTGAACTGGAATTTAATATGTATTGCATGAAATGCCTTACAGAGATGACTTATAGCACTCAATAAAACCTGTTGGTTGGTTGATTTGATTTAGAACAGCAAAATCCATGAAAATAAACACTGACCCATCTACCCAGGAAGGGCTTTGCAAATCAAATAGCTTTTGGTCAACAGGCCTGGTGACAGACAATATGAGGAATTCAATTTGCTCCACATCTATTTTCATATATTGGCTTGGAATATTCTGGCTTTTTGGGGGAGTCTGCAGCAGAAATTGAGTGTTTCATCTGCAAGTTGAAAGTATGAGTCAGTTTAGTGAGCAAAGAAATATAAGCTGTATCATTGCTTAGGAAGATAATGTGAGGCATAAGTGGTATACATGGGTGAGGCCTAAATGGAATACTGTGAGCCCAGATACATTTATTCTGGTCAAATGTTCTAAAAACTATTTTCAATAATCTTTTTAAAATACGGCAGGCACCAGAACTCTGATAGCCCAATAAAAAGACACAGAGCTCAATAAAATGTGGGCAAAAGACTTGAACAGACGTTTTAGTAAGGGTGATAAATGAAGGGTCAATAAGCACGTGAAAACGGTTTCAGCATTATCAGTCAACAACAAAATGCTAATTAAATACCATTTTTAAATGTGTGAGGTGTTCTTTGGAACCTCTGAGATGGTCTCAGGAAATACTGCTACTCACTTTAAATTAAGGACATTGACCATACTTCGCATGTGTTGACAAGGAGGTGCAAGAACTGCATTCTCTTGTGCATTACAGGTGGAAATGTGAAATGGTACAAACACTTGGGATCAGTTTCCTTTTCTTCTTTTTTCTTTCTTTTTTAAAAAATATTTATGTGGCTGTGCTGGGTTTCAGTTGCTGCATGCAGGATCTTTAGTTGTAGCATGTGGGATCTCGTTCCCTAACCAGGGATCGAACCTAGGCCCCCTGCATTGGCAGCACAAAGTCCTAGCCACTGGATCACCAGGGAAACCCCTCCTTTACTTAAACAATTAAACACACTCTTTTTGTCCCAGCAACTCTACTTCTAGGTATTTACCCATAAAGAGTGAAAATGTATCTTTAGCAGAGTGGAGTTGAACCAACTCAGAGCTAGGTCCCAACCTTGACTCTAGGGGGGTTTCACTGGGTTCTGTCATCTTTCTTTGCTCCACCTTTTACAAGGATTGGTGAAATTAGGTGGTTTCTCAGTTTCCTTAAAAACTGTATTTATAAGAGTCTGTGAAATAGTCCTTTGTGATATGGTTCTTACTTTCAAAGCCTCAGAAGCTCTGCCCCTCCTGGCACCAGCATGTGTAAGGACTCAGATGGCATGAAGTTCAAAAGGTTTGGTAGCTCTTCAGAAATTGTCCTGTTTTCAGAGGAAAATTCTTCCCCATTTCCTCCCCATCAGGGCTCAAAGCTAAGAAACAGAGGTGTGTTAGCATACCTGGGGAGAAGGAAATGGCAACCCACTCAAGTATTCTTGCCTAGAGAATCCCGTGGACCGAGGAGCCTGGCGGGCTGCTGTCCATGGGGTTGCACAGAGTCGGACACAAGTGAAGCAACTTAGCATGCATGCATGCATTGGAGAAGGAAATGGCAACCCACTCCAGTGTTCATGCCTGGAGAATCCCAGGGACAGAGGAGCCGGGTGGGCTGCCGTCTTTGGGGTTGCACAGAGTCAGACATGGCTGAAGTGACTTAGCAGCAGCAACAGCAGCATATCTGGAAGTTGCTCTGATCTTGTGTCTGAATACATTAAGAAATCCATTCACCCACAAGTATTTATTAAACACCTGCTGCATATAAGGCATTGTGTTAGGAACCAGCTTTGAGGGAATACACGGCCATGAATAAAACACAATTTTCTGTCCTCATAGAAATGCTTATGTGATTCGAATATAGACAAAAATATGACTGTGGCATACATAGCACAGGCGAGACATACAGAAAACGCCATGAGCCAGAAGGAATTGAGTGATTGTTCTGACCAGGGAAAGCATCATCAAGGAATTTCTCATGGAGAACAGGGCATAGGAGCTGGGTGTTAATGTGTAGAGCGATTGAGAAGGAGCAGACAGAGGAAAATGCATGTAATATGCCATTCCGTGGTCTCTTCTGGGATGATGGAGAACTGGACACCACTGGATGGAACGTAGCTAGAGCATGGTAGAGGGACAAGAGATTCAGGTCAAGTGAAAAACGCCTTGGTGTGCAAGAGCAAGATGTTTGGGTTTTATTTTGGAAACATTTAGGCCCCTCTTCTTGATATTGTTGTTGTTTATTTTTTTAAACAATTTTCTTTATTGTCACGGGCTCTTTGTTGTGGTGTGAGGGCTTCCCTAGTTGCAGTACACGGGCTTAGTAGTCATTGCGCAGGGGCTCAGTTACTCTGTGGCATGTGGAATCTTTGTTCCCCACCCAGGGATTGAACCCATGTCTCCTGCATTTAAAGGGAGATTCTTAACCACTGGACCACCAGAGAAGTCCCTAGGACCTGCTTTCTATTGACAACGTTCCACAGTGGGATCAACAAACTATAGCCCATGGGTCAAATCTGGCCTGTGGCCTATCTTTGTACAGCCTGTAGACTAAGAGTGATTTCTTACATTTTTCAATAGTTGAAAAAATCAAAAGAAGAATAATATTTCATGACAAGTAAAAATGATTTGAAATTCACATTTCAGTGTCCATAAATACAATTTTATTGGAACACATTTCAGGGTCTATAAATGCAGTGACCATAAATACAGCCACACTAATTTATTTATATATGGTTGTTTCATGCTACAACAACAGAGCTGACTAGTTGTGACAGAGGCAGTGTGGCCCACAAAACCTGAAATATTTACAATCTGGCTCTTTACCAAAACAAGTTTGCCAGCCCCTGGCTTAGATAATCAAAATCTTTAACCTGTTGAAGAACTTCATTTGTTTTTATTGACCACTGTAAATGGAAAAAAAAAAAAACCACAACTCTTTAGCTATCTGGCCCCTTTTATTTTCTGCTCATTCACATTTCATGAAAACCCAGTATGCTGTATTAAAAATTCTTTATAGCCAAAATTACGATGTTCCATGGCAAGGTTTCCCTAAGATGCAAGTTTCAAAAGGAAAGCCCTAAAAGTAGTCCACACTGCAGACAAATACTGGAGTAACTATAATACATGACATTATAGTCTGTGACTAGCAGTCATAAAATGTGTAGGCAGCATGACAGTGAATATACATGAGCACTCAGTGAGTTTATCCAAGGACAAAGGTGGTCAAGTGTGGTGTGGAGTGCTTTCCTCCTGGCGTTTGAGTACAGACTCTCTCTTTCCCAGTCAATGCCTGTAAAACTTAGTGACAACCAAGTGCAGGGCTTCCCTGGTGGCTCAGATGGTAAAGAATCCACCTGCAATGCGGAAGACCTGGGGTTCAATCCCTGAGTTGGGAAGATCCCCTGGAGGAGGGCATGGCAACCTTCTCCAGTATTCTTGCCTGGAGAATCCCCATGCACAGAGGAGCCTGACAGGCTGCAGTCCATGGGGTCACAGAGTTGGACACAACTGAGCAGCTAAGCACAGCACAGGTGCAGGGCAGTATTTGAGAAGGTTATTTTGCTCCTGGGAAATGAAGAGTTTGGAATAATAAGAGGCTATAGGTCCATCATTTAAGTGACTCTTATAAAATAAGGGGGTAAGTCTGCCACTTTTACTGGCTTCCTACAGTATCCTAAGAAAAACTGGAAAGTGTTCCTTATCTTCTGGGGGGTGGGGGGAATCAGAGAAAAACCTAAGTATCATGAAAAAACCCTTAGGGTTAGGACTTCTCTTTTCTTTGGCCTTCCTGTAGTACCTTGCAACAGCAACAGTATCACCATCATCATTGTCATTATTATCATCATTATAGCCATTGTTTCTTGAGCAGAATAGAAGCTTTTCATCCATCATGACTGTTAGTATGATCCATGGTCTTAAAAGCTGAGTATATTGTAGATGAGGGAGCTGAAGCTTAGAACCTTGACTTGCCTGACACAGCAGAGCTGGTAAAGGGTAGGATTGGATTTGAACTGTGATCTACGAGTGTCACAGTCCATGTTGTTTTTTCACTATTGTTTTCTGTTTAGTCACTAAGTTGTGTCTTGAATCTTTGTGACCCTGTGGACTACAGACCATCAGACTCCTCCATCCATGGGATTTCCCATGCAAGAATACTGAAGGGAGTTGCCATTTCCTTCTCCAGGGTATCTTTCCAACCCAGGGCTCAAACTGGCATCTCCTGCTTTGGCAGGTGGATTCTTTACCACTGAGCCACCAGGCAAGCCCCGTTTTCACTAAATTAATTTTTTAAATTACAGTAGCACACACACACAATTGGCCAATGTTAGCTTTATTTACATTGTTGTGCACCAGGTCTCTCGGAGAAGGCAATGGCACCCCACTTCCAGTACTCTTGCCTGGAAAATCCCATGGATGGAGGAGCCTGGTAGGCTGCAGTCCATGGGGCCGCTGAGAGTTGGACACGACTCAGTGACTTCACTTTCACTTTTCACTTTCATTCACTGGAGAAGTAAATGGCAACCTGCTCCAGTGTTCTTGCCTGGAGAATCCCAGGGATGGGAAAGCCTGGGGGGCTGCCGTCTATGGGGTCGCACAGAGTCGGACACGACTGAAGCGACTTAGCAGCAGCAGCAGCACTAGGTCTCTAGAACTTTTTCATCTCATAAGATTGAAACTCTATACCCACTGAACACCAGCTCCCCATTTCTCCCTCCTGCAAGCCCCTGGCAACCACTATTCTGTTTCTGTGAGTTTGACTGCTTTAGATAATTCATATATGTGGAGTCATACAGTATTTGTCTTTTTACAAGTTGCTTATTTCACTTAGCATAATGTCCTCAAAGTTCATCTTGGTAGCACATGACAGGAGGGTGAATAATATTCCATTGTGTGTATCTAAAGTAGTCAAACTCATAGAAACAGAAAGGAGAACAATAACAGTGGAATGATTAATAATGCTGAACTGTATACTTAAAATGTTAAACTTGTAAATTGTGTATTTTGCCACAATTAAACATTTTAATTAAAAAACACTCCCTAAAGTCAGGAACAAGACAAGGGTGCCCACTCTCACCACTACTATTCAACATAGTTTTGGAAGTTTAAGCCACAGCAATCAGAGAAGAAAAAGAAATAAAGGGAATCCAGATTGGAAAAGAAGTAAAACTCTCACTGTTTGCAGATGACATGATCCTCTACATAGAAAACCCTAAAGACTCCACCAGAAAATGACTAAAGCTAATCAATGACTATAGTAAAGTTGCAGGATATAAAATTAACACACAAAAATCCCTTGCATTCCTATACACCAACAATGAGAAAACAGAAAGAGAAATTAAGGAAACAATTCCGTTCACCATTGCAATGAAAAGAATAAAATACTTAGGAATAAAGCTACCTAAAGAAACCAAAGACCTATATGTAGAAAACTATAAAACACTGATGAAAGAAATCAAAGATGACACAAATAGATGGAGAAATGTACCATGTTCATGGATTGGAAGAATCAATATAGTGAAAATGAGTATACTACCCAAAGCAATCTATAGATTCAATGCAATCCCTATCAAGCTACCAGTGGTATTTTTCAGAGAACTGTTAATTTCACATTTGTATGGAAATACAAAAAACCTTGAATAGCCAAAGCAATCTTGAGAAAGAAGAATGGAACTGGAGGAATCAACCTGCCTGACTTCAGACTATACTACAAAGCTACAGTCATCAAGACAGTATGGTACTGGTACAAAGAGAGAAATATAGATCAATGGAACAAAATAGAAAACCCAGAGATAAATCCATGCACCTATGGATACCTTATCTTTGACAAAGGAGACAAGAATATACAATGAAGAAAAGACAATCTCTTTAACAAGTGGTGCTGGGAAAACTGGTCAACCACTTGTAAAAGAATTAAACTAGAACACTTTCTAACACCATACACAAAAATAACCTCAAAATCGATTAAATATCTAAACGTAAGACTGGAAACTATAAAACTCCTAGAGGAGAACATAGGCAAAACACTCTCTTACATAAATCACACCAAGATTCTCTATGATCCACCTCCCAGAGTAATGGAAATAAAGGCAAACATAAACAAATGGGACCTAGTTAAACTTAAAAGCTTTTGAACAATGAAGGAAACTATAAGCAAGGTGAAAAGACAGCCTTCAGAATGGGAGAAAATAATAGCAAACGAAGCAACTGACAAAGAATCTCAATAATATACAAGCAGCTCCTGCAGCTCAATTCCAGAAAAGTAAATGACCCAATAAAAAAATAGGCCAAAGAACTAAACAGACATTTCTCTAAAGAAGACATACAGATGGTTAACAAAGACATGAAAAGATGCTCAACATCATTCATTATCAGAGAAATGCAAATCAAAACCACAATGAGGTACCATTTCACACCAGTCAGAATGGCTGCGATCCAAAAGTCTACAAGCAATAAATGCTGGAGAGGGTGTGGAGAAAATGGAACCAGTTCAGTGTGGAGACTCCTTAAAAAACTGGAAATAGAACTGCCTTATGACCCAGCAATCCCACTGCTGGGCATACACACTGAGGAAACCAGAATTGAAAGAGACTCATGTACCCCAGTGTTAATCGCAGCACTGTTTACAACAGCCAGGACATGGAAGCAACCTAGATGCCCATTGGCAGATGAATGGATAAGAAAGCTGTCATACATATATACAATAGAATATTACTCAGCCATTAAAAAGTATGCATTTGAATCCATTCTAATGAGGTGGATGAAACTGGAGCCTATTATAGAGTGAAGTAAGTCAGAAAGAAAAACAGTGATACAGTATACTGACACACATATATGGAATTTAGAAAGATGATAACAATGACCCTGTATGTGAGACCGCAAAAGAGATACGGATGTGAAGAACAGACTTTTGGACTCTGTGGGAGAAGGCGAGGGTGAGATGATTTGAGAGGGTAGCATTGAAACTTGTATATTATCATATGTGAAGCAGATTGCTGGTCCAGGTTCGGTGCATGAAACAGGGTGCTCGGGGCTGGTGCACTGGGATGACCCTTGGGGATGGGATGGGGAGGGATGTGGGAGGGGAGTTCTGGATGTGCCCATGGCTGATTCATGTGGATGTATGGCGAAAACTACTACAATATTTAAAGTAATTAGCCTTCAATTAAATAAGTTAAAAAAAAAACACTCCCTAATCTTTATGTATGTGTCATCACAGGTTGAAAAGGCAGTGTGCTCTAGTGGGAAGACAACAGGGACTGTGGCATTGGGAGACTGAGGTTCAGATCCAGCCCCTGGTTCATTTCCAGCTCTCCTGTGTCAGTCAAGGTAAGCTTCTAAGCTTCAGCTCCTTCATCTATGATATATTCAGTTTGTTAGGCTATTGATACTATATTTTCTTTATCCATTTATCCATCGATGGACTTTTGGGTTACTTCTGCCTCTTGACTATTGTTTATGAGTGCTGCTGTGAATGTGGACACACAATATATCTTTGAGAATCTGCCTTCAGTTCCTTTGGATACTTATTCAGAAGTGGGTTTGCTGGATCATGTGGTAATTCTGATTTTAATTTTTGAAAACCCACCATACTGTTTTTCATAGCAGCTGCACCATTTAACATCCTCCTGGTGAGCATTTTTTATAAGCCTGAATGTTCTCATTGCTCTGGATAGATCAACAGTATAGTGATTCTGAAACTCCCAGTAAACACTAATTTAGATTAATGAAAAGAAAAGGCCCATCAGAACCATTAGAACATATGAATTATAGGATATTTTAAAATAAATGCCTTTTGTTTCATGCAGATATTTAGAAACAAAACAAATAAGCTTGCTATGTCACCTGGAAAAGACTCTTCGGGATTCTATTTAAGGAACAGAAAAAAGCGGCATCAAGCTAGAAATAAGTCTATAAATATGAGTCAAGTCCATAATAAGTATCTAATATTAATTGTCTCCAATCTATGTAGTTTATTCAGAAGAGGCAAACTTTGGCCCAAGTCTTAAATCAGTGGAATCTGAAATTGAGACTGTTATGCATTTAAATGTCCTCCAGAAATGATTGAAGCAGTTGTGTCTACAACTGATCTTTGACTTACCACAGTGTGGCTATCTTATCCTTGAATTATGTTAGCAGGAGTCATCTTTCTCATTTCTGAATCAATATTTTTCATTCATTTTTAAGTAACCATCCTTTAAGCTGATCTTGCTGACACAGTCGATAGATCTTTAGCATCATCTAGATTTGTAGGCCTTTAAGAGCCCTCCACAGATTATGTCAACTGCTCCATCCTCCACAGACAGTGCATTTGCCCCTCATTAGTCACTGTATTGGGCTTCCCTGGTGGCTCAGAGGTTAAAGCGTCTGCCTGCAATGCAGGAGACTTAGGTTCGATTTCTGGGTTGGGAAGATCCCCTGGAGAAGGAAATGGCAACCCACTCCAGTATTGTTAATAGCTAGCTGGACTCTTTGGGAGGTATTTAGGTAGCTATTATTTTTTCAACATAGGTATGAGTTGAAAATCTTCTAGGTGAATGATAGGAAATGAGGTGGGCAGAATATTTGGAATAATGTGGCTTTTGGTTTAATCAAGAACCATAAAGCCTTCTCATAACCCAGTGCATGGGTGGAGATGAAAAGGGATATTGAGGTTAATTTGTATTTTCTTGCGACCATTTAGCCTGGAAGTGAGAATCTTAATTAAATAATCAAGAAAGGCCAGACCAGCCTGGAGCAACAGTCTTAGCCCAGATAACATCAGACACAGGATTAGGGGTTCACAAGCTGAAGGGTTCTATGACAGAAAATCACTTGCCATGTGATCTAACCTGCTGAGGATACAAAAGGGCTCAACGATATAACTGTAGCTTTGCAGGATGCAGGATCTTAGTTCCCTGACCAGGGACTGAACCTGTGTCCCCTGCAGTAGAAGCACAGAGTCTTAACCACCAGACAGCCAGGGAAGTCCCTATGGGAAACTTTGAAGACGTGGTCATTAACACAGACTGTGAAACTTGTAGTCTGTCTGGAAATAGCACCAGATTAAGGATCAGGATTTGTATCCTGGCTGTTCCTGTGGCCGACTAGCTGACACTGAAGAGCTCCATTCTCTGAGCCTCTTTACTTACCTGGAAAATGAAGATGAGCTTAGAATTTAGAGTCTTGCTTCTCAAACTGGGTGAGTGAAGGATCAGGGGTTTTAGTACCATTTCATCATCAATGGATGGTTTGGTTAAATACAGTAAGAATGAATTGCTGAAAATAATCAGGTATTTGGGTATTGACAATGTCTAATGGCACTACAGGTTTCTCAGTGCTCACTGTCAGTTTATCTACCTATCTCATTGTGGACTCATGGCAAACATGCACTTTGGATGGGTGCTGGTTATCAGAGCATATTGAAAGTAGCACTGGTTTAGAGCCACTGTGGCTCTGTACCATTTGCTTATGTATTGTCTGTGTCTGCTTTCAGGGCCGCCATGGCAGAGGTCAGTAGTTATGACAGAGACCCTGAGGCATCTGAAGCATGTACTATCCAGCCCTTTATGAAAAAATTTGTCCATCCTGGTTTAGCGGGGACAGAAAAAAAGAGAGCTGGATTCATTTGCTAAGGCTCTTTCAAGCACAAAGAAATAATAATTCTGCCAAGATGCTTGGTAACAGGGAAAATTGGCTGTCTGACCCTGAAAGAGAAATAGCCAGAGAGCACTGCCCCTTCTGGTAAATTAGATCAGTATGTCCTGTGAAGACATTCTGTTCCAAAAGGAAATATTTCAATTTTTTTATTGGTTATAGTTCTAATATTCCAGGGTATTGCACCTATGCACTCTGTTACACACATAATTGCATGTTTGGCCAATTGAGATCACAGTCAAAACTCTGTCCAGATTTCTGGCTTATGCCTTTGTTAAGTTCCGGGAAATATGTACTGTCTCATTTCATTTCCCAAACCTAGTCTATTCCTAAGTAATTGTTAAGTCTCCCTGTTTACCACAAAGACCTTTCTGGAATGAGCTGCAATTTGTGGGCAAAAATAGCAAGTTCATTGGGGATTTTTCTCTTTGGCTAGTCATGAGCCTGGTCGTTTCTACCTCAGATGTCTCTTGAAACCTTCCTCCCTCTTCCCACCACAACTGCCTTAATTTATGCCATGGACAAAAAGCATTTGAAGTATATTTCCAAAACAGACACTGTTTTGTCCCATGTCACATTTCTGATTTCAGCTTCTCTGAGGTAGACTGTTCCACATACCCTAAAGACATCCAACCTCAGAGAGATCCAGAATTGCTTTTCTTTTCTGTCCTAGAGCCCCAGAGGCCCTCTTAACCTCTGGACATGCACACTGGAGGTGCTAGGGGGTTAACATCTGGTGGCTACCACCACCAAGTGGAGACAATCTCTGGGTCAGTTCTTTAGAATTCCTGGCTTTGGGTCCCTGATAGCTCAGTTGGTAAAGAATCTGCCTGCAATGCAGGAGACATTGGTTGGATTCCTGGGTCAGGAAGATCCGCTAAAGAAGGGATAGGCTACCCACTCCAGTATTCTTGGGCTTCCCTTGCGGCTCAGTTGGTAAAGAATCTGCCTGCAATGTGGGAGACCTGGGTTTGACCCCTGGTTGGGAAGATCCCCTGGAGGAGGGAACAGCTACCCACTCCAGTATTCTGACCTGGAGAAGTCCATGGACTGTGTAGTCCATGGGGTCACAAAGGTCGGACAAGACTGAGCTACTTTGACTTCACTTCTCCTCCTCCTGCAGAGACACAATTCAGGATCATTCTGTGGACTTGGGTTCAGGTTACTTATCGTGTGAAGAAGCTCATTCCTGAAGTTTTTAATTATAATTTTCCTCCTACTCTGTCTCATTCTTCCTACTCTGTCACTCCTCCTTTCTGGGACAATTTTCCAAGGAAATCACCTGCTCTCTAGTCCTGCATTGGGCTCTGCTTTGGAAGGAACACAAGCTAAAGTATTTACTCATTGTTGATGAAATTGGAAGGTTTTATTACTATTGCTATAAAGATGAGAAAGCTGAAGCATGGATGGGTGAAGTATCATGTTAAAAGTTTTATTTCTAGGATGTTTCCTAGCTAGGAATAGATCCCAGTCCACTGTTTCCACACCAGTGTCGCCTTTCCACCTAAGATCCAAAGCGTTTTCCATGTAATACCTTAATTATTTGTGTAACAGTTCAGTGGCATAGATAGGCATAGGGCATTTTACAACCCATTTGTGGCAAGTGGCCCCTTTGCAATCAGTCAAAATGGTAAACATTCTTTAGATGAGCTTTGTTCAAGTGTGAGGACCATTTACAGTGATTCAAAGAATGGTGACTTTATTAGCTCTTTATTTGTTTCCTGAATCATTCATATGACAAGTATTGTTTGCCATGTTGCATTTCTTGAAATACAGCCAAATGAAGCATTTTATAAACAAAATAGGCCACTCAAATGATTTATTATCATTCACAAATTAATGGAAATGGTCCAAAGCTGAACAATTAAGCTTTCAAATATAAGTACTCAAGGTCAGAGTCCTCATTTTAAAAAAATTCAAATTAGCTTTAAAGGCTGAGATCTCATTTCTACTAAGCAGAAAAGAAAATCCCTGTCCAACTGTGAGCTATTTTTATTTGGCCTTTCTCAGTTTTTTAAGTCATCAGAAGTATGACGGCAGAAAAAATAGACTGGTGGAAGAAATTTGCCTCAGTCAGTTCAGTTGCTCAGTCATGTCCGACTCTTTGCAACTCCATAGACTGCAGCATGCCAGGCCTCCCTGTCCATCACCAACTCCTGGAGCTTACTCAAACTCATGTCCATTGAGTCAGTGATACCATCCAACCATCTCATCCTTTGACGTTCCCTTCTCCTCCCGCCTCAATCTTTCCCAGCATCAGAGTTTTTTAAAAATGAGTCAGTTCTTTGCATCAGGTGGCCAAAGTATTGGAATTTCAGCTTCAGCATCAGTCCTTCCAGTGAATATTCAGGACTGATTTCCTTTAGGATGGACTGGTTTGATCTCCTTGCAGTCCATGGCACTCTCAAGAGTCTTCTCCAACACCACAATTCAGAAGCATCAATTCTTCGGTGCTCAGCTTTCTTTATAGTCCAACTCTTACGTCCATACATGACTAGTGGAAAAAGCATAGCTTTGACTAGATGAACCTTTGTTGGCAAAGTAATGCCTCTGCTTTTTAACATGCTGTCTAGATTGATCATAACTTTTCTTCCAAGGAGCAAGTGTCTTTTAATTTCATGTCTGTAGTCACCATCTGCAGTGGTTTTGGAGCCCCCCAAAATAAAGTCTGTCACACTTTCCACTGTTTCCCTGTTGCTGCTGCTTCTAAGTCTCTTCAGTCATGTCCGACTCTGTGTGACCCCATAGATGGCAGCCCACCAGGCTCCGCTTTCCCTGGGATTCTCCAGGCAAGAGTACTGGAGTGGGTTGCCATTGCCTTCTCTGACTGTTTCCCTAGAACCCCAAATAGTTATAAAGAACGGACAGGAGCAAAAGATGTCCTAGGAATGCTCTCTCAGCTTCTATAGCTCTGTAATCACACACGTGAAATGGGAAAATTAGCCAAGGAAAATGAGTATATAGGTCAGAGTCCCAGAAGAAAACAGGAGACTCAGTTGGGAGTTTTGAGGGGAACTTTTTAGTGAAAAAACTATTTAGAGGCACAGGTAGGGTTAAGAGAACCATTAAGGAACACTGGAGCACCAGGAAACTGTCAGCACCCTTTGGCCTGCTGAGTCCAAAGGAGAAACAGCTACCAGGCACAGTGAGAGCTAGAACTGTGGTAGAGCCACCCCTACTGCTGTCTCTCACAGGAAATGCCATCATAAGAGAATTGTATGGAGCCAAGAGAAAGCTGGGGGAATAATTACTTTAACCTTTTTTCAAATCTCCTGTGCTCTGATCACTCTCCAGCTGACCCTTGTTCACTAAACCCACCCAGAAGCCAGAGGTACAGAGGTCTGAGGAGTGCAGTCCATAGAAGTCAGCTTCCTGGGGCACATAGAGGGACAGAGAAACATGGAGAAGAGATCTAAGGGCTGGTAAAGGAAGAAGGAGGTGCTCACTTTGCTTACACACTCATGAATCAATTATGAAATATCCACACACAAAATCAGCTTAAAAGGAGCTTTAGCTCTCCAAAAGATAAGACTTGAACCTAGCCCTTATAGTAACCAGTTGAGGAACACCTAAAGTAGTTTTTAGCCTAACATTTAGACTATCCACTGGTATTTATAAGAAAGTCTGTACACATTTGGGTACATATTTAAGCAGAGAACTGTAATGATCAGCTCTCACATGGATAGATAGTAATAAGTGCTCATGAAGCAAAATGATTTCTGTCTTGCTTAATATTAGAAACTCTGGATCACATAAGTCTTTTCTCAGTTGACCAACTATTGTATCAACATCTGCAAAGTTTATTCAGATTGGACGAAAATACTTTATTTTTTTCACATATTCTTTTTGGGGAAACAAACAGATCACAAGATCAGCCCCCAGGAGATGTTTTTGCCCTAGTGGACTTCAGCTTGTATTGGAGTGGGACCCCATGCTCATGAGTTTGCTGAAGTTTGTTCATTCATTCATCAACAGACACTTGTTGGGCATCTAGCAGTGTACTCAGCATGAGATAGATTTCAAAACGGTCCTTGCCTTGTTCAATATTACATGCTCATTTAGGAGGTAGATAAGAAATGAGTAAATTCTTTAATAAAATATGTGCAGATTATGATCAACACCATACAGGAAATGAAAACAGTGAGGGGCTGAAATATAACTACAGATAAACAATCTCAAACAGATAGGGTGGTCAAGGAAGAATCTTTTGAGAAGAGAACATGAAAACTAAGACCCGAGTGATGGGGAGGAGCTGGATCTGCAAAGAGCAGGGGGTGAATACAGGCAGAGCGAATACAAAGGCCTTGTGGCAGGAAAGGGACTGAGTCTTACGACAGTTTGTTTCCCTCTTCCTTTAGGGTAAGATGACCTGAGGCTGCCTCAAAAGGTATGAATTTCTGGGGCAGTACCTAGAGAGGAGAGTCCTGGGCAATAGGTAAATGCTGTTAGAAACATTAGGGAAATCTTGTCCATAAAGAGCTGTTTGGACCATAGAGTGGTGGAGGAAATGAGAACTGAGTGTAAAGGATGCTGTAATTTTGTTGGCTTTCCCACTAGTCCTCATTTCAGTAGTGTGAGCCTCTCAGAAGCCGTGATCAAAGTTAGCAAGCTCAAATGTATTGGACATAGCCTACTCCCTGGGCCCTGAGGCTGCCATCTGCTTTATATTTATAAGTCATGAAATTTGGTAGGCAGAATTCCAACGATGTGCCCCCCAAATTTCCAATCCCCTGGTTATTCAATCAAACACTAATCTAGGTATCGCAGTGAAGGGATTTTGCCAATCTCACTGTGGTTACTGAACCTTAAAATAGGGATGTTAACCTGGATCACTCTGATGGGTCCAATCTCATCACGTGAAGCCTTACAAGCAAAGAAATTTCTCTGAGAAGAATCAGAAGTGATGTGACAATAGAGGAAAGCAGAAGATGCAGTCAGAGAGATGCTGCAGGAGCAAAGTTGTAGATATGTGAGGCATGAGAAGGACTTGACCTGCTGATGGGGGTTGGGGGGAGGAACACAGAAAGCGTAAGGAAGGATGTGGGCAGCCTCTGAGAGCAAAGACAGCCAGTAAGGAAATGAGAACCACAGTCCTATAACCCCAAGGATCTGAATTCAGCCAACAACTTGAATAAACTTGGAAACTGACATTTCCTAGAGTCTCCCAGGAAGCATCCATTAAGCTGACATATTGATTTTGGTCTTGTGAAATATGAAGCTAGAAAACCAGCTAAGCCTACCAGGACTTCTGACCTACAGCATTCTGAGATAATGAGTTTGTGCTGTCTTGAGCCACCAGGTTTGTGGTGGTTTGTTATGGCAGTATGGAAAATGGATACAGGAGGTAATAGTCAAACATAACAGTTCCCAACTTTAAGGCCACTCTTTACACCATCATTTTACAACCATTAGGATTCCCAGCAATGGTTTAGTGAATCGAACCATGTACTAGTTAACTTTCCCAAGACTTACATTCCTGATCTGTAAAATAGAGATAAAATTATCCCTAACTCACAAGTAGATTTGAGACTCTAATGAGATGAAAGCACTGTTGGATCTTTGAAATACCATGCACACATCTAGAGGTTGCTTCCATAGATTTGGAGATATTAGGATGCTTTTTGACAACGTTCTTGCCCTTAAGCACTTTCCATCTATTACAAGTTGGGTTGCCTAGGAAGCAGACTTGGAGATGGTAGAGGAGAGTAGTTGGAGTTAAGATATGAGGCATTTATTAGGAAGTGTCTGGGATTAGCACCTATGGAAGGGAGGGACAAGAAGCAGGATTGGGCTAGGGAGAAGTTGAGCTGGGATGCATGCTAACAAAAGGCTTCAGCAGATCCCATGGGGACTTTGAAGCTAGGATGGCCCTTCACACTTATCCTGAGATGTCCCAGGGTCTAGGCCTTTATGGCACTTGGCATTGCTCCTCATTGGTTGAGGCTGACCTGGAAAGAGAACATAGCTTGATCCAGTGTGCGGGACTGAACTGCAGCAGTGCCTGGTAAACATTGCCAGCAGCTGGATGTATTCCTGAAGGTATCTCTGGGCAGTCCAGCATAGTGTTCGCCAACACTCCTGACCTTTGTGGATCTACAATAGGAAGGTTTTCTATCACTCGAAGGAAATCCTATCTTCCTTTTTGACTTCTAAATCTTTCCTGTGTCAGCAGTTCCATCTCATGCGAGATAAATGGTGTTCTGCTCTGTCTCCTACTTCTGACTCTCAACAGCCTCTTGAATCAAACCCATTTGTTAGGTCCTCCTCGTACTGATAGATTCCTTGGCCAGATTGGAACCTGCTTTAACTCTCTAGCATATATGTCTGCCCCGACTGTGTCAAGGAAATGACAGTGGGAAGGCGAATCCCTTAGGAACCATCTTAAAAGGCCTGTGGGCTAAATGCTTAAATGAACTGAACACCTGCTGGGGTCCCCAAGGCTCCAATTTCCTGTACTAAAAAGGAACATTTTGTTCAGTGGCAGCATAGAATTCCAGAAGAGTGTCAGGAGAGGCAGTTTAATATTTCATTTTCTCAAGCCTCTTCTCTCCTTCAAGTGGCACAATCAACTGGAAATGTCTTATGACTTTGGACTGTTTTTATACCATATTCCAAGCCTTACAAGCTACTCTGGAATGTGAGAGCTAAAATGGTTTGGTAATATGTGATTAAGAAGGAAGAAACTAGAGAAGCAAAGGAAAAGGATGGAAGAGATGTGTTTTTTAAACATCATATTCAGTTCTACTTCCCAGCTGCTAGCTTTGTCCCTTTGGAATCAGCATGAACTTTTCTGTATCACAAATGTTATTGTTTAGTTATTCCAGGGAGTGGAAAATGTTAACCTGTACTGAGACCTTTGGCATAACTGAGAAACCATGTTTTTGACTCATGAGATTTTGGGTAAATACCCTTTTCCCAGATAATTGCTCAAGTGAGTGTTTTCTCCCCAAAAAACACTTTGTAATAAGACATACTCCTAATTCTTAAGAGAATTATAGATAAAAAGAGAGGACTGAATAGATGTAATCTGAAATCTACCTAGATGTCCCATAGGAAAAGCATTTGTCCAAAATCAATTTCTTCTATATATGCTCCTCCTGGAGAATTCCAAGGACTGTATAGTCCATGGGGTCACAAAGAGTTGAACATGACTGAGCGACTTTCACTTCACTTCACTTCTGTATTCCATGTTCTGGTAAGTAGCCCAAACATCCTCTCAGTCACCTAAATCAGAAATTGAGGAATTAAAGAAAATGAGGAAGGGAAAATGGAGAGCAGGAAGTTTTTTGAACTTGACACTAGGGCCATTCTCCTCTGAAAGCCAGGGAAGAAAATGTATTATAATAAAAGCAAACGTTTATTGAGGAGTAAGTATGTATAGCCACTATGTATATTGCTTACATTTTGTTTTATTGAAATATAGTTGATTTACAGTGGTTTTTGCTATATATGGGCTTCCCCGGTGGCTCAGAGGTTAAAGCATCTGCCTGGAATGCGGGAGACCCAGGTTCGATCCCTGGGTCCGGACGATCCCCCGGAGAAGGAAATGGCAACCCACTCCAGTACTCTCGCCTGGAGAGTCCCATGGAGGGAGGAGCCTGGTAGGCTACAGTCCATGGGGTCACAAAGAGTCGGACATGACTGAGCAACTTCAATTTCACTTTTTTGCTATATAGCAAAGTGATTCAGTCTCACACACACAGATACTTTTTGATATTCTTTTCCATTATGGTTTATCAAAGCATATGGAATATAGTTCCCTGTGCTACACAGTCGGTCTTTGTTGTTTATCCATTCTATATGTAATAGTTTGCATCCACTAATCCCAAACTCCCAGTCTACTCCTCTCCCACTCCCCTTTCTCCATGGCAACCACAACTATCTTCTCTGTATCTGTAGGCACGATATATCTTACATATACTAATTCACTTAAATATTCATACCAAACCTATGAGGTAGATCATATTCCATATTTTTCAGATGAGGTAATGAAAGCACAGCAAAATTGCTTACCCACGGTTATACAGACAAGACAAGCAGACTAGGATTTCACCCATCTGCTTCTGGCAGTCTGCCTGCAGAGAACATCATTTGGTTACAGGGTGAACAATGTTGGGTCAAACTGGTGTCAACTAAGCTTACAGGTTTTTAGTCTTTAGGATCAATCTCTAGACAAATCCCGAGAGACTTGACTAGGGTTACAAGTCAGGACATAAATGTCATGCAAAGAAAGAGATAGTTGACAATAGCTGAGACATTAAAGGGAGGGAGGAAACATAGAAAGGAGGACGGTGTGGCACTGTTCTTGACTAACACAATGAGAGAAGGAGAGCATGTGTTTGATAGTTGTAGACATGAAGATTTAAAAGGCTATTTATTTATTTTAAAATATTTTATTTTCATTTATTTATTTGGCTGTGCTGGATCTTACTTGTGGCATTTTTTTTTTTTTTTTAGTTGTGGCATGCAAACTCTTTAAGTGCAGCATGTGGGATCCAGTTTCCTGACCAGGGGTCAAACTCAGGCCCCTTACATTGGGAGCGCGAAGTCTTAGCCAGTGGACAACCAGGGAAGTCCCTAAAATGCTATTTAATGTTGTGCAGGTGGTCATTCTTATCAGTTGATTGGCTGGAATATAGAGGAGACGTGTGGAGTAGATAAGTGGGTTAAGTCTACACCTAAAAATCAAGAAATTGATACACAATGTTTAAGATTGATACCTAAGTTAAAAATATCAGTATAACCAAATTACTGAGAAAGCATTACCTATCAGAGAAACATAATCAGAAATAGTGGTTTCTTCAAAGTAGGCCACTGCAGTTTTTCATCGTAAATTCTGTTCCACTATTGGATTTTTAACTATATTACTTTGCACATATTAACAGTTGATAAGCCAGAGAAGCAGAAGATGCAACATCAGCTTGGTTTCAGGAAAACAACATCATCCCTTACATTAAGTGAAATGTGGCT
Source organism: Oryx dammah (assembly GCF_014754425.2). NCBI lineage: Eukaryota > Metazoa > Chordata > Mammalia > Artiodactyla > Bovidae > Oryx > Oryx dammah. The sequence continues at coordinate 119,084,860 of NW_024070207.1, forward strand.
CATTTGGAGTTTTGATCATATTTATTTTGTAAATTTGTTTCTATTTTACAGTGTAATAGAATAAAAGCATAAGGATTTTATACCTACTTTTATGTATGTACATTTCAAAATATCATTAGAGTTAAAAATGCTGAAAGTCAGCTGTGAGAGGCCAAACCATTTTTTTTTTCCTATCACTTTATCACTCAAGTTAGAAAAATACCACTTCACTGTAAGAGGTCGAGCTACCTTGCTACCAACTCATTACTCAGGGCTTGGTTCAATTTCATCTCTTCTGTGAAGGGTTTTCTTAATCTTCTAGGAAGAATTGATGATGGTCTTTCTTGGGTCTCACTGTACATGCATTTTTCATGGTTTATGTCTCTCTCTATAGAGTTATTTGTTTGCATAGCTGTTTGTTTATGATTTCTAGACTAAAAGTGCTTATTAGTGGGGCCCATAGCTTATTCATCTGGATCCTTAGCACCCAGCTCACAACCAGTCACACTCCAGGAGTCCTGCAGATGTTGGCTGAATCAATGGGCGGTAACAGCAGTAGTACTCTCTTGGCTTTGAGAATTCCCTTCGAGGGTTAGCCATCAAATTGAAAAAGCACAAGGTACTTTATCCACTATTGCTAAAAGCTTGTTAGAAATAGGAAAACATCGAATTTTAAGCCTTGTGGTCAAATTTATGGTACATTAAGGGCATCATGAAAGGAGTTGTCTTAAACTCCTCTTCTGAGTTTCTGTATGACTTGTAGAGATAAGCTAATGGTGTCAGTATTCAGGTGTAGTCAATATTTGGCACTGTAGTAGAATATCCGAGCATATAGTGACACACCATAGTTACTTAGCCATGACTGGCTTTATTAACACAACTTGGCAACACTGAGATTTTCACTACTACTGCAAGAAAGGAGTTGAACGTATTTTCTAGCCCCCATTCTTACCTCCCATAGAGTTTGTTCTTCTCCGAGATTAAAATGAATCTGGCTTATTGGCATACCTGTTTAAGAAAGGAGACAGTAAATCTTTAACACAAGATAGTGAAGAGGTGAAATTGTTGAACTTTTCTGAAAAGGCTAGATTCACGGAAGGTAGTGGTAACTTTACTGGGCTTCACGTTCCTGTGGGTTGTCATTGGTGAGACTGTCATTCATTGTCTCCTCTGCCCCCTCTATTCCCCACCCCCGCCCGCCCAGCATGCAACACCAGTGCAGTTACCTATTCATTAATTCACTGGCCAAGAATTAGCAGACACCACTTAGGAGTGAAATGTTGCTCTAGGCACTGTGGTTGATTCACAAATAAGATGTGGCCCTAATAAGCCAGAGTTAGAGCTTCATGCAATTCATCTCCTGACCAACCAGTCTCTGTTACTTGCAGTTTTACATCCTGGCTTTGACAAAAGGGAACATGTCTCTTTCTATTGATTACAGCTCTCTAAATGGAACTAAACAGCTCACAGGCAGGTATTTAAACGAAGCATGAAATTTTCCTAGGAGCCATTAAAGCTGGCTTAGTTTCTATATTCTAAAAACAAAGCCAAGCAAAATGAAAACCTTATTTTATTGTGATCTCAGTTATAGCACTTCCTCAAAGGATGGTGCTTAATGAGAGTCACTGTGTACTGTGGGAAAACCATTATGTAATACTAAACTCTACCCATTTAGCTAATTTTATTCCCACTCCTGAAAAACATTGATTTCTTTGAAAAATTAAGAATCTGACCTTATTTCTTACATCTTTTGCTTTTTCAGCTTGGAATTTCTAGACATCTAGTTGGAAGCATCAGCATTTGAAAAAATAAGGTTTATTTAGTTCCTCCTGAATGTTTTTATTTTCTTTGTCACTGAAGTGGCTTTAAATGTTCTTAAAGATCTGCATTAGGTATTTATGGAAACTTCTCTCTAAATTATAGAGTTTAAACTAAAAAAGTATAATTTATTCTCAGCCAGGTGTCAAACAAGAATATCTGAAGAATATTAACAAGCCTTTGAATTTCTTTCTTTTCATCCATCAGCTCCATTAGCCCCAGTTAACTTTAAACTACCTATGCTTTTATAAGTTAAAAGAAGTCTCATTCACATTGTAGGCATCAAATACCAATACTAAATATTTTCCATGTCCCTAAACTAAAGCTAGGTATTATAATCTTAAGATAGCCCCAACTGATGCCCATGGGAGGGCTTCCCTAGTGGCTGAGATGGTGAAAACTGTGCCTGCCATGTGGGAGACCCAGGTTCGATCCCTGGGTCGGAAAGATCCCCTGGCTGTCCACTCCAGCATTCTTGCCTGGGAAATCCCATGGACAGAGGAGCCTGGTGGGCTACAGTCCATGGAGTCGCAAAGAGTTGGACATGACTAAGTGCCTACACTTTCTTTCTTTCAATGCCCATGGGAATTTATCACTCGTAGAACTCTGGAGAGGTCCAGAGGGGAGAAAAGACAAGGTGCCATATTTAAACTTGTATGATGAAACACCTTTCTATGAAATTTAGGGAGCAGATTATTGACCCAATACACATCTTTCATGTTTCATCATGTCTGGTCCCCAAATAGGGTCTCAACCGTAATTGCAAAGCGGCATTTCTTCATCCCACACCCAGAACTGACAAAACCTGTTCTTCCCTCAATTTGCTGCTGCTGCTGCTCCAGGAAAAACTCAGAGAATTCCTGGAGCTTCCATCATGTGCTAGCAAACATAGCCCTGCTAGCATTCTTCTCTCTTGCCATTTCAGCTGCTGATGCCTTGGGCTCTAGGCTGCTGTCCTGAAGTTTCCTGTTCCCTTCATGTGGGAGGGCCAGCCTCAGAGAACTGTGAGTCTCCTCAGTCTGGGGACCAGGAGTGCCAGTCGTCACATCCCTGAGAGCAAGGGAGGGAGGAGGCACAGGTTCTCCTCCAGGCTGGCACACAGGCCCCTGGGAGCCTCAGTGACACAACTCTTATTTTTTCACTTGGGGTTGGAGAGGAAGTCTCGGGGGGCTTCACATGCCGAAGAATTAGAACAGTTGGAGCAGAGATGATAGGAAGGTTTTAGAAGATAGAGAACAAAGGGATTGACCTTTAGAGCAGGAGTGACTATGACTCCACCTCCCAGGGAAAGCAGTTGTTGGACCAATGATCCAATGGGCCACAAAACTGGAGGTCTTTGGGAAATGCTCCCTGGAATGTCAGAAACCCCCAGTGGAAGTCTCAGAAAAGTCAGACTAGGTAAATCTGCCACTTTCAGACTAAGAGTTGACCCATTTGTCTGAGCTAAGAGAGAGAACACTGCTCACCTTTCTGCCAGCTGATCTAACAACAGTGAAATCTTCAGAGTCACCATGTTGGATAACTTGGAGGTTAGGCTAAGGAGGAACAGTTTCTGCCCCCACATTTTCAGTTTTCATAAAGTCGTTCTTTTCTGGCAGGACCTCAACGTTTCCATGCAGGTGCTGTTTCACTGCTCTTCCAGAAAGGTAGTGCCCACTTAGCCGCTCCCTTTGTAGGCAAGAGCACACAAAGGTGCCAAGTTGAGAGTATGTTTGACTAGACTGTGTAAGAAACAGCCTTAATAGGAGCTGAAGGACAGCTCCTGAATGTGTCTTGATGGGGAAAGTCCGCTGGTCTTTCCTGTTGGGTTGGCCAGAGGTAGTTCATTTGGGTTTTTTGTTAATACTTTGCCTGGCTGCTGATGTTGGATGATCTTCAGTGGACTTCAGGACCTAGGATTGTTCAACAACAGATTGATCACTTATTAGTTTGTAATCTTTTTTTTTTATTAATTGATTGATTTTGACTGCACTAGGTCTTTGTTGCTGCACACAGGCCTTTTCTCTAGTTGCGGTGCACAGGCTTCTCATTGTGGTGGGTTCTCTTGTTGCAGAGTGCAGGCTCTAGGTGTGCGGACTTTAGTAGTCATGGTCTGTGGGCTTGTTGTGACTTGTGGGCTCTAGAGCGCTGGCTCAGTAGTTGTGGCATCCAGGCTTAGTTGCCCTGCGGCATGTGGGATCTTCCTGGGCCAGGGATCGAACTGGTGTCTCCTGCATTGCAAGGTGGATTCTTAACCAGCTGGACCACCAGGGAAGCTCTATTTGTAATCTTGGACAAGTTATTTAACTTTTTGAAACCTGCTCTCTTTATGTAAAATAGAGATTATAGTACGTGCTTTGCAAGGTCATAGTAAGATTTAAACAGAGTAATACACAGTTGATCCTTACTCTTTGCAGTTCTGTATTTGTGAATTTGCCTGCTTGCTGAAATTTATTTATAGCTCCAAACTAATACTTACATCTCTTGCACAATCATTCACAGAGAGAGGCGGAGTGGCAAAAACAATTTGAGTTCCTCAAAACACATTCTCAGCTGAAGTCAAATAGGACAGTGCTCCACTTTCTTGTTTCATCTCTCATGCTATAAACAAGTGTCCTTTTTTGGGTCTCTTTAGTGCCACAGATTTTGCATGCTTGTACACTAGACCCTTGAACAATAAGGGGGTTAGGGTTCCCAACCCCTGCACAGTGGAAAATCTGCATATCAAAACCATTGGCTTTCTGTATCAGCAGTTCCGCATCCACAGATTCAACCCACTGTGGATGCTGTAGCACTGGAGTACTGGCCACTGAAAACCACTTGTGTGTGAGTGGAGCTTTGCAGTTCAAACCTGTGTTGTTCAAAGGTCACCTGTGCTGTTTTTCTACATTTTTTTGGTGACCTTTTTTGCTATTTTAAATGCCCCCAAGCATATAGTGCTGAAGTGCAGTCCAGCGTTCCTAAGTGCAAGATGGCTGTGAGACGCCTTTTGGAGAAATTACGTGTGTTAGAGAAGCTTCCTTCAGGCCTGGGTTATTGTGCTGCTGGCCCTAACTTTAGTCTTAATGAACTAGCAATATATATATTACATAATGTGTTTTTAAACAGAAACACATAAAACAAGGTTTTTTTGTTGCTCAGTTGACAAAAATGATGTGGCCAGATGATTGCAGGAACCTAAGCCCGACTGAGCGACTGAACTGAACTGAACTGAACCCTATTTCCCCTAGGAGCAGTGGTTTGGTATTTATGGTAAATCCATGGTTTATGGTGACTGTATAGACTGAAACTGCTAGAAATAACAAGACTTGACTGTACTTTAAAGGCCAGGTACTTAGTTGGAGCTAAACAAATACTTATTCCTTTGTCTTCTGTCTGTATGATAAGGGCAAAATGGTGAATTTCCTTGAAGGAAGGAAGGAGTGGCTGCTTCTTTGTCCTCCTCTCCTTAGACTATTTCTTGAAAAACATTATAGTGCCAGTAAGAGGTATGACATTTTAATTTTTAATAGCTATTTTTAATTGAAGTCTAGTTAATTTTCAATATTGTTAGCTTCAAGTGTACAGCAAACTGACACAGTTATACATGTATCTGCGTATATACACACACATTCTTTTTCTGATTATTTTCCCGTATAGGTTATTATAAGACATGGAATATCATTCTCTGTGCTATAGTAGTATGTGTATGCTACTCCCAAACTAAACCAACCTCCATCCCCTCTGGTAGCCACAAATCTGTTTACTTTGTCTGTGAGTCTATTTCTGTTTTGTAAATCAGTTCTCTTATATCATTTTTTAAGATTGCACATGTAAGTGATAACCATATGATGTTGACATTTTAATTTTATAATGAAATGTCAGGAGCCTTCTGATCCTTGGTATTATATATACACACCTCCAAAATTAACTCTCTCCTGAGGTGTATAGGAGACTCTCGGCAAGGTGAATTCACTTATCCCTGAAGGAGATAAGAGAAGATTGAATTATTTTTTCTTCTACTTCACTGTAGAAACTTGTATAAAATTCTGTCTGGGCTTTGCAGATACCTTTGAGCTCACTTCCATGCACATAAGTCTGGCGGTGGTTGCCCTTTAATAGATTGGGTTCCGTCTCTTTTCTGTATTCACAGAAGGGTGTTTTGTTGGTTGAATTATTTTATTTCTCCACCATATGTTTGGATTTTATTCTAGGAAGGCTGTTCTTTTAAAATTTCTTGGGCTTGTTTGTATCTGTCAATGACCAAATGGCTTTTTGGCTTTGCGATTATGCACCTCAAATTATACTAATGCACCGGTTAAGTTAAAGTGGCTCTGCTTGTGGACTCTCAGTGAATCAATTTTGTTGCTGGATAATGAAGCACTTCAGGCTTTCTGTATTTCTGTGTTTACTTAGAAGCCAGCAAAATGGATGGCCAGGCATTTTACAAGGTACTCAATGATCCTAATTGTTGACTGGGTGTGTTGCTGGGAAGAAAGGTTACTTAGACTGAATTTCAGGGTATGATTCTCAGTTATTGGCTCCAGCTATGAGCCAGATATTTGGTGTGTTTTGGAGATGTATAAAACCAATAACTTAAGAGAGAAAACAATTTAGGGCTCTGTTGATCCATTTTGTTGGCTTTTTGAGGAATCCATTTGACCAAAGGACAGTGTAGCTGATGCTTACTTTTATATTCATCTGTTTTATTTTATATCCATCTGTTCTCTCTTTCTCCACACTCTTCTTTTCCTGCAGATGTTCAGAGGCTGAGCATACTCCTTTGTCTAGGGCAGGATTTCTCAGCTATCCTTTGTGGTAGAGGCTGTTCTGTGATGGAAGTTTGTAAAGCATCATCCTTGGTGTCCACTCATTCAATGCCAGCTGCACCCCTGCCTCGATTGTGATAACCCCAATCCCCAGACATTGTCAAAAGTCCCCTGGGGTGAGGAGTGGAATTGCCCCATTGAGAAACACTGCTTTAGAGAGAGAAGTTCTCAAGCTGTCAGCGTCTCAGGAACAGCGCCTGCTCTGTGCTTTGGTTTCTCTCGTCTCTATAAGGAATGAAACGCTGCCCATCACAGAAGATTCCTTTTGTTTTGCTTTTAGTTTCCTTTGTCCTTCTTGGAGGACAGCAAGCATCACAGCTTCTGGAAGATAAAGAACAACCCAGTCATCCAAATTGTATCCTTTCTCAGCTCTCCAGACCTTAAAAGTCAGCCACTTACCTTTTTCAATAGTTCCTTTGTAGGACCTTTGTCAACCAAGCACTGCAGAGTCAGGGAGGGCCCAGTGGCCAAGAGCATAGACTCACCTAAAGTTTGGTTTTGCTGTTCACTTTGTGTGACTTTGAATGGTTCAGTTTAACTTCTAGGTGCCTTAGATTTCTTTTTCTTTTTAATAACTTAAAAATTATTTATTGACTGCACTGGGTCTTCATTGCTGCCCATGGGCTTTCTCTAGTTGTGGTGAGCAGGCTTCTCATTGCAGTGGCTTCTCTTGCTGTGGAGCTTGGGCTTATTTGCCCTGCAGAATATGGAATCTTCCCAGACCAGGGACTGAACCCATGTCCTCTGCATTAGCAGGTAGATTCTTAACCACTGGACCACCAGAGAAGTCTACGCCTTAGACTTCTTCTTTACAAAATGCTGATAATCACATTACTTTTCGTACATCATCATTGTCGATCTTAAATGAGTTCATACCCTCACAGAACTTGGAACGGTGGTGTAATGAGAAATGTCTGTTTCAGTGTAGATCTATATACTTCCCCCCGCCACCCCGCTCCTTTGTTTGCCCTGGTTCTGTGGGAGAATTTTACACTTCTAACTTGTAGATAATGGAGAGCAATGTAAAACAGTTCTTGTCCACAGACAAGAAAATGTCCAGTCGTTGATGTCATACTCATCTAGCCATTTTTATTTCAGTGTCCCCTGAGTGAGGGCCGTGGGGAGCTGCCATCTTTGGCTAGGCGTCCTTTCAGTGCCTGTGTAACACGTTGTCTGAATCTAAAATCTGTTATGTTTCTTTACTGGTGAACCTGTCAGGCCTTGGCCTTGCCTTATGCTTGACAACCAAAAGTTGAAATTGATTTTACCTGACTTGCCAAAGTCAATCTATTTGTTACTGTATCTCTTTTACACCCTTAGATATTATTTTTGTTAATCGCCTGCCATCTTTTTTTAAATTTTATTTTAATTGGAGGATAACTGCTTTACAGTATTGTGATGGTTTCTGTCATCCATCAGCATGAATCAGCCATAGGTGTACATAGTCCCCTCCCACCTCCCTCCCCGTCCCAGCCTCTAGGTTGTCCCAGAACACTGGCTTTGGGTGCCCTGCCTCATACAACAAACTCCCACTGGCTGTCTGTTTTGCATATGGTAATGTGCATGTTTCAATGCTACTCTCGCAAATCATCCCACCCTCGCCTTCCCTCACTGAGTCCAAAAGTCTGTCCTTTAGGTCTACATCTCCTTTGCGACCCTGCAAATAGGCTCATCAGTACCATCTTTCTAGGTTCCATATATATGAATTAATATACGATATTTATCTCTTTCTGACTTCACTTTGTGTAACAGGCTCTAGGTTCATCTACCTCATTAGAACTGACTCCAGTGTATTCCTTTTTATAGCTTAGTAATATTCCATTGTGTGTATGTACACAACTTCCTTATCCATTTCTCTGTCGATGGATGATGGTTGTTTCCATGTCCTTAGCCTGCCATCTTTTAACTACCTTTTTACGTTTTTTGTGTTTATTTATTTTTTTTTTTTTGCTGTAGGATTTATGTTTGAGTGGTAATGCCAAGCTGAAACTCATAGAACAAACATCTGTGGGCTCCCAACCTGTGTTAGTATCTACTATCACAAAGTACAGGACCTGGGAACCTAGCAGCTTAAAACAGCACACATTCATTATCTGAAAGTTTCTGTGCATTATGAATTCTGACATAGCTGAGTTGTGTGGGTCCTCTAGCTCTGAGACTCTTCTAATACTGTGATCAATGTGTCACCAAGGCTATGGTCTCCTATCAAGTTCAGCTGGGGAGGGACTGACTTCCAAACTCACTCATCTGGTGGTTGTCATCACTCAGTTTCTTAAGGGCTGTTGGATTAAGGGCTCAGCTTTCTGCGGCTGTTCCTTGCCGTATGGACCTTTCTAACCTGATGACTTGTTTTACCAAAGTGTGTGAGCTCAGAAGGCAATAAAGTTGGTCTACTAGCAGGATGGAGTCATGGTATTTTCTAACTTAATCATCAAATTGACATCCCATGACTTTGTTTTTGTTGTTCAGTCGCTAAGTTGTGTCTGACTCTTTGCAACCACATGGACTGCATCAGGCCAGGCTTCCCTGTCCTTCACCATCTCCCGAAGCTTGCTCAAATTCATGTCCATCGAGTCAGTGATGCCATCCAACCATCTCATCCTCTCCTTCTCCTCCTGCCCTCAATCTTTCCCAGCATCAGGATCTTTTCCAATGAGTTGCTTCTTTGCATCAGGTGGCTAAAGTAGTGGAGCTTCAGCCTCAGGATCAGTCCTTCCAATGAATATTCAGGGTTGATTTCCTTTATGATTGACTGGTTTGATCTCCTTGCAGTCCAAGGGACTCTCAAGAGTCTTCTCCAACACTACATGTCAAAAGCATCAATTCTTCTTTACCATATGCTATTCATTAGGAGCAAGTCACTAGGTCCTGCCCATACTTAACAGGAAGAGGTTATAAAAGGCCCTGAATACCAGGTGGTGGGAATTACCAAGCACTATCTTAGAAGTCTGCCTGTTACACAGACAAATGTGGACCAGATCTGTTGGGGCAGACAAAATAACTGTAACCCAGATCCCCCAGGTCTCACAAACAGAGGTACAGATGAGGTGACATTGTTGTTAATGCCCACACACAGCTGGATCATGGGCCTCACCTGTGAGCACCATGTCTCCAGGCTCTTCCTCAAAGTCAACTTTGTTTAGTTCTGAGAGTCCACCAAGAATACCTCGTATACTCTCAGTGAAGCGCTCCTTGGTCTTCAGCTGCAGCTTTCAGGAGATGCACCCAGGTGCTGACATCACTACCAGCGTTCTCTGTCAGAAAGAGTCCCACTGATGGAGTCCCATTGTCTGCAAAACAAACAAACAGGAACACTCAACAGACCTCCCTCCCTGCTCTAGGTCACGACTTAGATTCAGGCGGTGTGGCTGGTGCCCACTGTCCCTGCTGTGTAGAGCTCCCTCTTTTTGGCTCACATCACCTCACTCAGATCCAGTTGGGGAATGCATACGATACCCTCCTCTTTGCCTTTTGATCCCTCTCATCTTGGCTCCCAGATGCTCAAGACCTCCCCACAAGTCCCCTCACCCTTTGCCATCTGTGTTAATACCTAGAGGCAGACTTGCCTTTTAGAAAAAAAACTCCTGATTTAGAGCATTTGCCAGTTTCCATGGTATAAAGGCTCCCACCATGAATGATTACAAACCACTAATTTGACATCAGTGAATGTGGAGTGGGGAGGAGGTGTGTGCCGTCAGCTCAGCTCTTTGCGAGCTGATGTGGGCTGGCTCTGGCCTAGTCTTGCCTGGAGGGCCAGCAGCCCAGAACACATGGCGTGATGTGAATCCCAGCCTGGACTAGGTGGAACCTCCTGGCATCCTCTGCCTTGAAATGCACCTCTGTCTGCGGGGGCACAGGATGAAATGGCTTCATTGCTTCTCCACATGCAACTGTACCCTATGTATTTCTTTCATAGAAATTACTTTCGCTGCAAACTGGTCTAGACCTTTATATCATCAGAGAAAAGACTGAAATACCCAAACATTCCCCAAAGTTACAGCGCCTTTACTATTAACATCATGTTTCCCAAGATCCTCATGGACTCTAAGCTGTTTCAGACTTGAGTTATTTCTCTTGGTCTTTGATCTTTCCACCCTCTATTTCTACATGTTGTCCTGGCCCAAAGAACAGAGTTTCTTCCAATTCTCTTCTTCCTTGATTCCAGCTAGTGTCTGTGTGCTCAGTCATGTCCAACTCTTTGTGACCCATGAACTATAGCCCACCAGGCTCCTCTGTCCATGGGATGCTATAGGCAAGACTCCTGGAGTGGGTTGCCATTTCCTCCTCCAGGGGATCTTCCCAACTCAGGGATGGAACCCATGTCTCTGCGTCTCTGCATTGGCACAGGAGGGAAGCCCGATTCCAGCTAGGAGCCCCCTTTATTGTTAATGGACATTATTGCACCCATATCACTTGATTGAGTTTCTTTGTCCAAGGCTTGGTTTTGCCCCTCTCCTCTAAATATCATCATAGACTCAAAGCTCCTTGGCTGATGAAACTTTCAGAAATTATGGAGAGAGCCAAGCAGACACACCCTTCTAATTCCTTAGCAGTGTATCCTTGGGAATTTACTTAACTTTCCTGAGTCTGAGCAGCTCTCTAAGTTTAGTGGCAATAAGAATACCTACTTCCTAAGTTTGTTATGAGGATATAAATTAGAGGTTGATATGAAGTTCCAGACACAGAGTAAGTGTGTGACAAAAATATCTCGAAATACCCCTTCATAGCTATTTCTCTTCTTTTTCTTTCCCTTCTTCCTCTTCCCCTCCCCCTTCTCCCTCCCTTCTGCCCTTCCGCCTCCCTCCTCCTGGACCTTTTTTTCCAATCGTATCAACCCCAACTAAATCCTCTTCCATGCACCATGTTCCAGGAATGCCTAATCCTCAACAGAACATTAGAGTTCCCAATTCAGGGATGTGTGCAGGTGATCAAGCTCCAGTTACCCACTAGGTCTGCATGTTTCATGGCAGATGATGATACCAGACACTGATCTTGATTTTTCCTCCAACAGCAATCAATTTGTACCTCTCCTGACAATTTGACTGGACAATAATAATTTCAGCTTTTTATTTTCAGTACAGATTTCTTTCCAGAGTGTCAAACATACCTAGCTGCCCGAAACATCTGGATTTCCTATAACTTCTTTAAAAATCCCCAGCCCTCTCTATCAATCCATTCTGCATGTGATAAGGTATCCAAGGCAGGTCAAGCTTTCTGAAATAGTTCTCTAATGCATCTTCTCTTTGTCCTCATTGCCACGACATTACTTGAAGCTATCACAATTTATCGTGTTCCATGACCTCCTGAAACAGACAATGTTCCAAGTTTCAAGATGCAGAAGGATATCTTCTTTGCCTACAATATCCTTCCCCATCCGATGTGCCTGGTTAGTGTATAAGTCAACTTTTAGGACTCAATTCAAATGTTTGCTTCTCCCTAACCCCCTTTCCTCCCTTCTCATCTATGTCAAGTGAGTTACTCTTCTTTGCTTCTTGGCATACTGTTCTTACCTTTATTTTAGCACAGACCATGTTCTCATGTAGTTACTGGTTTAAATCATCTATTTAGGCTTTCATTTGACCCTGAAATTCTTCCCTTTTTAAAAAAAATAACCATAACTCACACATCATTAATATTAAAAAAATGTTTGTTTAATAAATGAATGAAAATCTAGCCCTTTGTATATAAAAAAGAAAATTTTGGATGATCAGTTTTTCATTTACAAGTATATTATTTGTAATATCCCCCCCCCTTATAAAGTCTTAGCTGTTCATTTGTAACATCAGTCTTAAGTTCAAGGATGCTTATCTAAATATGTAACTTTTCATCTTTGCTTCCTCCATCTGATTTGATAAATCTTAATGATTAAGTTCTGAAAAATTTGAGAGGCTCCTTGAAATGTGTGTAAAAGATCTATTAATAGTAATATCTAATTAAAGACTATTTTTAAAATGAGCCAAGTAATAGAATAAATCCATTAAGTTCACATTAAATCCCTCCATGAAAGTGAACACTTTGCATTTGTTAAGGGTTTCTTAATGAAATATCATTAACCCAAGTAATTCAGAAATTAATATGACTCTTCATACAGAATGATGTCTTATAGAGGCCTATGTCTTGTTAGGTGGCCCCACGGTCAGAGCTCATCAATTCATACGTTTATCACACTGAGGAGATTAAATTTCATGCTTTGCTAAATATTAATAGAAAAACATCATTAGAGTTGTACACATTATTTATTAATCTAAAGAGATGACTTTCTTCTACTACCAAAAGGAACTATAGAGGATTTGGACATTTTCATATAGGAGAAAACAAAAGGGATAAGAAATAGGTACACAAGGAGGAAATGCTAAATATTTAAATCTACACGGTACATGCTCACCATAGCTCTTTAGGTTTATGGGGACTAGGAAAGTACAACTGACTTTGTGTATTCTATGATAGAGAGTGCTAAGCAAAATACTGATTTACTATTTGTGTCAGAAGGGCAAACTTCACCTTTTTCTGCACTCAAAAATTCCACTGATGTGTCAGAAGAATGGTAAGAATTATAAATTCAGGGCAGCTTTGAAAAGAGACTTAGGTGCTCCCATTGAGATCATCGATTTTGAGGAATATCTGAAATTTTATAAAATAGAGTTAGGTTGATGGAAAAAGTGGAGGTGAAAACCCCTCCAGTCCAACCAGGTGGATGAAGAGACTTCAGAGAAGTAAGCAGACAGGATTTCACAGGGAAGTTCAACGCTGCCGAGGGACAGGAGCAGAAGATGAGCAGGTGGCTGGTGGAGTAACTGGGCTGGAGGTAAAGATTAGGAATCTGTCAGTTCTACACCTGGCTCTTCAGGCGCTAAATGAGACCCTGTAGTGCTGGTTATTATTCAAGGTAGCTACTCTTAGTAAAAATCTACTATGTGCTAATTATTTTATAACTCACTTTTGAATTATTTTGAGCTGCTTCTGATATGAAATAACAAAACTTACTTCAGGAAGACACTCTGAAGTCAATCCGAATTGCTACACAATGATCATGTATTAATACTTAAGAATATAGCTGTCCTGGTTTGAATGTAATTGGAGTTTTCATCTCATCTCCCTCCATTCAATAGCCTAATCTTTGATCATTTCCAGGATTGTGTCTTCTGCATTTCACCTTTCCGGAAGTTTGTGTGATATCTGTGGGACGATTTCGCTTTTTGTTGTTGTTGAGTGGGATCTTAACCTAACCAGGATTTGAACCTGTGGCCTCTGCAATGGAATTGTGGGGTCTTAACCACTGGACCTCCAGAGAAGTCCCGACTTCTCCTTTAAATACAGTCTTACTCTCTAATTTGTATTAAGCTCCCAAATCTGTTGCACTCTTTGCCTTATTTCCTGTAGGCTCCCTGGCCTGCAAGAAAAAGTAGATTTTCTCTCCTTAGTGACACTTGGCATAGCTCTGTTAAGAAGAAAAGAATGAAATCTGTTTGATCTCAGCAACATGCTGTTTTGTGGAGAATGAAAACAAATGAAGCGTAACAGTTAATGTTGTTCTTTCTGTCACAGATGGGGTCTCCTGTTAAAGAAATCTCTCAATCAAATAAATTCTTTTACTTGACACTGAAGACCCAGAGAATTCGACAGCTAATGTGGTCACCTCTCTATTTTCATCTAGAGATAGATCAGCAAGGACAACACATATTCATTTGCTGCTTAACTCCCATTATTCTCTGAGCTTTAGACATTTTAATTCCGAGACCTCTGATCATTATTGCCTATTTTTAAACTGCGAAAGGCTGAAAAATTATTCTTCTTTATAGTCCATAAGATAGATAGCAGCACAGGACCAAAAACTACTAGAGACCTTTGTGTTTTAAATGGCTTGTCTCTCCAAAGTTTGAAGGGCACGTTTTCTTTGTTTTCTTAAAAAAAGGTCAGTGCAAAAATAAATGAATTGCCACAAAGAGAAATACCAAGTAAATATAGCAGAAGGGAAGCCAAGGGGATTGGGGAAAAGTCGGGTGAGCTGAGTATCAGTTGGTGGAGTCTGAATTTCACGCTCACAAAAATTTCTTTTAGAAAATCATCATAAATCTGTTTTGTAAAAGCTTAAGAACAGCGGCCTCAAAACCAAAGTTAGTTCCTTTCCAGAGATAAAATATCTTCACAAGATGATTCTGTTATTTCTTAAATGTCTTCCTCATGAATTCTTTATCACTTGAAAGACATTGGGCAGAGATGAGAGAGCCTGCGAATCAGAGACGTCATGTGACTTGTTCACATTAAACACATTTTCCCATGTCCAGGATTAGACGTTCAGGTTTGTCATTGCTGACCAATGATTTTTCAGTTCTCTCCCTGATTTTTTCCCTAATGACATATTAGTATTATGTACAGATAATCATGGAAATTATTTTTATTTATGCAAATTAGCTTGCACAGTACGTTTAATTCCACAATCACTTACCTGCTTTAACCATATACCATGCTTGTTTTTCCATGTCACTGTGTGCAACTGATACATTCTTTTTAAAGACTGTATCATATTTACTTAATGACTCTTAAGGAGATAGGGTGGAGTTTTGCTTCCCAGGGACAGTTGGCAATGTCTGGAGACTTTTTTTGTCATACTTGAGCAGAAGGTGCTACTGGCACAAGACAGCCCTCTCAACCAAGAATGATCCAACCCAAATGTCAGCAGTGCCAAGGTTGAGAAACTGTGAAAATAGATGTACCACAACTCATTTAACAAATTCTTTATTGATGGACACTTGGAGTATTCTCAATTTTATCTACTATGGTAGCATCACATATCCAAGAATCTCTGTTTCTGCATCATTCTGAATAGTGCTGTAGGATAAATACCTAGAAGGATAGTTTCTTGGTCAAAGATTATACTGCCAGGGGGTTATATATATTGCCATCTTCAACTACTAAAGTTCATATGAATTTACATTTCTTCCAAGAATATGTGTGGGTGTGTGGTTTCTCAAACATTCTTCAACTGCCAGTGGCTACTAACTACCTCTTTGAGCTATATATGTTTTTTTGGTATATAGTATTCCACTTTCTTATTGTTATTTTAAATTTATTAATTGTTAGTATGCATGACCACCATCTTTTTAAAAAATGATTTTATTGAAGTATAGTTGGTGTTTATAATATTATCTAAGTTACAGGTATATAGTATGGTGATTCACAATTTTGAAGGTTATACTTCATTTATAGTTATTATAAAATATTTACTGTAGTTCCCACATTGTACACTATATTCTTGAAGCTTATTTTATGCCTAATAGTTTGTATCTCATAATCCCCAAATCCTGTATTGCCCCTTCCCTTTGCCCACTGGTAAATACTGGTTTGTTCTCTATATCTGTGAGTATGTTTCTTTTTTGTTTTATTCACTAGTTTTGTTGTATTTTTGCTGTTGCTGCTAAGTCGCTTCAGTTGTGTCCAACTCTGTGCGACCCCATAGATGGCAGCCCACCAGGCTCCGCCGTCCCTGGGATTCTCCAGGCAAGAATGCTGGAGTGGGGTGCCATTTCCTTCTCCAATGCATGAAAGTGAAAAGTCAAAGTGAAGTCACTCAGTCATGTTCAACTCAGTGACCCCGTGGACTGCAGCCCACCAGGCTCCTCCGTCCATGCGATTTTCCAGGCAAGAGTACTGGAGTGGGGTGCCATTGCCTTCTCCATGTTGTATTTTTTAGATTCCACATGTAAGTAGTATGATATGGTACTTGACTTTGTCTGACTTATTTCACTTAGCATAATGCCCTCCAAGTCCATTCATGTTGCTGCAAATGGGCAAAATGTCATTCTTTTTATGACTGAATAATATTCTAGTGTGTGTGTGAATATATATGCGTGTGTGTGTGTGTGTACATATATATGTCACACCTTCTTGATCCATTCCTCTGTCAACGGACACTTAAGTTGCTTCCATGTCTGGGGAGTTGTAAATAATGCTGCCATGAACATTGGGGTCCATATACCCTTTCAAATTAGTGGTTTTGTTTTCCCTGGACACATACCCCAAAGCGGAATTGCTGGACCATGTGGTAGTTCTATTTCTAGTTTTTTGAGAAACTTCCATACTGTTCTCTATAGAAGCTGCACCAATTTACATTCCCACCAACAGTGTATGAGAGTTCCCTTTTTTCCACATCCTCACCAACATTTATTAGTTGTTGCCTTTTTGATGATAGCCATTCTGGTAGGTGTGAGGTCATACCTCACTGTGGTTTTGATTTGCATTTTTCTTTGGAGAGAATGATGCTGAAGCTGAAACTCCAGTACTTTGGCCACCTCATTCGAAGAGTTGACTCATTGGAAAAGACTCTGATGCTGGGAGGGATTGGGGGCAGGAGGAGAAGGGGACGACCGAGGATGAGATGGCTGGATGGCATCACGGACTCGATGGACGTGAGTCTGAGTGAACTCCGGGAGATGGTGATGGACAGGGAGGCCTGGCGTGCTGCAATTCATGGGGTCACAAAGAGTCAGACACGACTGAGCGACTGAACTGAACTGATGATTAGCAATGCTGAGCATCTTTTCACGTGCCTGCTGGCCATCTGCATGTCCTCTTTGGAGAAATGTCTATTCAGGTCTTCTGCTCATTAAAGAAAATCTGGTTGTTTGGATTTTTTTTTTATGTTGAGCTGAATATTTGTTGAATATTCTGTTGTTTATATCTGTCAAATATTCACCCCTTATCAGTCATAGCTTAACCATCTTTTCAAATGTTACTGGTCTTTTTTTCTTTTGTGCACTGCCTGTTCATGTCCTTGATAAGTTTCCTATTGAGTTGATTATCTTTATCTTCTTGACTCGAAAGAACTTTGTCTCTTACGCTTGTTACAAATAGTTTTTTCCTAGTTTGTTGTTTGTCTTTTAACATTAATAATTTTTGGACCTGTGGAAGTGTTATATTTTTATAAAGCCAAATTTATCCTTATTCATACATTTCTTCCTGGAGCTTATGTCATGTTTAGAAATACTTTCCCCACCCTAGAATATAAAAATATACCTCTGGGTTAGATATCATCACTGAGTGAATGGCCATGAATTTGAGCAAACTCCAGGAGGTGGTCAAGGATAGAGTAGCCTGGCGTGCTACAGTCCATGGGGTCGCAAAGAGCTGGGGTTGTGAAGAGTCAGGGTCATAAGCAACTGAACAACACAGCCACAAAGGTTTTCTTCCAGTCTTTCCCCAGTTTCTTTGGGATCTGTTTGTCAATTTCTTTTACATTAAATCCTTTACATCTATCTGGAACTTAATTCCATGTGGAAAATGTTAGCCCACTGACTTGTCCTAATACAGCCATCACAGCTTCACAGAAACGAGCCAAGTGGAGACGTTCCCTAAAGAGAATAAACTCCTAACCTCCCCATCTGTAATTGATTCTGGAACACCAGCCAGCTTTCTTCATAGCATCACCCACAGGCAGGAATGATACTCAGTGCTGTTAAGTATTAAGCTTGTTAAGCTGAAGAATTTCTAAAATTTCACGTTAGTTTATAGTTTACATTATTTTGTTTATTCATGTTATTTCATTTGATTACATGTATTTTATCTTCCTATGACATCTTTAAAGCAGTGTATAATCTCCACTTTACAGATGAAGCCCAGTTAAGGCTGTCCACTTGGCTGTATATTTCTTGAGAACAGACTGTTTTTTTCCTCTCTAGGGCTCAGCATGTATAGTCTATTGAATAAATTTCTGATTGGCCCAAGGGTGCACTTTATTATGGAAAGGAGATGAGCAGGTTGATGAGATAGTTGACATTTCTCACCTCTCCTTGATTTAGCTATAACTTAGTCCAATATTATCCTCAAGAGGAATTGTCTGCAAAATACTAGGTGATTTTGTTCTCTTCTGGTTGATCTTTGTATGATAGAGCTTTTCTGCATATGTAAATTGAAGATAGATAATTTGAAGTCACCCCAAGTTAGGTTAGCATAGGGTGTGGCTATTTAAAGGTCAATAAATGCATAGTTCTGAGATGTTTAGAGTCCATTGGCTCACATTTTTGGTGGTGGTGGGGCTTAAACACTAATATTACTTCTAGAACTGTAGACAAGATATCTTGGTCAGAGAGAAGGAAAAATGGAATTTTTATCCAAATAGACCATAATAGCAGTTTTATCTGAAAACAGTGCTATTTCTCTTCAAGAAAAATAGGCTACTCAGTTCCCTTGCAAATAACTTGCTATGATCCCCTGATTAAAAACAAACAAACAAACAAAACTTTAATCACAATGTTCCCAATCTATAAACCAGAAACAGCATTATTTCTTGACTTCTAGCCCACCTGTAGGGAAGTTCCTAGGTGATTTAAAAATCTAACTGTGTTCTGGAGACACCAAGACCAGAGACATGTCTTGCATGTCTATGGAAACAGACAGTAGTGTTGGTGTCCTTAAAAACAATTCTCTTCACTTGGTCAAAGCAGTTGCATGCCCAACCAGGAGCATCCTTGCATAAATGATACGGAGAGCTCTTCAGAAGCATACCCCTTTG
The DNA here is from genome assembly GCF_014754425.2 of Oryx dammah. Taxonomy (NCBI): domain Eukaryota; kingdom Metazoa; phylum Chordata; class Mammalia; order Artiodactyla; family Bovidae; genus Oryx; species Oryx dammah. The sequence continues at coordinate 119,103,952 of NW_024070207.1, forward strand.
ACTGCAGTGACTAGGACCATGACCATGATTCTAACTTAATGAGTGGTCAGTGGTCAGCCATTTTTTAAAAAAGAAAATTGTTCTATGAGAAAGTGCCAGAAGCACCTCCAAACAGAAGCCTTTTTGTATTCATGGCTAGTTGCATCCATAACCACCAGACAAGAGATAAAAATTGATAAAACTACAGCCTTGGGGATATAACTTTCTCCCTGAGGTCTCCTCAGAGCCCCAGCTTTATATAAATTTTCCATCAGACTCTCAGCCAGCTGTTCAAAGTACAAGAATCTATTTCCCTGATGGCTAAGGAATCTCAGAGTAGAAAACATATTCAGAACAAAATTACCAAATTGTTCTTCTTCATCAATAAAAATTCATTTCTTTTCTTTCACAGAGCATCCAGAGCCGAGTCTAAATAAATTTCCAGTCTGATGTCCTTAAGAAAACAAGGTCTTCAAGGCTGGTCTTAGACATATCACATGACCCCGCTTGAAACTATCTTTCCTGTGTCCGTTGTTTCAATTGATTATTTCGTTTTCTGGCTTCTCAAGTCTGGAATCCTTTAATTAGGTTTTTTGTCTTTGGATTTACTGCCAAGTTCAGTGCCACCTGGTGATTCTTCCTAGGTTCTAATGTTAGTCAATTTGCTGACTTGTCTATACCATTTAGAGACTTTGCTCTGTTCTAGAATCTTGGTCTGAGCTAAGCCCTGGTTGGGGGAATGTGGAAAGGGTGGGTGGAAGCGGCTGAACATCAGACAGAGAATGTCAGTTACAACAGTGTTTGAGATGCTTACATTTTCAAGGAAGAGAAACCCCAAACCAAACTGGCAATGAATAGGAGATTTACTCGTTCTCAGAAATTAATAATCAAGAATTTGTAAAGCAATTCCATATTTATTATTTCACTTTCTCAAATAATCCTTTTAGGTAATATCCCAGCATTTTAACTGACAATGGCAGTTCTGAAGATGAGTTGCCAGGGACCACATGGCCACTAGGTGGCGCAGTGAGATCCAGATAGAGGCTACTGATCTGTGAATCCACTATGCCTCCTTGCCACTCCCAGGGTGAAGTTTTGTTGTTGTTTTTAATGTTAAGTATCTTTTTTTTTTCCTTCTTGAATTGAAGTATAGTTGATTTACAGTGTTGTGTCAGTTTCAGGTGTGCAGTAGAGTGATTCAGTTAAACATACGTGTGTGTGTGTGTATGTGTGTTCAGATTCTTTTCCCTTATTGGGTATTACAAACTGTGAAAATACATGGCTTGAATGTGGGGGAAAATAAGAAGAAAATGTGAACTAGGAAGGTAGTGAGAGAGACCCTGGTGTATTTCAGTTAAGGAAAAATGTTATAGAATTGGGTTTTAAAAAAAAATGGAGGGAAATCCCTTGAGAGCAGAAATAGGAGGGGGTTGCGGGATCTGACACCCTGGGGACAGGGGCGTTTGGGGGCATGGGGGGGTGCCGAGAGCTGGGGACATGACCAGAGGGCAAATCTCCCTCTTCGTGTTCTGAGCACTAAGGTCCTGCAGTGAGTGATTCAAGATTGTGCCCATCTAGATGGGCTCGCTACATAGTGGGCTTTATTTGCTTCCTTTGAAACTGGTCTCCATGGACTCCAGTGCGAAGATACGGTATCATGTTTGCAAAGACAGTTGTCTGAGGTCACACAAGCAATTTTCAGTTATTTTAACCCACAGGCTCTGGCCTCACCTCTCATAATAGAGGCACTTTCCTTCAGAAGCAAAGAACCCAAGTGAGAAAGGGCAGAAAGGAGTCACCCTTTCTATTAAATTGTATTCAATGAGTTTGGCTAGTCTCCTGCATTTTCCTGGGGCTGCCTTCACAGCTGAGAACAGCTTTTCGTTTCCAAATTTGATTTTTCTTACAAGACAAAAAGCAAAACCAAAATACCTTTCCTCCCCGAGTTTTAGTCAATTCAGATCGAGTCAGTTCTGCTGCTTCTATTTTTCTGCCTGTTGATATGGTTTGTGGTCAGAGGCTAGATTAAATAGCGAAGGCTCATGTTGAAGATCTCAGCTGGAGCACCAAAGAGGTTATCAAAAAAGAGAGGAACAGAAAGAACTAAAGAAGAGGTTGTGTAATCCACCTGCAGGAAACAACTTGACTCGAAGTGGTTGGTGTGGCATATTTGATTAAAACCCTTGCCAAAATGACCTTTTCTCCACTTACCTATAGTATGCATCTTTCCAAACCTGAGGTGGAGGAGTTGATACGAAAGGGCAAGGCTTGACACCTCTTTCAGAGTGTGATGAACTCAATAAGCACACATAACCCTGGCGCAGGGCTTGGAAGGCACTAAGTAGAGGGAAAATCTCAACAACCACCACAAAATCTTCGGGTAATGGGCTGTGCCCTTCCAGCACTCTGTGACTTCTTGCGCAGCTCCTGTGTGTATGGTGGGCGGGCGATCCTAGAGGAGACTTTCTTAATCTCGCTCTCAAGTGATAAAAGCTAGTCATGAAATAGATGACCAGTCCAAATCTGATGCATGAAACAGGGCACTCAGGGCCCTGGGACAACCCAGAGGGATGGGTTGGGGAGGGAGGTGGGAGGTGGGTTCGGGATGGGAGGCACATGTACACCCATGGCTGATTCATGTCAATGTATGGCAAAGACCACCACAATATTGTAAAGTAATTAGCCTCCAATTAAAATAAACAAAGAAAAAGTTAGTCATCCAAGGCATCAGACATACACACAAACTATACTTCGAGCTTAAAAAACACTGAACTCTTAGGACAGAAAAATATTTCAGGTAACCCAAGTCATAGATTTACTTTAATATACATGTACTGTCCTATGTTCATATTTGCATGCCAGCCTTGCATGCCAAGCTTTACTTATTTTTTAATGTATTTGCAGTGTGGGTTGGAAGAAGGTGAGTATTTCAGAAGTATTACTTGGGAAGAATTTTTTGTCTTGAAATATAGTTGATTGAAAAATTCTTTTCCCTTACGGTTTATCATAAGATATTGAATCTAGTTCCCTGTGCTATACAGTAGGATCTTGTTGTTTATCCATCTGAGATATATTAGCTGGCATCTGCTAATCCCAAACTTCCAGTCCCTCCCTCCCTCACCCCCTCCCCCTTGGCAGCCACAAGTCTGTTCTTCTCTATGTCTGTGCATCTGTTTCTCTTTCACAGATATATTCATTTGTGTCATAGTTTAGATTTCACGTATAAGTGTTACCACATGATGTTAGTCTTTCTCTGACTTGCTTCACTTAGTATGGTAATCTCTAGGTCCATGCATGCTGCTGCAAGTGCCATTATTTCATCCTTTTGCGTGGCTGAATAGTACTCCATTGTATCTGTCTATGCCACATCTTCTTTATCCATTCCTCTGTCAACAAAGACTCAGGTTGCTTCTCTGTCTTGGCTACTGTGAGCAGTGCTGCTGTGCACAAAGCTGTGCGTGGATCTTTTTAATGTATAGTTTTGTTGGGATATATGCCCAGGAGTGGAATTGCTGAATCACTGGGTAGCTCTATTTTTAGTTTTCCATTGTGGCTCCACCAACTTATATTTACTTGAGAAGAATTTTTGTATACTTGTCTCATTGAAAGTTAGAAATCTAATCATCAGAAAACCTATAAAAGGATGATAGATCCCTACAATACTATGCTTTGAGGAGCCTTTGGAAGAGATTTACAATTTTTTTTTGAAGCTGTAGCCAGTCATGAGACTATACAACATTTTCTCTCTTAGTGCTTGCCATTGTAATTTCCACAGTTTAAATTGAGATTAGTGAGTCCAGAGAGATGGAGAATCCTTCGGTGAAACAAAAATATATAATCCTCTCTTTGTGCCTAACATGGGACTCATGTTGCTATAGCAAACTGGTTTTCTCGTTAGGAGCCAATTTTATAAGGAGAAGATTGCCACATAAGATGCTAAAGGATAAACTCTTGGCTTTCTTTCTGTAGAATATAGATTTATTGTAGATTGTAATTCTTTTCAATTCAATGAATTCTTTCAATTCATTTCTGCCAAAGTCCTTTGGGAGCCAGAGCAGATGTGAAATTGAGGAGGTCGCACTGAGGCAGGACTTACAACTACCTCTTGACTTTCACAACAGCAGTGCTCAGGGCGGTGTGGCACTTGGAAGCCATCCTCTGCTCATTAAAAAGGCAGCTGTTATCATGGGAAGATTGCTTGTTGTCTGTTCTATTTTGGGCCTTCTTTTTGTTGTTGTTTCTCCCCTATCTCTTTGACCCTCCAAGTATTGAGCATTAATTTTCCCCCTTCCACTTACTGGGCTCCCGGTCCCCAACTTCCATAACAGTGTATCAGTCAGCACTTGCCTGATACAATAATGCTTCATAGCAAACAGTCCTCAAATACTTTAAGCAATAGTCATTTATTCTAGAGCTCACAGATCTGTCGTTCTGCTGCATCTACACAGGGTTAGGCTGGTTTCCAGGCTCCAGGGTCTGGGCTCTAGAATCTAGATTTCAGGTTCCAGACTCCAGGGTGAATTTGGTTCTATTTGACTTGCCTCTTCTTCTGTGGATCAGAGGTTACCCAGAGCGTGTGGTGAACTCAACATGTTCCATTCAGGGGCCCAGAATGAAGGCCACTGTCCACATGGGACACATACTTCTCATGGCAGTGCGCCAGACTTAAAAAAGGACAAGCTTAGTAGAGCAAACACATTTCAAGCCTCTGGTAGTCTACACACATCCTCTTGTCCAAAACCAATCACTTAGCCAGACCCAAAGTCAAGGGGTCAGAGAAGTAATGTGTCCTTCAGGAAGATCTGATAACAGTGTGGATGTATAGAATGTGCCTGAAACTGAGTGAAGAATTAGGGACAGAGAGTTCAGTCTTCCAAAAGTAGCAAGTATCACAATGTACTGTATTGTTGGGTTGCCTGTATCCACCCAAAGTGGAGGGATCCACTTGAGGATAGAACCCAATTCTTATTCACCCCAGAATTGCCACATCTAACATGAGATCTGCATTTATCTGAGGTATTCAGTAAGTTATTCTAGAAGTAAATGAGTCAATAAATTATTCTGAAACAATAAGAAGGTGGAAATAATTCTCTCAGAGCACCATTTAAAAAGAGAAAGGAAGAACAAGTCTTATAGGGTTTCTTCCCCTCCTTTTATTCAGCCTGATTCTTTTTAGCAAATACTAGGTTTTCTTGATTTTGAAGCTATTGACTCCTCTTGCAAAAGTCCACCATGACAGGCAAAATCTTTACTCTGATTTTCATCTCTGTGTATTTCCCAGCACCTGTGTGGATGCTTGCTGGTTTTGTTTTCATAAACAGAACAGCAAATGTTCCCCAGGGAAGATACTTTTTTTTTCTTTTGATGAAACTTCTTGAAATTAGATGGGTGCCTAAAATAAGATGAGAGTGTCTTAAGGCTTTTTGTTCCCTCATGAAACTGACAAGAAATCGGAATTCAGGCATTCTCTTTTCCTCTGTGATCCTGGGCCTCCAAACCTGTTAACTCTAATGCTAAAATAACAACTTGATGTCTCCCTTGATATTATGTGCGTTAGGGTTTTGCAACATAGAGCATCCATCTTTATTAGTTGAATAAAAGGAGCAGTTATTTATGCAGCACCTACTTTTTCTTTCCATAAAGTGTTTGAAGACTAATTAACCTCATGGATTTTGCCAAGGCCTGCCATAGGCTAGAAAGAAACTGTCAGTGCCTCTCCCATCTCCTGTAGTAGTCATGGAACAATGGGTCCTTGGAGATGGCCTTGTCCTACTACCCAGAACCTGTGAACATGTTGCCTTACACAGAAAAAGAGACTTTTCAGGTTTTTTTTTTTTAATATTTATTTGGCTGCATGGGATCTTAGTTGCAGCACATGAAATCTAGTTCTCCAACCAGGAGTGGAACCTGGACCCCATGCATTGGGAATATGGAGACTTAGCCGCTGGACCACCAGGCACGCCCAGAGTTAATAATCTCGAGTGGATTATCCTGGATTCTCTGTGTGGTTTGACGTAATCATCAAGGTCCTTACAAGAGAGTAAGGAGAGGCAGAGTCAGAGAAGGAGATACAGTGACAGAAGCCGAGGGTGGAGATGTTATGCTGTTGACTTTGAAGATAGAAGAGGAAGGCAGGTGGCTTCTAGAAGCTCAGGAAGGTGAGAAGGATTCTTCCCAAAGTTGCCAGGAGGGATACAGCTCTACCAACACATTTTAAACTTCTGCTCGCCAACATCAGCTAGTAAAGGTGTGTTATTTTAGACCACTAAGGTGGTGAGGGCCCCCCTGGTGGCTCAGACAGTAAAGATTCTGCCTACAATGCAGGAGACCCGGGTTCGATCCCTGGGTTTGGAAGATCCCTGGAAGAAGGAAATGGCAACCCACTCCAGTATTCTGGCCTGGAGAATTCCACAGACAGAGGAGCCCGGTGGGCTCCAGTCCATGGAGTCACGAAGGGTTGAACACGACTGAGCAACTAACACTTTCACTTTCAAGGTGGTGACAGCAGGAAACTGGTACACCTCCCAAAGGCTTTCCAGAAAGTGTAGACTTGAGAGCTGCTCTGGCTGTGGAAGCAGACTTGCTCACGCTTTGGGCAGGCCGTGTGCGCTGCACAGTTGAGACCCTAGGACCAGCTGCAACTGTTGACCGACAGAATGAACATGGTTGCTGCCTGGCACCCCCACCCGGGACAGCTCTGGGGCAGATTCCAGCCCATCTTCAGCAGTCTCCAGCTGGAATGAGACCATTGCCCACAGCAGGCTCCCTGCCGCCCAGTGGCTTCCTCCCCTTTCCTGTTGCACTTCTCCACTTTGCTAACCCCCACTTCCCAGGAATGCCTGCCTAATGTTACTTGTCTCAGGGTCCTTTATCAAGACCACAGCCTAGGATACACATACACACATGGACAGAGAACTGCTGTGATGGGGAGGAACGAATGACTGGGAAACAGCTTGAGGTGACATCCCTAAGAGTCCAGTTGGATATGTGCCTGGAGCGCTCTCTGATATAGATGCAGCGGCTCCATCAAAGTCTTTTTGGTGTTTTTCACAGATTTCTCTGATGGTCCAGTGGTTGAGACTCCATGCTTCCACTGCAGGGGGCATGAGTTTGATCCCTGGTTGGGCAACTAAGATCCTGTGTGCCATGTGGCATGGCCAAAAAATAAAAATCTTTTTGGTATTTTCAAAGGAGAGAGCAAGTCTTTATCTGTAAAAATTCTGATCAATAGGAAAGTGTAGAATGGCACAAGAAGAATAAATCGGAGCTCTTGAGGAAATAATTAAATTATTTAAAAATTTGCTCATTCATCTTATGATACTTACTTATCCTGTATAATTTTCTATGGACCTTTAAAATCAGACACCATGCATGGGTATCGTTTTCTTCATAGGTCAACAGGAGAACAAAAGATAATTTCAAGTGAAATGAAATTAGTGTGCCCAATAAATGTGATATTCTAAGTTTTGTGAAAATCACTTTGCAAACAAATAAAATGGAGAGATTCATAGCAACAGCTGTACTTTTGGACTTTCCTGGAGGTCCAGGGGTTAGGACCCTGTACTTTCACTAGTGGAGGCCCGGGTTCAATCCCTGGTCAGAGAACTAAGATCCCACAAGCCACATGGTGCATCCAAAAAAAAAAAAAAGTGGGTCTGTTAATGTTAGCAACTTAGAGGTTATGGACATTTATGGTTGCATCCCACATTTTATCTCAGGCAGTCCAAATGCTGCATTCAAAAGTACAGTTCCTATTGTGTGAGTCTCTAATGTCCATGACACAGGAGTAATCTCACTTTGGAGCAAGGGGCATGGAGTGTTCCAGCATCATTCAAAAAAAGCGACCTTAACCACCATGCTGCCAATGATGTCATCTTAGCAGTAAAAGCAACTGGCAACAAGAGTATGGTTTTTGCGTTGCTCTTTTTATAAGGAATTTTTCTTATTAAAAAAAATTCTGCATGAATACCATTGCTTACTTCAGGGTTAAAATAGTGTAGTTTGCAAAATGTTAGTAATTTGGCATTTAAATATTTAATGATGAAAACCTGATCATTTTAAGGCTTACAAAAATAATATTTCTGTGATTGCACTTGACATCCCATCTAGAAAGCTCTCATATATATGAATGGCTCATATATGTTTGGTAGATATTTTCTACTGATATCATTCCACAAGGCAATAAAATAAGTTTATTATCACTGCTATTATTATTATGTCAGTTTATTGAGAATGACTATATGGAGTTGTGGAAAAGGGGCACTCTGGTCATGTGCACTTTATAGATGAAGACATAGGGCATCACAGTAATAAAGCAATTCATCATAAATTATGCAGCATATAAATGGCAGAGCCAATATTCAAATCCAAAAGAAAAGAATCCTTTACCTGTTTTAATGGCCAATTTACATATTTGAGAACCTTTATCTACAGATTGATTCTAAGAGTTAGGAACTAATAATTAGTACTCTCAATAGTATTTTTTTTTTAATATTATTCACTGTAGAATAAAGTATTCAGTAGTGTGACTGGAGCAATAGAGAAGTAATCTTATATCATTTCAATCATCCCTAATTATTTTTACCATATGTTTTCTCTATAGTATTTCATCCTAATCTAAGATGTATTTATCTGTCTAATAACTCCCACATTTATAGCTCCAGCTTTGATCTTTCTGTTAAGATCCAAATTCATGCTGCCATCTGACACCTGTCATCTCAATGGAGCTATTTCAGAGGGATTAGAAACCTTACATTTCCAAAAGTCAATCATCAGTCTTTCTCACCACCTCCATCCCCTTCTGGAATTTCTCTAATATCAGGAGTCTAGAGTCGTGGCTTTGCCATCTGACCAGTTGTCATCCCACAAATCTGAAATTCATTCTTGCTATCTCCTTCCTTCCTGCCATTTTGCATTCAATCCATTATGTTCTGTTGCCTCTGTTTTGGGGATCCACCCACTTTCTTCCCCTCTCTAGTTTCAGCATCCTCGTCTCAGTACCCATCAACTCTTGCCTGAACCATTGTGATACTCTCTCATTACTGTGAGACATTTATGTAAATAACCTAGAAAAAAATATAACTAGCCATTCTTTTAGAGAGATATATTCACAGAGATTTTACATTTTTCATTTGTTGGTTCCGATCTCTCTTTATTGAAGCATAGATGATTTACAAAACTGTGTTAGTTTCAGGTGTACAGTGAAGTGATTCAGTTATATATAGATACATATGTGTATGTTTCTTCTTTTGTTGCGGTGCATGGACTCTCTAGTTGTGGCACACAGACTCAGAAGTTGTGGTGTGTAGACCCCCGCAGCATGTGGAATCTTAGTTCCCCGACCAGTAATCGAACCCACATCCCTGCACTGCAAGGTGAATTCTTAACCACTGCACCACCAGGGAAGTCCCCAGATCTCTTTTGAAAGAAATAGTATAAATGGGATGAAATCTCCCCTCCACCAATCCTTGTTTCCTTCCTCTTTTCGCTGATGATGGTGTATATTGTTTAAACGAGTGTATGCTTTTACTTTTCCAAATAGCACCTTAATACAATGTATTGCTTTGTATATTTTTAAAATGTACACCAACTGTGGTTTATTCATGCAATGGAGTCCTTGTAGTTAAAGTGAGTAGATTTAACCTATATATCAATATATATTTGAAAATGCAATATTAAGAAAATACACCAGCAAAAGAACCTTTATGGTCTTTTCTCATTCCTGCATAAGCACAGAGAGTAAGTGGCCTTTAAAAAACAAGAACTTGGCCATGCTTTAAAATTGGGTCTTCATGTTGCTCTTGGGATAAAGTTCAAAATCCATGCCCAGACCCTCCCTTCCTGGCTCCTACCTTACTTTCCAGCCTTTGTCTGTATTTCCATCTGCACTCCATCATCAGAGTCCCTCCGCTGTGTGGATTCTCCATGCTCTTCACCACCTCCTCCCCTCATGCCCCCAAACCTGGCCAGTTCCTACAGTCCCTTGATAGGCAACTCTAATGCCTTTTCTTTGTGGGGTTCCCTTCTGACTCATAGGTCCCCCCAAGTCATAACTCATTCAGATAGCCTTTAGCAGCACTGACAAGTAGAACTTTCTGTGATGATGGAAATGTTCTGTATATGCTCCATCCGATGCATCACATGTGACTAATGAGCACTTGAAATGTGGCTAGTGAGACCGAAGGACTGAATTTTTAATTTCAGTTGATTGCAATTTAAAGAGTCACGTGAGTCCCATAGCTACTATATGGGGCAGTGCAGCTCGGAAATCTTGCCTTTGTCCTTCATACCACTTCATACCACAGTCCTTAGATATTTACCCCTGTGGGTGTTTGTTTCATGTCCATCCCTCGAAACTAAACTCCACTAAGGGAAGGTCATGTTTGCTCTTTCATCACCAGCATTTGCAGTATGTCTGGCACACGAGACACTCACTACCTACTCCTTGAATAAATGAATGAATCACTTTGTATATTTCTCTAAGGAAGTTAGATTCTAACTATTAGACCAAGAAGAATTTGGGGCAAGAATTGTGAGCAAGAAAACTAATAAGACTACCTTTGCAGTTTAGAAAGAGCATGGGTGCAGCCAAAGGAAGGATGGGTGCAAGCAACCGAGGGAGAGGAAGATTGGAAGGTGGTTAGTGCATTCATCCTAGCAATGAATGGTGCACATCTAATGATGAGAGATTGTTAGAGATGCAGGGAGAAATTAGGAGATTGGGTATTAGTTAAATATGAGGCATAAGGAAGGGAAAGGATGTCTCAATTTATCTCCCCATCCCCCAGGGCAGACAAAGGCTTGGATGCTAGGAATTATTTGGGAGGTACTCCCAGAGAGTATGAATGAGGAAAAGTGGATATGAAACTGAGAAGGAAGAGCTAGCACAGGGTGAACTCATGGTCAGGTTACTGCCGGGTGAGCAACTTGGACTCAATGCCATTGAGGGCAAGGCTTCTGAGGACCAGTGTGGAGCACACCTCACGTGGTCCTGTTGGATGATGAGATCAGCTCCATTCCTTGTAGCACATTTTCTCTGAACCCATCAGCTCCCCTGCATATCTGTGTTAGGCTCTGGTGCCTGAGTGGGCTCCTCTACTGTCAGAGTGCTCAAACGTAGAAGTGAGATGCAAGTGCTCAAGGAGGAAAGTTGTTGGTCAGCCAGGAACTTTCTCCCTCAATGGCAGCTTTCAGGGATAGAGAGCAGGGCATTTACTGCATCTGTTCCACATGGTTCTAAAACCACTTGTAGGCTCCTGGACTTTTGCATTACTTCTGAGAGCAGGGTGATATAAAACACAGGGAGACCTGTAGAGCAGATGCTGTGACCCAGTCCTGCATTTTGACCACTGTCTCTCTTAGTACACAGTGGACATGTGAGGACCAGATGAGTGGTGGTACCATCATTCCAGAACACAGGCTCTCTCTTGGCCTTCATGCCCTTGTTACCCAACTCTCACCATGGGAGGTGATTCCAGGTTGAATTGGTATTGGATATTGCAACATCTTCTTTCCTAATATCCATCATGCCTGTACTTAAATAGGGCAGCTTGTGGCTCAGCTGGTAAGGCATTGGCCTGCAACGCGGAAGACCTGAGTTCTATCCCTGGGTTGGGAAGATCCCCTGGAGAAGGGAAAGGCTACCCACTCCAGTATTCTGGCCTGGAGAATTCTATGGACTGTATAGTCCATGGTCATAAAGAGTCGGACATGACTGAGTGACTTTCACTTCACTTCAGTGGTACACAAAATTCTAAAATGGCCCCAAGATTCTGGGAACCTGGTGTACGTGTCATGAATAACCCCACCCCCCTTTTGGAGAATGAGTAAGAGTTGTGAACATAATGGGATCCCAGTCCCATGACTAGCTGACATCACATGGCAAAAGTAAAAAGGTTTGGACATGTAAATAAGGTAAGGCACCTACTCAGTTATCTTGAATTAATTAAAAGGGACAGTATCCTGAGTGGGCCTGTATTAATCAGGTGAGCCCTTTAACATAGGCCTAGTGGTTCCAAATAGGAAAAGGAGTACGTCAAGGCTGTATACTGTCACTGTGCTTATTTAACTTATATGCAGAATACATCATGAGAAATGCTGGGCTGGAAGAAGAACAAGCTGGAATCAAGATTGCCAGGAGAAATATCAATAACCTCAGATATACAGATGATACCACCCTTATGGCAGAAAGTGAAGAAGAACTAAAGAGCCTCTTGATGAAGGTGAAAGAGGAGAGTGAAAAAGTTGGCTTCAAGCTCAACATTCAGAAAACTAAGATCATGGCATCTGGTCCGATCACTTCATGGCAAATAGATGGGGAAACAGTGGCTGACTTTATTTTCCTGGACTCCAAAATCATTGCAGATGGTGAGTGCAGCCATGAAATTAAAAGATGCTTGCTCCTTGGAAGGAAAGTTATGACCAGCCTAGATAGCATATTGAAAAGCAGAGACATTACTTTGCCAACAAAGGTCCATCTCGTCAAGGCTATGGTTTTTTCCATTAGTCATGTATGCATGTGAGAGTTGGACTATAAAGAAAGCTGAGCACCGAAGAATTGATTCTTTTGAAGTGTGGTGTTGGAGAAGACTGTTGAGAGTCCCTTGGACTGCAAGGAGATCCAACCAGTCCATCATAAAGGAGATCAGTCCTGGATGTTCATTGGAAGGACTGATGTTGAGGCCGAAACTCCAATACTTTGGCCACCTGATGTGAAGAGCTGACTCATTTGAAAAGACCCTGATGCTGGGAAAGATTGAAGGCAGGAGGAGAAGAGGACGACAGAGGATAAGATGGTTGGATAGTATCACCGACTTCAATGGACATGAGTTTGGATAAACTCCGGGAGTTGGTAATGGATAGGGAGGCCTGGTGTGCTGTGGTCATGGGGTCGCAAAGAGTTGGACACGACTGAGTGACTGAACTGAACTGAATTTGGGCTGAGAATTTGTGAACCTCAGTTTCCTCATATGTAAAATGAGAATAAAAATATAACATATAATTTTTATAAGTTTTCAATTCAGTGCCTGGCATTAAGCCAGCACTCAAGTCAGTTATTGTTATGATACTATTATGACTTTATTATATAGTTCTTTGTTAGGTTGCAAGTTGTCGGACAGCTTAACAGTTAGATATTGAATCAAATAAAACTGAATCTAATTGATTTTTCTAGTAGTGAGCTGTGATGGGACTTCCCAGGTGGTGCTAGTGGTAAAGTATCCCCCTGCCAATGCAGTAGACATAAGAGACATGGGTTCAATCCCTGGATTGGGAAGATCCCCTGGAGGAGGGCATGGCAACCCACTCCAGTATTCTTGCCTGGAGAATCCTATGGACAGAGGAGACTGATGGGCTACAGTCTATGGGTTCGCAAAGAGTTGAACACAACTGAGCAGCTAAGCATACACACAAGCTATGGTGGGCTGACCCAAGCAGAAGGGAATAGTTTTATGTTCTATTTTACAAAAATTAATTAGATACATACTATGTGCTTTGGAGAAGCAGATGAATCAAACTAAATCCTTGCACTTAAGGAGCATGTGGTAAGAATTCATTGAAGCAAAATGTTAAGCATGATAGCATAGATGCTGAGTTTTTTTTTCAAAATTACTTACTGAAACAGCACATATGCATAAAACTGCATAAATCCTAATCATTCAGCTTAAAACAAATTTGAACAAACTTCCATGACTTCCATGTAACTGGCATCCAGATAAAGAAAAGGAACTTTACCAGCCTCCATCAGCCTCCACCTTATACCCCATGCAAGTGACTGCTCAAAAGCAACACTTCTCTTGACTTCTCATACTCTAGACTGACTTTGCAAGTTCTTGAATTTCCTATAAATGGAATCACACCATATGTCCTTTCTTCATGGCTTCTTTTGTTCACCATTGTGTGGGTTAGGTTTCATCCATTTTTTTTTTAGTTCACACTTCTAACCTTTCTTTATTTGAATACCAATTACGTACAATTTTCTGCTCTCATATGGAAGATGTAAAAATAACTGAACTTTCAGTAAAAATATCTTTCAAGGCCTAAGTTTACCTTGTACACGAAAGAGTTCCTAATAAATGAAAAAATAAAGAAGTCACCAGATACTGGGTAATGTTGAGTCTTAGTTGCTGAATGTGAGGTCTTCACTGCATCACGCAGATCTTTTGTTGTGAGCACTTGGACTCTGTAGTTGTGGCAAGAGGGCTCAGTATTTGTAGACCATGGGCTCTAGTGGTTGTAGTGCATGGGCTTCGTTGCTCCGTGGCATGGGGGATCTTAGTTCCCTGACCAGAGATTGCACTTGCATCCCCTGCATTGCAAGGCAGATTCTTAACCTCTGGACCACCAGGGAAGTCCCTCATCCATGTTGTCGTGCATGGTTGTTATCAGTTATTCTCATTGCCAGATGGTATTCCATTGTGTCAATATTCCACAGTGTATCCATTCTAGTGTTGATGGGCCTTTGCATGCCTTCCAGTTTTTGCTGATTACAAATACTATGAACATGCTCAGATATCTTGGGGTGACATTTCTGTTGGCAATATATAATATATAGATGTAGAATTAGATTTTGAGTTTTCAAGTAACAGTAGAATCAATGAATATGAACAGTGATAAAGTGACTCAGAGACACAGAGAAACGGGACATTGAGCAGGGTGCAGAGTGCTAGGTAGGCAGTTGTACATCCTGTAATGAGCACCAGAAGAATCAGTCAATAAAGACTGAACTGGAATAGATTGCACCTTCCAGTATGAAAAGGGGCAGAGACCATATACCAACCTTATAGGGACAGACTTGTGAATATTGATTGAAAGAATATTCTCAATATTGAGAAACATTGAGACATAGCTGTGACTGTGACATTTGAGTAGAACAGATACAAACAAGGTTATCTTACTGAGACAAAACATAAAACTCATCAGTTTCTAGTAGTAGGTATAAAACTGGTAAAGAAAATGCTCTTTTAAGCAAATCACTTTCTGGTTACAGTCTTCCTTATGGCTATTTGACGACATATGGCTGGGTTCTGAACAATGAGTTGTAGGGAGAATAATTCATATTACTGGCTTGGATATAAACCTTCCTATGTAATCTACTCAGTCCCTTTTTCTCTGACAAGAGCCAACAAACAGGGCTCCCCACCCCCACCTCCAACCAACCATCATCAGACTGTGATGACAGCAAAAAGTTAACTTCTGCTGCAATAGATCACTGAGATTTTAGGGTTATTTTTATTACTGGTGTACAGCTTAACCTGCCATGATTATAATGGTAGGCAATAAGAGGGGCTGTAGAGAAATTTTATAACTTTGAGTTGTCTAACTATATAACTGCTTTTAACTACTTCTGTTAATAACCATTATCCCTTGGTTAGTACCTCCAAGCATTCCTTGTTTTTTTTTTTTTTTACTGAAATATAGTTGTTTTATAATGTTTTGTTATTTTCTGGTATACTACAAAGTGATTTAGTTTTATGCAGTCTTCAGATTCTTTTCCACTATAGGTTATTACAAGATACTGAATACAATTCTCTGTGCTATGTAACAGGTCATTTTTAGTTATCTATTTTATATATAGTATATATCTGTTAATCCCAAGCTCCAAATTTATCCCTCTTCCCCCTTCCCCACTTTGGTAATCATCAGTTTGTTTTCTATGAGTTTCTTTCTGTTTGGTAGATAAGTTCATTTATGTAATATTTTTAGGTTCCACATATAAGTGTTATATGATATTTGTCCTTCTCTTAATGACTTACTTTTTAAAATATGTTTATTTATTTTAATTGGAAGTTAATTACTTTATAATATTGTATTGGTTTTGCCATACATCAACATGAATCTGCCACAGGTATACACGTGATCCCCATCCTGAACTCCCCTCCCACCTCCCTCCCCGTACCATCCCTCTGGGTCATCCCAGTGCACCAGCCCCGAGCATCCAGTATCATGCATCAAACCTGGACTGGTGATTCATTTCATATATGATATTATACATGTTTCAATGCCATTCTCCCAAATCATCCCACCTTCTCCCTCTCCCACAGAGTCCAAAAGACTGTTCTATACATCTGTGTCTCTTTTGCTGTCTCACATACAGGGTTATCATTATCGTCTTTCTAAATTCCATATATATGCGTTAGTATACTGTATTGGTGTTTTTCTTTCTGGCTTACTTCACTCTGTATAATCGGCTCCAGTTTCATCCGCCTCATTAGAAGTGATTCAAATGTATTCTTTTTAATGGCTGAGTAATACTCCATTGTGTATATGTACCACAGCTTTCTTATCCATTCATCTGCTGATGGACATCTAGGTTGCTTCCATGTCCTGGCTATTATAAACAGTGCTGCGATGAACATTGGGGTACATGTGTCTCTTTCAATTCTGGTTTCCTCAGTGTGTATGCCCAGCAGTGGGATTGCTGACTTACTTTGGATAGTCATCTCTAGGTCCATCCACGTTGCAGCAAATGGCATCATTTCATTCTTTTTATGGCCAAGTACTATTCCATTGCATATATGGACCACATCTTCTTTATCCATTTATCTGTCAGTGGACATTTAGGTTGTTTCCATGTCTTGGCTTCTGTAAATAGTGCTGCTCTGAACATTGGAGTGCATGTATCTTTTCAAAATAGGTTTTCTCCAGAAATAAATGCCCAGGGTTGGGATTGCAGGATCACATGGAAACTCTGTTTTTAGTTTTTTTAGGGAACCTTCATACTACTCTTCATAGTGGCTACATCAATTTATATTCTCACCAATATTGTAGGAGGGTTCGCTTTTCTCCACATCCTGTCCAGCATTTATTGTCTGTAGACTTTTTAATGATGGCCATTCTGAGAAAGGTGAGGTGATACCTCATTGTAGGTTTGGTTTGCATCTCTAATAATTAACAATATTTAGCATCTTTCCATATGCCTGTTGGCCATCTGTATGTCTTCTTTGAATTTTTTGTAAATTTACAGAACAGAGCAACTACCACCACAGTTTACTTTTAAAACATTTTCATCACCCCCAAAGTATTCTCCATGCCCATGTGCTGTCAATACTAGTTATCCAGCCCAAGTGTCCAGCAACTGTTAACTTGCTTATGTTAATTTTAGGGTATCTGGCAATCCTAAGATTCTATGAATCTTACAATTCTGAGATTTGGGCACACTTACATTGCCCAAAATGTGGGCTCAGTCAGTACAGGGAATTTCAAAGGCCTTTGCTTTTCAGAGAGCACATGCCTTCCTCGCACTTGTCATTTTGACGCTTAGCAGCGTCCTCATTAGCACAACCGTTCACAGTGAGCAGCTGTGCAGACACTTACTGTTTGCTTTGCTGTTGACTGAGGCTCTGGCATCCCGGGAATACTGAGGGCAGAGGGGATCCATCACATGGTATAAACATTGACTTCTTGGTTAATATAGGCATATTGCTTCCAGGTTGTTCTTTATGGATGAACTCAGCAGAAGAAAAACTTTTTAGAACTTTGAAATATCAGATCTTTTCTTTGGAGGTTTCCAGAGAATGTTATTCTGCCCTAACTGTATAAAAGAAACGCATTTAAATTCTTTCCATCTCAGTGGTAGACATGGATGTTGTAGTTAGAGATACCTGGAGTTTTGCTGCCCATTCCTAAGAATGTGCATTTGTGTTAAGCACTGAGGTAACTTCTCCACAGATGGAAAGATTCTGTTGGGTTTCTGGGGCTTCCCTGTGGGCTCAGTGGTAAAGAATCACCTGCCAATGCAGGAGACCTGGGTTCAATCCCTGAGTGGGGAAGATCCCCTGGAGAAGGAAATGGCAACCCACTCCAGTATTCTTGCCTGGGAAATCCTATGGACAGAGGAGCCTGGTGAGCTACAGTCCAAAGGATCACAAAAGTTGGACATGACTTGGTGACTAACCAACAACAACCTTATGTTTTCTTATTTATTTTTACACACAAGGGACTGAAAGGCATTAGTGTAGTCTCCTAGTCTCTGAATATAATCAGGGCTAGTATGTTACAAGATCTTAGTTCTACCCTCTTTGTTTAGCTAGGAGTACTTTTGGCTATAGTAAGAGAATTCACAGCTAACAGTAGTCTAAACAATAAGGAAATTCAGTTATATTATACACCAAGAAGTCTGGTTTTCCCAGGCTTGATGTGATAGCTTGATAAAACCTTAAAAGATGCAAGGCCTATCATTCAGTCCTGTCATTGTCAGCCCGTTGTCTTCTCTGCCTTAGGTCACAGGATGGCTGCTGCAGTTCTATGCATCAGAGCATTCCATGTCCACATTCAAGGTGGGAAGAGCGAACGAGCTGTACCAGAGAATACTCTGCACATCTGTCTTGTTGTAAGGAAGAAAGATCCTTTCCAGAAGTTCCAGCAGACTTCCTCTTCCATCCAGCTGACTGGAGCAGTGTCACGTGGACACTTGAAGCTGTAGGAGAGACTAAGAATGTAAGTTGTTTTCAGTCTTTCTTTTTAATTTTAAAGTTATTTATTCCTTTGGCTGCTCCGGGTCTTAGTCACAGTGTACAGGATCTTCAGTCTTCGTTGCAACACTTAGGATCTTTAGGTGCGGCATGTGAACTCAGTTGCAACATATGAGATCAAGTTCCCTGACCAGGGATTGAACCCAGGCCCCCTTTATTGGAAGCACAGAGTCTTAGCCACTGGGCCACCAGGAAAGTCCCTAATCTCTTTAATAGAAAGTGGCAAAGGAGAAGAGGAATGGGATGGCTATTGTACCAATGACACCATCTCAGGGCTTCATGATTTTAGGCTCTAACAGTTTTGCAAATTCCTAGATATGTTGAAGCAAAGGTGATGGCACCCCACTCAAGTACTCTTGCCTGGAAAATCCCATGGATGGAGGAGCCTGGTAGGCTGCAGTCCATGGGGTCGCGAAGAGTAGGATATGACTGAGTGACTTCAGTTTCACTTTTCACTTTCCTGCATTGGAGAAGGAAATGGCAGCCCACTCCGGTGTTCTTGCCTGGAGAATCCCAGGGACGGGGGAGCCTGGTGGGCTGCCGTCTCTGGTGTTGCACAGAGTCGGACACGACTGAAGCGACTTAGCAGCAGCAGCAGATATGTTGAAGAAGGAAGATGCTGACCTATTTGTTTCAGGGAGGGCAGGATTTAAACCTTCTGTGGGCTTATGAGTTAAGCAGACTTTCCCCACCACTTTGGGATTTTTTTTTTCCATGTTTTGGTTTGTTTTAGTGATTATTATCCAAGGAACTATAGTGTAATCATAAAAATGGGAAAATTATGTGATTAATTTGAGTAACTGAACCAGAAAAGAAAATAATCCAGAGCCTTTACTTTTAAAAGTCAGCAGTGAACTTAGAATATCCAATTGGAATGAAATTTACTATGCCTTTCCCTTTGGGATACAATTGGGCTATTATTGAGCTTCCCAAATAGCAAACACTGAAAAGAAAGACTCAATTTTAACTAATAACATCTACATCTATCTATACCCAAAAGCCTTTTGCCTGACCCTCATTATACAACCAAAATCTATTTCCGTTTACTTGTAGAGAAAAGATTGATTTTCTCATTTCTTTTTAGATAAACACTGATAACTACACTCTGAAAAAATATCATTCACCTGCAGTGTCTTCTTCCCTAGGGTCCCATCAAATTAAAATTACTTAATTCCCCCAATCAAGACACAAATTTCTGTCAAAATATATAAATTAGGGCCAAAAATAGAACCTGGAAATTAAAATGAATAAGAAGTAATATTTTTTACCCACGTACCAGTAGATCAAATTTAAAAAATTGGCAGCTCTCACTAAAAATGTTTTCGTCCATATATTAGGAAAGAAAATGAAGAGGCCCAGAAACTTTTACTGACGTTAATTTTATTTGGAGTTTGAATTCATTCTGTCATAGGACCTAAGAATCAGGATTCAGAGGAGACTCAGAATTCTCTGAGTCTGGCTTGAACTGAGGACATGGAAATTTAGGGTTTGTGGAGGGATGGCTCTGAGCATAAAGAAACAAAGATAACGAAGAAAAGAAAGAAAATTCTGAAATATATGAGAGAAACAGTGCTAGGAAACCCTAGGTATACTCTGATAGGGGAGAGAGAGGGGAGGGGAGAGAGAGACTGCGTTTCCATAGGTTTGGACAAATGTGTAATGGCATGACTCCAGTATTATAGTAGCATATGCAGTGGTTACTGCCCTAAAAATCCTCTGTGCTCTGCTGGTTCATCATTCCCTTCCCCCAAAAGCTGGCAACCACTGATCTTTTTACTGTTGACATAGCTTTGTATTTGTCACGTCATATAAGTGGAATTAAACCATGTGTAGCCTTTTCAGATTGGTTTCATGCACTTAGCAATATGCATTTAAGTTCCTGCCATATTTCTTCATGGCTCGATGGCTCTTTTTTTCGCCACTGAATAATATTCCACTGTCTGTATATCCTGCACTTAAGTTGTCCATTGAACTGCTAAAGGATATTTTGGTTGCTTCCAAGGGTTTGGCAGTTATGGATAAAGCTGCTATAAACATCCATGTGCAGGATTTTGCATGGACATAAGTTTTCAACTCCTTTGGGCAAATACCAAAGAGCATGATTGCTGGATCATATGCTAAGACTATGTTTAGTTTTCTAAGAAACTGCCAAACTGTCTTCCAAAGTGGCTGTGTCATTTTGCATTCTCATCAGCTATAAATGAGAGCTCCTGTTTTTCCACATCCATGCCAGCATTTGATATTGTCAGTTTCTGGATTTTGGCCATTCTGATAGCTGTATAATAGTTTTTTCTTGTTTTAATTTGCATTTCCCCGTGATGATGTGATGTGGAGCATCCTTTCCTATGCTTGTTTGACATATATATGTCTTCTCTAGTGAGGTGTCTGTTAAGGTCTTTGGCCCATTTTCTAACCAGGTTGTTTGTTTTATTGTTAAGTTTTAAGACTTTGTACATTTGGAGAACAGCTCTTTATCAGACGTGTCTTCAGCAAATATTTCCTCCCAGTCTATAGCTTTTAAAAATAGTCCTTTACTTTTGACTGTGCTGCATCTTCATTGCTGCCTTCTGGGGTTCTCTAGTAACGGAGAGCAGGGGCTACTCTCCAGTTGCTGTGCGGCTTTCTCGTTGCAATGGCTTCTCTTGTTGTGGAGCACAGACTCTAGGGTCATGGGCTTTAGTAGTTGTGGTGTGCAGGCTCAGTAGTTGTGGCACATGGGTTTAGTTGCCCCACAGCACGTGGGATCTTCCTAGACCCAGGATAGAACCTGTGTCCTCTGTATTGCAAGGCGATTCTTAACCACTGGACTACAAGGAAGCCCCCCAGTCTACAGCTTGTCCTCTCATTCTCTTACAGTGTCTTTTGCAGAGCAGAAACCTTTAGTTTGAATGAAATCCTGCTTGGCAATTATCTCATTGATGGATCATGCCTTTGGTGCTGTTTCTAAAAAAGTCATTGCCAAAGCCAAGGTCATCCAGATTTTCTCCTTTGTTATCTTTAGCAGTTGAACAGTTTTGTGATTTACATCTAGATCTGTGATCCATTTTGACTTAATTTTGGACTTAATAATTTAAATTATTTCTTCTAACTTCACATGCATCTACAACTGTCCAGATAAAAAAGGACCATTGATTAAGCCCAAGAACTCAGCTCTGTGGTCTCTATTAATCATATCACATTCTCAGAAAAGCAGTCTCATGGTCTATGGGAAATAAAGGGAGAGTTTGTGGTCATCTAAGTGGAGAATAAGGAAAGATATAAGCATCTGAATACAGAGTTCCAAAGACTAGCAAGGAGAGATAAGAAAACTTCCTCAGTGATCAATGCAAAGAAATAGAGGAAAACAATAGAATGGGAAAGACTAGAGATCTCTTCAATTAGAGATACCAAGGGAACATTTCACGCAAAGATGGGCTCAATAAAAGACAGAAATGGTATGGACCTAACAGAAACAGAAAATATTAAGATGAGGTGGCAAGAATACAGAGAAGAACTATGTAAAAAAGATCTTCATGACCCAGATAATCACGATGGTGTGATCACTCATCTAGAGCCAGGCATCCTGGAATGTGAAGTCAAGTGGGCCTTAGGAAGCATCACTACGAACAAAGCTAGTGGAGGTGGAATTCCAGTTGAGCTATTTCAAATCCTGAAAGATGATGCTGTGAAAGTGCTGCACTCAATATGCCAGCAAATTTGGAAAACTCAGCAGTGGCCACAGGACTGGAAAAGGTCAGTTTTCATTCCAATCCCAAAGAAAGGCAATGTCAAAGAATGCTCAAACTACCGCACAGTTGCACTCATCTCACACACTAGTAAAGTAATGCTCAAAATTCTCCAAGCCAGGCTTTAGCAATACGTGAACTGTGAACTCCCAGATGTTCAAGCTGGTTTTAGGAAAGGCAGAGAACCAGAGATCAACTTGCCAACATCTGCTGGATCATGGAAAAAGCAAGAGAGTTCCAGAAAAACATCTATTTCTGCTTTATTGACTATGCCAAAGCTTTTGACTGTGTGGATCACAATAAACTGTGGAACATTCTGAAAGAGATGGGAATACCAGACCACCTAACCTGCCTCTTGAGAAACCTATATGCAGGTCAGGAAGCAACAGTTAGAACTGGACATGGAACAACAGACTGGTTCCAAATAGGAAAAGGAGTACATCAAGGCTGTGTATTGTCACCCTGCTTATTTAATTTATATGCACAGTACATCATGAGAAATGCTGGGCTGGAAGAAGCACAAGCTGGAATCAAGATTGCCGGGAGAAATATCAATAACCTCAGATATGCAGAGGTGACACCACCCTTATGGCAGAAAGTGAAGAAGAACTAAAGAGCCTCTTGATGAAAGTGAAAGAGGAGAGTGAAAAAGTTGTCTTAAAGCTCAACATTCAGAAAATGATGATCATGGCATCCGGTCCCATCACTTCATGGGACATAGATGGGGAAACAGTAGAAAGAGTGTCAGACTTTATTTTGGGGGGCTCCAAAATCATTGCAGATGGTGACTGCAGCCCTGAAATTAAGATGCTTACTCCTTGGAAGAAAAGTTATGACAAACCTAGACAGCGTATTAAAAAGCAGAGACATAGAGACATTACTGCCAACAAAGGTCCATCTAGTCAAAGCTATGCTTTTTCCAGTAGTCATGTATGGATGAGAGAGTTGAACTATAAAAAAAGCCAAGTGCCGAAGAATTGATGCTTTTGAACTGTGGTGTTGGAGAAGACTCTTGAGGGTCCCTTGGACTGCAAGGAGATCCAACCAGTCCATCCTAAAGGAGATCAGTCCTGGATGTTCATTGGAAGGACTGATGCTGAAGCTGAAACTCCAATACTTTGGCCACCTGATGCGAAGAACTGACTCATTTGAAAAAACTCTCATGCTGGGAAAGATTGAAGGCAGGAGGAGAAGGGGGTTGAGATGGTTGGATGGCATCACCGACTCAATGAACATGAGTTTGAGTAAACTCAGGGAGGCCTGGCATGCTGCAGTCCATGAGGTCACAAAGAGTCAGACATGACTGAGCAACTGAACTGATTCCATGTCGGTTATAAGATATTTAATATAGTTCCCTGTGCTATACAAGTCCTGTTGGTTATCTGTTTTATATATAGCAGTGTGTATATGTTAACCCTAAACTCCTAGTTTCTCTCTCCCTCCCCTCACACTTGGTAATTACGTCTGCTCTCTGTGTCTGTGAATCTATCTCTGTTCTATAAACATTTTAAGGCTAGTTAGCTGATGTGGTTTAAAAAAAATACCTTCTCTGCCTTGTGAACACTTAAAAGGGCCGTTGAGAGGTACTTGCCCCAAACTGATGCCATACAATGAATATGGACACCAGATAGGTTGACTCAGACATAAGTGCCTGGTACTTGGAAAGGGGAGGTTAATCCCCCAGAGTCTAGTTCCACAGAAGATTTCCTTCAGAGCAGGGATCAACAAGCTACAACCAAAGGGGGAGTCTGGCCCGCAGGTCATTTTGCTTTAACCCCCAAGCTAAGAATGGTTTTGTATTTTTGATGGCTAAAAAATAAAGAATGATATTGGATGCGTGTGAACATCATATGTAATCTATATTGTAGTCTCCATAGAGTTCAGTTGGCACCTAGGCACTCCCATTTGTTTACATGTTGTTTCTGGCTGTTTTCCCACTATAGCAGGAGAGGGGAATAGTTAAAACAGGGCCTGTGTGGCCTGCAGAGCCTGAAATAGTTACTATCTCCCTTCTTGGAGAAAGCTGGCTGACTTGTGGTGTAGAGAAATTGAAGGGCTTGAGTCCTGATATATTTGACAGAGTTCATGCTGAGTATCTAATTCTGACTGTTCCAAGACCTTTCTTTGGGCTACCAAGTTTGAACACAAGAGAGTCATTGTGTCTGTGGCCAGTGGGGGAAAGAGCCCTGAATCGGAGGTTAAAAGCCCACAGTGAGAAAAACAGGCTCTGTAGCCTTGAAAGACCCACAAGCAGTTTTTATCACAAAGAGGAAGGAAGAGGCTGATTTGTGGCAGAGGGCACTTGGAGAGGTAGGGATAACGGACTGAGGTCAGCCAGAAACTCAGAGAGCTAAAATAAGTGCAAGTCAGTAATTGCATTTCCATAGTGTCCAAGCCCCAGGGGCCTGACTGAAGCAGCCAAAATGGATTGAATTTGTGCTAGGAGCAAGGCTTGCTATTGATCAAATAGGCCCATCTAGCAGTCCTGCATCTTAGCAGGAATTATTACTCTCCAAGAAATCCTTCCTAGAAGCAGATCTCCATCACTTTCCTGATGACTCAAGAAAGCATTCTAGGCAGGATGAAGTCGGCAGGATGGATCCCTGCAGCACAAGCTAAAGACGGGAGAGGGTGTGAAGGTAAGCAGGAACTCATTCAAATTCAGCTCACATTCATCTGATGCAGAGCAAAGTTTTTGCTTGGATATTACCAGTCATTCTGACCCCTAATGTCTGGATGGAGAAACTAAGACTGACAGTTTTAATTTTTTTTTCATGAATTATAGTGCTAGTAAGTGAAAGTAACAGAAAGTAGCAATGTTGGCAAGCTAGAGTGGCATCAAGGGATGAGAACAGGGAGAGAGAGGTAATGGAGGAATTCCACTGCCCATGGGAACCCAGGTAGCCACTCCTGGATCTGGGCCTTGAACTCTGTAGGTTGATACCAGCTCCCACAGTCGGCCTGGAACCAGGAGTGAGCATATTAAGGAGGTTGGGAATGATGAAAACAACTTAAGTTCTAACTCTGAGTGAAGGTAGAGTATTCCCTAGGATGTATGTTTTTTTCACAAAAGGAAAGGGCTGCACACACACTGATTAAGAACAAGGAGCCTGAAACCAGAATGCCCACTTCGTAGCTCTGTGAGCTTGGGCAAGTCACTTAACCTCTCTTTGCCTCAGCAAAATAGGGTCAACACTAGCACCTGTTTCATGTGTGCGTTCTGAAGATTAAAAGGGGTTAATATCTGTAAAGTGGAAATATACCTTTATTAAATAAAGTAGATGATGGAGATCATTAGTTACATGCTTGTAAACGCTGACTTGAATATTCATTGGAAGGGCTGGTTTTGAAGCTGAAGCTCCAATACCTTGGCCACCTGATGTGAACAGCTGACTCATTGGAAAAGACCCTGATGCTGGGAAAGATTGAAAGCAGGAGGAGAAGGGGACAATAGAGGATGAGATGGTTGGATGGCATCACCGACTCAATGGACATGAATTTGAGCAAACTGCGGGAGATGGTGAAGGACAGGGAAGTCTGGCGTGCTGCAGTCCATGGGGTTGCAAAGAGTCGGACACGACTTAGTGGCTGAACAACAACAAAAACATCAACTAACCAATTCTCTAGGGGGAAAGATCTGGTTTCTCTTGTAAATACTCCTATTGTGGCATGTTTGAAGCTACTGGTGTAGTGTCATTGATTGCAAAATTAGGAAGCAATAGGTCCAGTACCCACCCACCCCCATTATATGGTATTTCCACCATGCAGTTACAATAGGTGTACTGGACCCCAAGAGCATGATCATACCATGTACTTAATGATTAGAAAGTGATGAGTTTTGAGTATTATGTTTGCTTTTAAAATAGTTTAATTGTAAGTTTATATAACTTACTTTCAAATGTAGGCTATGTTTAAGAAGTCTGAATGCCTGACATTTTGACAGTTGGCCCTCACAAGCATGTAGTTAGTGGCACATAATTTGGAGACTTCAGTCTTCATGGCAAAGGAGAGATTTGTAGGATGAATTGCTAAGTGGAAGAGTCAAACCTCTGTGCCTCAGGGGACATGAATAGTGGTTAAGATGTGGGGGAACAGGCAACTGCATCTGTTCAGGTGGACCTCTCCAGGTGGCAGCAGAAGCTGCTGCCAACCCAGCACTGTCAACTCCTGGAAGCCGTCCCAGACTGTGCATCTGCTCTTGCAGCTTCCCCTTGCAAAAGGGTGGATTTATGGAAGCCTTTCTTTATTGTGGAACACAAAGGAGCCACACTGGATTGTGTTGGCAGCACCAGTGAACACAATGAGGGCTTAGTTTGGAATTTAGGTAGTGCTTTATCAACACTGGGATAATTCAGATGTACAATGATGGGGAAACAAAGCGTGTTGTCATCCCAGCCATGTTTCTCCCTGCTTTCCTTGTATTCTTCCTTGAGGGTCATCAGGCTGCTGAATCATTGTCCAGGAGAGGATGGTACAGGCTGTGTTGGAGCTGTCCTTGAGAAAAAAGGTCAACCTTGGAATATAGGTGTAGATTTATTCTGAGAAGTTCTTTCAGCCCTCCTATTTAAAACAAACAGCATTAGTAGATATTTAATAGATTGACTTTTAAATAATTGAATGACTAAGTGAATGAAACAAAGTAATCAATGGTGGGGTTTTTTCCCAAGGGGGAAAAAAAAGAACTATCTAACTCTTGACATGAATATGGTTCTCCACACTATAATAGAATTTCTTTTCAAAACATAATCTTCCTTTTCCCCATCTCTGCTAGAGGAATACATTTACCTATTCTATTGATGTTGTGTTCAGTCTTATAACTTACTTTGGCCAATGAGATTTCAGCAAGCATGGTGCAAGCAAAGTGTTTAAGCATACTTGGAGGTTGCACATGCATGCTTGTGTATCTGCTGTCACCATGAGAAAAGCTTCCCCTGGGAAGTTGGTAACTCTCAGTCCTGGGCTAAAGGATGAGACACATTGAGCAGAACAGAACCCAGCCCGCAGAAAGGCAAGCCTGGCTGGGTCTACAGCTTGAAGCAGAACAGCCTATTAGAAGCCAAAAGACAGCACCTAAACTCAGCCAATTCACAGACATAGGAGTGTAGTTGTTTGTTAGGCAGCAATAACTGATTAATACAGCCCCAGTTGGGGCCATACCCAGGGTCATGTCCCTGGGAAGAACTGGATGGGATTAGTACTTTGTACCAAGACTTTGCAAGGAGAAAGGACACTTTTCAATTACTTTACCCATCTATTATCTTTATCAAGAGCCTATCGTGTGGTAGACAGTCTGTAAGATGCACAAATACAACCTGGCATTGAAAACCAAAATTCCACTCTTTAATTTAAAGGATCATTAATCGGCTTTCATCTAAGGAGCATGAGTCATGGTTATTCTGAATATATGTGGTGCCTGCCTGAATTCTTTCCATTAAGGGACACGTGAAGCCCCTGAAATTTTCAACTGGCTTTATTATCTGGAAGGAGTGTTGGATAAAATCTCTCTCTTCTCTGTGTTTAAAAGGCCACTTGGCTTACATATCAGTTAAGACTCTTTTTCTAGAAGAGATGAAAACCCACCTAAAAGTGGTGTAAGCCTAAGAAGAAACCTATTAGTCACCTAACTGAAAATTCCAGAGAACTTGCACTAGGAAAAGATTAACCTAGGCATTCAAGGCATATCATTAGTACTTACTTTCTATCTTTCCCCTGGGTCTACACATTTTTTTGCGTTGGCTTCATTTCTAGAGTCCTTGTGGCAGTCAAAAACTCCCAGTCTTCATAAGCCCAAGTTCAAATCCAAAGGAAAAGATTTTTTCCATAGCCCTCACCAAGTCCAGGGATTGACTCTGACTGGGATTAGTGATGTAATTTGAGTCACATGCCTATCGCTGAACCAGTCATTGCAATTGAAGAAATGAACTGTTTTGTTTGACTAGGGATAATTATGTATCATGATCATGCCTTCCTCAAAGGGCCACAAGTGAAGAAGGAAAGAAAAAAAATAGGAGTAATGTCTCCAGAAATAAGGTGAAAGAAAACTTTATGGACAGAAAGAAACAAATATATAGTTAGGTTACTTTAAAAGTAAATATTTAGGTATTGTGATTTTTGACAAGGATGCTACATGTAACTGAATGGGGTTGGACCCCTACCATATTAAAAATTAATTGGACCAAAGACCTAAATATAAGAGCAAAAACTATAAAAATTCTTAGAAGAATACATAGAAGTAAATCTTTGTGATCTTAGATTTGGCAATGAATTCTTAATACCAAAAGCACAAACAGCAAAAGAAAAATAAGATAAATTTGACTTCGTTAACTTTAATGCTTCAAAGGGCACTGTTAAGAAAGTCAAAAGACAACCCACAGAATGGGATATATTATTTGCAAATCACACTTCTGATAAATGACTTATATCTACAATATATAAAGAGCTCTCACAACTCAATAATAAAAAGATAACCCAGTTAAACATGGGCATATGGATCTGAATAGACATTTCTCCAAAGAAGGTATCAGTTGGCCAACAACATGAAAAGAAGCTCAACATCAGTAATCATTAGAGAAATGGAAATCAAACCACAATTAGATACCACTTCATACCTACTAGGATGTGTATGATTAAAAAAATCAGTTGTTGGCACAGATGTGGAAAGATTGGAACCCTTTTATACACTGATGGTGGGAATGTAAAATGGTGCAGCCTCTATGGAAAACAATATGGTGTTCATTCAAAAAGTTAAATATAGATTTGTCATTTAACTCAACTGTTCCATTCCTACATATATTTACATCCAAGAGAAATGAAAACACATCTACATAAAAATTTGTCCACAACTGTTCATAGTACTATTAGTCATGATAGCCAAGAAGTGAAAAATATCCAAATATCTGTCAGCTGATGACTGAATAAACAAAATGTGGCACATCCATACAATGGAATATTATTTGGCTACAAAAAGAAATGAAGTGGGGATGCATGCTACAACATGGATGAACCTTGAAAATATTATGCTAAGTGAAAGAAGCCAGTCATAGAAGAAAGTCATAGAGGCAGAAAGTAGTTAGTGATTAGCTAGGTCTGAAGGAGATGTGAGGATCAAGAGGTAATTAAAAGGTGTAGGGTTTAAGGGAGTGAATTGTATGGCATGTGAGTTGAATCTAAATAAAGCCATACAAAAGAAGAGTAAATATCTACCAACATCAAATAGTCCAATTTATCAAATAAACTAATAGTTTATAGTCCTAACCATTAAGTAGAAAATGAAGTTATGTATTTATAAAATAGTTTGATATTTTCTTCCATGAAGATTTGAGTAGCTCCATCTAATTTTCCTTCCTCATCATTTTGTTTCTTATTATAGTATGTTGTTCTATATCATGGAAACTTCCTTTTGTATTAAAAAAAATAATAAAAGTAATAAATCATAATGAGTTGACAGAAATGAATTGTAAATCATTTCACATTTGTATTATGCTGGGAATTTCAGATTATGTAAGGATGATTGATATCACTTATTAATAGAACAATCCATAGGAAGCAATCAATATGTATTAGGTTTGGTAATCTTTTACAGGCATGCCTAATTAGCATTTTCTACTTACATTTCTCAATAAAAATAGAATCTCCTAGCATTCTGAAGATTGCATTAATTTGTAACACCTGATGGCACAGAAAGAGAGGAAATTTTAAGTCTTCATTAACGACCTGGAAGAGAGAATAAACAGCAGGCTCATTAAATTTTACACTGATACCCAATTAGAAAGTTTTCCCACACTAGGAAGGCCAGTAAAGTTATAAAAATAGATCTTGGGAATTTGATTCGATGTGGACAAGAATCAAACTATGGGGAATTTAATCCGTTCGACAACAAGGTAATGTTTTTGAAGGAGGTAAAATAACTAACTATGGCAAAATTTACTTGAAAGGTAGTGTGGGCTAAAGACAGCTAGAACTTACAGGATAAATGTAGGCAGACATAAACATTCAATGGGCTATAAAGATATTCTGTCCATGTTGGACAGAAGATCACAACATAAGAATTTAAATGTCAGTAGTTGAGTATATTTAATTAAACTCCTATTCAGATTGTGTTTAAGAACTTACAGTCAGGAGTCAGATAGCTCAAGTCTCAATCTAGTTTCTGCCATTTACTTGAACAAGTTAATTTACTTCTGTACACTTCATTTCCCTCATGTATAAAATCTAGATAATAATTTCTAACCAGAATAAAGAATATATTAATAGCTGGGAATCCTGCATAGTGTCTGGCACTTAGGGACTAATACATGTTTGCATTTTAAATTATTATTATTACTATTTCAGCAGCTTCCTAATGGTTCCTCCTGACTTGTCAACACCTCACTTTGCCACTGAGTGATCTTTATAATAAACAAATGTGAAACTGTTGCATTTTGGCTTAAAACATTCTACTGGTTGCATGAAGCCCATGGACCGAAGTTCAAATCATTTGCATGGCACATAAGACTTTTTAAGCTCCAGCCTCAATCCCCTTCTCTGTCTTTAGCTATTTCTCTTTGTGTACTCTACCATTGAAGTAAACACAGGATTTTGCTTCTCTCGGAACCCCAAATGTCTACTTGAACTATTCCTTTTTCCTGAAATGGGAGAAAAGAAACATTCTTCTTGTCACGAACTGCAGAGTCTATAATTTTTACCCAACTAGCAACCTAACTGTGTTACATCTAGAATTTCCTGGATACAATCAGAAGACATGGAATACCCGAATCAGAGACAAATATCTTTATTACTCACAACACAACAAGAAGCATGAGGTTCATGTTTGTGCCACTTGCCCTTGCCTGCCAAGTCCCGCAAAGGCGACATGTTGTGGCCCAGGTGGATGCTTCACACAAAGTAGGTTTGTGTCACGGTTGCAGAACTGCAGTCTTAGGAAATGAAAATAGCTTGTATAATGGGCTACAAGGAAACCTGCCTGAACTTTGCTCCAGATGTAGACATTATCTTTTTTTAAATTTTTAAATTGAAGGATAATTGCTTTATAGAATTTTGTGGTTTTCTGTCATACATCAACAAGAATCAGCCATAGGTACAACCATGTCTCCTCCCTCCCATCTCCTTTCCATCCCACCCTTCTAGATTGTCACAGAGCCACTGTTTGAGTTCCCTGAGTCATACAGCAAATTCCTATTGGCTGTCTATTTTACATATGGTATTGTAAATTTCTATGTTACCCTCTCCATACATCTCTCCTTCTCCCTCCTCCTGTCCCCCCACATCCATAGGTCTGTTCTCTATGTCTGTTTTTCCATTGCTGCCCTAAAAATAAATTCATCAGTGTCATCTTTTTAGATTCCATATATATGTGTCAGTACATGATATTTATCTTTCTCTTTCTGACTTACTTCACTCTGTATAATAGGCTCTAGGTTTGTCCACCTCATTAGAACTGATTCAAATGTGTTCCTTCTTGTGGCTGAGTAGTATTCCATTGTATATATGTACCACAGCTTCTTTATTCACTCATCTGTCAATGGACATCTAGGTTGCTTCCATGTTCTAGCTACTGTAAATAGTGCTGCAATGAACATTGGGGTACATGTGTCTTTTTCAGTTTAGGTTTTCTCAGTGTATATGGCTAGGAGTGGGATTGCTGGGTCATATGGTAGTTTTATTCTTAGCTTTTAAAGGAATCTCCATACTGTCTTCCATAGTGGCTGTATCAGTTGACATTCCTACCAACAGTGCAAGAGCGTTCCCTTTTCTCCACACCCTGTCCAGCATTACTGTTTGTAGACTTTTTGATGATGGCCATTCTGACTGATGTGAGGTGGTATCTCATTGTAGTTTTGATTTGCATTTCTCTAATAATGAGGGATGTTGAGCATCTTTTCATGTGCTTGTTAGTCATCTGTATATCTTCTTCAGAGAAATGCAGATGTAGACATTGTCTTTATGATATTGGACAGCAAGCAAGCTTGCCACCTGTTCTAGAGGGAGACTATCTCTATCTTCCAAGGCTATAGAAACAATATTGCCCAATATTACAGGTCATGAACAACAGCCTCTCTTTATTTAAAATTTTGATATTTTTTCATCATGAACTTTTTGGCATTTATTTTGATTTTTAAAATATTGCATTAAATATTGACCATGTTAGCAATAATATTAGTACAATAATAGTTGGAGACTTCTAACACACCACCATTTAGACTTAATAGATATCTATAGGACAGTCCATGCAAACACAGCTGGATTCACAATCTTTTTAAGTGCACCTGAAATGTTCTCCAGGATAGGTCATGCACTAGGCCACAAAACAAGTCTCAAGATATTTAAGAGGACAGAAATTGTGTCAAGCAATTTTCCTGACTACACTGATATGAAACTAGAAATCAATTATAGGAATAAAAATGGGAAAAGCACAAACATGTGGAGGCTAAACAAAATGCTATTAAAAAACCCATAAGTCAATGAAGAAATCAAGAGGAACTCTGAAACTACATCAAGGAAAGTAAAAATGGAAGCACAGCTTTCCAAACTCTATGGGATGCAGCCAAAGTGGTTCTAAGAAGGAAGTTTATGGCAATACAGGCCTTCCTCAAGAACCAAGAAAAATCACAAATAATCTAACCTACTGTCTAAAGGAATTAGAAAAAGAACAGACAAAGTCCAAAGTCAGCAAAAGGAAGGAAGTAACAAAGATCAGAGAGGAAATAAATATAATACAGACAGCCCCCCAAAATAGGGAAAAAATATTTCAGTGAAAGCAGGAGCTGTTTTGTTTTGTTCTTAGGATAAACAAAATTGATAAACCTCTTGTGAAGCTCATCAAGAAGAAAAGAGAGAGGGCCCAAATAAAATAAGAAACGAAAGAGAAGAAATAACAACTAATTTCACCAAGATGCAAAAAGAATCATGGGAACACTACAAACAGTTATATGCCAGCACATTGGTCAACCTAGAAGAAATGAATACATTTCTAGAATATGTAACCTTTTAGGACTGAGTCAGTTAGAAATAGACAACCTGCACAGTCTGATCACTAGTAGTGAAATTGAATTTGTAATTTAAAAAAAAAAAAAAACCTCTCAGCAAACAAAAGTCCAGGAGCAGATTGCTTCACAGGGGAATTCTACCAAACATATATAGAAGAACTCATATCTATCCTTCTCAAGTGCAGTGCAAGTCGCTCAGTCATATCTGACTCTTTGCAACCCCATGGACTATATGGTCCATGGCATTCTCCAGGCCAGAATACTGGAGTGGGTAGCTGTTTCCTTCTCCAGGGGATCTTCCCAACCCAGGGATCGAACGCAAGTCTCCCACATTGCAGGCGATTCTTACCAGTTAAGCTACAAAGGAAGCCCATCCTTCTCAAGCTATTCCAAAAAAAAAAAAAAATTGAAGAGGAAGGAACACTCCCAGATTCATTCTATTAGGCCACGGTTACCCTGATACCAATGCCAGACAAAGATACTACAAATAAAGAAAATTATAAGCCAGTATTTCTGTGTATAGATGCAAAAATCCTCAACAAAATTGTCTTTTGTTGGTGATTTTCCCATGCAGAAGAGTTTTTTAATAGTCAGATTTAATGATCTTTTATGGAGTTGGGATTTTTATCTTTCTTTCAGACTCTTAAGTTTTTAAGTTAAAAATAATACATTATTACTGTCCTCAAGCAATCATCTTTAAAAACTAATTTGAGATAAATAGATTTATTAAGTAAAAACTGATATTACACATCCCACTCCTGCTGCCCATTCACAGAAGTAACTGCTGTTAACTGTTTCCTAGCTTGTAAGCTGGGAATAATCATATCTGTGGAGCAGGACACACCCACCCACCCACACACAAGCACATATGTGTGGACATAGTTAGCATGTATTATGTTTGATATATAATGTCCATTATAGCCTCTCAATTCTTTTTTTTTAAAGTATTTATTTATTTATGTCTTTGGCTGAGCTGGATCTTAGTTGCAACATGCAGAATCTTTAGTTGTGGCATGAGAACTCTTAATTGTGGCATCTGGGATCTAGTTCCTTGTCCAGGTATTGAACCTGGGCTGCCTGCATTGGAAGTGCAAAGTTTTAGCCACTGGACCACAAAGGAAGTTCCTAGCCACTCAATTCTTATTAATTTTCTTCTTCCTGTTCTTTTAGGCAAGTTATTTCACTTTTCAGTCAAGAATTTTCTCATCTCTGGTGATGTCTAAAGTCTTTCTGAGCCCTATGATTTGACATATTTTTTCTTGTATTCCACCTTAAACAAACCCACTCTAATAATCACCTGGCTTATAGTATTTCCTGTTGTTTGGCTTATGAAATTGACACAGCTTATAGAACATCGCTTTTTATTACATGATTTGCAGCTCTTATCTCTGTCAGCTTCCTGTATTTCTGCACATACCGAATAGTATAAGCCAGCAAAAATCAACACCACCACTACACAGAAACATTTCTTCACTTTCCCCTGGGTGGATAGGTAGGATTTAAGTCATTGGAGTATTTGTCTGATCTATTGATGTCTGTCTTCTGTATTTTGAGATAACATCCATCCAGCAATATTTTTAGAATTCATGGGGAGATGATTCTGCTCACAATATGTCAAAAGCCATTGAGATTCCTGAGAACAAGGTTGATTGCAGGTTTCCCCTGCTATTTGAAAGGAAAGTGTTCCTATGAAAACTTTCAGGAAGCAATGACCTTAGGACACATCTTACTAAGGGATGCACCAAATAAATTGAGGTAAAGCCCAGGTGCTCACAGAGCTGGGTGAAAGCATGGCAGCTGGCTGCTGAGATGCTGAGTGCAGGTCCTGAGAAGAAGCTTGGTGGGGACACTCTCACCACTGGGGATGCTTGCTGCATTTGTAACCTGCTCCTTGTAAAACAAACCCTGAGCACTGTTTTTACTTTTTGCCTTTTCTCCTAAAAGCGAGACTCCT
The DNA here is from genome assembly GCF_014754425.2 of Oryx dammah. Lineage (NCBI taxonomy): Eukaryota > Metazoa > Chordata > Mammalia > Artiodactyla > Bovidae > Oryx > Oryx dammah. Next base: position 119,139,065 of record NW_024070207.1, read on the forward strand.
TTTTGGATTTCTTTAGGTTGACAAAAACAGATACTAGCATAGGTCTTTTGTAAAAAGAAAGTGGCCATAAAGGGAACTTTTGAAAGATAGGGGATACTTGCAATGGCAAACTCAGTCTTTTCAGCCTTTGTGATCATGTGTGGGTCATGACACTGATGCAGTGAAGGGTGGGGTTGGAGGCAACCTGGATTGAAATGTGAGTATAAAATTGCTACACGACAAATACTTCCTTCATTTCTTCCTCCATTTATCTTACCTCTTTTTTCTCTTCTTTACCATTCTTCCTTTTGTCTTTTCTCCCTTCCTGCTACAATCCCACATAGAATCACAGAAACCTAAAACGAGTAAGTAATCATGAGACCAGTGTCCACTGTGTGAAAACTCCGTACTCCGTACTGTGACAACACAATTGATCGGGGGAGAATTTAAATATGTATAAGCTAGCCTGTCTCAGATATAACCATTCACTTAATTACAGACCGAATGACACATTTTGCCAAGTGAATATTAAAAAATGTTTAATTCATTTATTTTATTGCCTCTGTATCTCCAGAGGGACTAGGGCAATGAGAACAGAAACAGCTAATTAAATGTCTTGGTGAACGGGCAAGTAGCTGAAGCTTGTTTACAGGCTTGGTATACTGCATAATTAGATTGCAACTTGGGGAGAATAAAATCTCTGATGCTTAAGATTCTCATTTTTCTCCTTGGGGATAAACCTATAGATGTGTGCCATTGATGACCAATAAGCAGGGCTTAGTTTCTGAAAGAACTATGACACTTTTGCCTGGCTTCTATTCAATAGATTTCTCTGTAACTAAGTCTTTACTGTTGGCAGAAGCGTTATGAAGCCAGTTGACCCAGAGTTTGCGAAGAGATTTAACCTTTTGCTACAAAGGGTATCTGAACTTCTCAAAAGGGAGCCCTGTGGTGTCTACTAACTGTAAACAAATGCCAATCCTATGATCCAGCAATTTTACACCCCCAGGTATATCCCTGAAAGAAATGAATGTTTCTGCTGATCAACAAAACAAAACCCATAAGAACCATGGTCAAGAAAGTTCACAGCATCTTCATTTATAATAGCACCATCTTGAAAATGACACAAAAGTACATCAGGAGTAGAAGTGGAAAATAAATTTTGCTGTGTTCTTAGACTAGAAAGCTCCACAGCAGTGGAAAAAGAACTGCTGGTATATGCGGCTCCATGGATAACTCTCCCATGTGTTATGGTGAATGAAAGAAGCCAGACAGAGGGTGCAGGCTGTACATGATGTTCAAGATGAGGTTGGAATAAGCTATGATGATGGCAGTCAGAATAGTGGTTCCTGCTCTGGGGTGTGGGGAGCGAAGGGTGTATTGATGAAGGGTCAGGAAAGAGCCTCCTGGGGCACCGGAAGTGTTCTAGATCTTGATCTGGGTTGTGGTCACATGGTGTATACATTGGTAAATACCTTTGAAGGAAACATTTTTGTACACTTTATACAGCTAGTGTTTTTGTACTGTTTTGGGCATGCATGCTCAGTTGCTCAGTTGTGTCTGACTCTGTGACTCCATGGACTGTAGCCCATCAGGCTCCTCTGTCCATGGGATTCTCCAGGCAGGAATATTGGAGTGGGTTGCCATTCCCTTCTCCAGGGGATCTTTCTGACCCAGGAATCGAACCTGGGTCTCCTTAATTACAGACAGACTCTTTACTGTCTGAGCCATCAGGGGGTGCTGTTACACCCCAGTAAAAAGCCAACAAAGAAATAAAGCCATCAGTAAAATTTTCCAGGGGAAACTCTTCCTCAATACCAAGTGCAGACCTGGAGAGAGACCAGTGGTATCAAGTGTGTCTCACAGATTTCACGTGGGGCCTGAATGACACTGTGGGCACATGTCCTAGTGGATGGGCGTGAACAGAGGCCACTGTGCTCCTGGCCTCCAGCTTACCCCTTCCTTTTTCATGTCTATTCCTTATCTTCTTTAGCAGTCTTGATCCTTTGAGCAGCTGTGTCCTGTGAAAAGGGGTGTCACAATGAGGGGTGAGGGGACAAGAAGAAAGATGAGTTTCATAAGCTTAGGTCCTGAGGGGACTCATCAGCTGTGATAAGACAGAGCTAGGCTTCCTGCCAGGGAAACTGGATAAAGAGTTGCCAGATAAGAAGGAGAACAATAGTTGGAGGGGAAGCGAGGAGTGAGATGATGTGGGTCTTGGGAAAGGGGAGCCCGGTCCTCACCACAGAAATCTCAGGTCAGATAATGCCATCCATGGGGCGTCTTGCCTTTCTTCCCAACCTCTTTTTCTAAATCCTACTCTGACTCCCAATTTTCCTTCTCTTACCAATTTTGTGTTCCAAATGACCAACCTGGAGTCTTTTGTTTTCCTTCTTCTAAAATTTGTCTGGCTGGAAACATCCGGTTTTCGATTTAAACAGTGTCACGGATGAACAGAATGGTTATTATATTCACACTCACATTTTCCTTACTAAATTTAATTTTCAAAAATTTGGCTCTAAACTCTACTAAGGATTCTAATGCCAAGACTTTCCTGACATAAGTATTCCTTTAAACTTTATGACTGATTGCTATTCTTACCTCCCACATATATTTTCTTTCAGTGAAAGAGTAAATGGAAAATACAGATTGGGAAAATGAGAAAAAAATCCCTCCTAACAGATATTTTAGCACTGGATAGTGAAGCGTTTTTTGGCTTGCCTACCTGAGACAGTTGGAAGAATGATTTATTTATATCTGTTATAATAAATGTCCTCTGTGTTCCATTTTTGCTGGGAGAGACTCAACAGCTTGTTTACAGCATTTTTGTCTTTGGATTTTGGCACCATAAATAGACATAACTAGAGACATGGGTAGAGTTTGGTCTTCACTGAAAGCCTGGTCAGAGAGCCTGACACATACTGATTACTGTGCCTGAATCCTTTGTATTTCAGGAGACACAGTGGGCCAGGAAACACGAGGCAGTTAACCTTAGACGTGAGGATTTTGTGATGAACAGATTAATGCTGAATTTGAACACATGGTTATGCATTGACCTGAATGTTAACATTTCCTCAGCTGTGTTGTTAATGTTTTTTTTTAATTGAAGTATGGTTCATTTACAATGCTGTGTTAATTTCTTCTGTACAGGAATGTGATTTAGTTCTCCATGTATATACATATATATGTATATATGTGTGTATAACACATTCTTTTTTATATTCTGTTTTTTTTAACACTATTTCTCATTTCACAGAGGGGGCAGTGTCATGACACAAAGCTTTATATGTGTTTCTTTCTGAAACACAACATTATCAAATTACACATACAAATCAGTTGTCCTTGCAGCTCTGAGAGAGATAGATTCCCCCAAATGGGGGCTAACTTGAGAGCATCCCTGCATTTGTGAAATCCACCATGAATTTCAGAGTTGATACTTCACACATCATCAAAAGTTGTCAGCAAGTCAAGAGACATAGAAATTTAGAGATGGAATGTAGCGTTTCTGAGTCCCTGTCAAAGTTGTCAAGTCTTTGTTTCCCTGACTTTGTAGAAAGAAAAGCTAAGCAGTGTGAGCGGGGAGAAATCTCTGTGTTTAAAGATACAGCAGTGGTTTCTAGTATTAATAGCCAGGCTGTGTTTATGTTGTTCAAAGTATGAGCATTTGTACATCACAATATTTCTCAGTCTCTGAACCCAAAGGCAGCATGCTCTCACTGTCGTTTGCCTTCCTCACAAAATGTATTGAACAGTGGCCGGGAAGTTTGTAACCCAGTGAGTATACTTAGAGTTTATATTTTTGACTTGCACCATGCTCCTCAAGCCTTGTCCATAAATATAAATTCTTCTGGGATGTGATGGGGGAAAAGTAAATGCCAAGACTGATAGAATCCTTCTGTAGATGGATTGCATGGATGTAGACTAGCTTTTTCCCTTATCATCTTTTCTAGAATGGGAAGAGGCCAAGGCATAACAGTCTCCATCATGTTTTTATGTTTTAAACTGTTGATGTTCCAAAATGGAAATAGCACCTGTTCATTTAGGCATTCTCTCAGCCTACCTGTCAGTCATTGCAAACTTATTTCTGGTTGGTGATGCATTTACTTGTATTATTTCTCATTCACAGGCTTGAAGCTATAGAGTTATTTGCCTTCCCTGTTGCTTACTGGGGCTTCCTGGTGGCTCAGATGGTAAAGAATATGCCTGCAATGCAGGAGATCTGGGTTCAGTCCCTGGGTTGGGAGGATATCTGGAGAAGGGATGGCAACCCACTCCAGTATTCTTGCCTGGAAAATTCCATGGATGAGGAACCTGGCAGGCTATGTGACCATGGGGTCACAAAGAGTCGGACATGACTGAGAGACTTCCACTTGCTTACTGGGCCAACCATGGCCCAAACCACAAGAAAGCAATTGCACACAAAGACTTGGGTTTCACTGATGAAGATCCTGTGGTCATACTTCAGTAATGCTGAATTGGCTCCTGTTGGAGACGATGGTTTCTGATTTCCCATTGCCTACTGTGGCACTGGTGCTCAATGTATAATCTCGACCTTCAAATATATAGGGTGTCAGTCGGAGTGCTGTGTGGTAACAGAATCATGAGGGCCTTCTGCTCCCTCCAGGAGTCCCCTTGGAACCCCTTTCAGATCTTTGTGATAGGGAAGGAAATGGCAACCCACTCCAGTACTCTCGCCTGGAAAATTCCAAGGACTGAGAGGCTCCTCAGAGCCTGGTAGGCTACAGTCCATGGGGTCGCAAAGAGTCGGACACGACTGAGCGACTTCACTTCACACTCTTAAAGGATTCCCACTTCCTGTTTCCTATTTGAGACAGGGTTGTGTACTGAAAACGACCTGGCCTTTGGAGCCAGGGCAGTCAGTGGTTGAGTCAAGGCTCTGCTCTTGGATCTTGAATGAGTCAAGTTAACTTGTGAATACCAGTTTCCCCTCTGAAAAAAATAAATCAGAATAACACCTATCTGACACAAGTCTGCTGCAATGAATAAAAGTGCTAACACAAGTAAAGTGCTCATCATCATAGGAGCCATTCAACCAGTGTTGACTCTGAGCTTTGCCCCTCTTCACACGAGCCTTGTCTCTCTGACTCTATTATATTAATTCAACAGGCATCGGTTGTGCATCTGCTACGGGATTCACTCTGGAAGGTCATGGGGGAGAAAACAAAGATGAGTAAGACAGTCCTGTCTGCAGGAAATAGTATTCTAGTATGTTGTTTCTCACCCTTGGCTGCACTTTGGAATTATCAGAGGAGCCGTAAAGGATGCCAATGTTCAGGTCATCCCCCAGGTCAGTTGCATCAGAATCTCTAGGAGTGGGATAACTTGAGGTATGTGGTCTGTCTTCTAAAGTAGCAGAACTAAGCTATGGTTGCTGCAGTGCCAACTAGCTTGATGATGTACCTTTATTTGGCTTCTTTCTCTTCCCCGTGTCACTTTTATACTTCTCTGCACAAGGTTTCGCACTGTGGCCATTATTGGCATTTAGAGCTGATTAATACTTTGCTGTTTTTGTTGTGTGTATGTTGGGGGTGGGGGGGCGGCAGGGAGTATCCTGTACCTTGTTGAATGCTTAGCAACATCCCTGATTTCTATCCACTAGAGTTCATTGAACCACCTCTCCCCCAAACTGTAACAACCATAAATATCTCCACCTTTGGACAAATATCCCTGGGGGACTACATTGTCACTCCCTGTGGGTTAAAACTACTGCTCTACTGATGTTTCCTGTGTTTACCTCCCAAACAAGCTCCTTGCCCTTCAGTCCTTGTCTCTGGATATGCTTCTGAGGAACCTAAACAAGACAGAAATTGAAGAGGGACACACCAGGGGTATGGAGACCATTTGTGAGATGGTCAGTGGGTCTGAGACAGAGAAGATAATGAACTTCAGATGAGGCTGTGGTCGTAGAGAGGGAGAGATGCATATGAGACACCAAGAGAGATGCCAGATGATGGGACTGCAGCCTCAGAGCCTCAAAGAGTGAGGAGTGAGTAAGAAGAAATTTAGCATGACTCTGGAGATGTCATTCAGTGACAGGAAATCCAGGAGTAAGAGCTGGATTTTAAAAATACATGTGTATTTATTTATTTGGCTGGGCTGGGTCTTCGTTGTGGCATGTGAACTCTTTATTGTGGCATATAAGATCTAGCTCCCTCACTGAGAATCAAACCCTGATTACCCCAGGATTACTGAGAAATTAATATATGAATGAGAAATTTGGGGGAGAACATGTAGCATTTTCAAATGTAAGTGGCAAGCAGGACCTTTGCTACAGGTCATGCAGATCAGGAAGATCTGACCTGATCAGGATAGGAAATGACCATTACTTTCATAATGGTACAGACATAAAAATATGTTTGCGTTTCCTCAAATTCAAAGTGGAGCACCTAATTGCTGATCTGAGAAAGACTGATGGTTTCGCTCGAATTTTAGAATGCTTTCAGAGAGTACGTTGTTTTATTTAGCTTAACTTTTTAGTAGATAACATTGAGGATTGTAGTCATTTATTTATGAAAATTTCTGTGTAAATGTGAGGAGGAGGATGCTAATCATCAAAGTAACATCTCCCCTGTTTCTCTGACATGATAGTTTCCAGGCATCTATACCATCCCATTAAGCTGGTAAATCTCCACTGTCTTTTGATGTTCAGAAATAAAGAGAATTATGAGAGAATAACATCAATGGCATTTGACACTTTACTTTGAAGCACATGACATGTGACCTGTTGACCTATTTCTCTGTGCTTCTTTATAGTATCTTTTTTGCAAGGAGTATGAAATACTTTGCAACTATTTATTTTTATTACATTTTTGGGATGTTCAAATGGACATGAATATTTGAGCTGTTTCAGTTTGTTTTTATCACACCTAAGTTAGAAAAAAATTGGCCAAGTGGCACTCATCTTTAAGAAGCGTTGGGAATCATGATTTCTATGCTCAATTCACTAAGCTTGGTGTCCACATTTTTTTTTAATGGCATTCATTTGAGCAAATGGTGTGTTTAGTGCCATTGGCTAATATGTTAGTTTGTGGACTGAGACTGCAAAGGCCAGGGATCAGCAAACTTTTCCTACAAAAATGCCAGCTAGTGAATATCTCAGACTGTATAGGCCATACGGTTTCCCCTGCAGCTACTCAACAACCCTGATGTAGCATGAAGACAGCCAGAAGCAGTGTGTAAATGAATGAGCATGCTGCTAGTGTTCCAGTAGGTCTTTATTCCCCAAACTAGAAGATGGACCAGATTTGGCCTGCAAAGCTATCGTTTGCCGCTGCTAAGTCACTTCAGTCGTGTTCGACTCTGTGCGACCCCATAGACGGCAGCCCACCAGGCTCCCCCGTCCCTGGGATTCTCCAGGCAAGAACACTGGAGTGGGTTGCCATTTCCTCCTCCAATGCATGAAAGGGAAAAGTGAAAGTGAAGTCACTCAGTCGTCTCAGACTCTTAGCGACCCCATGGACTGCAGCCTATCAGGCTCCTCCACCCATGGGATTTTCCAGGCAGGAGTACTGGAGTGGGGTGCCATTGCCTTCTCCGATGGTTTGCTAACCCCTGGCATTAAATCACATAAGAAAGGCTATAATCTGGGCTTCACAGTATCAGGGTGCTAATTTCACTCTTCCTTTGTGTATGCCCTTCAAAGCTGTCAGATGACAAAGCTCTCAATAAGAGTGGTTAGTTTGTGTCAATAAACACAGCTGGGCAAATGCTATTAGTTTTATTCCAAATGACTTCACCCACCTTGCCAGTCCTTGTTTACTGGGATTCAGCCTCATCTCAGAACCTGGGAGAAACTTGATCTCAGTGAAGTCTGGGTATGGCTGACTGGCCAGTAGCAGTATGCTTAATCTGTTTATAAGAAGGAAGCCCAGTGATTTGCAAGATCCTTCCACTTCTAGCCTTGCAGGGTATGTCTAAGGCCATCTGCTCCTCCAGCAGGCACACATGTGGTCTCTGAAGTGACCACACTCAAAACCGTCACTCTCTTGCCAATCACTAATTTAACAATGCTAATAAAAAATAATGGTTGCTTCCGCTTGAGCAATCTGTCATTTTTCTCACGTAAACCTCTTATCTCTTGACAGTTAAAGCCACTGAGAGTTGCTTTTCCCTGCATCACTCAACTCGTGAGGGGTGGAATTTGTGCTCAGACCCACATATTCTGAGTGCAGAGCCTATATTCTTTTCACTTTGAAAGCCCTCTCTGTCAATAGCAAGTTACTAATGACAGAGTTTCAGAGAAGGCAATGGCACCCCACTCCAGTACTCTTGCTTGGAAAATCCCATGGATGGAGGAGCCTGGTGGGCTGCCATCTATGGGGTCGCAGAGAGTCAGACATGACTGAAGTGACTTAGTAGCAGCAATGACAGAGTTTACAAGGTGACTGGCACTGAGTTTTCCACAGGTGTGAACTCACTCATCCTTGCAACAGGCCTGTGTCTTTTCATCATCCCCATGTCCTAGATTAGCAGCCTGAGGCACAATGATGACCCAGAGAACCCATGTCAAGGCAGTTCCTGGAGTCAAAAGGCATCACTTAATCCAGATGGAAACAGTGAAAAAGTGTTAGTCACTCAGTCGTGTCTGACTCTTTGTGATCCCATAGACTGTAGCCCGCCAGGCTCCTCTGTCCACGGAATTCTCCAAGGCAAGCATACTGGAGTTGGTTGCCATACCCTTTTCCAGAAGATCTTCCTGACCCAGGGATAGAACCCATGTCTCCTACATTGGCAGGTAGATTCTTTACCATCTGAGCCATCAGATACCCACCCCAAATGGAAACAGACTAGGCAGGAAGTGCTTCCTTCATCTTCCTGTCAGAAGAGGAAGGAACGCCTTGGTGGTCTAGAGAGACAGCCGAGTCCCAGCCTGGCTGTGCATTTTAACTGCATCACTCCTCTTTCTACTCACCTTTCACGTCCATTCATTTCGTGCTGATATGTTCCGGCCTCCCTGGAGTTTTTCCCACGCTGCCAGTTGAACCTCACATCAAAGCCACACAGTTTGGAGAAGCTGCATGGACAACAGCAGAGAATGTATCTGTCTCTGTCAAACTGGAGACAAACCATTACTGCTGCCTCACCCTTTCCATCACTCTCTTGAAAGGGACACGGCAGTGACGCCAGAGCTGCTCAGGCAGTACTGCAGAGCCCAGGTGTTGAGGACGTGCTGTGCAGGTGGCATAAAAGGAGAGAGAACTCTCCAGGGCACCCACCGGGTCAGGGCACTGCAGCCATGAACCAGGAACTGCCTTCGCACCATGTGTCCATGGCAGATCCAGGCATTTTCTTGTTTTTGCTGTTGTTACTAATGAGGATGGCATCAAATTCAATCCCCTCAAGTTCTAATCGCTGCTGGGCAAGAAAGTAGATGTCCTCTTTCTCTTGGGGAATTGTGAGAGGATGGGAGTTAGCCATCATTTTTTCTTAGCAAATTTTCTGCCATTCTGCCCTCTTCCTTCACATATTCTGAAGATCTTTCCGTGCTTGTGGATAAGAGCTGCCAAGCTTGGAAGTGCCAGAGTAACCGAGGCCCCTTGTAGTCAACGAACTGGTAGCTAGACTAAGTGACAGTTACAGGTTAGATATCATGCCCACAGCCTTGCTACCAAGTTATAATGCCAGTGTCAGATAAAAATGCCACTACACAGAAAGGTCTTTTAAATGTTTACTCATAGAAACTCTTCAATATAAAGAAGAGCTCCTAGAATAGTCCAGAGAGTTCCCAGGGAAAGCCCTTACCCAGCTTCCCCTAATGATTACATTTTGCAGGACCACAGTACAATGATAAAAACCAGCAAATTAACCTTGACAGAGCACTGTTCACCAAGGTACAGATCTTTTGTGACTTTCTCCAATTTCCCCACTAATGTCCTTTTTCTGGTCCTGAATCTCTCATTAAATTTAGTTGTGTCTCCTTAGTCTCTGATGATATGTGATACAGAATGGTTAAGTAATGCGCCAGAGGTTACATAGTTATTAAATGACATTGTTGAGGTTTTTGAATCCAGATGTCCCCCTATAAAAACCATTTTATTAATCACTATACCATTGCCCTAAGTTTCCTTTTGGCCATTGACTGGACTGTACCGAGTGAAAAATAAGTGTCTCATTTCTATGCCCTTGACAGTTTAAACACTTTTTGTTTCGGTAGCTGGCATTATATTAACTAACATATATAGTGTTGAGTTATACTATAGAGTATAGAGTTATACTAATAAAGTCCCCTGGGCTTTCCTGGTGCCTCAGACAGTAAGGAATCTGACTACAATGTGGAATACCCAGGTTCAATCCCTGGGTTGGGTTCGATCCCTGGCGGGGAAGATGCCCTGGAGAAGGGAATCGCAACCCAGTCTAGTATTCTTGCCTGGAGAATTCTGTGGACAGAGGAGCCTGGTGGGCCACAGTCCATGGGGTCACAAAGAGTTGGACACAGCTGACCAACTATACTTTAACTTTCTAGAGTTATACTAGTGGAGTCCATATAGTACAGAGTCCATATAATACAAAGTTATATTAGTCTAGAGTTACACTAGTGTAGTATAGTTTGGCCATGATATTAGGGGCTTCCCTGGTGGCACAGTGGGTGAGAATCTGCCTGCTAATGCAGGAGATGTGGGTTAGATCCCTGGGTCGGGAAGATGCCCTGTAGAAGGAAATGGCAACCCACTCCAGTATTCTTGCCTGTAGAATTCTGTGGACAGAGGAGCCTGGTGGGCTACAGTCCATGGGGTCACAAAAGAGTTGGACATGACTTAGCAACTAAACAACAAAATAGTATAGAGTTACACTGGTAGGTTAATGGTTTAGTATAGTATAGGGTTAGCCCAGTACTCTTCTATACTGACACAAGAAAGCAATATAAGTGTACTTGTCCTTTAATTTAGGCCTTTTCCCACCCCACATCTTCATTTATCTTTGATTATTTTAAAGCCTAATCAACAAATGTTAAAAATATATCTAAAATAAATTCACTTTTCAAATTAAATAGGTGTCACAAAATAGTTTTTGAAATGATGGAGAAGGTGGAGGAGAGAATGGGTATTAGGAAACCCAACTTTCTTACAGTGTTAGGAACTATCATCATTTCCTACAGGTTTGGAATCTCTATTTTAGCATATGATTGATGCCAGGGATTTTTAGGCTTTTTTTCTACATCTTTTTTTTTGTCTCATATCAATACATTTCATAATTAAATTGAAAGTTGGAATCATTAATCAGCAAAATGAACTTAGAGCTGGGAAGTTTGTGTGGGAGCTAATTAGAGCATAGCCTGTGGGATAAAATTGAATAAAAATTCAATCCTTGGATGTAGCATCAAACCTTTTCCCAGAAGAAACACCTCATAGAGGTGACTTCATTATTTCTAGCATTGCGCTTAGTCAAGGTTTTGAAAAACAGCCCAATATGCTATAAAAGAGCATTAAAAAAATTTTTTTTGCCTGTATAAATAAGCATGTTGTTGTGTGTGCTCAGTCGTGTCTGACTCTTTCCCACCCTATGGACTATAGAACACCAGGATCCTCTGTCCATGGGATTTTCTAAGGAAGAAAACTGGAATGGGTTGCCATTTCCTACTCTAGGGGATCTTCCTGACCCAGGAATCAAACCCACATCTCTTGCGTCTCCTGCATTGGCAGGAGGTTTCTTTACCAACTGTGCCACCTGGGAAGCCCAAGAAAGAAAGTGAAAGTGTTAGTCGCTCAGTTGTATCTGGCTCTTTGCAGCCCCATGGCCTCTAGCCCACCAGGTTCCTCTGTCCATGGAGTTCTCTAGGCAAGAATACTGGAATGGGTAGCTACTTCCTTCTGCAGGGGATCTCCCCAACAGTGGGTCTCTTGCATTGCAGGTAGATTCTTTACTGACTGAGCCACCAGGGTACTAGATACAAGCATAGGGGCCTTCCATTTTCCAAATAATACTTGGTCACCAACTAAGTACTTGATGAAATATTTTTTTCATCAAAGAAAAGTATTTGAAAAGTTCTGAGAGAATATCTGTGCAATTGGATTTTTTTTCTTCTGTTCAGCCTCCCATTGATCCCCATGGCAGGCTACTGATGTACACTGTCTTCACTGTTGATAGGCTGTGTGGCATGCAATATCCCTCCATACTCAGCGAATGGGTAGGTGGGCTGGTGTGTAGACACTGAAAATGCTGATGTGGGCTGGTGCCAGCAAACTTATTTACAATTGGATAAAAGGCGGGAAATGGCTTCACTTGTCCTGGTGTCTCTGAACATAGCACAGACCTAGCAGCTATGTCTGTAGCAACCATAAAATAGGTCTATTATATCTTGAATTGCAGAGGGTCACGGCTCCAGTTTCTGCTCAGAAATCCATCATTGCATTTTATAAGAAGAGCGTCATTGCCTACTGCCTCTGTTTCATGATTCTCATTAAAAAAAAATCCCACTCACCATGTATGCCAAAGTTTCTGTTGACATTTGGTTATTAATTTGCATTTCCCATGATACAAGTCAGTTCTTGCAAATTTATTAGACATTCACATTTAAATATATTTCAGTGGGTTTAAAACCCAGTAAGCCCTCTGCATTGTAAAGAGAGTTTTCAGTGTAGAATATTCAGTTTCAAGGCTCTTCTGTATATATTTATGACAATATTTTTATAAATGATATAATCCCCTCATTTTTGGTGAGAAGTTACATAATGCTGGAAAAATTTCCAAACATTTATTTTGAAGATGCTCTCTCTGTAAAATACCTCTTTGAAAAATCAGTCACTTTTCTACACTTTGCTAAAATGTTAGTATGCATGTATCTTGAAAAGTTATGACAGTGCATTAGTTTTGTCTGCTAAGTAGCCAACAGCAGACAACAACTTGCCATCATGCACAACTTCTATCCTTTGCCAGCAAACTAGGAAAATAAGCTTTTTAAAGAAAATTATTTGATTGTGTCAGATTTCAGTTGCAGCACGCAAGTTCTTCATTGCAGCGCGGGGAGACTCTCTGGTTGTGACATGTGGGCTCATTGGTTATGGTGTGTGGGCCCCACAGCATGTGGGATCTTAGTTCTCCAACCAGGGATGGAACCTGTGTTCTCTGTATTGCAGAGCAGATTCTTAACTACAGTGGATTCCTGGACCTATGTAACTTATCTTTAAGTCAACAGCTATTTTAAGTACTTTGCCACAAGGTAGCCAGAAAATTCTGTAGCAAACACAATAGAACATCTTGTTCAAAACCTTATAAAGAATCTCCTGTTTAAAGGTCTTACTTTTATAAAAGAAAACTTGATGACATCCTGTAGCATGGGAATTGAAATGTCACAAAGTGCCAATGATGGATAAGAGTGTCAGTACCTCCACATTTTGACATTCCCGTCTTCCTCTGGGACATGTTATGGACTAAATGTGACCATCTGACGTACAATTGAATGAACATGCTAGTGTCACTCAGAGAAGGCAGTGGCAACCCACTCCAGTGTTCTTGCCTGGAGAACCCCAGGGACAGGGGAGCCTGGTGGGCTGCCGTCTATGGGGTCCACAGAGTCAGACATGACTGAAGTGACTTAGCAGCAGCAGCAGCAGCCAGTGTCACTATTTGTATAAAATGTTAGTGGTGCTTGACTTCTTATACAGATGAAAATAACATAAATTGATACCATATTTCTCCCTTTATCTCTGTGATGGCAGTTATAGTCAGAGCAGTAAGCTGCTGGCTCACTGGGTAAGGAAGTCTTCAGTCTTGATAAGCTAGGAGTTTGGGTTTTATCACTGATGCTGAGACTGGAGGAAAGGTCTTCCATTTATGCAAGGCAGATAGTAGGAACCAAGATCCCTGTAAAAAGCTAAGATTCTTATAGTGATGCATATGTAGGGCAAGAGTTGAAAAGTTTCATCGATTAGCACAGTAAGGCAGCAACACCAACAACACTCTTCTAACCATTAGTGGACTTCGGGTAGAAATAAAAATGGACTGCTTTTAGATTGTATAATTATGGGTATGTGTCTCAAAAGATTTAGGGTTAGACTTTGAGCTATTCTGGATCAGGAATTCTCGAGCTGGAAATTAACATAGAACTTGAGTCTAAGCCAGTGATACACTTAAGATATCAGGAAGCAAATAAAAACTTTTTTGGCTAGGGATGTCTTCCCCACCCCCTCCCCAAGCAATAGGGGTTTCTCACAGAGAAGACAGCCCTAAACGTGTGCTTACAACTGGGCTGAATGTCCTCCAGTCAGCCCTCAGGATCTTCGCTCCATCCTTCTTCACTCTGGTGTGCTGCCCAGCAGACCGACCTCTATATACTGAATCTCCTGGGCTTCGTGGCTTTTCTTTTGCCTTTTTTTTAATTGAAGTATAGTTGATTTAAGATATACTATTAGTTTCAAGTGTGCAATGTAGTGATTCAATATTTTTTATAGATTATGCTCCATCTCAAGCTATTATAAAATAATGGCTATATTTTCCAGTGCTGTACAATATATCCTTGTACTTTATTTATTTAATACATAGTTTTTTGTACCTCTTTTTCCCCTACCCCTATATTTACCTTCCCTACTGGTAACCACTAATTCTTTTTTTTTTAATCCATGACTCTGTTTCTGTTTTGTTACGTTCGTGTGTTTAATTCTTTAGATTCCATGTATAAATGATAACATATGGTATTGTCTTTTTCTCTGTGACTTATTTCACTTAACATAATACCCTCTTGCTGGGAGCCAGCGTGAGGAATCCCACCCGTGACAAGGTCATGCGGCAGAGGCCTGATGGGCAAGGCGAGTCAGGCCTCAGGTTTTCCCCCTGGTATTTCCCGAGCATGTACCCCCCAAAAAATAAGGATCTGCCTGCCTTATTGTATTGTACTTTTCCACTCTTCTGACACTCTCTGGAAAAAGTTAATTCAGGGCTTCAGTCTCCTGCAAAACAATGTCTTGGTTTAAAACCCCTCTGATAGCTCTCTAACTTGCCTAACAGGTTCCCCCGGACTTTTTACAGCTTGTGAATTGCTTGCAGCCCCCCAACTACGAGAGGCACAAAGCTTAAAAACATCTTAAAGATACAGAGCCTTTTCTAAAGAGCTAAAAATCATATTGGTGATGGATTTCACTGTTGACTCAATGATTGCTGCGAGGCCTCCATATTCGTTATCTTTTAGGCACCTGGGAGGATGTTAATCAATGTAAACAGGATATGGAAAAAGATATATAATAGTTTTGATGTTAGCAACACTAGACTTTGAGTTAATTACTTTTCTTTTGTTACAAATCACTGTACTCCTTTTACTTGTTATAAATTGTTGTATCTTTGCTATGTAAAAATGTAACTTTAGTGCTTTCTGAGAGTGGCACCAGACTTTGAGAAGAACAACACAAATAAGTCTTCTGGTTGACAAACCCTTATCAGAAAAAAGGCTGTAAAATGTTAATTGGCCCTTTGGGCCGGAAGATGATGTAAATCACCTAAGACTTGTGTATACAACTAGGTATGCAGAGAGAAAAGCCTGGTTTTGATAAGAGTCTGGGCTGCTAATGCTGCATAACTTTGTATTACTCATTGATCTCTATGTATAATCAAAAGTATAAAAGGCCTTGAAGGACAATAGAGGAGGGGCAAGTCATTGGAAGGACTGGTTTCCCCCGTGTCTCCTCTTTACTTTAATTTCAGGCTGAATTCCCATCTGGGGCGTGGAGGCTCGCCATGTCTACTTACTTGCCCCGGCTTCTAAGATCCGTAAGAGAGGGAGTCCAAGGCGGGGCACCCTCCGATATTCAAACGGACGCCAGTGGCCTAACGTAGATGGTGCAAGCTCCTTGTCTGGAACTTTATTGGCTTTCCACGTAAACCAAGTTATTCAGCCTCTTTTCTCCACTAAATTTTCCTACTACACTATTTCTTCCTAATCTAAGCATATATTTATAAATAAATAGGTTTTTTCCTTGCCTACTCCGTCTCCCCTTCGAATCACCCTGGATCCACCTGGGCTGGACCCCGACACCCTCTAGGTCCCCCAGGTAGCTGCAGGAGGCAAAATTTCATTCTTTTTTATGACTGAGTAATATTTTGTTTCATACACACACACCCCCCCCATATCTTCTTTAACCATTCCTCTGTTCATGGACCCTTAGGTTGCCTCCCTGTCTTGGGTGTTGTAAACAGTGCTGCTGTGAACATTGGGATGCATGTATCTTTTAGAATTAGTGTTTTTATTTTCTTCAGATACCCTGAAGTGGAGTTGCTGGACCATATGGTTCAGCTCAGTTCAGTTCAGTTCAGTTGCTCAGTCGTGTCCAACTCTTTGCAACCCCATGGACTGCAGCACGCCAGGCATCCCTGTCCATCACCAACTCCTGGAGTTACTCAGACTCTTGTCCATCGAGTCAGTGATGCCATCCAACCATCTCATCCTCTGTCATCCCCTTCTCCTCCTGCCTTCAATCTTTCCCAGCATCAGGGTCTTTTCCAATGAGTTAGTTCTTCACATCAGGTGGCCAAAGTATTGGAGTTTTAGCTTCAGCATCCATCCTTCCAATGAATACTCAGGACTGATTTCCTTTAGGATAGACTGATTGGATTTCCTTGCAGTCCAATGGACTCTCAAGAGTCTTCTGCAACATCACAGTTCAAAAGCATCAATTCTTCAGTGCTCAGCTTTCTTTACAGTCCAACTCTCACATCCATACATGACCATATGGAAAACCATAGGTTTGACTAGACGGACCTTTGCTGGCAAAGTAATGTCTCTGCTTTTTAATATGCTGTCTAGGTTGGTCATAATTTTTCTTCCAAGGAGCAAGTGTCTTTTAATTCCATGGCTGCAGTCACCATCTGCAGTCACTTTGGAGCTCAGAAAAATAAAGTCTGACACTGTTTCCATTGTTTCCCCATCTATTTACCATGAAGTGGACCATATGGTAGTTCTGTTTTTAGTGCTTTGAGGAACCTCTATACTGTTTTTCCCAGTTGCTGTCCCAGTTTACATTCCCACCAACAGTGTTTGAGGGCTCACTTTTCTCTGCAGCATTGCAAAGTTGGTTATCTGTAGACATTTTGAGGATAGCTGTTCTGACAGATGTGAGGTGATATAGCTCTTTGTGGTTTTGATTTGCATGTCCCTGATGATTAGTGATCTTGAACAACATTTCACATGCCCATTGGCCATCTGTATGGCTTTGGAAAAATGTGTGTTCAAGTCATCTGCCCATTAAAAAAATCTGGTTCCTGGCTTTTCATTGTATTCAGCTGGTAGGAGGTAATTGCAGGATATTGAAAAACCATAGATTAGCAAGATCATGATATGAGTTGCAGCAGCTGCATCGATACTAATATGAGTTCCAACAGCTGCATCGATACTGGGCCGCTGGTTGGCAGTGCCAGCCAGCCTCTATCAGAGAGCACATGTCCTGTCAGGCAACCCTGCCCTCCAGCTGCCAGTCTGATATGTACTTCCTCCTCATGCTACTCAGGCTTGGGATAGCAAAAGCTTCATGTTTCACTACCTTTTGGCTTCTCTTAGCCCTGCCCACACCTTTGAAATAGTCGTTTCATCAAAACCCCCACAATTACTCTTATTTGATATGCCATCTGAATCCTGCCAGGAATTTGACTGCTATATTACTGACAATTTTAAAACTTAATGATAATAATTAAGGACAATATCCACCATGAGTCCATGGATCTAACAAATAGAATACAAATAGAATTCCTCTGCCTTTTCTAAAACCAGCCTGAACATCTGAAAGTTCATGGTTCACGTATTGTTGAAGCCTGGCTTGGAGAATTTTGAGCATTACTTTACTAGCATGTGAGATGAGTACAATTGTGTGGTAGTTTGAGCATTCTTTGGCATTGCCTTTCTTTGGGATTGGAAGGAAAACTGACCTTTTCCAGTCCTGTGGCCACTGCTAAGTTTTCCAAATTTGCTGGCATATTGAGTGCAGCACTTTCACAGCATCATCTTTCAGGATTTGAAATAGCTCCACTGGAATTCCATCACCTCCACTAGCTTTGTTCATAGTGATGCTTTCTAAGGCCCACTTGACTTCACATTCCAGGATGTCTGGCTCTAGGTGAGTGATCACACCATTGTGATTATCTTGGTTATGAAGATCTTTTTTGTATAGTTCTTCTGTGTATTCTTGCCACCTCTTCTTAATATCTTCTGCTTCTGTTAGGTCCATACCATTTCTGTCCTTTCTTGAGCCCATCTTGCATGAAATGTTCCCTTGGTTTCTCTCATTTTCTTGAAGAGATCTCTAGTCTTTCCCATTCTTGTGTTTTCCTCTATTTCTTTGCATTGATCGCTGAGGAAGGCTTTCTTATCTCTTCTTGCTATTCTTTGGAACTCTGCATTCAGATGCTTATATCTTTCCTTTTCTCCTTTGCTTTTCGCTTCTCTTCTTTTCACAGCTATTTGTAAGGCCTCCCCAGACAGCCATTTTGCTTTTTTGCATTTCTTTTCCATGGGGATGGTCTTGATCCCTGTCTCCTGTACAGTGTCACGAACCTCCCTCCATAGTTCATCAGGCACTCTATCTATCAGATCTAGGCCCTTAAATCCATTTCTCACTTCCACTGTATAATCATAAGGGATTTGATTTAGGTCATACCTCAATGGTCTAGTGGTTTTCCCTACTTTCTTCAATTTAAGTTTGAATTTGGCAAGAAGGAGTTCATGATCTGAGCCACAGTCAGCTCCTGGTCTTGTTTTTGTTGACTGTATAGAGTAGAGCTTCTCCATTTTTGGCTGCAAAGAATATAATGATCTGATTTCGGTGTTGACGACCTGGTGATGTCCATGTGTAGAGTCTTCTCTTGTGTTGTTGGAAGAGGGTGTTTGCTATGACCAGTGCATTTTCTTGGCAGAACTCTATTAGTCTTTGCCCTGCTTCATTCCGCATTCCAAGGCCAAATTTGCCTGTTATTCCAGGTGTTTCTTGACTTCCTACTTTTGCATTCCAGTCCCCTATAATGAAAAGGACATCTTTTTTGGGTGTTAATTCTAGAAGGTCTTGTATCTTCATAGAACCGTTCAACTTCAGCTTCTTCAGTGTTACTGGCTGGGGCATAGACTTGGATTACTGTGATATTGAATGGTTTGCCTTGGAAACGAACAGAGATCATTCTGTCATTTTTGAGACTGCATCCAAGTACTGCATTTCAGACTCTTTTGTTGACCATGATGGCTACAAGATCTTTCAATTGTTAGTTCTAATCCTGTCATCTTAAAATGTAAATTATGGAAGTGGGTCTAGTAAGATCTTTAGAACTTTGAGACATTGTTTTGATTTATTGTAATAACCAATTAAAAAAGTATATAATTCCCTTTCTAAGACTAGTGAAGAGGGCACTCCCTGTCCCCCTTCTGATGTCCGTGTCAGAAGCATTCTCTGTCCTTTTTCTTACTTTAATAAAACTGCTACACAAAATCTCTTGAGTCATCATGCCTGGTCCCTGGTCCCGAAGCTAAATCTTCTTTGGAGATCATGAATCCAACATCATTCACCGTAAGCTATCACTGCAGTATAAAATAAAAAGTAAACAAAATGGAACGATTTATTGCAGACCATAAAAAATATGTTTAGCAAAATTAGAAACATAAAAAATAATCAAAATCATGAAAAATACAATGAAATAAGAACAGGCATTTTAAGAGTAGACAAATAGAATTTGTAGAAATAAAAAAATGGTTATTGAAATTTTAAAACTGTTGGACAGTTTAAGCAGTGAATTATACATAGCTAAAGAGAGCCATGAAATCAGATGACAATTGCTTCTTGGCAGGAAAGCGATGACAAACCTAGGCAATGTTATATGAAAAGCAGAGATATTAGTTTGCTGACAGAGTTCCATATAGTAAGGCTATGGTCTTCCCATTGGTCATGTACAGTCATGAGAGCTGGACCATAAAGAAGGCAGAACACCAAAGAACTGATGCCTTTGAACTGTGGTGCTAGAGAAGACTCCTGAAAGTCCCTTGGACAGCAAGGAGATTAAACCAGCCAATCTTAAGGGAAATGAACCCTGAATATTCACTGGAAGGACTGATGCAGAAGCTCCAGTGTTTTGGCCATCTGATGTGAACAGACAACTCATTAAAAAAGTCCCTGATGCTGGGAAAGATTGAGGGCAGAAGGAGAAGAGGGTGTCAAAGGTGAGATGGCTGGATGGCATCACCAATGCAATGAACATGAACTTGGGCAAACTCTGGGAGATGGTGAGGGACAGGGAGGCCTGGCGTGCTGTAGTCCATGGGGTTGCAAAGAGTTGGACATGACTGGGCCACTGAACAACAACAACAAGAGAGGTTTAGTCACCAAGAAGGTAAATCTGAGTATGTTGATCAGAATGAAGTATGACAAGATAAAGGGATGGAAAATATGAAAGAAGGGTTAAGAGACATTAAGAAATTGGCAGAGGGGCAGTGCTTGCAGGATAATAACTGATAATTTTTCATAATGGATTAAAGGCATAATTCCTAAAATTTTAAAAATATAACATGTTCTGAATAGGATTAAGCAAACATGCCCACATCTAGACATGTGCAGGCAAAGAAACAAAGAATAAAGCAAGCAAAAAGAAAAACCGTATTAGCCAGAATACTAACAGTAAGACAGTGGGTTTTGCTGCAGCAGTAATACAGACCTAGTAACATAGAATAATATCTCAAAATGTTGAGGGAAATTAACTGTCACCTATAATTTCACATCTAGCTAAAATAGCATTCAAAATTAAGGTCAAAATGAAGACTTAAAAAAAAAGTTCATTTTCTTAGTCAAACATTTAAGTTATGAAATTGACTGAAAGAAAAAAAAAACATAACCACTGAAGAAATAGACTCAATAATCTAAAAACTATTTATAAAATGAGCACTAGGCTCAGGTGGTTTTACAAGCAAGTTTTACTAAAAAGGAAAACAACCCAAAAGAGAAATGGGCAAAGAATGAACAGATTATTCAGAGAGGAGAAATTCTCATTGGCTAACAAGCCCTGTGGAAAGTTTCTCAGCCTCATTTATATCAGAGGAAAGAAAATTCAAATAATAATGAAATATCATTCTACCACTTGCAGGTTGGCAAGGATTGTTCAGATCTGAATACAGCAAATACTGGCCTGAGTTGAACATAGAGAAACAGGAAGTCAAAGGCATTGGTGGTAGACTATGGATTGGATTGCTTACTCTGGGAAGCACTTTTGCAACACTTAATAAAGTTGGAGATAAACATATACATCAAGTGGGCAAGTCCATTTCTAGAAACTTTCACACGTGTGCATAGGAAGACAAGTACAGGTAATTTAGTGGAACACTGGAGATAATCTAACTCTACCCATCAATAGAACAATGGGGAGTTACAGTATCAGAAAATAGGTATCATCCAGGAGTGGAGATGCATGGACTCAGTCTGCATGTATTAGCTGAATGAATCCAAAGAACAAAATGTTGAATGAAAGTAGCAAGTCACACTATACATCATTTTATCATTTATGGACAAATTAAAACACAAATGAAAATAGTGTAATTTCCTATGGATATATGCTTATGTTGTTACAAGTTAAAAACACAGAAGAATACACATCAACTTCAGGCTGAATGAAGATAGGATGGAGTGGTAACTGCTGTATCTCTGACACTTTATTTTTAAAAAAGCTTTTTAAAATGTAAGACGTTTCTACTTATCTAGTATTGGTGTAGGAACCAAGGTATATTATATGATTTTCTGTACTGTGACTGTATGTTTGAAAATGCCCTATACTTCTAGACAAAATAAGACCCGTATGTTTATGTAAATCACTAGATTATTTTTCCTGAAGATTGCATTCTTATTATTTTTTGTACCTGTAGCAGAGGAATAGGGCAGCCAAGTCCATAAACAGTTTTACCATACATAAAATTTATATTACGTATATTGGTATTCAGAGCTGTCTCAAACCTGGTCCCTGCCCTCTGGGATATAACTAGGGATGGAAATTGTTAGCCTGGAATTTAAGATGACTAGCTGACAATGAATGTTTCATGTGAGACTATGCCACCTGCTTGCTGTATGGCTCCGTAACTAGCTTAAAGGAAGCCATGCAGTTATCATGGTTCCAAGTTTCCCCTTGAGACGTCTTGTTGTTTATTCTGGCTGCTGGGTTTCCAGCCCTTTCTTTTCCTATTAAAGTACTGGCTGGTGACACTTAATTTGACAGAAAGAAATGTAGAAGGAAATCTGCCTGCAACCAAAGGAAATACACAAGTTCTTATGAACTCAGTGTGCATAAAAGTTAAAAATGTTGATTGAACTCAGCTCATTGAATTTCTATTTCAAACTTTTTCTATGCTAAGGAGTCTGTTCCATGCACACAATGGTAGTCTGAAACTGCCTTGAAGACTTTGCTGTATCCCAGAAGGGAACATTAGCCCTTTTTTCTGGGAACCTGTTGAAATTCAAAAATGAGTATGTATAAGGACTTGGACCACTGGGTGAGAGAGCCTGGAACAGCGTATTTCATTATATAATGTGAGGTATTTACTTCAGGGAAACAAAAGTATTTATCTTTGGGTATGATTGGGAAAAAAATCTACAACCATGTTGTCTCAATGAGAAATTATAACCCACAAATTTTGCTCAGTTTCTAGAAAGACATGGTATTAGCACTGACAAATAGGAAAGGAAAACGTTGAAAAGTCATGACTAGTTAGGGTCTCTGTCCCGGAGCACTTTTAAATCTAGTTGGGAAAAGAGGACATAGGCTTGTTAAGCAAAGAATGAGCAGAAAACTCCAATGACGTTCTCATGTTTACATGTCTTAAAAATCCAACTGGCCAGCGAATTTGTTCAGAGCAGCAGACGTTTACTGTGCACCCATGATGTGCCAACTGTTGAGATAAGCACAAGAGATGTAATATCAAGTCAGACAAAGCCCTTGCCTTGGTGCGTAGGTGAGGTGAGCAATTAAATGGATTATTCTAATATATAAATAATGGAGTCTTCTAATAGGAAATGTGCTCTAAGAGCTACGGGGGCACAAGATGGTTGGAATCTCGAGACATAAGTAATCATTAGCCAGGCAAAAAAGATTATTCTAGGCACCTTTAAAAGTATGAGCTCAAGATACCCAGGAGGGGAATTTCATGTAGTTTGAAAGAGTATCAAGTCTCGCCCCCCTTCACCTGAGTTTTAAACAGTGGTCCTTAAAGTGGGGAATGTGTGTTTATCAGGTGCCCAGTCGTGTCCTATGCTGTTCGACCCCGTGGACTGTAGCCCACCAGGCTTCTCTGTCCATGGGGATTCTCCAGGCAGGAATATTGGAGTGCGTTGCCATACCCTCCTCCAGGGGATCTTCCTGACCCAGGAATTGAACCCAGGTCTTTCTGCATTGCAGGCAGATTCATTACTGCCTGAGCCACCAGGGAAGCTCCCATAAGGTGGAATGCTCCAAAACCCTTTTGTGCAAAATATTTGTGTTTCCATGCAGAATTGGCTCTCCTCATCCCTGGTGCCACAGGCTAAGTATAAGGAAGGAGATAATGGGATGAGGGCAGACTGTTTTTTTTTTTTTTTTTCCGGCACTTCATTGCTTGGCTCATGGATGGATGATGGGTGGATGGATGAATGGATGGACAGAAAGGCATAGAAAACAGAAGCTTTGTACAAATACAGAAATATCTATATCTCTTTCTAGAAGGCTTGTTGAATCGAATTTAACCACCAATTAACAAACTAAATTGTTATTTACTTCACTGCAGGGAGATAGGATGGACACTGCTTAATTTTCTAGGCCCTCCCGTCCAATTTCGATGCTTTATGACATTGAGAATTAGGAGGCTCTAGGTCTACAGGCTCAGATTTTATGTCAGTGTACAGGGGGCTGGAAATCCCCTCCCCCATCAACTTAAATGTGTTCTAGATTCTCCCATGGGAACCTAAACTTGTTATAAATATTGGCTGCTTTCAATGCCAAGTGTTTCTGACTGATAAGTTGATTACTTTCAAATTGTATTCTGTGTCTTGGTGCCTGAGGCAAGCTGGAAACACCCACCAAGGTGCTGATGTTTTATTGTCATCCAACTTAATTGAGTTATTTTTCAGTGATTTCTCCATACTCCCGACACTGTGGGAGCAAAATATTTTTTTCCACACACAAAGCTGATTCTGCTCAACATATTAATTATTATATATGTTGACAATGATATATATAGCTATAAGATCTTTTACTTCAATAATGTAAAAAAATTCTCTCTTCCAATATTTTGCCTTCTTGATCACTAATGTAATGTGTTCTGTCCTGGATCTTCATTTTTCTTTCTCCTCAAATGACATTCACTGGTGGAAAAAAATTATGTTGGTGAAAGCAGTCTTTGAATTTTTATACTCTGAAAAGTTTGATATTTATTGGCTTTCAACCTAACCTGGTTTTGCTTTCCAATTTCTGTTCAAAGAAGCACTTCATAAAATATGATTTGAGATTCAGATTTCTAGAGGGCAGAAAAGTCTTAAAAGTAATGAGAATGTAATATAAATGAAACTAACTTTTAAAAAAGGATATTTGTCTATCTTAATCATGGGTAACTTGTGATCCTCAATGAGAACTTTTTGCTCTCAAAAAGTAAAATGATCCCCAGAAGGAGGGGCAATGTCAGGAAAAGTTCTTTGATATGAAAGCTGACATGAATCCACAGTCTACACAATCAATGAGGAAGTCTTTCTCTGTAGGTGAGTATCAATCCATGCTCAGTCGGGAGACAGAAATCACACCAGCAATTTTAATGGAATTTCTTTTTATTATTTTTTAAATTAATTTTTTAAAATATACAATTTTAAAGGTCACTTTCCAGTTACAATTATTACAAAATATTGGCTCTGTCCCCATGTTGTACAGTACATCCTTGAGTGTGTCTTACACCCAATAGCTTGTGCCTCCCACTCCCACCCCTGTCTTGCCTCTCCTCCCTTCGCTCTCCCCACTTGTAATCACTAGTTTGTTCTCTATTCCTGTGCATCTGCTTCTTTTTTGCTATATTCACTAGTTTGTTGTATTTTTTAGATTTCATGTATAAGTGATATTGTAAAGTATTTGGCTTTCTTCATAGAGAGAATTGAATATAAAGAATTGCTAACTAGGTATAGTGTTAACTAGGTAACTGAAAAGGGCACACACATACAGGAAGCAGCTGTTACCCCTGGGGAAACAAAAGTAAGAGGTTGGAAATGTAATATTTTAGCAGGTTGGAGGAGGAGGAGCCTGGGTACTTAAAACGCTGAGCCCTGAGAAGGGCACACTGCTTGGCTGGCGCTGGTATCTGTGGGTGGTGGTAGAGTGCTGTGAGGTTGACTGTGCCTGTGTTTTTTTTTTTTTTAATTTTATTATTTTAAGTTACGGTTGTATTATGCTGCTGCTATAGCAAAGGCTTGCCACAGACAGGGTAAAGAAGTGAGACCAGGGTGATGATGATAGGAACAAGAATCCAACTGGAAGCCCACAGAAAGCAAACTGGAAACAGGAAAAAACAAGTCTCTCTTCCTTCTGCGACCTTACTGTCTACTTGCATCTCAAGTGAGAGCCTAACAGACCTTAGCTGAAAAACGTGTTTTGCAGAATCTCAGTCCCAGCATCAAAGAACGGACTATAACAGGGCAGTTTGGAGCTGGGGGACACTAGTTTATTAACCAGCATTAAAGTTTGCAGAAGTAACCCCACCTATGGTATAATGTGATTATGAAATTAAAAGTACTGCCTACAGACCACTCGGATGGCCATGTTAATTGACTCCTCGTCAGCCAGGGGTCCCTAATGATTTATCTGAGCCAAAACCCATACCCCTTGCTAGTGACTGATACAGAAATGAGTTTCTCATATTTTATGGTAACCTAAAGAGTTTTATATGGCCTTCAGCAAATTAATTCAATTGGTCCAGTGCCAGGATTTTTTTTATTTTTTATTTTTTTATTTTACTTTACTTTACAATACTGTATTGGTTTCGCCAGGATTTTTAATAAGCTGCAACCACTAGCATTAGGACTTAGATCCGGAGAGCTGACATGTAGCAAATTTTGGCCCCTGTTGTCTGCTTCATATCAAAGATGCAGAAGCATTGTTGAAAACTTTAATAAAGTTTCTTACAAAGAAAAAGAAAAAAACTAACCAAAATACTGAAAAAAGAGCAAGATAAGTTTGGCCATTTTCATTTACTCAATCAGCATTATTCTGGTATTCCTAGACAGTGCATTTAGACAAGAAAAATAAATAAGATACATATATGAATATTAGAAACTGTCATGATTCAGAGTTATTATCCTTATCCTCCTAGAAATGCCTATTCAATCAACTCAAACTCTTAACAGAATATTCGATTTCAGTCAGTAAGCCAGATGTAAGATTAACATAGGTAAATCAGTAGCTTTCCTCCAAGTCAGCCACAACCAAGTAGAAAATATAACAGTGAACACAAAAAGAATTTAAAGTTTATTCTTAGTACTATTAGAAACTGAAATAACACTGACTTTATAAATAAAATTGTAGGAGAACACAGCCATACATTATTCATATGTGTATCATGTATGGTTATTTTTGTACTACAATGATAGGGTTCAGTAGTTGTAGCAGAGACTCTATGGCCTAGAGAATGGGCAATATTTATTATCTGGTCCTTTACAGAAAGTGTTGGCTGATCCTCAATCTCTGTGATCACATTAGAGATGAGCCCAGTCCACATTTGCATTTGTGTTTCTAACCACACTAGTGCCTGAAGTGACTGTATTTACTGTCTTTTTAAAATAGAAGTGTAGTAAGTTTACAGTGGGCTTCCCTGGTGGTTTAGCAGTAAGGAATTCACCTGCCAATGCATGAGACCCAGGTTCAGTCCCTGGGTGGGGAAGGTCCCCTGGAGAAGGGCATGGCAACCCACTCCAGTGTTCTTGCCTGGATAATCCCATGGATACAGGAGCCTGGTAGGCTATAGTCCATGGAGTCAAAAAGAGTCAGACATGACTGAGAGGCTAAACAACAGCAGCAGCAGCAACAAGTTTCCAATATTGTGTTACTTTCAAGTGTACATTAAAGTGATTCAATTATATGTGTGTGTGTGTACTTTCTCAGATTCTTTTCCATTATAGGTTACTGCAAGGTATTGAATATAGTTCCCCAGGCTGTATAGTAGATCCTTGTTGGTTATCTGTTTTATGTATAGTGGCTTGTATATGTTAACCCCAAACTCCTAATTTATCTCTGCCTCCCACCACTATCCCCTTTGTTAACCAGAAATTTGTTTTCTGTGTCTGTGCATCTATTTCTGTTTTGTAAATAAGTTTATTTGTACCATGTTTTAATACCTTATGTAAAAATATATGATATTTGTCTTTATCTGACTTACTCACTTAGTATGATAATCTCCTGGAGAAGGCAATGGCACCCCACTCCAGTGTTCTTGCCTGGAAAATCCCAAGGACGGGGGAGACTGGTGGGCTGCCATCTGTGGGGTCGCACAGTCAGTCACGACTGAAGCGACTTAGCAGCATGATAATCTCCAGGTCCATTCATGTTGTTGCAGATGGCATTATCTCGTTCTTTTTTATGGCTGAGTAATATTCGTGTTTGTGTGTGTGTGTAAAACATCTTCTCTATCCATTCATCTGCCAGTGGACATTTAGGTTGCTTCCATTTCTTGGCTATTGTAAATAGTGCTGCTATGAATATAGAGGTGCATGTATCTTTTCAAATTAGAGGGTTTTTTTTTTTCCTGAATATATGCCCAGGGGTAGGATTGCAGGATCATATGCTAACTCTATTTTTAGTCTTTTAAGGAACCTCCATACTGTTTTGCATAGTGGATGTGCCAATTTACTTCCACCAACAGTGTTTGAGGGTTCTCTTTTCTCCACACCTTCTCCAGTGATTTTATTTGTGGACTTTTTTTAAAATTGGAGGATAATTACTTTACAATGTTGTGTTGGTTTCTGCCATACCACAATGGAAATCAGGCATAATTATGTATATCCCGTCCCTCCTGAGCCTCCCTCCCCCCTCCCATCCCACCCCTCTAGGTCACCACAGAGTGCCAGGCTGGGCTCCTTGTGTTATACAGCAGCTTCCCACTAGCTATCTATTTTACTGATGGCCATTCTTACCAGTGTCCCACTCTCACCAACATACAAACATGCAAAAATGTGCATGCACACTCAAACACATCAACCCCACAGACATTCTCTGTGGCGAGGGAAGGCAGCTAGTAAGCCTTTGTTCATTTCTTGCTGTTGTCTCCAACCTAAGTAGCTTGTATTATCATGTTTCAGCCCCACACTCATCACCCCAGCATCAAACTCAGAGGCTTTGGGGAAAAAACAAAACCTAGTAGCTAGCTCGGGAACCCCTGATGTATTCTTTCTTAAATAGAGTACACAATAAAATACTATAAATATCACAATATTATGTGATTTTTTAAACTGTGTGTGTACAGTCTGGGAAAAGTCTGTTTTGCAAAAGAAAAAAATAAGTCACATTAAAACAAATCACACACCAACAGCTAAAGCAATGCTCAAAAATATCTGAAAACTCTAGCTGGGTTATTTTGCCTGTGTAATTTTCTTCTAATGACTGCTTAGCAGGTAAAGGAAGAACAGAGAGACTAGTGCTTCTAGAATAGTATTCTTAAGAATTCCCTTAATAGCCTACTATTACAAATAAAGCTGTAGGCAGCTTGAGCCAACATGAAGTTATAATGTTAGTAGATAAAAATAGTTACCATAGTTACCTTTCTCCCACTAGAAAAAATTCAACTGCCTACAGCTATCCCTCTTAGGGATTTTGTAACAAAGCAGGGAGGCCTGGTTTTATCTGGTAACTTCAGAACACTGTGGGATCTGAGAAAATTAGCTTGGAGTTGTTATAATACACTGGCAGTGATGTTGCTACCTCTGGTATCCCTACTCCCATTTTATTCATCCAAGAACAGAAATCTCTGTCTCAAGGTCTGTGAGCCTTCAGTGATGAGAGAAGAAACTTGACAATGCAGAATTCCAACTCCTGGTATGAGTGAAACTCTTATTTTGTGAAACTTCAAAGCAGTGAAATTTCCCTTTGGTTTAATTGACAACTTCTTTGAGGTAAAAATGACAGGGAAAAAAATCTTGGTTTAAAACTGAATTGTGATAGCTATTCATCTCCATGAAAAAATACAGTAAGTGATGGCAACTGGAGAATTGTAGATGATTCTCAAGTAAGTGAGTTCAGCTCAGGGCTCCTCTAACAGAGAATTACTGACATCAGGCTAGATGTTTATTGTTTCCAAACTGGTGAAGATTTTCTACTGTGAGGTCATGCAGGGTCTAATCACTGCTTTCAGAGTGGTTTAATTTACCCATTTGATATTTGGCTGATGGATTTACATTCTTTCACAAATAATGATGCAATTTTGGTTTTGTCTAATGACCTCATTTGCATTTTCATATTGCTAGAACCTACAGACTTTAATGGGCATACAGCCTACAGACTGTATTTTTAATGTTTTTCTGATGACACTGAGTAATAAATGTTCATTATTGAAAATAGATGAAAAATTCAAAAAGACCTGAAGGTGAAAATGAACTGTTATCCATAATAAAACCCTAGAGTTTGACATGTGGATGAATCTACTTCTAGTATTTTATATATAATATCAACATACAGTATCCATTGTGTATATATATGTGACATATATGTACAGTGGGCTTCCCTGGTATCTCAGATGGTAAAGGATTCACCTGAAATGCAGGAGACCCAGGTTTGATTCCTGGGTTGGAAGATCCCCTTCAGAAGGGAATAGCAACCCACTCCAGTATTTGTGCCTGGTGAATTCCATGGATGGGGAAACCTGGTGGGATCAGAAAGTCAGACATGACTGAGTGACTAACATTTTCACTTTTCATTTTCCTATGTACAATGTATGTGTGTCTCATGTATATATATACACATACCATTTCCATATCCACTGTTCTACTTATGGACATTGGTTTTTTTGCTAGTTTGGGCTGCCTTGAATCAAGAGGTTATGAACATTCATATATACATCTTATTTTCCTGAACATATTACACTTATTTCTCTTGTAATTGCTGGATCACAGAGTAGGCATGTTTAAAAATGTCTTCTTAGATGAGGGCAGAAGCTCATATGAGAAAAGAAAAAATTGATTAAGCCCCTGAATATAGGAATGGATGCTGACAAGTGCCAATAGAGAGGGAAAGCTGGTCCCAGTCACCTCAGTTTTCATGGACATGAGGCAGCCAGGATGACGTGTCACAGGGGCAAAGTATTCCCACGGTGTCAAATAGCCTGGCCAGTGATACCATAGAAAAAAATATTCCTTGGGTCAATTTTAAGACTCCCAATTTCCTCTAAAATGTATTTTTCTTTGGAAGTCAGAAACAAGACAAACTAAATACCCTTTAATACTCCTCCCCCACAGATGTGAAAGAGGAAAGGCTCTAGGAGTCAGTGTAGTTTTAGCATGATGCTACACAAAGTGCTGATTCATGACAAGATAAGAAACAGGCATGCATGCAGGCTCAGTCATGTCCGACTCTTTTGTGAACCCATGGACTGTAGCCCACCAGGCTCCTCTGTCTGTGGGGTTCTCCAGGCAAGAATCCCAGAGTGGGTTGCCATCTCCCTTCTCCAGGGGATCTTCTGACCCAGGGATCACACTCAGGTCTCCTGCCTTGACAGGCGAATTCTTTACCATTGAGCATCTGGGAAGCCCTAAGAAACAGGCACCAGAATGTAAATCAGTGCACTGCTTACTTTATTGAAGAAATTTTGGTACCAAAAAAAATCAGATGAATTAAACATTGTTCTTACATATTTGACTTATATGCTGGCCCACGTTCCTCAGCTCATCAGAAATCAATACCAATTTGCTAATGGGCAGCCAATCTGCAGAATAGACAGGCTTTGGAGTAACATAATCTGAGTTCACATGTTTCCTATGCTACTTATTCTGTGACTTCGCATATATTTCTTAATCACCTTAGACCTCAATTTTCTCATCTGTAAAATAGAAATGGTAACAGTACCTAACATGGGTGTATGTGAAGAATTTGGATACATACATGTAAAGTGTTTGCTGCTGACCCAAAGTAAGTGGCTATGTTTGTGCATGCAGTCCAGATTCTGTGAAATGTGATAGGCTCAGAGTGTACTTTAGCAACTTAATCCTAGCTTTTTACCATGTAGAACAGGTACTGCAAGCAATGGATGAGAAAACCAATGCTGAAATTGCTAAGCTTCATTTTGCCTTCCTGGAGAAGAAGTTCCATGTTCTGTACAGGCATTAAGCCTTGCTTTCTCAAATGAGAAAAGGTGCCAGTAAATTAACAAATGCCTTTGTTTTATCTCTATGCATTAAGGTTCTTTATTTACATGTTGTTCTGCACCCATTGGACTGTGAAGTCCTCAAGGTCAAAGGCTTCAATTAATTTTCTTTGTATTTCTTGTATGCCTGGCACATGGTGGACGGTCAACACATTTTTATTGAACCGGTGGAATGGCAGAGTCCTGACATTAACTGCAAGCAGAAGATAGTACAAGCCTTTGTCTACTGTAATTGGACTGACCTTTCCAAACGAATAAGTAATTTCTCTGCGTTGTTTGGTCTTCCATGAATTACGGTTGGTAGTATTTGACAATTAATTAGGATATGCTAATGTTAAAATGTAAGCATCATTGGGTGTGCATCAGAGAAAAGATGGATGAACAGTTTGGAGTGGTATGTGATGTATTCAGTTTCCACAAGGTCGCCCAAGATCTAAAATCTCCTATAGCTTCTCTTGCTCTGACCAAGCAGAATTTTGATCATTGATTTTTAGATTATTTAAGGACAGCATAAAATTTGGTACAGAGTTAAGATTCTGGGCTAAAATGTTATTTAGGGGTGAAAGGTGATGTATCTCACCCGATTTATGTACCTCCCCACTTTCTCTTGACCCCTTCTGTGTTGCTGGTCCTCGGCTAAGAACCTGAGGGAGAGGCTGAAGGCCATCATGTCTGCCTTGTATCCCAGGTCCCTCTCAGTTTCCCTTGCAGAGTGGTCAGGACAGTTGAGCCATTTCAGTGTGCAGACTGAACTGGACTGCCTGAGGCTCTGACTCCTCCTACTGAAACTCAGTTGGAGGGCTGTAGGTTGGGGCTAGGACTTTGGGAACGTACTTTTGTGGGACAGGTGTTATGAGGGAGCCCGTGTATCTTATCCCTTTCAATTCAAAGTTCCTCTTGCCAATTAAATTTTGATGGTGTAAAAAATCATGTGATGTGTTCTTTATCCTAAAAGAGATATTTCTGTGCGTTGTTGTGATTTTCGCATAAGTCGTGTCTGACTCTCTGTGACCCCATGGAGTATAGCCTGCCAGGCTCCTCTGTCCATGGGATTGCCCCAGCAAGAATACAGGAGTGGATTGTCATTTCCTTCTCCAGGGGATCTTCCTGACCCAGGGATCAAACACATGTCTCCTGTGTCTCCTGCATTGCAGATGGATTCTTTACCCACTGAGCCATCAGGGAATTCAGGCTCTTCTGTCCTCTGCTATCTCCCAGAGTTTGCTCAAATTCATGTCCATTGAGTCAGTTATGCTATCTAACCATCTCATCTTCTGCCACCCCTTTCTCCCATTGGCTTCAGTCTTTTCCAGCATCAGCATCTTTTCTAATGAGTGTACCTTTTTACCTCTTTTCTGATTTCTGTATACCTTTGGGTCAAATTTTTCAACTTGAAAAATTTTTTTTCAGCATAGGTGATTTACAAAGTTGTGTTCATTTCGGGTGTACAGCAAATTAATTCATTTATACAAATATGTCTCTACATACCTGTTCTTTTTCAGATTCTTTTCTATATAGGGTATTATAAGATATTGAATGTAGTTCCTTGTGCCATACAGTAAGTCTTTATTGTTTTATCAACTTGAAATATTTTTTTTTTTTTTTGCACTGAGAAGAGATTTAGGAGCTGTTATGTAGATGTAATATAGAAATAGTAGTCACAAAGCTACTCATTTCAGCTCAGGTTCTCCAGAAAATAGTCTGTGTGATGCATGTCTTAGTATAACAGTCTGTATGGAGTGCAATATCAGGGTAGCAAGAATGAAGGGGAAAAGTAAGGGAAGCAGGAAGTGAGAAAAGGCAAGAAGTGAAGTGTCACCAGCGGCCGCCTGTGATTGTCACAGAGTCAGTTGTGGCCATCTCTGACTTCATGCACCGTGACATCTCCATTGCTTTTCCCAGACCCAGAGCCTCATCACCTCACATCCGTCTGCAGCAGAAGCTTCTTGCCTGGTCCCCCTGCCTCTCCTCACGCCAGCCCAGCCATCACACCACTGCTGGAGTGCTGTTCATGCGGCTGTTCTGATGACACCCTCTTCATGCTCAGAAACTCTCAGCAGCTCCCCACGGTGCACAAATTAGCACTCCGCCTCCCCTCTCACTCCAGAACATCATCCACAGGCTGTTCCAGATCCCTCCAGCTCCGTCTAACTATCTGCATAGGTCTGAGTGCGTCTTGTACTTTTCTGCCATGAACCATCATTTGCCCTCCTAAGTCTCAGTGGGATGTCTTCCTGCCTGATCTCCTCGGCCCTGCCCACTATCTCGACTGTGGAAATCCAGTTTTTCCTTGAGAGAGCCCCAGAGCTGCAGACCCTGTCCCTGCAGCTCTGCGTTTCTCTCTGGCTTAGATTACTTTACCCATTTTGTGTGTGTGTGTGTTTGCATAGCATTTTTGTTTGTATATCGTGGCCTCTTAGGGTTTCTAATTTAACAATTTGCATTTCTAGTGATGTATCAACATATTTCATCTCACCTGCACTATAAATTCCTTAAACCAATACAGAATTGTAAAGTAAAATTTAAAAAAAATGCTTTAAAAAATGACTTCTGGATTCCTCTATCTCAGGGAATTCTTAGACCAGGAACCTTAGACTGGCTCAGTCCCTGACACGTGCTAAGTAGTTGAATTAAACTCTAACAACATACCATTGAAATGGCCTAACTTCATCTAGCTGTTTCCTGTGTTACGTAGTAAGAACCAAGACAATAAAAAAATCCACACCACTAAAAGTATGGCAATACGTAGAACGTTTTCCGAGGCCTGGAGTAAGAGCAAAGCAAAGTTTACTTCTTTCTAAATGCAGGTACAAAATAGAAGGTATCCAGCTTTCCATGACCAGTTCCTTTTGATGAAAGAGGATTGCTTTCTATTTCAATAAAAAGAAAAACATTATAAAATTAAATAAATTCTTACTTATCTAAAATCACCAAGGAGCCAAAACATTGTGCTGTCTGGAGTCATTGATTTACATGTTTATTTGAGCTCTATTGAGTAGTTTTTATAATCAAGAGGGAGAAAATGGTATGATTTCAATCTCTCTCATTAAAATTCTTTAGCATGAAACCATAAAAAATCCATACTGAAGTCAGTCTGAGAGCTCTGCCCACTTTCAGCTTGGAGCTTAGACTATCTTTCAGAAAAGGCAGCTGGAGGTTGTATGGACATAAAGGAAATGCCATTTGTAAAATCCCTGCATTAGCTGGGCCCTTCTGGGATGTGAGGATGCTTAGATTTCAGAGGTAAATGTCTATCTTTGCAAGGAAATGCACATTTATGTCATGTCAGAAAGCCCCTTAACAGTAGGTGACTGAGAATGCCTTCAAGTAATCGTCTTTAGAGAATCTCTGCAGAAGAAAGGCATGATCAACAGAACAGTGTTGAAGGGTCTAAGAAAGAAGACAGAGATAGCAAATGAAGTCAGCCTTATGTGTCAAGCAGTGAGTCAGTTTTATAGGATTTAATTTAATATCCTGAGGAGGTTGTACACTTAGAGATTCATTACTTTGGGCAAAAATATGGTGCCATATTTTTCCACTTTGATATTCTGGTGTTGAATACAAAACAGTTGTGCTAGGATGTTTTCCTCACTGATTTCAAAAATAATTATCTGGAAAATTTTGGAGCATCAAGGAAAGCATAAATAGAAAATGACTTGTAATCCGATCTCTCGAAATGAATTCTATTCACATTTTGTTGTTGTTCAGCCACTCAGTCATGTCTGACTCTTTGTGACCCCATGGACTGCAGCACACCAGGCTTCCCTGTCCATCACCAACTCCCAGAGCTTGCTCAAACTCATGTCCATCGAGTCAGTGATGCCATCTCATCCTCTGTTATCCCCTTCTCCTCCTGCCTTCAATCTTTCCTTTTGGAGCCTATCATTTCAGCCTTTTTTTTTTTTCCCCTATGCAGACATACACTTTAAGAAAATTACCATAATATTGTGAGTGCTCTTTTGTTACTTGGTGGTTGGTTGTTTTCCCACGTAAAGTAGCCATGCTCAGCCCTGCTGTGTCTTAGAATCCCTGGGGGATTCTAGAAGCATGGCGGGAGGTGGTGATGGATGCATCATGAACAGACTTGATTTGGACAAAGCGTTCTCAACCTTGAGTGAACATGAGGCTCTCCTGGAGAGGTTTGACAGATCCCCATGCCTAGGCCACATCTAAACCAATTGTATCAGAATCTCCGGAGTTAGCACCCCAGGTTTTTTTTTTTTTAAGTTTGTAAAGTCACCAGATGATTCTAGTGGGTAGCTAATAGTTGAGAACCTTAACTCTGGATGTAGAGTACACAGCAGGTTGTCTTAAAAATCTTTCAGTTGATTTCAGTGTATTTACATAGGGTGGAAAAACCCATACCCAAGACTCCGAATTCCCTCAGCTCCATTTAGGTCTGTGACTGTACCTGTGAATTCGTTGTTGTTTCCCTTGTCTGAGGAGACAGATTCCCCCAAATATTGCTATGACCCATGTCATAGAGTATACTGATGATGTTTTCTTCTAGAAGTTCTGTGGTTTCACAGCCTTGCATTGAAGTCTTCGGTCCATTTTGATTTCATTTTTGTCTATGCTGTGAGAAAGTAGTGCAGTCTGGTTCTTTTGTATAGAGCTGTCCAGTTTTCCAAACACCATTTACTGAAAAGGTTGTCTTTACCCCATTGTATAATCTTGCCTCCTTAGGCGGGATCATCTGTAAAGCAAGATTTCCTTGCTTCAGCAGCTTGGGCCTACCACTCCCTTGTCAGCCTTCAAAAATGAGCAGTGAAAATGCAAGTACCTGGAGTAAGAGAGAACCCTTCACCTATCAGCGGCCGACGTTCCCGGAGCTGAACTGGCATCGCCTGTGACGGAGCCAGGACTGGAAGCAGATACTGCCGTCACTGTGAAGTGTTCTTCCGGTGCAGCTGATGGCGGAGGGCCGCTCCAATGTGGAAAACAAACTACTAGGGGAACAGGGGTGATGGGAGTGCTGAAGGAACGTGAGATGGAGATGAAAGGGCTTCAGGCGCAGTGCTCACTCCAACGGCAGCAGCTGCTCTTCCGGGTGGCCTGCTCCCTGGGGCTCCCATGTGTGTTAAGTCACTTCAGTCCCGCCCAGCTCTTTGTGACCCCTCAGATTGTAGCTGTCCATGGAATTTCCCAGGCAAGAATACTGGAGTGGGTTGCCGAGGGATCCTCTCGACCCATGGATTGAACCTGCATCTCTTATGTCTCCTGCATCAGCAGACGGGTTCTTTACCAGTAGTGCCACCTGGGAAGCCCTCTGGGGCTCCCACTGCCAGGCAGAGCAGTGTTCTGTGTTCTCTGAGGAGGCTCTTTAGGGAGCACGCCTGCAGAGATTTGTGGCATGTTTTGAGAGAAAGGTCACTGCTAGGCAGTGGTGTTACAAACCCAGCACAAGCACTGCTTTTTCCACCGCAGCACATGGAAAAGGTGCTTAGAAACGTCTGAGCAGTGATGCTTGGAGCGGTGATTCCTCTTGTTGAAGGAGTCTTGGGAATGTGCTATTGAATCTCTAGTTCTACCTTTACATTAAACTGATTATAATTGTGGCATTTTCCTTTTTATGTTCAGCTATCACCACTATATGGAGAAGGCAATGGCACCCCACTCCAGTACTCTTGCCTGGAAAATCCACAGACGGAGGAGCCTGGTAGGCTGCAGTCTATGAGTTTGCTAAGAGTCAGACGATGGAGCGACTTCGCTTTCACTTTTCACTTTCATGCATTGCAGAAGGAAATGGCAACCCACTCCAGTGTTCTTGCCTGGAGGATCCCAGAGATGGGGGAGCCTGGTGGGCTGCCGTCTATGGGGTCGCACAGAGTCGGACACGACTGAAGCGACTTAGCAGCAGCAGCAGCAGCATCACCATTATATCCATGGCATGGCATTTTGAAAAAAAAAAAAAAAACAGAAACAGTAGTTTTCTGGTTGGGATTTTTATTTTGGGGAATTTTATTATTTAATTGAAGTATAGTTGATTTACAATATTGTGTTAGTTTCTGGTGTACAACAAGGTGATTTGGTTATACATATGTATGTATTCTTTTTCATATTCTTTTCCCAAGTTGGGGTTTTTAGATGTCTGGGGTTCTAATACTGGCCTTTCAAGGCAATTAAGTTCCTAATAATAACTTATTAAACTTTGGCTCTATCTTCAGTGAAAATCTGAAAAATAATTTAGGCACAATACAGGTTATCAAGATGATGATCTTTAAGAAATGTGATGAGTTCTTACTGTTTAGAGTTATTTTATTTCAGTGCTTATTGAAATTCAGTCATTTTTGTCCCCATTTTGAAGGTAAGTAAGGTTTGCGCAGAGAGGTGAATTAACCTGCTTTGGGTTAGTAAAAGGAGGAGGCACCATTAATAACCTAACCTCAACAATGTTTTAGTGCCAACTTCAATTTGTCTCAGAGTAATGAGCCAAAACAGGGACTTCATAACGTAAATCAACTACACTTCCATAAAGGCTGGTTATGTCCCAATGTGCAGTGGAAAATTTAGTGAATCCTCAGAGAAAAAGCTGCAAATTGAGGACTGTGTGTTCAGTGTCTTTGATGGCTGGAGAAATCTGCTAATAGCTGCTTAGAGGCAAAGCAGGACCTTTGTTTCCACTGATTGATTTTCGCCTGGGAGTGTTTGGTACCATTGTGCTGACTGCCTTTCTCAGGGGACACGATCCTATTGCCTGATAGATCCAAGTGATACCACAGACAGCTGGATTATTGTTTAGTCTCAGACATAATACCTGTTATTTCTGACATGTCTAGCAGTTATGGAAAGATGATTCTAAAGACCCTGTGCCCTAACTGTTAACTCGTGCCACTAGGTAAAGTAATGGTCCATTTGGGGCTGTGATAAGATGAGCACTCCATGCAGCATCACTTAGCAACCGAGCTCAAAGAGTCCCTCATTGAGAACATATGTCTGTTTCCCCAAGCTCTTTGCTTTCAAACTGGCATCCTCTGTCTGTTCATTACCTCACTAATAAGTAATAGACTTTGACATGTTTAGATTAATTTGTTTAAAGAAGTTTGCTTCAGCAGTCGCATGGAAAAAGAGGAGGGCCCAACTCAAAAGAATTGACACCTTGAGAGTTTACTCTTTATTTGTGTTTCCAGTGGCTATTTTATTTCATCTAAAAAGGGAAAGTTCCATATAGCTATTACATTTATGTTTTGATATATTTTTTTGTTTTTTGGGGGTAACTTGGTCTTGGTTCTGTCATGCACTGAATGGTTTATTAATTCCATAAATAGTTGTGTGCCAGGCACTGGACTAGGAGCAGGAAGAACATACATGAACAAACTAGACAGAGTTTCTGTCCTCACAGGA
Organism: Oryx dammah; assembly: GCF_014754425.2. NCBI lineage: Eukaryota > Metazoa > Chordata > Mammalia > Artiodactyla > Bovidae > Oryx > Oryx dammah. The sequence continues at coordinate 119,177,697 of NW_024070207.1, forward strand.
CTTAACGCTCTAGAGTAGGTAAGCCAAGCAACAAACAAGAACATTGATGAGAAAGAAATGGACTGGGTAGAAGAATAAGGCAGAGGATGGTTGGGAGACGGGTTCTGTTGCAGAGAGGTAGCACAGGGTAGAAGGTAGCCTCTTGAAGGAGATGACATTTGAGCAAAGATTTAAATAAAGTGAAAGAGTCAAGAAATCATACGGGAGGAACATGCCAGATAGAGGAACAAGAGTAGGGGAAATCTCATTTCATTGGAAAGCTATACATTGTTTAGAGCAATGATTTTTTTAAATTTAAATTTCTTTATTTTTGATTGGAGGGTAATTGCTTTACAATATTGTGTTGGTTTCTGCCCTACATAAAACATGAATCAGCAATGCTGGTGGCGATTGGCTTGAACCCCCTCCCCCACCCGCCAACCCAGATATTTTCAATTGTCAAAAATTGGGGAGGAAGGTGGTATTAGCACCTCATCCATAAATGCCAGGGACGCTGTTCAACATCCCATAGTGTGCAAGAAAGTTCCCTCCCACCCTAACAAGAATTAACTATCTAGCCTATAATGTCAATAGAGCTGAGGTTGAGAAATCCTGGTTTAAAGCACACGCTTCCGGGTTATTTGACTCCAGTTCTGTAGGGCTCTGTGCCTTTCATTGCCTTTGAGTTATTGTGCAACTCAGTAAGTTGCAGGCAGCTGATCAGAAGGTAGAACAATACTGCTCTATGGATATCTAATAAATTCTTTCTCTTGGAGGTTCAATTAACTTCCCTCCCCAAACTGGGAAGAGGCTGCATTGGCTCCCATTTGCACATTCATATCAGTGTCTCTAATCTATAAATGGGTCTGTCCTTTGGATTCTCCTTCAAATTGACTGTAACATCTTACTGATTCCTTCATTGATAATAAGTTGAATGAAATCAGTAACACATGTTGTTCGTTTTATGTCTCTGTGAGAGTCATGATTTTACCTTCTTTTGAAAATTGTCCTTTAACACAAGCAAGTTTAACATAAGTAAGTATAAAAACTGTGAAATGTAACCTCAGCTCTTTTGAGAACCACAGGAAGGAAGAATGTGGAACAGGGCAAATGAAGGAGGAGCTGGTAGGAGATTGAATCAGAGAGACAGTTGGGGGCCGAGTAATGAGGGCCTTGGAATCACTGGTGAGGACTTCATGTTTTATACTACATGTGATAATTCTCAGCCACAGACTGGTTGAAAATCAAGGGAGAGTCTTGAAATAATTTCCATTTTCCAAAGATCCTTATGGATCTTTAAGGATTAGAATTTATTAAGATAATCTTAGAGGATATTGTGGCTTCCCAGGTGGCTCAGTGGTAAACAACCTGCCTACCAGTTCAGGAGACACAGGAGACATAGGTTTGATCCCTGGGTCGGGAAGATCCGTTGGAGACAGGAATGGCAACCCATTTCAGTACTCTTGCCTGGGAAATCCCATGGACAGAGGAGCCTGGTGGGCTACAGTCCACAGGGTCGCAATGAGTCGGACATGACTGAAGTGACTTAGCACAGCACAGAGTATATTGAATTAAGAGTTCATCAGAAACTGACCTTTCAGAATGATGCCAAGAAGAGAGAATGGTGGTTGGGACCCAGGAAGTATTGATCAAAATGGGGAGAACTGTTCAAATCAAGGTGGTAGATCATGATATTTGCACCAAGGGGGCTTGCTGAAGCCATGCTCACCAATTTGGTAGCCTCCAAGTACATGTGGGTATCAAGCACTTGAAATGTGGCTAGTTCAAAATGAGATGTGCCATAAATGTAAAATACACACAGGATTTCAAGGACATAGTGAAAAAGTAAAACATCTCATTAATAGTTGCTTTTATGGATTATATTTTGAAATGATAGTATTTTGTATCTTCTCAGTAAAATTAATTTCACCCATTTCCTCTTGTTCCTTTTTGACATGGCTACTAGAAATTTAAAAATTACTTATATGCTCACATTTTCCTATTAGACAATGCTATGCTAAAGAATGGCAAGTAGGCTTTTAACTTCAAAAGGATAAAAAGGCTATCTCCAAGGTTTTTTAAACTGAGCAAACACATTAGAGATAAGCAGTTGATCCTAGCTTTGATTTATGTAGCAGTCATTCTTCCATGGTGGGAGAGGAAAGTGAATTGATCCTAGTGTTGATTTATGTATAATGAATCATAAACATATACCTACATAAATAAATCTATGCCTAATAAAACTAGGGCACCCTTTAAGAATCTTAGAGGAAGAAAAAGTGGGTCAGTATCTCACTCATGTTTGAAGAAGCTGGGGAAAGATCATTGGACTAGTGATTAAGAGACCCCAGTTCTACTCCCTCTTGACTGTAATACTCTAGGAAGTTCTATGGCCATGGGAAAGTTGCTGCCCTTTCTGAATCAATTCATGGTCTCTCTTTTATCTACCCCATGGTGTCACTGGATGCTCTCAAGTCCTGAATAGCTTGCTTAGGTTGTATCTTCCATCGTAATGGCTTGCATACATAAATAGATACGTGGTGGTCCTTCTTGAATTGAAGATTCAGATGGTAGTCCTATCCTAAAAGAGTAAAATAATCTCACTAGTTTCTTCATCTTTAAAATATAGGTCATAACTGTATAGGACATGTGTGTGTGTGCAAACACGCACTCAGTCGTGTCTGACTCTTGCAACCCTATGGACTGTAGCCCACTGTCCATAATTCCACTGTCCATGGAATTCTCCAGGCAAGAATACTTGAGTGGATTGCCATTTCCTTCTCCAGGGGATCTTCCTGACCCAGGGATCGAACCCATGTCATGTCTCCTGCATTGACTGGCGGATTCTTTACCTCTGAGCCACCTTCCCTTGTAAGCTTTAAATAACTTGTGTTAAGCATTGTTTGAGTTTCCTAGGGGTACAGCAACAAAGTATTACAAGGGTACTAGAAGGCTTAAAGCAACAAATTTATTGTCACATTTCTGAGGCTGGAAGTCTGAAATCAGGATGTTGGTAGGGCCATGCTCCCTATTCCCGAAGCTTCTAGAGAAGCATCCTTCCTTGCCTCTTCCAGCTTCTGGTTGCCCCAGGCATTCCTCACCTTATGGCAAAGGATCCCCGATCTCTGCCTCTGCTTCCACACAGTCATCTTTCATCTGTGTCTGTGTCCAAATTTCCCTCTTCTTGTAAGGACACCAGTCATAATGGATAGGGCCCACTCTGATTTAGTATGACTTCATCTCAACCTGATGACCTCTGCAAAAACCGTGATTCTTAATCAGTTCACATTCAGAGGTACTGTGCCAGGATTAGAAATTCAATGTATATTTTAGAGAAGACAGAATTCAACCCAGAACAGGCATTTTGCAGAAAACCCACCACACAATAAATACTCATGATTGCTATTATTAATAGTCTAGAGCAGGATTCGACAAACTATGGAGCATGGGCCAGATGCACCTGTCACTTGTTCATTTCCATATTGTCTATGGCTGCTTTTGTGCTGCAAAGGCAGATTGTGACAGAAACTGTATAGTTTGCAAAGCCTGAAGTATTCACTCTCTGGCCCTTGACAGAGGACATTGCCTGATCCTTGGCCTAGAGTCAGTGTCGTGCCTGTTAGAAACATAAAACCTTGGGGCCCATCTCAGACCCACTGAATCAGAACCTGCCCTATGACCCAGCAGTCCCACTGCTGGGCATACACACCGAGGAAACCAGAATTGAAAGAGACACGTGTCCCCCACTGTTCATCGCAGCACTGTTTATAATAGCCAGGACATGGAAGCAACCTAGATGTCCATCAGCAGATGAATGGATGAGAAAGCTGTGGTACATATACACAATGGAGTATTACTCAGCCATTAAAAAGAATACATTTGAATCAGTTCTAATGAGGTGGATGAAACTGGAGCCGATTATACAGAGTAAAGTAAGCCAGAAAGAAAAACACCAATACAGTATAGTAACACATATATATGGAATTTAGAAAGATGGTAACGATAACCCTGTTTGCGAGACAGCAAAAGAGACACAGATGTATATAACAGACTTTTGGACTCTGTGGGAGAGGGAGAGGGCGGGATGATTTGGGAGAATGGCATTGAAACATGTATACTATCATGTAAGAAATGAATCGCCAGTCCAGATTTGATGCAGGATACAGGATGCTTGGGGCTGGTGCACTGGGATGACCCAGAGGGATGGGATGGGGAGGGAGGTGGGAGGGGGGTTCAGGATGGGGAACACGTGTACACCAGTGGTGAATTCAAATCAATGTCTGGCAAAACCAATACAATATTGTAAAGTAATTAGCCTCCAATTAAAATAAATAAGTTTATATTTAAAAAGAAAGAACCTGCATTTTAGCAAGATCCCCAGGTAATTCATAAGAACTTGTATATTTGAATAGAACGGATTTAGAAATGATCTTTTAATGACTCACAGTTGGTTCTTAGTAGTCGTTAAGGTGTTTTTTTTTTTTTCATGTCTTTTGTTTGTTTTAGTTTGTGGAAGTGGGAATATTTGTACATAGTAAAAACTTCAAATAGGACTAAAGAACTAGTAATGAAAATATATTTAATTCTTTTTTATTCTTTGTTTTTTGCCCCAAAAGGACCATACTATATAGATTATTAGGTACATAACTTTTACACACAACTGCATACTTTAGAGATCGTGCCATCAGTACATAAATCCATCCCAGTGTTCTGCATGGCTGCATACGATTCGGTTTTGCTTAGATACCACAGTTAATTTAACCAGTTTCCACATAAAGCATTTGCAGGGATAAAGCTTGTTATTTTCTGAAGTTGTTTTTATGATCATGGTTTCTCTTTGGACAGTTTCAGGTTCGCCATTGTTTTCTTGGGTATGATTTGTCTAAAACATGATCCCTGTCAGTCAGTTGAGTTCAGTGGCTCAGTCGTGTCCGACTCTCTGCGACCCCATGAATCGCAGCACGCCAGGCCTCCCTGTCCATCACCAGCTCCCGGAGTTCACTGTAGGCCCCCCAAATTGGCAGTTTGGAAGAACTCATTAGGAAATCTTATGATAAAGTCAAATATGGTAGAGCTTAACATCATTGGAGTTGTTGAGAGTTCAAACCAGCACCAGGATCCTTGGACTGGAAGTGTCTCCTAGCCTCTCTATATCCACACTCCATCCTTTTTACCCCCTGCTTTCTGCCATCTTTGTTCCAATGTAGCTAATGAGGAGCTTAACCAGAAGCTGAGGGAAGGAGGGGAATGGAATCAGGGTCTTGTTTTGTTTTTCTTCTGGTTCCCTCCTGAACCCCCACTGAAAGTCATTGTTCTTTGATAGTTGCCTTTTTCTGTATGACTCCCTCAGCTTTCTGTGTTCTAAATCGCACTCATCCCGTAGGCCTTGGAGTGGCAATGGCCACCCCATATCCAGCCCTGTGCACTGCCGATTCCTTGTGGTCCTGTGACACTCTCTCCACAGCTTTATAAATAAACTCTTTGTAAACAGATTTTCTCAAGTTATCCTAAATGGAGAGCTGGGTTTCCTATTGGGTCATTGACAGTCTCGCTCCCTCCTCTGCTCCCCAGTGATGAAAAGTGGTGAGTGGATCATGCTTTACACGTGAAGAGTCACCTCATTAATACAGTTGCAGAGATATTGGAGAATATTTTGCTGTGTGGATCCCAGAGATATGTTGTCTTTGGCTTCTGAGCCAGTTAGGATCTTCTGACTACAAGTGGTAGAAAATCCAAGTTAAGCTGGCTTAGTACCAAAGAAGGACTAAACTAACTTCATCGTCATGCTTCAGCCTCATGCTTGTTAGAAACATCAAACCTTGGGTCCCATCTCAAACCTACTGAATCAGAACCTGCATTTTAGCAAGATCCCCAGGTAATTCATATGAACTTTTATATTTGAATAGAACGGATTTAGAGATGATCTTTTAATGACTCACAAAAGGGCAAAGGTCATTTTGGCTTCCAAAGTCAGCCAACTGGTAAATACAGGAACTGCAGCCTTCCCACAAGAGTCATGCTTCCTGTATCTCTTCGATCTGTTCTTCTCTGTTATTGGCTCAGGTTCCCATAGGGAACCAAGATGTAAGCTTCAGATATACATCCTTCTGTTTGAAGATCAGCAAGAAAAAGGGAGTGTCTTCTCCAAAAGCATTAACTGAAGCCTTAGCCCTCATTCTCACTGACTCAACTTCCTGGTGCTAGCAGGTTTGTGGAAGAATAATGAAAATGAACATTTATTGAGTACTCACTTTGTGTCAGACTAAGGGATGGCAACCTGCTCCAGTAATCTTGCCTGGAAAATTCAGTGGACAAAGGAGCCTGGACTACAGTCCATGGGGTCACAGAGTGTCGGACACACCTGAGCATGCACACACAGTTTGTGTCAGACTTGGTTCCAAGGACTCTTCCCACGTGGTAGACATTGTTATTTTGTCTATCTCACTGAAGAAAGCAGTGAGACATAGACTATGTCCCAGAGCTAATAACTGGTAGAATGGGAAGTCAAACTTGTAGTTTTGCTCCAGCCCCCAGTATAAACCCCCACACTCTTGTCCTCTGTTTAGCTTAGACCTGCATCCCATATCTACCTCTGGGACTGGGGTTGAGTCACCTTCACAGTGGACTTGGAATAGAAAAACGGTACTCATCACAGAAAATGCCAAAGATTGTTATCACAGAATTAAAAACGGATGGCCACCAACTGTAATCAGTTAATTTCCACGTTAGCAAGTCATGATACTTTGCTAAGGTGATAGTTCTCATTTTTCCCAAATCAACATGCCATAATGCGTGTGTTAACATCAATAAGAATGATAGTCACTCACCTTTAGGGGTACCCCTCCCTAAAAGTATACTCTGCATACTCAAAGATAATTTTCAGAACAAGCTAAAATCCTAACTCTGACACAGATAAGTCTGTGCTCAAGATATTTAACTCATGAGGAAGCTAGTTCAAGGGAAAATTTTTAAAAGCACAAATTTAGATGCAAAAAGAGAAACGTTTAATAGAGTGTGCAAATGGACACAAAACTGTTTTTTCCACAAGGGACAAAGAAGTCAGACCTATATCGAGAGGACAGAATTCACATGTCTATAAGAATTACTTTGCATTGGTATCACTTAACTACAGAATTGTGAAATAGTTCAAAGACAGTGAAAAGCTTGAATCTGATATCTGGGTAGGGAAAGCTCTAGAAAATGCATAGTTCCTCATTGAAACACAGTATTTTCCTATTTTTTTTTAAATAGTATTTTATCATAGTAAGAACACCTAACTAAAATCTATACTTCCAACAAAACTTTAAGAATACAATACAGTATTGTTAACCATAGCACAATGTTGTACCGCAGATCTCTAGAACTTAACTCATTTTGCATCACTGAAGCTTTATGCCCATTGATTAGCGATTCCTCAATTCCCCTCAGCCCCAGGTAACGAGGCAACAGTTATTTTATATTCCTCTTATAAGTGGAATCATGCAATATGTGTCCTTCTGTGACTGGCTTACTTCACTCAGCATATTAACTGCAGAGCTCATCCGTGTTGTCACATATTATAGACTTTCCTTCTTTTTAAAGATTGAATAATATTCCACTGTATGTTCCAGACACATTCCAGTGTATCTGCCACATTTTAATGAAATCTGTTCGTCTGGCAGTGGACATTTAGGTGGTTTCTTCCTCTTGGCTGTTGTGAATAGTGCTGCAGTGAATATGAGAGTATTCATCTCTCTCTGAGATCCTGACTTCAATTCTTTTGGATATTTGCCTGGCAGTGGAATTTCTAGATCATGCAGTAGGTCTACTTTAAATTTTTGGCAGAACCTCCATACTGCTTCTGTAATGGTCACATCATTTCGCATCCCCACTAAGACTGTGCAAGGGTTCCAGTTTCTCTGCATCCTCGCCAGCACTTGTTGTCTTTCTATAATAGCTGTCCTAGCAGATGTGAGGTGATAGTTCATTGTGGTTTATATAGGAAAGTACCAAAGGTAGAGCTTCCATTGTTCTCTCCCCATGGAGCCATTGACAGTGTTACTGCTATGACATTAATGTGTGACAATACATACGAAGTTATTGCTAACCAGGGAAGCTCACTGGAGCTTTCATGTCCAGAATTTTTCGTTTCTATTTGTTAAATTTATTTGGCTGCACTGGGTCTTAGTTGCAGCATATGGAATCTAGTTTCCCTGATCAGGGATAGAACCCACACACCCTGCATTGGGAGTGCAGAGCCTTAGCCACTGGACCACCAGGGAAGTCCCCAGAGTTTTTACTGGGGCTTGATCACACACTACCCATGGGGCTTCCTTATTTTTGAGAGCCCTTCCAGAGGCAGAACTGATATCTCTTGGTCCAAAGCTCCCATCATCAATCTTATTATTTGACTCTCTTGTGGTCAGGGCTTCCCTAATGGATCCATGGTTAAAGAATCCACCTGCAGTGCAGGGGACACAGGAGACACAGGTTCAATCCCTGGGTGGGAAAGATCCCTTGGAGAAGGAAATGGCATCCACTGTGGTATTCTTGCCTAGAAAATCCCATTGACAGAGGAACCTGGCGGGCTACATTCCAAAGGGTCACACAAAGAGTCGGACATGACTGAGCAACTAAATACACACACACACACACACACACATATCATGTGGTCAATGTCCCAAAGCAAGCAAAGATGTTCCAATCAGGCATGCTATTCTAGGGGAGTAGAGATCATGTCCCAGTAGCCAAGGAAAGAGGCAAGACATCTTTTGGGGTAGGGTTAACTCTTAACTACACAGGGGGCCCTAAACAAATTCTTTACACTACTTTAATTCTCAGGTCTGGAAATGACAAATATGAATAACAACATGAAGCACTCTTACATAGTGAGTGCTCACCAAGTGTGATGCCTAGAGTTAAGACTTTTACATGCATTGTATTATTTAATCTTGGGTTTTATCATTAAATCCTGTGAGGCGAGCCCTGCTGGCCCTGATTTGTGCATAAGACAGTGACACTCAGAGAGTCTGGGGAATGTGGCTATGACTCAGAAATTCTGATAGAGTTAAATTCCAGCCTTGGTTGGACAGACTCCAAGCCCTTCCTTTTAACCGTGGGATTTCATACCTTCTAGTTAGTGTGCTTTGAATGAAATGATTCAGGCCAAAGTGTCAGCATAAAATACATTTTTTAAAAACTGAATAATTGTATTGGTAAAATGGCTTCTTATATCCTATCATCACTTAAGTGCAAAGAGGATAATTGATCACTCACTACTTCTGCCTGGGACAACACAGAAAACTGTGTTGGGCATTGAAATACCAGCCTTGTGAGGTTAGCTGAGGGAAGCATGGTGGTGAAGGAATTTTTTCTTTTTTCCTAAGCTGTTGGCAGAGTCTCAGTCATTACAACAACGTTGAAATTAATCTATCTTGTGTGGTAAATGTCGTGGGCATTTGTCTGTCTCCATCTGGGAAATTTCAATAGTGTAATTTTCACCTGCCAAACCTGTGCAGGGAGATGATGAGAATTAACAATGTGATTTGAAAGAGCTCATAGCTATTGCTCATAAAGGTGAGGACTGAGAACACAGTGTTCTCAGAGTAACTTGTAAATATGCATGTTGCTCAAAGGTGAATTTGCTCCACTAGTTCATGGGCTAGTAGGATGGTTTTGCTGTAGTGTCCCTTTGAATGTCATCTGAATAATACATGATTATGGTACTTTTGTTGTTTGTGCAGTTGTATACTGAGAGTTTTAAAGTAATGAGATGTTTTCTGTTTCTAGAAAAGAAATAATGTGAAGAGGTAGGCTATGAGTTGCGTAGCCACAAGAATAGACAAGGAATGAAGACAGCTCAGACTTTATTTAAGTGCTGCTTGTGGAGGTGATAGAAATGCTCTTAGAACTTTATTTGTTGTTGTTTAAATCCAAAGATATGCATGTGGAAGAGAGTCACTGACAATGGTAGCAGAAGTGTCTTTTTTTCCCCTGCACAGCTTGTGCATCCAAGGACCAAACTCAGGCCCTTGGCAGTGAAAATAGGTAGTCTTAACCACTGGACTGCCAGGGAATTCCTGTAGAACTTGAGATCAGCTGCTAATACCAGGATATTCTCTCTTTTACAGAAGAAACAAGTCAAAGTCAATTCACGGTGTCCTTGGAAAATTCAAAACCCAAAGGCTCAGTGATAGGTGATCTTGGAATGACCAGCACCATCACTAATGAACACAACTCTTTTTAATAGGATTTTTTTAATATAGGACAGTGTAAGCCCAGGTTTTGCTGTGATTTGAAACTAGTAGGCATACTTATAGGAGTCAGGCTTATATTTCTGCCCCTACTATCTTTCCCTCACTCTTCCTATAGGTAACTTCCTTTATAAAAGTTTGGTTTACACTCTGTTTTTCTTATTATAAACAAATATGTGTAGATACTCTTATGCTTCTTTTTAGTTACATAATAGAATAATGTGTGTGTGTTGTGTGTATGTGTCCGTGCATGTGTGTGTGTGTAAGTGTGTGTGTGTGTATATCTTACTTTTTCACTTGATAATATATCCTGGCAATCATTCCAAAGTAATATTAGAAATATACCACATAAGTTTTCAAAGCTATACTGTTCTGTTATGTGAGTGTACCCTAGTTTACTCAGCCAGTCTCCTAGTTATGGGCATTTGGGTGTTTCTAAGTCTTTTGCTATTATAAATAATGCTTCAGCAAATAGTCTTGTGCATATACTTTTTTCATATCTTTGCTAGTGCATACATTCCCTTCTCCAGGGGATCTTCCCAACACAGGGGCTGAAGCCACATCTCCTGTGTCTCCTGCATTGCAGGCGGACTCTGTACCCACTGAGCCACCAGGGAAGCCGATTCTGAGGTTGACTATTTTTAATTATATTGTTAATCGCAAGCCATGTTGCCTCCATATTCCCCTACATGAACTCCTGCATATTGTGAGTATAGAGGTGGAGGCTAGAGGGATGAATCCTTAACAAAGGCCTGGGCCTGCCCAGGAGCACAGTGGAGGGATATTGGCTTAGTTCGGGGGGTGGTGGCAGGATGGTTTTTCTGTACTGCACAACGAGGCAACTTGAGCAGAGTTAATGAACCTCTGTGTACTTCTGTCCTCACCTCCGAAGAAGTGGTGGTGAGAACATTGCCTATCTGATGGGGCTGTGTGGGAGGAAATGAGAGAAGCCCTGAAAATTCTTAGCCTTCTGGCAGAGGCCAGCATCACTGACAAATGCTGGCAAACGATACCCAAACTTCCCTGCAACAGTGTCCACTTTGCTTCCAGAGCATCGCTCTCCTGCGTGTCCTCCTGGCTGCCTGGCCACTCTGTTTCTTTTGCTGACGTTTATGTGGATGTCAGTGCTTCGTTTATGTCCCTCCCCACCTCAAAATAGAGCTCAGAACAGGAACTTGAGAAAGATGTTGATTGGAGATGGCTTCCCAGGTTAGGGTTTCCAGAGTTAGCAAATAAATATAGAATGCCCCATTCATGTTGCATTTCAGTTTAAACAATGCATACTTTTAAAAGTATTTTTAGTAAAAGAGAAAAAAATTTTAACTGTCCTGTGTTTAATCTGACAGCCCTATCCCAGGAGGCATCATGGAAAAAATGAGCATTGAGACATACAGGGAATAAAACCTGAAGAGCATGTGAATGAGTCATTAGACCACTAGGAGGCCAGTGGGGCTCAGACCTTCAGAGGGACCATGCAGAATAAGGGTCACCATTGCCTTTTCCAGGGCCGGTGAGACTGGAGCGTCCCTTCTAAGGGTTGCCCCTGGGAAGCTCACTCTGCAGCACGCCTCTATTTGTGCCAAGCAGCCTCTCACAGCTTCAGGCAATGCCCTGAAATTCCATTTGACCTTGCATTCTTGCTTTGTAGCCATTTTTACATGTGCCATAAATTATTTCATGATTATTTTCAATGTGCTTATCTCCTTTCATTAGACTAAGCTCTATACAAGCAGGGTTTTGTCTTTGTCACTGCTGGAGCCCTAGAGTTTGGCCATGTCAACACGTATTGAGAGAAGGAATCTGTTAGTGGTCATTTCTGTGCAATAGATGTTAGTGACATAGAAGCAGCTTCCTTGTGGGCTGACCCCAGTGCGTGGTAGGGTGGACAGTCTCCTGAATGCTCCACTGGCTGGAAGAGGGGCTTCTCCTAAGAACCTTTTACCTGCTCCTTGATCTTAACATCTGTTGTCCCAACTGAGGAACTGCTACAGACAAGAAATCTGCGTAATCCCACTCAGAATGAAATCTGCCACTATAAATGTCCTTTAAGCACCTGTTGTGCACATAGCCCGTGCCATGGAGGGATGCACACGTGGGTTTGGTGGGGTGCTCCTCCCTGTCTCCACGAACTAATCTTGGTAGATGAGACATACGTGAAAAGCTTTAACATGGGGTGGCACTGAAGTATAACTGGTGACCTGGTGTTGTCATTCCCATCTCCCTGGTCTGTAGGTTGGTCATCTAGGTCCCACTTTGCACAGAAATCCAGGCTCAGAGGGGAAATAAATACTTAGGCACTTCAGTCATGAGGCTGAGCTGGAAGTTCCATCATTGCCTCTGTAAAAAGCCTTTGTCATTATTGAATGAGTGCAGATCACAGTGGCCCTTCCTCTTGGTGGGGGTTCATTCCTCCTGCCCACTGGTGTCTAACTGTTGGCAACTGAGTTCCCGACCTGAGCCCCCCCACCCCACCCAGCCTCTTATGTTCCCCACATCCCAGAGCAGGGCTGTGCTTTGGCATCATTCTCCATTTACAGTTCCTCCAGCACTCTGTCTGGTTCTCAGCTTTTCTTTAAAAACCAGAGCCTGATCTCGTCCTCCCTGACAGTACTCATTAAACCAAGTTTCTCGTCATTGGATAAGGCACAGTTGCCCATGCACAGGCTCACAGATACTTGGCTGTGGGATCTTCCACAGACCAAGGGCCAGGGTCATACAGGAAAGGCTCCATCCTTCAGGACGAGCACAGATCACGTCCCCTCTTCCCTGGGTGTGAGCGTTTGCCTGAACTGAAGAGGAGGCCATCTTGCCCTGAACACCATCCACGCCTGATGGCTAGATCTCTTCTGACATCTCTGTTGAGCCCTCGTGCACATGGTCAGGTTTATTGCCAGGCCCCAGCATCTACCCCTGCCACAAAACATGCATGGTGTGGTTTGTGTCAACCTGCAGGCCTCATTAAATGGTTTTGAAAGTTGACACCTGGACAGTGGTGGTCAAGGAAGAGAGAGACTCTGATAGTCATGACCTGGGGGTCAGTGGGAAAATGGCAGAGATTCAAGATGAGCAGGAATCCTACTGAACTGCCAGTATTGGGTGACTTCTGTCTCTGGCCCTAGGAATCAGATAAAAATATATTAGTCATCTCCTCTCTGTCTGCTCTGTTCTCTCCAATACGTCTGTTGGAAATACTTAGATGCTTCCAAGAGCCTTTTGTGGTGAAGCCCTGAGAATATTCCAGAAGGCTGTGGCAGCTTTGAGTGATGAGTGCATGTGTATTCAGTTCAATCCAACTCTTTGAGATCCTATGGACTGTAGCTCTGTGTCCATGGGATCCCCCAGGCAAGAATACTGGAATGGGTTGCCATTTCCTTCTTCAGAGGATCTTCCTGACCCAGGGATCAAACTCAGGTCTCCTGCATTGCAGGTGGATTCTTTACCACTGAGCCACCTGGGAAGCCTGTGGCAGCTTTGAAGTCACTTGGAAAAGAATTGCTCTCTATTCTGAATTAAAAGTGTAATTCCGTGATAATCTTTGTATTACTCTAAATTTTGAGAGGGTTGAAAAATTGTGGCATTTCTTTCACAATATAGCTGTTTTGGATTTTACATTTATGTACAAATATTCAGCTTTGAGACCTGTATTCAACTTCTCAATTAAAATTTTATGCAGAACCAAATGAGGCCTACAAACATATAGTGTATTTGTAATTTTCGTTCATTTTAATTATAGTTTCATTCAGCCCTCAACAGGAACATTTGTTTTCTTACCTATAGTCTACAAAATGTAGAAAAAAATTAGTTTCGATTTTGTCAGTTGTATTTATACATTTCCAGGAAAGAAGTGTAGTGTTATCTTATTTAAATTGAAATTTTTCTTCTGATAATATTATATAGGAAGACATATACCGTGCTGGTTTAATGAAAATTTCCAGAAATATCCCTTCCAAATTATCTCCCTTCCAGAGGAAATAACTACTTAAAAGAAATCAAATATAGGTTTACTGTTTTCTACCAGTTTTTCTCTTATAACCTGAACATATACAATATGTTTAATTGAAAAGAGAGAAATATATTTTCTATTATCATGGCTCCAATAAGTTTACTCTTTAAGGAGTACCACTTTTAAATGCATTTTTAAGATTTAAGGTTTTCATATCTTTGTATGAACTCTTCTAATTCTTCCTAACCTAAACATTCTATCTATTAAATACTTGACATTTTTTCTCAATTCAAAATGATAAGGTAGGAATAGAAACAAATTTAGGCTTTTATGAAATCTGCTCTGACATCCATGGAATGATGATTTGGGATTAAAAACAAAAAGAATTTTTGTTTTGATTTCTTTGAAATGAAGAGTACTGTTGAAATTTACCCTTACTGGTATGTTGTGTATGCACCCCAAACTACTCTCTAATATCTGGGAAAATGAAATACATTTAGGTGAGAGATAACTGTAGACTTATGCCATCTGGAGACCTGGTTATAACGACATAATGTCAGTGAAATCCTCCCAGCAGGATGGAGTTGTTCTGAGTTCATCTGGCAGCTTCTGTTGGATCTGGGAAATTCAGAACTGGCCAGCCTTCCTTCTTAGTCCTGACCCCCAGCATACACGTCTGTAGTTACAGCAGGGAAAGGACATTGTTGCCTATCAGCCTCTTGCTCTCCTGCTCCACGGGGGGGGGGGGGGGGGGGGGGGGGGGGGGGGGGGGGGGGG
>NW_024070207.1:119192727-119315863 GCF_014754425.2 Oryx dammah
CCACCCCCCGCCCCTGTACAGAGCTTGACTTACTGAGTCTTGACCAGCAGAATCCGCAGGACCCCCCAGAATAGGCAAGGTCAGAGTTTCTAACTCCCTTCTCCCTTTTTGGAGCACTCACCCATACTGAGTCACAGCCACATCCCTGGCACTTAGTAGCTGACTGGAGGGATGCCTTTCAGGTGAGAAGGAAGGTTTCATGAAGCTGGCCTGAGTATGATTTTCAGTGGGGGAGAGACTGCATGCCGGGGAACACACATTTCATTCCCAAATGCATCCATCAAAGCAAACCTAGCTGTCTGAAGGCTCCTTATATTTAGTAAAAATCAATAGCCTGATGTATCCACACTGTATTTCCTCATGAACAAGCTTTCAAGTTTCCTGTGGGCCTTTCCCCAGGCTCCCTATCAGAACTTGCTTTTTCCCTTTGAATGCCCTGCTTCACTGGAAGTCCACTCATGCAAGAGAGTGTTGCGTCAGTTAACCTCAGCACCACTGGCAGAGACCTCTCCCTAATACTGCAACAGGCACCTCTTACACCCTTTCTAGTTCATTCCTCCCCTCTTCAAGGTTAAAGTCAGAGTGCTACTGTGGATTATTTTTTTCTTCTCCATGCTATAGCAGTGCTGTGAAACCATTTTATAGGAGTTGTGTAAAGACAGTATGGAGTTATCACAGAGTGAGTGTGGACAATTTACAAGTATCTGTATCTCTTAGCCTGTGGTTTTCCAAAAACAGAGCCTGAGAAAATGGCTTGTGTGCAGAGAGTTTATTTGAGACCTGAGCCAAGGATGTAGGAGGAAAAAGCTGGAAGCTGGGATGAGGAGGATCAGTTGGTAAATTTGGGAAGTAGGAAAGCCAATGCAAAGATGTCTTGTGCAGTCAGCTCCTACTCTAAGCTTGTTGTCATCCCCAACTCTTTTTTCAACCCCATAAACTGTAGCCTGCCAGGCTCCTCTATTCATAGGATTTCCCAGACAAGAATACTAGAGTTACTGTACTGGATTACTATTTCCTTCTCCAGGGGATCTTCCCAATCCAGGGATCGAACCCATGTCTCTTGCATTGGCAGGGGGATTCTTTACCACTGAGCCATTGTGGCTTTTCCTACTCTAGGCTACTCATGCTGGATGACCCAGGCCCCTCCCAGGAGACTTAGGAGATGCATCTCAGAGTTGTCCGCCCAGGGCACAAAGGAAGGAACATTTACCCCAGCCCCAGTGACCAACGGTAGATCTACACATGTTCATTCCCACACATGCCTTCTGCTTGTATTTGCATGAGGGTCACGTGGATTCCTCTGAGTGGCCTATGCTGTGGTGTTGAGGAAACCTTGGGGCAGGGAGAAGAAGTAAGAGGCATGACACGTAGACAAGTGCTGTCAGGTTGCATGTATATGAGAGTGCTGGCCACCATTCACATAACGTGACCAAAATGGTGTGCTCCCTTAGGATTTCAGTGTAGCCATTTATTTTGAGAGTGAGATGGAACTCCCAGCAGGGAAGTGGCAAAGTGAGACAGGGGCAGGAAGACAGCCCATGAATGGTGCGTTATCCAGACTGCTGTCTCTGTGGACAATTGGAACTTAATTCCATTGGAGAGCTCTCAGAGCCAGTAATAGAAAATGTGCTCTGGATTTTTTTATCCAAGGGTGAGAGAACTGGGGTGTTTATACCATTTCACACCAGTGATTGACTGTGGGCTTGGGAGCATTCACTCCCTAGTACTTTGTAAGTATGGCCAAGCAAGGCTCCAGCAATGCTCTCAAAGAAATGTATGTACTGTCTGGTTGGAAGGCAGACTGGTGGGCAGTCATGCAATTAAGTGAGCATATAGGGGCAGGACACTACTGACAAGCTGCTGCAGTCCTTGACAAATACATTTTTCTTTATTTGTAGTACTCTTATTTCTGCAGGAGAGTCTTTTATTAAAGGGACCGCTGGGTTAAAGTATATATTTTTATCAGTTACAGTAGATGCTACCTAATTGCTTTCCAAAAGAAATGTCATAATTCACATTTCCACCAGTAGATTTTGAAACTACTCTTTCTCCTATTAGCAATGAATGTTATGATTCTTTCAAAGTTTTGCCAGTCTGGTAAATGTAACATGATGTCTTACTACTTTAAAAAATATTATCCTGATCAGTATTTTTGCTCATTGGCCAAATGGATTTACCCTTCCAGAAAATCTCTCTTCAGATTCTTTATCCCCTTCTTTTGGTAGGTTGATTTTCCCTTTTGGGCAGTTTTTAAGAGTGCTTTGTGAATTATTTATACTAGCCTACTGTCTGTTCTCTGTTAGAAATATTTTTTCAAGTCTCTTCTTTGTCTATCAAAACTTTGTTAAAATTTTTTATAATATAGAAGTTTTATGGAACATTTTCTGGATGTACTGTATTGTGATAAAGATGCCAACACTTGCTGTTACATACCACTAAGAAGGAAAAAAAACCTGTCAATTAAATTGCTACAGTGCTTTCTCATGAATTTAACCTTGTGTTTGCAGTGGGGACTTTTTTCAGTCTTTAATATTGACAGTATAGTTTTGTAGCACATTGAAGAACACTGGTTTTGTTACTACTGCCTACTTGCTTCATTGTCTTATATTTCCTTATTAAACTATATATAGCTGGAAGTTTGGGCTTCCCTGGTAGCTCAGTGGTAAAGAATCCTCCTGTAATGAAGGAGACAAGGGTTCAGTTCCTGGGTTGGGAAGATCCCCTGGAGGAGGGCATGGCAATGCACTCCAGTATTCTTGCCTGGAGAATTCCGTGGACAGAGGAGCCTCGCAGGCTACAGTCCATAGGGTCGCAAAGAGTCTGACACAACTGTAGTGATTGAGCAACACAGCTGGAAGTTTAGCATCAGCTTCTGGTCAATTTCAGCAGGAAGTTTCTGATACTTTGATATTCTGCTCCTTCATGATAGTGCTGCATGAACTGGTCACAATGGCCTCTTTTCTTTTGAAACCATTTTCATCTTTTTCAAGAAATTTGGCAGTTTCTTCAGTCTCTGTCTCAAGGTTTGGTGTCAATAAGCAATACTTTTCCATGTATCTCAACAGCAAAATGTAGTGTAGTTTCACTCATTTGTGAGTATTTTCCTTTTTGACCCCACAGAGCACTTGGCTATTTGCTCTGTGTGAGGCATGGAACAGGTAGTTATTCCTCCAGTGGCAATGGGCATTTGCTTCTCAACTATCCAAGTCATGTCAGTATACTGTTTTATGCCTTTCTATGTACCCAGTAACATTGTATTTCAATCTCAAATCACTGTACACTTAGGAAGCCATTTTAAAAATGGTGACTAAACTCAACAAGTGAGATGCCAACAATGCACCTTATTGTTGTTGTTTCTTCACTGTCGTGTCTGACTCTTTCTGACCCCATGGACTGTAGCCCACCAGGCTCCTCTGGCCACGGGATTTCCCAGGCAAGAATAATGGAGTGGGTTGCCATTTCCTCCTCCAAGGCATCTTTCCAGACCAGAGATCAAACCCTCATCTCCTGCAGGCGGGATTTTTTTGCCGCTGAGCCACCAGGGAAGCCCCACAATGAATGTGTATGACTGTTGAAATGATAGCAGTCTCAGTAGTCATGACCAAATCTGAGCATGCTCAGACACATAAAACTAGGTCACAAATGGACACTTACATCCAGGTTCAGAGATGTGAAATGAGAGGGAATATATACATCTTGGGATCAATAAGATAAGGTGCATAAATCTTCTTATCTTCCTTTTTAGACTATAGCAAGAATGGTTTGAGCTTCCCTTTAGGGGCAGTTTCAGTCAGAACACCTATCTTTACGCTGTGTAATGAAACAGACAACTCCCATGAGTATTGATACAGGTGATGGTGGCCCCATGTCATTCCACTCAGGGGATGCTCTGACCTTTCATTTTCTACCTTCTTGCAAAATACCGGGTGATTGGTCAGTACCACAGGTAGTGATACTATGTGATCATGTTTTTCACTTTCAATATACTGTGGGCTGGAAAACCACAATGCCAGGAAAAGATGCTTTCCAGGCCAGAAATTGGATGAAGGACAATTACAGAAGGCGGCTGTGGTAAAAACAAAATTACAAAAGCAAGGGTCTGGGACTTGAGTCTTGTGTTGTTATTGCATCTCTCCCTTCTAGTTTTACCCACTAGCACAGCTCACACCTCTAGATTTCTGTATCAGGGAGATGTTGTCCATCAGTTGCTGCCTCTAATATGTTTCCATCCCTGACGATGCTGCTTTCCCAGTTTAGAGCTTATTTTCACCCTCTGTAAATGGGAGCCTCCCAGGGCCCCTTGGTGCTTGAGCCAAGGCTGCTATAGCTCTCCATCGTGCAGAAAATTGGGGACCACCAAATAAGACCACCAAAACCCAGGCATGAGTCACTGTCCTAAGAAGGACAGGCTGATTATTGCTGGGGTGCTCTGTTGAAGCAGTTTCTCCCCCTAGTCTTGGGTACCCAGGAAACTTGAGGCAACTAGGTCCAAATCAGGGAGAGTTGAACTGGGTCCTCCCACCACACAAACCATAGCTGCATCCCTCACTTCCTCCCACCCCTCCTTCCCCAGTGCCTCCTGCCCATTTCTCTGGGTTCTTTTTCTTGTTACCCCCAAACTGTTTAAACTTCTCATTGTGAGATGTAACACATCCAAGAAATTAGGCAAAAATGCAAAGATAGAACTTTTTTAAAAAAAGTTTTGCAGAGTGAGCACCCATACAATTAACACTTGTTTGGATCACTGTACAGCTGAAGGAAAATTAGTTACAGCTACACATAAGTGTGAATGAATCTCAAAACATAATGTTCAGTGAAAATGTTGGTTCCAGGAGGATGTATACAGTATGATGATTGTATTTTTAAAGTTCAAAAACACATGAAATTAAACAGTTATAAAGAAACAATTATAAAGAAAAGCAAGAGAAAGTTAACCACAGAATTCCAGACCGTGGTTATCTCAGAGGGGCAGGATGGGATGCAAATGAGAATGGGTCACTGGACTGTTAAAGAAGCAAGTGTTCGCATGTGCTTATAGTTTTGGACTTCTTTATTATACACATGTACTTTATAAATTATTTTGCATCTACTCAATATTGAATAGCAATCTTAAAAAAAGAATACATTAACCATAGAGAGGCTATAATTAGTATCTTCTGATCTAACCCAGATCAGAAGAGCCAATGTATTTTTCTCCTCTGGTCTCACTTTTCCCATCCAGTCTACGGGAGGCTAGGAAAATACAACCCCCTTGCATTCAGCATGTATGTGGGTGTTTGTACTTACTGTTTTTTGACATATTAGAAGTTGGCAAATACAAAGTGAAAAAAGATATGAGGCATAAAATGGAGCTCTAAGATGGTTGATAAAAAATGAGAAAAATGCAAGGATGAGCAAGGAAGAAATGACTGGGGACCAACTAAAATGAAGAAAGATGATTAGAGAACATCGCTTTACATTAATGTACAGGGGGACACCTGTACACCCCTGGCTGATTCATGTCGATGTATGACAAAACCACAATATTGTAATGAGTCTCTAATTAAAATAAATTAATTAATTAAAAAAAATTTTAATGAGAAAAGTGCAAAGATGAGCAGGGAAGAAATGACTGGGGACAAACTAAAATGAAGAAAGATGATTAGAGAATTAAATGTGTACACACCGTCATAACCGTAGAAATGACAGAGGATGCAGCGAGGTGATGACTCCACAAGGTTTCTCAAAGAGTCAAAGACTGCAGAGAAAAGGGGATTTTTAAGTCCTTCTTCTGCCACGTAATGATATTGTATAGTTGTTCTGTATACGTTTTGTAGACAAAGATTCCTTACCCTGTGGTCAAAGGGACCTTATATTCTATTTGACTGAACTATACTGTTCATATCAGTGATTCAGCATTGAAAATACTGTTCAATGGAATCAACAACAGGCCTGTACTCCCAAGAGGCGGATCTTAATAAGGAGGCAGCCATGGTCCTATTCCTTGGCTGATAGAAAATGACACCATCCATGACAGTCACTCGAATGATCTCTTTATGGAACCTCGTGTGTGTGTATTTAGAATGTTGTCAGTAAATATTGACTAGTATGTTTAGAAGAATATGTATGACACTAAACTTGTGATAGACATCTTTGGCTGCCTACCCAGGACCATTCTTTCCTATTCACAGCTATCAAAACCCTAGTTTTACTTGGGAAAAAATGGATCCAGCACTAGAGGGTGAACCATGATGAATGAAACCATAATGGCAGTCCTCTTCTCCTTTGGTTAGTGGTCAGTTGATGGGTGAGTGTGTGACCCAGTTCTAGCAGGAGATGGAATGGCCTTGTAGGGGAGATTCTGGAGAAGCAAAAACATTAAAATCTCACAAAGAAAAAACCTTTTTGCCTCTTCCTCCACTTAGTGCTTTGAATTCTGCTTTGGGAAGATGTTCTCTTTAGAGCTGGGCCAATAAAACCAAGGAAGGTAAAGACTCAGGGTCCTTGGTGACACCATTGCCCTTCTGAGCTAATCCTACATCAACTACCAACAGACTTCATGTAATAACAATAAACGTCTTTATGTTAATTAGGTTTTCTGTGATTTGCATCACATAAAAAAGACATAATGAGTGAAGTAGATGAATGTTGATCTACATTTGTGTAAACATACCTGAATCACTTACTCTATTTTGTTATCACTTATTATCGTATCCAAAGCACATGCCATATGGACTAGTGCTGAACAAATAATTATTAAAATTATTGAATAAATAAATAATAAATGGAAATGAAAATTAAAAAATCAAATTCCAAGATAAACCTTAGTGGACACACTTTGATGTTTCGGTAAAACTGTGTATCTCAATGCCTAAGCTCCACGAGTAGTTAGAGATGTTGCAAATTGCCAAATGCATATTTGATTTGGTTAGATATATGCTAAATTTAGGAAATGGAATGCAAATAAGCAGAGACTAAAAGCTTTTCCTGGCTCTGACATAAGGTACTTTGGCAGGGGAAAAAACTCAATAGTGGAACTAGAATGAAGAATTTGGTGTAAATTGAAGAGACTCATCTAAAAATGCAGCTTACATCATCTTTTAATATATTTCAGTTACCCAGAAGAATATATATATAGCATTCTGAGGACTATGTTGATCTATAACTCCCATTTGAAAATGAAATTCTCCCACAATGGTGCCACTTTAATACCCCCTAAAGCAGCCCAATGTACTTCTTCCTTTAGTCCTTCCCAGTTAGCCTCTTAGCAGATTCTCTTAGATTAGAAACTATACAGGAAGTCATTTAATGCAGGTCATGATTTTGATCTTATTTACAGAGATTTCTGCCAGCTGATAAGTATTGAGAGGGTAACAGGCAGGAAGGCTAGAGGTCCCCAAGTGGAGGAAATAGACTGCAAGTGTCAGACATTTTTTTTTCTCTCTGTTAGTCAGCAGGAGGAAACAAGCTACAAGTGTCAGATATTTTTTTCCCCTTCTCTGTACATAATTTCTATACAAAATCTCCAAGCCAGGCTTCAACAATACATGAACCGTAAACTTCCAGATGTTCAAGCTGGATTTAGAAAAGGCAGAGGAACCAGAGATCAAATTACCAGCATCCGTTGGATCATCGAAAAAGCAAGAGAATTCCAGAAAAACATCTATTTCTGCTTTATTGATTATGCCAGAGCCTTTGACTGTGTAGATCACAACAAACTGGAAAATTCTGAAAGAGGTGGGAATACCAGACCACCTGACCTTACTCCTGAGAAATCTGTATGCAGGTCAAGAAGCAACAGTTAGAACCAGACATGAAACAACAGACTGGTTCCAAATCAGGAAAGGAGTACATCAAGGCTGTATATTGTCATCCTACTTATTTAACTTACATGTGCAGAGTACATCATGAAAAATGCCAGGCTGGATGAAGCACAAGCTGGAATCAAGATTGCCGGGAGAAATATCAATAACCTCAGATATGCAGATGACACTACCCTTATGGTAGAAAGTGAACAGAAACTAAAGAGCCTCTTGATGAAAGTGAAAGAAGAGAGTGAAAGAGTTGGCTTAAAACTCAACATTCAAAAAACTAAGATCATGGCATCTGGTCCTATCACTCCATGGCAAATAAATGGGGAAACAATGGAAACAATGACAGACTTTATTTTCTTGGACTCCAAAATCACTGCAGATGGTGACTGCAGCCATGAAATGAAAAGATGCTTGCTCCTTTGAAGAAATGCTATGACCAACCTAGATAGCATATTAAAAAGCAGAGACATTACCTTGCTGACAAAGGTCCATCTAGTCAAAGCTGTGGTTTTTCCAGTGGTCATGTATGGATGTGAGAGTTGGACCATAAAGAAAGCTGAGCACCAAAGAATTGATACTGTTGAACTGTGGTGTTGGAAAAGACTCTTGAGAGTCCCTTGGACTGCAAGGAGATCCAACTAGTCCATCCTAAAGAAAATCAGTCCTGAATATTCATTGGAAGGACTGATGCTGAAGCTGAAGCTCCAATACTTTGGCCACCTGATGTGAAGAGCTGACTCATTAGAAAAGACCCTGATGCTGGGAAAGATTGAAGGCAGGAGGAGAAGGGGACTACAGAGGATGAGATGGTTGGATGGCATCACCAACTCAATGGACATGAGTTTGAGTAAGCTCCAGGAGTTGGTGATGGACAGGAAGGCGTGCTGCGATTCATGGGGTCACAAAGAGTTGGACACGACTGAGCGACTGAACTGAAGTATACAAAGTTAAAAGATTTCTTTTAAAATTCTGTGTTGCCATGACAATACCTGGTTCCACCTTAACTTAAACTTTTCTCAACCCTTGAGCTAACCATTGTGTTTTTCTCATGGAAATGTTTTTCTTAAGCTGTGTTAATGAGACTATGTATTTGCTTGAAAATCTGCCTTTCTTCAAGATTCATGCCAATTGTTTCATGGCGGGGATGACTCACCTTGTGCCAATACTATCTCAAAATGCATGTTGTGGGTGAGGGGCCTAGTGCCACTCTCAGTTTTGAGACATTTCCTTTCTTTAATTAGCAGCTTGCTAATAGGTATATAACTTCTTGCTATAAACTAGCAAGGGGGGCACTCTTTCTGCCCTCTTCTAATGTCTATGTCAGAAACTTGCTCTGTCTTCTTTATGCTTTAGTAAGAACTTATTACACAAAAGCTCTGAGTGATCAAGCCTCATCACTGGCCCCAGATCAAATTCCTCTCCTCTGGAGGCCAAGAATCACAGGGTCGTTCATGGCTCATAGCGGCAACCTTTCAGTATAGGCAGTAATCGTGATTACACATGGTGTGGAAATAAATAAAATATGGAATATGCAAGGTGACATATCTGTACACAGTGGTACAAACAATAGTCACTTTATCTAAATGATTAGCTTTAAAAAAAATATATGCTTATTCTCTCCCTGTCATTATTCCCTTCCCATGAGCTCTTAAATCTCTCCATTTAAAACAACCTTCTGTCTCACTCTAGCCAACTCGGTATCTCCCTCCTATCATCCCCAAATGTCTTGAGTTATCCATACTACCGTGAGGCATATGCAGTCAGTGACCCCCTTACCTCCACTCAACTCTGGGTACAGGCCAGTGGCATCCTACTTTAAGTACCCTGTATACTCCCCTTGAGACTTCTCTGAGCTGTCTCTCGTGCCCTAGGGACTATCCCTCAGCCATCGATGGCTGGGAGTTGGAGGACAAATGCAACATCCCAGCATCTGGGTGGAATGAGCATGACTGAGTTATTTTCTGCATTTCTGCCAGAGATCCCCAGTAGGGCTGAACGACGATTGCTCACAGCATTAACATGCTCAGTTATCTTACCCTTTGCGTGCTTCCTTCCCTTTCCTTCTCACTTGCCCCCTTCCTTACTGGTGCTTCCTGGGATTTCTCCCAAATAAAACACTTTAAGTCAGATCCTAGTCTCAGGATCGCTTTCTGGGGGAGCTAGACTGGAGCAACTCATTTCTGTTTCATCACCTTTTATCACTCTTCAGCCATTCCCATGTGCGTTCTGCCCCAACACGTCACTGAAGACTTCCATGTCAGTGAATACAAAGGGCATTTTCATCTGAATCGCTCAGTGACATTACACAAATTGACTGCAGAAACCTCCTGCAACATTCTTTTGACACCTTGACACTGTGCCATTTTTTTCTCCTTTTATTTCTCTGCTGCCTGGTCTCCCTCACGGTCTCCAACTAACAATTACATATTAAAGTTCTTCATGACTTGATTCTACACCTACTCCCCTTCTCACTCTGTACACTCTCTCTGGATAATTTCCTCTATGTGTTCATTTTCAGTTGCCATCCGAAAGGAAATAACTGACACATTTGTGTATTTAGCCCAAACCTTTAGTCTCTACTCCAGACTTGCATATCTAATTGTCTACTTCATACTTATTTGATCTCTTGAAGGCAACTCAAACTCAACTGTATTCAAAGGAAAATATGACCTTTCCTCCAACACCCTGTACTATCCTATTGATCTCTCTTTCAGGGAATGTTAACACTGTTCATCCAGCTTTCAAAGGTCGAATCCTAGTAATCATCCTCAGTTCGTCTCTCTTCATCACCATTCCCCAATACACTTCCAATCTGTCGTCAATTGGATCCTTTTGATTTTACTTCTTAAGTTTTAGCCTGTCCAAAAATTTTTAAAACAGAAGAAAAAGCTGTCCGCTTCTTTTTCCTCCCCACCATCTCCTGAACCTCTACAAACACCACCTCACTTGCTTGCCCACTTCCTCTCTACTGCTGCCTATGATCTATTCTTCACACTGTAATCAAAGTGGTAGGATCATTTCCACCCTTGTCCTCCTCCCTAAGTTTAAAACATATTAACATCAGTACTCATCAACTAGACACAAAAGCATTAGATCCTTCCTGTCTGGCTTCTACCTGTTTCTCCAGCCTCGTCTTGTCCCAGACTTCCCGTTCTTCACACATTGTGGCCTGACATGGGTGTCTTTGTATACGCTGTCTTCTAAAACACCTCCATCTCTCCTTCATTTGCTCCATAACTAATAATTTTTCAGATCTTGATTGAATTGTTACTTGCTTAGGGATGGTTTTCATTCATCTCTCTTGCCAAGCTAATTCCTCCTAATATAAACTTTGTTCACCCCACCTGTCCCTCTTGAATTACAATGATTACAGTTGAGATTCACAACAGTTATTTGTTCATTAAGTGAATAATGGAAGCAAAGCTCCAGTCTCAAAGGAGAAGAATTGTGTTGTCTCCTATTATGGTCTGAATTGTGTTCTCCCCTCAAAATTCATGTACTGAAGTCCTAACCCCCAGTACCTCAGAGTGTGACTGTATTTAGAAATGGAACTTTTGAAGATGTAATTTAGTTAAAATTGGATCATTTGGGTGACCCTATTCCAATATGAATAGCCACCCTATTCCCTGGTGGCTAGGCTGGTAAAGAATCCACCTGCAGTGCAAGAGACCTGGGTTCGATCCCTGGGTTGAGAAGATCCCCTAGAGAAGGAAACAGCTACCCACTCCAATAGTCTGGCCTGGAGAATTCCATGGACTGTATAGTACGTGGGGTTGCAGAGAGTCGGACACGACTGAGCGACTTTCACTTTCATCACTTTCATTCCAGTATGACTGGAGTCCTTATAAGAAGAGTAGATTAGGACTCAAAAAACACAAACAGAAGGACAACCACGTGAAGACACAGCAAGAAGGCAGCTGTCTGCAAGCCAAGGAGAGAAGCCTCAGAAGAGGCTAAACCTGCTCGCTCCTTGATCTTGCACTTCCAGCCTCTAGAAGTGTGAGAAAATTAATTTCTGTTGTTAAAGCCACCCAGTCTGTGGTATTCTGTTGTGGCAGCCCTAGCAAACTAACACATCTTGGCTATATATCTTGGCTGTCTCAATGGGCTGGTGTGTACTATCTTGGAGTCCATCCAGCACCATCTTATTCCGCAAAAATTGTGCTCACATACTTTGCCACTTTACCAAATACAGTTTTTGATGCTGCCAGGATGTTCTGTCTGCTCTAAATGAAGCAGCATTCATCATTGTCCCATGTGTTCAGCCTGAAAGCCAATTTTTATAAATTGGGGAATGAAATGACCTTGGTGTTCTGTGTCCATACATGCTCAGTCGCTCAGTCAGTGCCCTCATTCCATGGGTAGAAATCAATAACATGAAAGACGGCCTTTTTGGAAGCAGGAGGCAGTGCTTTTTAAGATAGCTGCTCTTGAGATTTTCATGACACCTTCATTGTTGAGGAATTTACAGTTTCCCTCTCTTTATTTTATATCATTGCATTTCTTTCTTGACCGTACCATGCAGCATATGGGATCTTAGTTCCCTGGCCAGGGATTGGACCTGCACCCACTATTGAAAGCACAGTGTCTTAACCACTGGACTGCCAGGAAAGTCTATCTTTTTTAAGAACAGCATTTCCTGTGGACCTTTTTTTTTTTTTTTCAAATTATGTGTTTGTTTCAGTTTTGGTGGCATTGGGTCTTCGTCGCTGCCCGTAGGCTTTCTCCAGTTGCCGAGAGTGGCGGCTACTCTCTAGTTGTGGTGGCAGGCTTCTTGTTGTAGAGCGTGAGCTCTAGGGTTCCTGGACTCAGTAGTTGGAGCTCTTGATCTCTAGAGTATGGGCTCAGTAGTTGTGATTCATAGGCTTAGTTGCCCCATGGCATGTGCAATCTTCCTGGGCCAGGTATCAAACCCCTGTGCCTTGCATTGGGAGGTGGATTGTTACCCACTGTACCATCAGGGAAACCCCACTTCCTACAAATCTTGTGACCAAGAATTCTGATATGTCTACTCCTTCTATTAATTTTTCTTAGAGTAGATGTGACAAAAAAGTCTCATGTTTGAAATAATAAGACATTTAACTGGGAAGAAGGCATTTTTCAGTTGCAGGAAATAAAATGTTTTCTGTTTGCTTATTTTTAGAGAATATTGCTTCTTGGTTTATTAATTTTTGTAAGATTCTATTAATAATAGGATAATCATTTCCTTGAACATTTTGTATCATTTCTATAAGTGGCACTATACGTGGTTAATAGCCTAACCCCAAAGCTAGCCATGTTTTCAAATGTGATTAATATTTCTGTCTTTTTCTTAATGCTCCATTAACTACTGCAAAGTAAGTGGTCCTACTGCCAAAAGCCTTTTCCATTAAATAGAAATACATTTACTCACATTGTGAATTAATTAAAGCCATATGGAACTTAGAGCAGAAGAGTCTAACTTACACATTTTGTTTTAGAGATTTAGAAAATATGGAGCCATTTGTGGCCAACAGGACTCCCAGATGCTTTCTTATCTTAAAAATTCAGTAACAAGTGTTTCAACTTTTTCTCAGCTATTGCAGTTTTCATGTGTATGATTATAGCGAGATTCCGCTTCTGTGGTTAATAGCAAGGGGTTTATACTGAACATCAAAACCTCTGGATGGAGGGAGATTTTTCAGTGGTTTTTCTTCTGATTCCATAAATCTCTGATATTTTAGAAAGTTGAGTGTGGGGACAGAGAGCTTGGCTGCATAGGTTGTTAAGGTGATGGATGGCCATATCTCTAGTCTCAAACAAATCATATGCTTTTTCAGTTCAACAGCTATGCTGAGGTACATAGGTGTGGGGTAAGGAGGCCCACACACAAGAAGTTGCTTGTGCCAGGGTTCCCGTGAAGAAGAGGTGATAGAAGCTTGTGCAGTAGAACACATTGAGGACTTTTGTCCTCTGCATCAGTTCAGTTCAGTTCAGTCGCTCAGTCGTGTCCGACTCTTTGCGACCCCATGAATCGCAGCACACCAGGCCTCCCTGTCCATCACCAACTCCCGGAGTTCACTCAGACTCACGTTCATCGAGTCAGTGATGCCATCCAGCCATCTCATCTCCTGTCGTCCCCTTCTCCTCCTTCCCCCAATCCCTCCCAGCATCAAAGTCTTTTCCAATGAGTCAACTCTTTGCATGAGGTGGCCAAAGTACTGGAGTTTCCGCTTTAGCATCATTCCTTCCAAAGAAATCCCAGGGCTGATCTACTTCAGAATGGACTGGTTGGATCTCCTTGCAGTCCAAGGGACTCTCAAGAGTCTTCTCCAACACCACAGTTCAAAACCATCAATTCTTTGGTACTCAGCCTTCTTCACAGTCCAACTCTCACATCCATACATGACCACTGGAAAAACCATAGCCTTGACTAGACAAACCTTAGTCGGCAAAGTAATGTCTCTGCTTTTGAATATGCTATCTAGGTTGGTCATAACTTTTCTTCCAAGGAGTAAGCGACTTTTAATTTCATGGCTGCAGTCACCATCTCCAGTGATTTTGGAGCCCCAAAAAATAAAGTCTGACACTGTTTCCACTGTTTCTCCATCTATTTCCCATGGAGTGATGGGACCGGATGCCATGATCTTCATTTTCTGAATGTTGAGCTTTAAGCCAACTTTTTCACTCCTCTTTTACTTTCAACAAGAGGCTTTTTAGTTCCTCTTCACTTTCTGCCATAAGGGTGGTGTCATCTGCATGTCTGAGGTTATGGATATTTCTCCCGGCAATCTTGATTCCAGCTTGTGCTTCTTCCAGTCCAGCGTTTCTCATGATGTACTTTGCATAGAAGTTAAATAAGCAGGGTGACAATATACAGCCTTGACGTACTCCTTTTCCTATTTGGAACCAGTCTGTTGTTCCATGTCCAGTTCTAACTGTTGCTTCCTGACCTGCATACAGATTCTTCAAGAGGCAGGTCAGGTGGTCTGGTATTCCCATCTCTTTCAGAATTTTCCACAGTTTCTTGTGATCCACATAGTCAAAGCCTTTGACATAGTCAATAAAGCAGAAATAGATGTTTTTCTGGAACTCTCATGCTTTTTCGATGATCCAGCGGATGTTGGCAATTTGATCTCTGGTTCCTCTGCCTTTTCTAAAACCAGCTTGAACATCAGGAAGTTCACGGTTCACGTATTGCTGAAGCCTGGCTTGGAGAATTTTGAGCATGACTTTACTAGCGTGTGAGATGAGTGCAATTGTGTGGTAGTTTGAGCATTCTTTGGCATTGCCTTTGTTTGGGATTGGAAAGAAAACTGACCTTTTCCAGTCCTGTGGCCACTGCTGAGTTTTCCAATTTGCTGGCATATTGAGTATCCTCCCTTTTTCCTCAGTTCAATAACTATTTAGTGAACACCCACTATGGGCCCATGGGCAGAGCACACACAGAGTAGCTGAGCTGCATCTCCCCATTATGAGGTAGCATACAGAGAGGTGGCTGTGGTCCTCTCTTACTGCTTGCTCCGTGGAAGGCCAGCTGTAAGGGTTCATGTCCATTGATGGGCATCCTTGAAGGTACTTTCTGGAAGTTCCTTGTCTCCAGAGGCACTGCTTCCAATTTAGCAGGAAAAAAATTAAGGTCCCTTTCCTCTCTTTTCTGAAGCCTAGGAGATGAGCTCTAAAACTTGTGCATCAGAATCCCCTGAAGGACTTGTTAAAAAACAGATTACTGGGCCACAGCCCTAGAGTTTTAAATTCAGTAGTCTGGGGGCGAGGCCTGAGAATTTGCATTTTTAACATATTCTCAGTTGATCTGTTGGCCTCAGATCCAGACTTCTAGAACCACTGGGCCAAGACATAGCCCCAAGCAACCAGAGCCCTGTTATTCTCCACATACCAATCCAGGCCCTCTCAGGTCTTCTGTTCACAAAGGTACCTCCCAAGAAGGCACACGAACCTCCTCCACGTTTCACCACCCAAGATCCCCATTTGAAAAAGAAAAGAGAAGCATACTCAGAAGGTGGAGGTCTTCTGTTATGGCTTCATCACTAATTGCAGGAATTGTGTCTCCATCTTAATAACTGGCTACTTGTTGAATACTTACTATATGCCAAACACTGTGGTAGGACTTAGAATAATAATGAGTTAACATACCCTGAGTGCTTGCCTGTGGGTTAGGCTATAGTCATGGTCATTTCAGTGGACATTTGATTTTCACTATAGTTCATTTTACAGATGAGGAAACTGAGGTATATAGATGCCGATAAGTTATGCAGAGACATATGACATATAGCTAGTGAATAGTGGAGCCAAAAATATGAAACTAAGAACATGTGAGATCTTAATCATTAAGATATATGTATCTTGTTGTTTAGTTGCTTAAGTTGTATCTGACTCTGTGATTCCATGGACTGTAGCCTGCCAGGCTCTTCTGTCCATGGGATTCTCCAGGCAAGAATACTGGAGTGGATAGCTGTTCCCTTCACCAGGGGATCTTCCTGACCCAGGGATTGAACCTGTGTCTCTTGAATTGGCAGGCAGATTCTTTACCCTTGAGCCACCTGGGAAACCCTCTCTATCTATCTGCTGCTGCTGCTGCTAAGTTGCTTCAGTCGTGTCTGACTCTGTGCGACCCCATAGACAGCAGCCCACCAGGCTCCCCTGTCCCTGGGATTCTCCAGGCAAGAACACTGGAGTGGGTTGCCATTGCCTTCTCCAACTGTATCTATCTAAATTCCATTTAATCTTCCCAAGAACCTTAAAAAGTAAGCATTATTAGCCTCATCTATAGATGAGGCAGCTGAAGTTTAGAAATATGAACAACTTGCCCACCAGGTCAGAGGTGGATGGGAATGCAGGCTGGCTGATTCCTGAATACATGCTTCTGGTGTATAAAAGATTATATTTGCTTCAGCAGGTAAGACCAGCCATTGTCCTCTCAGGGCCCATTGGCAGCCCTTGACCTGGCCAGAACCCCTCTCCAAAGTGGCTGAAATGAATGGGGAAGATGAGTTCAGGCCGCCAGGATTCATAGCACCTGAATGATAATGTCCCCACACCAAAGGGCTGGAATAGCTCCTCAAATTGACGGAAGATTGGCCAGAGTTTCCCCAAATGCCATTTAGTGTTGGGCCCTTGGTCCTCCAAATTAGGATGACTGCTCTGTAAGGGACCAACTGGACCCACATTTGCATCCATCAATTTTCAGGGACTTTCTAAGAGCCCAGAAAGTAACTTACTGCAAAATCAAGCGTCCCCCGATACTGCCCCCTTCAGGACTGAAACACGCCTTCTCCCAGATGATGAAAAGTTGGTCAGGGACAGCTCACAGCTGTGTCCTTCTCTAGAAATTGCCCTTGGCTGAAGAGAGCCACTTCATCCAAGGCTATGCCTCTTTGGGATTTAAGGGGACATCCCCTAACCAATGACTGGTTGCTGCCAGGGCATAAAGGCAGTCTCCTGGTCACAATCAGGATATTTCTGCCAGGACATCCCAGCTCTAGAGGTCCTAGGGTGACCAGCCATCCCTGGTTTGCCTGGGCCTGAATTGTTTCCCAGGACTCAAGACTTGAAGTGGTAAGACTCAAGCAAACTGGGACAAGTTGATCACCCTAAGAGATCCCCCTGTGACTGTCTGAGGTTCATCTTCTCCTCCTGCCCACCACCTGTTTCCTTCCCTTCCCTTCCCTCATAGGTGTTGATTTCTAGGCCATTTCCTAATAAATTTCCCTCAAGCTGATCCCTATCTCAGAGTCTGCTGTTTAGGCTTTTCTTAGAAGCTGTCAGGTTTTCCCTCATACCTGTGACACCCCAGACTAGGGGAACTACTGGACGAGAATGCCGCCTCCTGCAATTAATCCTTCTTCCCTCACCTGCTGAAAGACTCATCGGATGGGTCTGGAGAAATGGTGCCAAAGTGGATGGACAAAATGAAGCTAATGGGGATCACAGTCAGATACAGACTTCACTCAGCATCTCCAGTAGTTGAAATCTATTTGTCAGAGATGATGTCACAATATCTGAAGCAGAGTGGAGTAAAGCTATTAATAACTTGTGCTATAATGCACACTTCTAATTTTAATTTGTGGGGAAATATGTTCATATTGAAATAAATTCTTAAAGATTCTCTACCCCAAAGTCTAGTCTGTCTGTCTGTTTCCCCCCCCCAAACCTTCCTTTTTCTTTTCCAAAAAATTTTATTTTATTTTGGAGTATAGTTGGTTTACAATGTCATGTTACTTTCAGATGTACAGCTAAGTGATTCAATCATACATTTACATGTATCTGTTCTTTTCCAGATTCTTTTCCTATTTAGATTATTACAGAATATTGAGTAGAGTTCCATTTGCTATACAATAGGTCCTTGTTGATTTTCTGTTTTATATGTAGTAGTATGTATCTGTTAATCCCAACCTCCTAATTTATCCTCCCCCACCACCCTCCTCCCTTTGGTAACCATAAATTTGTTTTCTATGTCTGTGCGTCTCTTTCTGTTTTGTATATAAGTTCATTTGTATCATTCTAAGATTCCACATATCAGTGATATCAGATGACATTTGTTTTTCTCTTTGTCAGGGTTTCTGCCTTTGCCAGAATTTTTAACTAATACAAATGTGTTTGCTGAGCCTGACTCCCTAAAGCCGGGTACAACATGATTGAATTCTAAATTTTGTATGACATGGGCTGTAATCAAGGTGGAGATCCTTACCAAAAAATAATTAGCTCTGAGGATAGAAAACTTAGCAGCTGCATAATGATTAAATTGGCTCTCTGTTTTTATTTTATTGAGAACTCTAAGCTATATTGATCTTTCAGACCAGATGTGGATTCAAACCAGATGCCACCCCTTGTAGATCTTTGCTGAAGTGCTTATTTAAAAAAAAAAAAGAATAATCTTGAAAATTCCGCCCTAGTACATTAACACATTTTGGAAAATCCCTACGCTTGCAGCTTCAAAGTACCTGACTTGGGTTCTGAACTCCTCCAAGTGGGAGAAGTCAAGTGGGAGATGCTGGTCCTTCCAGTATCTGGTGGGTCTCCCAACATGGAGGGGAAAAATCTAAGAAGAGAACCAGATGGGTGACGCTTTCAGTTTTGCCAGTTGAAGAGTTCTAGGGGCTGTTATACAACTATGAATACGATTAACACCACTTGAACTGTACAGTTAAAAGGCTAATGTTTGTATTAGTGTTTCTACTCTATTTTTAGAAAAAGACAGAAACTCGAGGCCAAGCATGAGGTAGCAAATGACCTGCTGACTGCTTCTGCTCGCAGGAGGGCTGTAGAGAAACCTCCTAGCTCTGAATGGCTCCTTTCTCCCGGACCCAGTCCTCTTCCTAATCTTCTGACCTTGATTCCCAAGCCCATACTTGAACTGTTCTTATTCCATCTCTCAGGACTACCTTACTCCTCTGCACCCCAGTAAATGTGTTCACTCCCTGGTGAATGGCCTCCCCTTCGGCTGGCATCTACTTTGAGTGGGACCTCCCTCATCCAGGCAACCCTCTGTGTCTGGACCAGAGGCTAACAGCCACGCATGCTTCGGTGCTTCCAGTCCCGTAGTCTTTCAGAAGAGGTTCTCAGCCTGCAATGTGCCCTCCTGATCTTCAGGAGGTTAGACATACCCTCTCTTTTGTTCCCACAACCCCATTTGGACCCTCGCCATGTTATCTTATAATTGTCCCTTTCCCATTGTATCTGCTTACATTTCTGTCTCTTAGCCAGTACCTCAGTGTGAGCAACTTGAGGGCTGCAACTAGTATATAGCTGACTAGAAAGTTATTTTATTTTTTGATCTATAATGTGTGATGTGTGTATGTGCTCATATGTGGCTGACTCTTTGTGACCTCATGAGCTATAACCTGCCAGGCTTCTCTGTCCATGGAATTTTCCCAGCAAGAATACTGGAGTGGGTTGCCATTTTCTTCTCCAGGGGATCTTCCTGACCCAGGGTCGAACCTGCATCTCTTTTGTCTCTGCATGATTCTTTACCACGCTGCCACCTGGGAATCCCTCTTTCTATGATAGCAGAGCTTATTTTGAATTTCACAGTTTTTGATCATCCTGATAAAGTTAGTTGATTCTGAGAAAAAATCTGGTTTGTTATTGATTAAGCACATACCAATTTCAGGAGGCATGGTTCTGATTTTATATATGATAAAAATATAAAAGTTATTAAATAGTTGCTATAAGGTAATTTTATTGATTGCCCCCAAGGGAAAAGCATGATAGTCTTCCAATACTTATCTACTATGGAAAAATAGATCTTAAAAAAAAATAAAATCTCGATGTTAGTGTAAATAAATGATTGTGGCGTAAAAATGATTTTACTGTCAACATGCCTTATTCAGTCTCCTTTTTATTTATGTCACTTTTACTAAATTTACATCACCACCACCAACAAAAAAACCCGAATCTATTTGTTGTCACCTTCTTTTAGCTAATTGTTGACATGACAATTCCAAAGACATTTAGAGCTTAGGGTTTCTAAGAAAAGAAAATGAGCTAGGTAGAATGCAAGATTTGTTTTTGTTTCTTTAACATCTGTATTTATCAAAGTTATATTTCTGTGTGCAAAGTTATAATGAGCATAAAATGCACATATAATATTTTTTACAGGTTCATATAAAACCAAATGTCTCCCCTGCCATTTGCCCCCATTGAGAAAAATCACTTTCTTCTTTTCTTAGCTGATTTATTTTTATTTATTCTATTTCTCTAAATAGCATGTTTCTCTCAGTAATTGCTGCTGCTTGATTTTTTGGCTCAGGCAAAATTAACTGACTTCCCACTGTGGAAAATGAACATTTAACATCCTCCCTTTCCCCAGTGTTCTCCTTTATTATGGCTATATAAATACTATACAGTGGTGAGCTTTGTTGTAAAACATGGTTACTTTTCCTTGTATATACTTTTGATTCTCCTGTGATTGGTAATTGCATAGGAATTTGCATAGGCATGCTAAGTTTTCTGTGTCCTTAGCATTAAATATTAATTAAATACCATACTTTTTAGCAAGTGTCTGAATCTCTTTTCAAGAGGTCCAGTCACACCCATTGTCCTACAATGTTCATTTTTCTTCTAGAAATCTCTCCTGAAGCTTTCCCATCTGTGCTTCTCCAGTTGTGTTGCCTTCTGCACCTTCGACACTGCCGCCTCTCTCCTGTACCTATCTCCTAGGGCATGTATTCAGATTTCTTCATCAGTAAAGCCTACCCTGAGGTGGCTTCCGAATTATGAAGATGAGATGGTAAGTCTTTGAGACCTTTTCATTTGACTAATAAATTTGGTTGAGTACAGGATTCTTGATGGAAAATTGTTTTTAAAGCACTGGGCCTTTGTTTCCGAGCTTCCAGTAATGCTGTTAAGCAGTCTGAAATGATCCCAGTTTCTGAGTAGTGATATGTGACCTGTTTATTCTCTCTCTTGCTCTCACTCTGTCTCTGTTTCTCGCAGCATGTATCTAGGATCTTTTTATATTTAGGATGCTGAATTTCTTGATGATGGGTCCTCATGTGTTTATTTTTATCCATGACCCTATTTGCTCTGTCAGTTTTTTCCATTTAGAAGCATAAGTCCTTTGATTCTAAACATTTTATTTATGTTTTTTATGTTTTTTTTTTTTTTTTTGCCTCTGTTTTTATCTTTTGGAGGACCTCTGATTTGGCTTTTTGATGTGCTGGACTGCTCTTTTAATTTTCTTATTTTCCTGAATCATTACTTTCTTTTTAAATTTATTTTTTATTTTACTTTACAATTCTGTATTGGTTTTGCCATACATTGACATGAATCCACCACGGGTGTTTTTTAAGCTACTTTCTGGAAGACTTCTTGAAATATGTCTCCCAACCCAACTATCAAGGTTTTCATTTGTGCTGTCATTTAAAGACAATTTTTTTTAAAAGAGGCATAGTTATCTTCTTAATGTTGTGTTTTTATGATAGCTTGTTCTTGTTTCATGCTTGCAATATCTTCTCTGGTGATATTATCAATAGACTTTTAAGGTTTTTGGTTTTCTGATTTGTCTTCTCCGTACAAAGCCACTGTCATATCTAGCTGGCATTTTCTCTGGTAGGTGTATTGGTCTCAATATTGTGTGTTAGAGACTTTCCTCAGATATCTGGTAATTCTTGATATCTGCTCATACTTAAGATTGTGAGATTAAATACGTTACTTATTAGAAACTCTGGCCAATCAGAATCTCTCATCCCCCTGGATGAGTGATTAATTCAGGGATGAGCATATTGTCTTACACTGGGTTGATGTGTATTCTTTTGATGATTAGGAAAAATGACTGTAATCCCAGTGTTACTAAGCTAGAAGAATGTGAATTTTTATTTGCTGGTGCCATCTTGACCTGTGCATAGAGAGAGATCTCGAGATACAGGGAGACAGAATGTAGATAACATCACTTGCAGCCCTGGATCTGATTAATTACACATCTTTTGATTCCTCCCTAACTTTAGTTACTGTACCCCCTTGAGTTTTTTCTTGCTTAAATTATTCAGAGTTCAATGACTTTGAACCGGAATTTTTTTGACAGATACGATGTCTTTCACCATGTTCCTCTGTCCGCCTGAAAATAATACAGTTTATGCCAGCTACATATGTAGAGGGTCATCAACTATTCATCATTTCACTTCAGCTTTCTCATAATGGCTTATATACCCTCTGAGTACTAGTGTGTCATCCACTGTCCAATATAGCAACAGTGAGAATGACTGTATGAGAACAGACACAAAAATACCATCTGCAAGTAACAGTGATGATAAATTCACATTTCCTCTGAGGGTTACCTCCTCTTTCTCAAAGGTCTCATTCACTTCCTGGCTATTAAATAGGGAGAAATTGTGTCCAAGATTATTCACTGATTTCTTATTTTTCACTCTTACTGATTTCCTCACGATGGCATGTGTATTAATGCCTCTTTGTCTTAGAGTGTTTCCTCATTTGGCTTGTTTGTGAGAATAGGGCAAACGTTCCTTATTTATAATGTCCTTATTTACCAGGTTCAACTGTTTTGATCTTGAACCTTTTAATATTTCCACTTTAAAACTCATATTTCTTACACAGTTTTCAGTTACTCTTTTTTAGCAGATAGTGGATAACCTCTCAATTTGAGAAGTCTATCTTTGTTTAGCAAATTCTGGTTTAGATTCCTCTAAGAGAAATGAGAACTGAGAATATCATAATCATACTTTTTTTTTCTTGAGTCATGTCTGAATATGAAATATCTTTAGCTTCCCAGGGCTTCTAAAGATAGCTCTCATAAACTTCATATTTCTACAAAATCAGGTTGCTGTGGAAAGCAGTGGAGAGTGTCTCACACTTCTGTGTCCACAGGGCCTGATGCATTTTCTGTGTCCATAAAAAGAAGTCACATAATAATGACTGATTTTACTTGGAACCAGTTTTTCCTGTCAAAAATATTTTCAGTGATTTGTTTAATCAGCCTTCCTGATTCTGAACACATTGGAAAGATGGTGTTTATCATCTTTATTAGTTGATTCCATCACATATGAGCCTCTGGGCATGCTCACATGATCCTGGGGCTGGAGGAAAAAGAGACGATCATTCATTGTTCCATGCTGTATAGTAAGTGTCGAAAAAGCAAGAAATAGGCTCTTATCTCAGAGCCAGGAGTTGCTTATAAGGCCAGAATTTTAAAATAAGGAACTGGGCATCACCAAAAAGAGGCAATGCATTTAGAAATTCTGAAGAAAAGGACCAGGCACCCCTCAAACATCACCACCTGAAGGTTAAGCCCCAAGGGGACCCTTAGGTCCTTGCCTGTCTCCCCTCCTACTCCTCTGTCTTTTTTGTATGACTTCATCCCGCTTTTTTCTTTTTATGTTTGGTGCATTTTTCCATTTTAAATATTTCTCTTTTCCATCTCTCCCAAAATATGACCCCGGGCTAAACCCACTCTGATTATTTTTTCTTTGAGCCTTGTCTGATTTTTAAAATACTTGTTGACTTTTCAGTCATTTCATCTGGAGGCAAGTATAGTAAGCATCTTAATTTAAGGACAACTTGCTAGTTTCACTACAGTGAAACAGAGAATGATACATGAGCACAGATAAAATGTTAATAATGGAGGCAAACCCAGTCTAAAAGTTTCCATTACTTTTTCCCAAGGATTCTGGGAACTACCTCCTTCCACCCACAATGATGCATTTCTTTAAAATTCACACTTTTTTCTCCCTCTAGCTAGTGAAAGAGTGTTACAGAGTTGGATCTATAAAGCAATGTGAAATTTCTTATCTTTAGAAGACAGTGTCATGAAATCTGGCTGTGCAAAAGAAGCAAACTCATCTATACCAATGTCATTGACATGGTGCCTGGTGGCCCAGAGGCGGAGGGTTTCTGATTCCATGATCATAAGGCTATGATCTAAGTCTCTACTTCCTGTGAAGTAACCATGTCATGGTTAATAAAAAGAATAGCCTTGGCATCAAGAGCTTGTGCCTCTGGATTTATAAAATTGAGATGAGATCATTTTAAGGTCTTTCCCAGCTGTAACATTTTATGTTTTAGATCAATATAGCTGTGCCCTCTTGGAAGAATTTTCTCTCTTCTTATTCTTCTCAGTTTTGAAGGGAAAAAAAATCCACATTTTGCAAAAAGACTTGTGTGAAACCCCCCATTTTATAGAACATAAGGCCCTTCCCTTCAATGTATCTATTACACCCCTCTCCTTCCAGGAATAGTGGGAACATTAAGTTGACTAAACCCTATAATTCTAAGCTTTCTTGGCTTAATATTGTTCTGTGGAGTTAAGAACTCTGAATACCCCTGTGGACACTCTCCCATCTTGTTTTTCCAAGAGGATTTTATTCTTGACCTGCAGGAGTTGGAGTAACTCAACAATAAAATGCTGAGGATTTTGTAGTAACTACTTCTCTATGCCACAGATGGTTTTCCTCAGTACAGAGCCTTCATCAGACAATGTGACAGGGAACATTTTCACTGGCAAACATTTTCAGTTTCATTTAGGGATGGTGTATGGGGAGACACAAGCTGAATTTATGTTTCAATATTATTAGATAAGTTTCTGCCAGACAGTTTTTTTTCTTGAGGTAAAAGCCATTCTGACATAGGCACTTGGGTTTTATTCATCTCTGAAATTACTCTCATAACCAGTTTGAGAAGAGGGTTTAAATACAACTGGATTATTTTCCCTCTAGTCACTACTTTCAACCACGTCCCGTAATATCTCCCTTCCTTGGCAAATAGTGAATCACTTACTTGGTAGGTTGGGTGATTACCTTCTGGGGCCTTTCAGTTACTTCAAGACCAGCCCAGGCTAAAGCTTCCATCTCAAACATCATTTATATAGCTCATATCCTCCATCGCCCCTTGTACAAACTTAAGCTGGCATCATGATTACAGCCAGTGGATAGGAGCTTAATCAGCTGTGAAGACATGATTTTCCCACTCAAACTTTCAGAACTAACTAGAGAGAGATGGGAGGAGAGACAAGGAAGGAGACAATTGCTCTTGACTTGAGATGGCTGTTGTGCTCCCTGGCTTTCATAATGTCACTAGATATCTCTGATCATTGATACTCTTGTGGTAGACATCCAAAGGAGATGGATCCTAGCTCTCTGGTGGACTGGGAGTTCAAGGGTATGAGATCTTGAGGATAAAGGAGTTCAGGGCGTCTCTCACTGCCCCAAACCCTGAAAAGTTGAACCACATTCAACTTTAGCCCTATTCAGCCTCTCACCCCCTCACCCCAGGTGTTCCTGAGGTCACCTCACTGAGTGCTTGTCTGGCATGTCAACAGGATAGGTCCAGTCCCCTTACTGCCTTAGTATAGGTTCCCAAAAGCATACTCTTAGATGAGAAATGCAGAAAAGGAGTAGGAAGTGAGATGGAGCAATGAAGCCAGCTGGAGCTGTTTCCAGCCAGTATAGAATGTGGGCCTTAGAGTTTTCCTGCCTGTGAGGGAAGGGAGATGAGTGCTCTGTAGACGTCCTCATCAGTGATGAGTTGAGAGTTATTCTCATGGAGGTAAACTTCGCAGCATCTTTGGCCCGGGTGAGCATGGCAGGTTGGACTCCAGTGGCCAGAGGAAGCTCTTTGGCAAAGAGCCACAGAGGTAGAAGTCGGTGGTGCCCTTCATGACACCATCTCCAATCTCATCCCCATAGGGTTTACAATGGTGACTGCACTGCTTCAGGCTTGAGCTGTGACACACGCCTCACTCCCTGACTCAGTTGAGAGGGACAGTGGCTTAGTGGACACATTCTCCCCAGGGCAGGAGGTACAGACTGCTGGAGGGTGGGAGAAAGCACACCAGGCCATTTAGGGCCTAACCTTTGAACACACTCCCTGTCCCTCCGGCCTGTTCTTCAGTGGTCAAGTTCAATACTTACAAGGGAATGGGAAGCATACTACTTCTCCCATGGAAATAGAGAAGGAGGCAGAGGAGGTGACCACCTGGTCAACAGTAATGCCATTTCCCACACACTCTTTCCAAGCAAGGAAAAGATTGAAGAGCCTCAAAATGGATAGTAACAAATGTCCAGAGAGAACAAAGTGTGCTTGGTGGTTTAAGATGCTACTGATTACCTTCAAGCATGTATTTGCATCAGAAAAGAGGAGACCAAAATAAGATTTTAGGTAGTTACTAGAATTTTTTAAATGTTTTAATTTATTAGTAAATAATAAGCACTTATCACATATAACATTATAATAATTCATGTATGTATTTATTATAGTAAACTATTAAAAAGTAATAACTAGGCAGCTGGTGTGTGCAGCTCTTTGTCAGGGCTTGGCAGAGAGAAAAATGAGATCAGGTCAGAGCCAGAGGAGAGATTCAGAGAGCATCATGAAAAAGACAAGTGACTTTTTGGTGGAAAAGAAAAAAAACCATTACGAACACAAAAGAGAAGGGTTAACTACAAAAGAACATTTCCTAAGTAGGCGGGAGTTCATTCTAGCTGAGAGACCTCTAAGGCTGAATAGAGAATGCCAAGTGTGGCTAGTAACTTCAAAAACACATTTCTAAGCCCTGTGGGGCAAGA
The DNA here is from genome assembly GCF_014754425.2 of Oryx dammah. NCBI lineage: Eukaryota > Metazoa > Chordata > Mammalia > Artiodactyla > Bovidae > Oryx > Oryx dammah. Next base: position 119,219,513 of record NW_024070207.1, read on the forward strand.
TCCCAAACTAATTATTAGTTAAAGTGAAGTGAAGTCGCTCAGTCGTGTCCGACTCTTTGCGACCCCATGGACTGTAGCCTACCAGGCTCCATCCATGAGATTTCCCAGGCAAGAATACTGGAGTGGGTTGCCATTTCCTTCTCCAGAGGATCTTCCCGACCCAGGGATCGAACCTGGGTCTCCCACATTGCAGGCAGACGCTTTACCATCTGAGCCACCAGGGAAGCCCTAATTATTAGTTAAGATAGTAACAATTATTAACCATCATTAACTTTGTCATGAAAATCAGTATCTGATATTTTCACTCTCTTTTCAGTGTCCTCTTCTCCTACACCCTTTTTTCACGGTAATATGAATTTTATTTATAATTTTTAAAATATTCAATTCTGCCATAGAGTACAAGAAAACAAACAGCATGAACATAACCCATAAAAAATGATAAGCCAAGATAAATAAACAGATCTACTATGAGACATAGCTAAAATTCACAATGTGTCACAAGTATATAATGAGTAAACAAGTAGCCTGTGAGATATAGGCAGAATCCTTAATCTGAACTAAATATAAATAGTAAATAATAATCTATAGGACACACTAAAGATGGAAAAATAAATTATATGCTGAAATAAACAAAAGTGTCACATAAAGTAAAAAAGGATAAAATACCATATATTAAAAATGTATCTTATGGGCTTAGAGGTATCTCATTCTTATATCCACAACCTATTGGTGAAACCTAATATAGTTCCATTATGGATCCAGGTATGTTATATCCAAAAAAGGCAGATAACACCCCCAGTTATTAAGCAGACTAACTGGCAAGCTGTCTGCCTGTGCATTTTTCTGACAGAGTATTGTGTGTCATTGGTCCTGGCACCTTTGTCTATAAGCCCCTTGCACATACTTCAAATTTGGTTCTACAAATCAAATAATCAGCAGGGAAGGACCTGGTGGCCAAGAGAAAGAGAAAAAGAACACCCGAACATTATAAAACCTAGGACCCGTTAGCAGGTCATTTCTCCCATGACATCCTAACTTATTCTAACTGTATTATCCTGTCTCATCTATCTCTCTGTCAACTCTTGCTTTGAGTTTTAAATATATTTAATAAACTATGACTTTGTAATTAACTTATGTCTTTCTGTTCTGTGATCTCTCGTGTAGTTTGCTAATGTGCTTAGAGGCTATCATTGCATCAGATCATATCCTTATATGATAGGTGACACAAAATAATTACAGCCTATTTGCTAATCATCTTTAAAAGTTATTTAAGCCCAATTATTAAGGAATTAATAAATTAGTAATGAAACATATGTTAGGATCAGAAATATCCAGTTATACTTATTAGAGCAAATCAATATTTATCTGTGTGACTTCTCTCTAACCTTGACCAATACCAGGTATTTCTAAGGATAAAAGGAAAAGTAAATTTAATTTAACAAATTAAGGCCTGAAATAACAAGAATAATGTGGTTCAGGTGGTAAGAATCCACCTGCAATGCAGGGGACCTGGGTTCAATTCTTGGGCTGGGAAGATCCCCTGGAGAAGGGAAGGACTACCCTTTCCAATATTCTGACCTGGAGAATTCCATGGACTATATAGTCCATGGGGTCGCAAAGAGGCATACATGACTGAGCAACTTTCACTTTTAAAGACAGCAAGCTGAATAATAGCTTCCAAAGATGTCCATATCTGAATCCCTGGAAACACCTTACATTAAAAAGGGATTGGATGGGTGTGATTAAGTTTAAACTCTTGAGTGTGGAGAGCATCCTGGATTAGACAGATGGACTCAGTGTGATCACAAGGGTTCCTATAATGAGGAGACAGGGAGAGGTCAAGGTTCTGTGAAGGAGGAGGCAGAGATAGGAGAGGTGCAACCAGGAGCCAAGGGAAAGAGGAAAACTCTCAGAAGGTGTAAGAAAGAGGCAAGGAGCAGATTCCTCCCTGGAGCCTCCAGAAGGTCCCCACCCTGTCAGCACCTTCATTTTAACCCCTTTTAATTCATTTCAGACTTCTGACCTGAGACGTATAAGCTAATAAATTTGTGTTGTTTTAAGCCATGAAATTTGTGGCCATTTATTACAGCTGCCTTAAGAAACTAATACAATAAGCAACATTTATTGGCTGTGTCCTGTGTGCCAGGCACTGTGCTAAGTGCTAGGAGGTGTCCTGTCTCCTTATCCCATGTTACAATCAGGGAGCTTGTCCCCAGCTACACAGCTGTGATGTGCTGGGAGTCAAGACTCAGATCTGGACCTCAGAGCCTGTATTGTTCCCATCCTGTTAAGAATCAGAGCTCTACTGTTCTCCATTAAAAGGCACTGGAGCCTCTTGGAGAAATTGCTGATTCTAGAACTGGAGCAGGGAAGACCAGGTAAGACCAGGTGAGCCCGGAGCATCTTCCAGTGCCACAGAGCAAGGAAGTACTCAAAAACAAAGATGGCGGCATGTGAAGGGACATGGGCGCCAAGCTGAACATGTTCTCAGTGGCCAAAGCTGGAAGAATTTGAGCCACTAACTAAAGTAGTGTCGGGTTATAACCCAAAGTAGAAATTAAACAGCCAAGCACCCAAACAAATAGAAAGAAATGATCAAATAAATATACAGAGGAGAAAGGACATACCTTCCTTATAGAAGGGTTTCAAATAATATTTTTAAATACCCACCCTCTCCTGGAGGTAGAGTTTAATCCCTGACCCCTACCCCAGTGTGGACTAGGTATAGTGACTCATTCTAAGGAATAGAGGATGGAAAGGGAAAAGTGATAACTTGATGGTGGAGAAACCTGGTGAACAGTACCTTATCCAAGTGGCCAAAGTTAACATCACAATGATAAGTCATGTGGAATTATGTATGCCCTGATGTGATAGCATATTGAAAAGCAGAGACATTACTTTGCCAACAAAGGTCTGTCTAGTCAAGGCTATGGTTTTTCCAGTGGACATGTATGGATGCGACAGTTGGACTGTGAAGAAAGCTGAGTGCTGAAAAATTGATGCTTTTGAACTGTGATGTTGGAGAAGACTCTTGAGAGTCCCTTGGACTGCAAGGAGATCCAACCAGTCCATTCTAAAGGAGATCAGTCCTGGGTGTTCTTTGGAAGGAATGATGCTAAAGCTGAAACTCCAGTACTTTGGCCACCTCATGCAAAGAGTTGACTCATTGGAAAAGACTCTGATGCTCGGAGGGATTGGGGGCAGGAGGAGAAGGGGACAACAGAGGATGAACTGGCTGGGTGGCATCACCGACTCGATGGACGTGAGTTTGAGTGAATTCCGGGAGATGGTGATGGACAGGGAGGCCTGGTGCGCTGCGATTCATCACAGAGTCGGACACGACTGAGCGACTGGACTGAACTGAACTGAACTGATGTGATATGATGAGAAGGGTACTTCACCTGTGTGGCCCTTTCCTCCAGAATCTGTATCTCTAGTTCAAATGTGAAAACATCAGACAAACCAAAATTGAGGATTAAGAGCAAGCAAGTGTGAGAAACAGACCAAAGAACCTAGGGAGAGATGGCAGCTAATTCAATGTGGTATATTGGATAGGATCCTGGAATGCAAAAAAAGACATTAGCCAAACACTGAGGAAAGTGAAGTCGCTCAGTCGTGTCCGACTCTTTGCGATGCCATGGACTGTAGCCTACCAGGATCCTCAGTCCATGGGATTTTCCAGGCAAGAGTACTGGAATGGGTTGCCATTTCCTTCTCCAGGAAACACTAGGGAGATCCAAGTGGGAAAAAAAAAAAAGCAAAATGAGAGGGTATGTGGGGTGGTGATCTGAAGAAAGATGAACCATGGTTATAAAACACTGTGTTACTGTTTATTCTTCATTACAAAATAGCAACAATTTGATGGAGTATATTGCCCTTTCCTATGTGTCACAGCACCTGAAGAGGTGAAGTAAGGCAGGTTATATTGGCTCCATTTTACCATATAATTCAATGCTCGCAATTTCCTGGGCACAGTCCTAAACAGATTCGATTATAACATCATGTTACTCTAATCCTTACAACAACCCTATAGGGTAGTTTCTGTTTTCATCCCTGTTTTCCAAAGGAGGATTCTATGGCACAGAGAGGTTAATTGACTTGACCAAGGTAACACAGTGAGTGGAGAAGCCTGACAATGAGCGGAAGTGGTTGGCTCCAAGACTTGCCCATAACCACTAAGCTATAGTGTTTTAAGTCTCTGAGGCTCACAGAGACTAAGTGATTGGCTCAAAGTCACAAAACCAGTTCTTTCAGGACTGAGACTAGAATTGAAGTCTCTTCATTTCCAGTTCAATACTTTACCCCTATTTCCAGGCACCACAATCCACAGTCATTTCTCCTTTTCCAAAGCTCAGCAAAACTCTTAGAATATCAGGAGCTAATCTGAACTCTCAATGGCCAAAACAGCAACCATTTGAAAAGCAAAATAAAGTAGTATTGGATTCTAACCCCAAGTGTGAGATAAATAGGCATGCACCCACACTGTTATCAGTAAATGACTGAACAAATCAACTGGGAAAGAAGACAATTCTTTGACTTTCACTCTGTCTCAATAGCTCAAAAACAGGTAAGATGTCTATTAATAAATTGCACATATTTGTGGCCCCAGGTTGAAAGTTGAATAGAGAGAAACACTTTGTCGCTGGTTTAGTTTCCTGACAGGATTCTGATGATTGTCTCAGAGCTTATGGCAGTTCAAAATTTCTTAGGCTTTACAGATATTGTCCTGACAGTTCTTGACCTTTGTCCATCCTTGAGGTTACCTTTGCTTACACTGACTTTTTACTTAATATCTTCTGGCACCCTTGGGAGTGTCACCTTAATATATGTTCTCCACAGTTGGACAATAGTGTTGATCATCACCGGTTGTTGTCTTCTTCAAAATATTTCATTTTAAAATGGAAAAATGACTTTAATGATTTGCAGGCTTTGGGAATGCTGTTAAGAATTTTTTTAAACCTTGAAACTATATCCCCTGGTGTTGTATTTAGATTGACTCTGAAAGAAAATGGGGAATACTAATGGTGATCATATTTGCTTTAAAAACATGTAATATCTCAGGCTTTCTTGGGTTTTCATGGAAAGTGGGTTGAATCTCTTAAATGAGAAAATTTCCACTTGGATTCATGATTCCATTGTATTATGGTCTGAAAATAATCAAACTGAAGAAAAGCATTTCCAAATTTAGCAGCAATTGTAATAAACATAAAATTTGTGAAGGGCATTTCCATTTTCAAAATATTCTTTTTCGTGTTTTCTCCCGAGTCTCACAAAAACTCAGTGAGTTGGTATTATTACCTTTCTTTTTATAAGTGAAGAAATGACCCAAGTTCACTCAACTAGTTTTGGGCTAAGCTAACATCCCATCATTTCACGTTACCTTGAGTCCTTAAAGAGAGAAAATTGTAGTAAGGCAAAATCTTGCCAATATGTCAATAATCATTGCTTTGACACATACTACATATTAATTCATTCTTCTTAGATATGCCACTTTCATCAAAATGACAACAAACATTCACGAATTTATTATGGAAATAGGAGATGAAATAAAATCAAGATTAATAGTGGCTATTTATTATGATTTTACCCACATTTCAGAAGTGGGAATTTAAAAAGTCATTGTGATGCAAAGGTCTACCATAACATGGTGAGAGAATAGATCACATCTCTCAAAGATAAGTTTTGTAAAACAAAAGATCACAGTGCCTTAAAAATACCTAGCGTAAAAATCGGCTTTTAGTAATCATTTTTCAAAAACAGTAAATGATGCATGGTGAGGGTGGGATTTTTAGTCTTGGACTCCAGCCTCTGGGACTTATTTGTTGGGATGTTTAATAGAGATGATAAATTCTTTTTTGCAAGGTTGTTATGTTAGAAATGAGAAAATTTCTTTCCCTTGTCTAATATACTATCTGGCACTCAATAATCATATTTTTGTTTATATTTTTATTAAATCATTGAATGTCCAACTACATAAAAACATTCTTTTCCCCAGAGTAGAAACTGTCAACCTTGAGATTTGTTCTTTCTCCAGAGTTGCTACCATCCAAAGCTTTCAAAATTAATGTGCCAGAGAATTACTTGTTTAATGCTTGTAAAACCACTTCTTATTCTATTTACTTGGAAATAGATTCCAGTGGATGGGTGTGGGGGGAAACATCAGACAATAGGGCAGGAGGAGAATTTTCTCTAAATATGATATCAAGGAAGTGTGACGAGTATTGAACCAGCAGGTACTTCAGATGAAGAAGTACATGCTTTTCAAATAATGATGAAAGTCACATAAAGCAGAACAGTAGAGACAAGTCAAAGTTGTAAAGCAGTCTTAAGATGTAGAAATGTGAGTTCAAACACATTCAGCGTCTACTTTCACACCTGATAGGAGTTTTATTCCAGTAACCGTGGATACTCATAAAGTGGAAGAGATGAGAGAAGAGTAAGGTTAAGCCCCACTAAGGCAGGGACTGGTAATATAACAGAATTTCCTTTTGCTTTGAAGATTTAAATTTGCATAAACACTGATCTATGGTGCAGTCATTTGGTGCAAGCTATTTCTGTATATATATTTTAGCTGCATCAGGACTATACTTTGACAGGTAGGTAATAATATCTTACCATCTAAAAAGGCAAAACTTCTCATAGAAAAATGTATACTAACTGGTGGTGGAATAATGGGAATAATATGGGGAAGTTGGGATATTCGAGTAAGAGGGGAAATCAACTAAGCATAGCATATCAATCTTAAGATGCAGTACAAATCACAGTATTTATGAGAAGGACACACAATTACAGCCAAGGATAAAAAAATACGGGAACTTCTCCCTAGCATAAAGTGATAAGTGAGTCCAAAGAGCTGAATTGTGTTACCGCATTATGAATGAATCATTTGGTGCAAGCCTATGCAGCTAGCTGACCACAGGCCCATTCTTTTTTTTTTTTAATCAATTTTTACTGGAATATAGTTGATTTACAATGTCGTTAGTTTTCACTGTATGGCAAAGTGAATCTGTTATACATATATCCACTCTACTTTTATTTTCCCACATAGGTCATTACAGAGCATGGAGTAGAGTTCCCTGTGCTATACAGTAGGTCCTTATTAGTCATCTGTTTCGCAAACCCATTCTTGTCCTTGCTCTGGTTTAACATTGCCTGTTGACCGTTGTCTTCTCCGACTTGAATATTGGTGGGGATGATTCTGGGTTCCATGGATGATTCTGAGACTCTGTTAGATGGTGCCCCTTTTGTCAACCCAGTGTAAGAGAGCACTCAGGTCACAAGGACATTCCTTCTACCTCTGCTTCCCACCTTTCAAGCAACCCTCTGTTTCCTTGGAGATTCACGGATTTTAAGTGCATTTGAGAAGAACTAAAGAGCCTCTTGAGGAAAGTGAAAGAGGAGAGTGAAAAAGTTGGCTTAAAACTCAACATTCAGAAAACTAAGATCATGGCATCTGCTCCCACCACTTCATGGCAAATAGATGGGGAAATAATGGAAACAGGGACAGACTTAATTTTTTTTTTGGCTCCAAAATCACTGCAGATGGTGACTACAGCCATGACATGAAAAGACACTTGCTCCTTTGAAGAAAAGCTATGATGAACCTAGACAGCATATTCAAAAGCAGAGACATTACTTTGCCAACAAAGATCCATCTAGTCAAAGCTATGATTTTTCCAGTAGTCATGAATGTATGTGAGAGTTGGACTATAAAGAAAGCTGAGTGCTAAGAATTGGTGCTTTTGAACTGTGGTGTTGGAGAAGACTCTTAAGAGTCCCTTGGACACCAAGGAGATCCAACCAGTCCATCCTAAAGGAAATCAGTCCTGAATATTCATTGGAAGGACTGATGGTGAAGCTGAAACTCCAATACTTTGGCCACCTGATATGAAGAACTGACTGATTTGAAACGACCCTGGTGCTGGGAAAGATTGAAGGAGGGAGGAGAAGGGGATGAAAGAGGATGAGATGGTTGGATGGCACCACCGACTTAATGGACATGAGTTTGAATAAACTCCGGGAGTTGGTGATGGACAGGGAGGCCTGGTGTGCTGCAGTCCATGGGGTCGCAAAGAGTCAGATATGACTGAGCGACTGAACTGAACCGAGGTGCCCTTATTTTTCTCACGTGCCCATGAGTCAAACATGAATTCAGACAAGCTAGTCAAAACATGTCACCTTTCTGGCCATCTACTCATGGGTGGGTGTATCACCTATACCTGTCCAATCTGAGTGCATCTCAGCGCTTCTTTGGGGGAAATCTGAAACACAAACCTTCTTTCCTTATGGATACTGTGGTATGCACATGTGAAGACTGGAACTTCTTCTGCATCTTACCATTATGGGGAAAGCCTGTCTTGGAAGAAGGCTGACTCTTGAAAAAGGGAAGGGCTGAGGGGATGACAAAGAAATGGAGCCAGAGCGCTGCTTAGACCACACCTAAAGCGTGACATTTAGTCCGATGAGCTCTCTGCTGTAAACTCAACAGACAATTTTCCTTTTATTTCGAGGAAATCTTTATTAGACAGCCCATCACCAAATTTGCAAGCCAGATTTACAGTGGCAAAATATCTTTTCCTTTCTAAGCCTAGGTGTCACCCATGCTCTGGATCCAGGTCTTTCTCTCTCTCTATTAGCATTCAAGTTCACTCACACCTCTCCCGTTTCAATGTCCCTCTTGCTAGCCAATTTTCATCTAATGGATGCTCTATTTTTCTTCCCCTTCTCACACAAACTTCTCAAAAGGATGTTCAATACTTTGCATTTTTTCACTGTCCTCTCTCACTCCACATTTTATTCTACAACTTCCATGTCATCAAAACTACTTTTTGCCAAGATCATTGGTGACCTCCATGCTGCTAAATCCAATGGACAGTCTTCACACTTCTGACTTAATATCTCACTTCCTACCTTTGATGATGTTGTACTCTTTTTTAAATTAAAAAACTATTTTATATTTATTTAATTGGAAGATGATTACAATATTGTAATATTTTTGCCATACCTCAACATGAATTGGCCACAGGTACACATGTGTACCCCCCCATCCTGAACTCCCCCTCCCATCTCCCTCCCCTACCCCATCCCTCGGGGTTGTCCCAGAGCACTGGTGTTGGTTCCCTGCTTCATGCATTGAACTTGCAGTGGTCATCTGTTTTACATATGGTAACATACATGTTTCAGTGCTTATCTTTCTTTGGTTTATATGTACCATGCTTTTCTGGCCACTCTAAGGCTCTCTCCTGTTAATCATCTCTTAAATGCTAGAGTTCTTGAGACACTGACTCTAAGCCCTCTTCTCTTCTTCATCCTTACCTGAATGATCTCACCACTTTCCATGACCTCACTGTTGTCTGTGAGTCAATGGCTTCAGACTGGTTCTCTCTCTCTCTCTCATGAGCTCCAGATACATTTATTGTCTAAAGGCATATTAGGCTAATTGTATCTAAACTTCAACTCATCATTTTCACCTCCAAAATCTGCTTATCCTTCAGTGTTTTGTACCTTAGTAACAATCCTTCCATAATGTTGCCAAATGCTAAAGGCAGAAACCTGAGAGTCAAAGAATGAGATAACCATACCAGACAAGGTTGTGAACTGCGAGCAATACTTGAGTCCAAGATTTTAGAGGTGGAAAATTTTTAGGCAGTGTTATGTTCTAAAAGAAGACAGAGTGTATGGGGATGCTGAAGTGAAGATCATAGATTGAGAAGGTTAAGACAGCTTTGACATTAACATGTTGGACGTTTCTACATCATTCTAGAAAAAGCTTAAGTCTCTGCATACATTTAATCAGAAACAAGCATTAGTTTTTCTTAATTAACATTCCCTTGGTGCAAACTGTTTTTCGAGGAGTTAGTGGACACATGGTTCTAAATGATTTCCAGCAACATGCAAATGAATTCTGAGACAAATAGAGACATTCTATAATGTTAAACATGAAACTGCATACTTCTTTTCCCCAATTAGGATAAAGTGAATTTTTTTTCCTCCTAACCTTGCCCTTTGAAGGTAGAGCTAATTTAAAAGCTGTGGTCTCTTAGCAACCATAGCTGATTCACACATTTAGCATGGATAGTAGATGTGCTTTTCTTGAAAGATTTGAAGTTACTGTCTAAGCTTCCCGGAGAGTGTTTTTGAAATGTATTTAAACAGGATATAGCAAGGTATTTTAACAGAGATAAGAGTACTTTCATCTCAGTAGTCATCCCTTATTCATCATCTTCATGACAAATCTATTCCAAGTTTCTTCACTTCCCACTCACCTGGCTGCAGTGGTGGAACACATGTTTGCTTGCTTTAATTAAGGGATTTGCGTTGAAATTTGGTCTCCTATGCTGCTCACAATAAAATGTTAGTAAGTTGTTACCCATTACAACACTGTTCTTCTAGCCACTATACCGGTTGATGCACAAGTACATTCTGACTAAAGGTCCACTCCCTTGTTCAGAGTTCAACTTCTAAACTGCTTAACTCAAGAGTCACAGCCTTTGCTGAAAACTCTCTTATCACACTCCAGGTTTTAAATTTTGGTAGTAGAGAAAACTGTCAAAATAAGACTCGGTTAGCTGTTTGTGGGAACTTTAGTCCTGGCTGCGTGTTTTGTTTTGTTCTTTTTCCAGGGCAGAAATACACATTCATGTAATTGCTTTCAACATATATCAGTAAGAAGAAGGTCAAAAGTTCTCAAGTTTGATTTTTGTGTTTACCCCATAGGCTCCAACACTTAGTTGGGGGCTTTCAAATTGATTGAAGTTGATTTCTTTGCTTTTCCTCCAAATAATGAATGGTATAAGTGCATGGTCAGTAGTTCAGGGAAATTAATAAAAAGACAGAAACATCCTTACAGGCAATGCAGAAAGAGCACAAAGAACCAGAGACAGAGGTCATGCAATTTTCAAATAAGCTCGAGGACAGTGCTCAAACCAGAGGAGGAAATTCATTAGAGGATAAAGTTCCTCCGGGTATAAGAGATTCCTGGAACCATTGACAGTCTCTTGGCTCTATTCAGTCACCAGTTTTTCTGTTCCTCTCCTTCTTAACTAGAGCATCTTCCAATCATACTCTGGTTGATAACTCCAGTGAAATAAGATCAATGATATTCCCTTGGTCTCTCTTGGTTCTCTTTTGCCTTGCCTGGTTTAATTCATGAACTATCTCAAGCACAAGCCCAGGGTACCCTGCTGCTGCTGCTAAGTCACTTCAGTCGTGTCCGACTCTGTGCGACCCCATAGACGGCAGCCCACCAGGCTTCCCCGTCCCGGGGATTCTTCAGGCAAGAACACTGGAGTGGGTTGCCATTTCCTTCTCCAATGCATGAAAGTGAAAAGTGAAAGGGAAGTCGCTCAGTCATGTCCGACCCTCAGCGAACCCATGGACTGCAGCCCACCAGGCTCCTCCATCCATGGGATTTTCCAGGCAAGAGAACTGGAGTGGGGTGCCATTGACTTCTCTGAGATAATAGTATATATTCTGTCTTTTTACCAATGTGTGTCTGTGCTCAGTCATGTCTGACACTTTGTGACCCTATGGACTGTAGCCCGCCAGGCTCCTCTGTCCATGGCATTCTCCAGGCAAGAATATCAGAGTGGATTGCTATGCCCTCCTCCAGAGGAATCTTCCTGACTCAGGGATCAAACCCATGTCTCTTGCATTGGCAGATGTACTCTTTAACACTGGGCCACCTGGAAAGCCCACTATATAATAATAGTTTAATTTAATTTGGTTTGCATTTGAAATATATATTAATGGAATCATACAATATGTCATCTGGCTTCCTTAGCTCAGGCTTCCGTGCTTAAAATTTCTCCCTGCTGTTGTAAGGTGGTGTAGTTCATTCATTTTCTTGCTCTAACCATGATGTGGACCTACCTCTACTTGCTTAACAGTTCTACTATTTGGTGCTCTTATTTGGAACATCTATTAACAATACTACTGGGACCATTCAAGGGCATGTTTCCTAGGGCACATAAGCATGCATTTCTGTGGGGTTTAGAAAGCCAGAACTGGAATCACTAGGTCATAGACTGTGCACATTTTCAGCTGTATTGCCAGACACACTCAAAAGTGATTTTATAGTATTTACTCCCATCAACAGTGTGTGGGTTCTCATTGCTTGCCATCCATGTTCAGTTCAGTTGCTCAGTTGTGTCCAACTCTTTGCGACCCGATGAACCACAGCACGCCAGGCCTCCCTGTCCATCACCAACTCCCATATTCCACCCAAACCCATGTCCACTGAGTCGGTGATGCCATCTAACCATCTTATCCTCTGTCGTCCCCTTCTCCTCCTGCCCTCAATCTTTCCCAGCATCAGTATCTGTTCAAATGAGTCAGCTCTTCTCATCAGGTGGCCAAAGTATTGGAGTTTCAGCTTCAACATCAGTCCTTCCAGTGAACATCCAGGACTGATCTCCTTTAGGATGGACTGGTTGGATCTCCTTGCAGTCCAAGGGACTCTCAAGAGTCTTCTCCAACACCACAGTTCAAAACCATCAATTCTTCGGCACTCAGCTTTCTTTATAGTCCAACTCTCACATCTATACATGACCGCTAGAAAAACCATAGCCTTGACTAGATGGACCTTTGTTGGCAAAGTAATGTCTCTGCTTTTGAATATACTATCTAGGCTGGTCATAACTTTTCTTCCAAGGAGTAAGCGTCTTTTAATTTCATGGCTGCAGTCACCATCTCCAGTGATTTTGGAGTCCAGAAAAATAAAGTCTGACACTGTTTCCACTGTTTCCCCATCTATTTCCCACGAAGTGATGGGACCACATGCCATGATCTTCATTTTCTGAATGTTGAGCTTTAAGCCAACTTTTTCACTCTCCTCTTTCACTTTCATCAAGAAGCTCTTTAGTTCTTCTTCACTTTCTGCCATAAGGGTGGTATCATCTGCATATCTGAGGTTATTGATATTTCTCCCGGCAATCTTGATTCCAGCTTATGCTTCTTCCAGCCCAGCGTTTCTCATGATGTACTCTGCATAGAAGTTAAATAAGCAGGGTGACAATATATAGCCTTGACGTACTCCTTTTCCTATTTGGAACCAGTCTGTTGTTCCATGTCCAGTTCTAACTGTTGCTTCCTGACCTGCATACAGGTTTCTCAAGAGGCAGGTCAGGTGGTCTGGTATGCCCCTCTCTTTCAGAATTTTCCACGGTTTCTTGTGATCCACACAGTCAAAAGCTTTGGCATAGTCAGTAAAGCAGAAGTAGATGTTTTTCTGGAACTCTCATGTTTTTTTGATGATCCATCAGATATTGGCAATTTGATCTCTGGTTCCTCTGCCTTTTCTAAAACCAGCTTGAACATCTGGAAGTTCACGGTTCATGTATTGCTCAAGCCTGGCTTGGAGAATTTTGAGCATTACTTTGCTAGTGTGTGAGATGAGTGCAATTGTGTGGTAGTTTGAGCATTCTTTGGCATTGCCTTTCTTTGGGATTGGAATGAAAACTGACCTTTTCCAGTCCTGTGGCCACTGCTGAGTTTTCCAAATTTGCTGGCATATTGAGTAATATCTATCATTCTGATACATGAGTAAAAGCAGATGCCAGTCTGATGTGTATGTAGTGATGTCTTGTAGTTTCAACTTGCGTTTACCTAGTCGCCAATGAGGTTGAACACCTTCTCGTGATATTGACCATTTGAATTTTCTCTGTTGGAATGTGCCTGTTCAGGTGGTTTTCCTATTTTCCCCTCCATTGTCTTTTTCTTATTCATTTATAAAAAGGTCTTTATATAGCAATAGGAAGGTTGTTCTCACCAGGCACTGGAGTTGCTAATGTATACATTTTATCTATATGTACTTGACGGTATCAATTTCCTTGATGGTTCATAGTGGGCTACCTGTAAAGTTGAAAAAGATTAAGATAGTTAAGCTAGAATTACTTAATATTCAACATGGTTCTAAGTTTTTTGCAGTTCAATTATTAATATTTTCCTTTCATTTTAATTATTATAATGAAATGGTTTACTTAGCAACCATTCATCACTTGAAAATCTCTACCAATCAGTCTATCATATTTTTCCCAAATAAAGGACAAATTATTTTTCTCCTGGTGAAATCTTTTTCAACAATATGTGTAGTAATAAATTGAAAGAGATAATATTCTAAAGTGATTAGCACATAGTAAGAGCTGAATTACACTAGTTAAAGATTGTATTTAAGAATAATCTTAATATTACCTTCCTGAATCTTGATTCCTTAAAAGGAGATAATCTATATCTTGTAAAAGTTTTAGGAACCAGAACTTTGATTACCCAGAATACTTTATTTCATCTGAAATATTGCATAACCACATTCCATTTGAAATCTAAAAGATAAAAATCCTTTAGTTTTTTATATCTAACTTACAATATTTTATTTTAATACACCTTCAACTATCCTATATCTTTGCAAACATTTCTATTTTTCCTCCTTCTGATCTCTACCAAAAGAGGAAGCATTTATCTGAGAACATTATCAGTTCTCTAGAGGGCTCTGTTTAATATGGAACTCTGCCTCCTGTGGCTACATAACAAATTGCAAAAAGATATTTGCATAAATGAAAACATAACTCCAATTGCAATAAATTACAAATTTCTAATCATGTTGCAACTCATCAGGCCTGAAACTTACAAGACTAAATGAGAAATTCTTAGTATTAGCTGTGGAAAGCAATTTCTGGCAACTATCCATGAAGGAAAACAGTTCTAACAGAGAAACATATTTCTTCTGATCCTTTCTGAAGAATTTTTGTTTGCTTTAGAACCCACTTGGGACAGAAAGACACCATGGGCTTCAGTGATTGATGTCTCCTTGGCATCATTTGAAACTGTGCTGTAGGAAACTTAGGGACTCCAGAACCTACCTCTTCAGTAGTTACAGCCTAAGTGACCCTCTTAGGTATTTTACAAAATGTAAATGCTCAGTGCTTTGATAGATGCCCTCACTCTTAGAGCCCTACAGGAGCCTTTCATCATAAATGGTCTTTGAAAATCAAAGGTTCCCCATCCTCAACGTGAGGACCCGTAAGGCTAACATCTGAAGTACTTTTGTAACTTCTTCTGACTTACTGCTGTAGCTCTAGGGCACTGGATTTTTTATTTCTCTTTCTTTTCAAAGAACACATTTTATAATGGATTTAAATATAATGTTCTCATACGAATTCAGCATGACAGAAAATGTATAGAGAGTCTTTGAAAGCTTAGGAATTGATTGGATCCATTCATCAACCTGATGAAACTGGATGTCAGCAGCATAATCTATATTTCTACTTGGAGCTGGAGTCTGTATTCAATGATTGTATTGGGCCAAACTCTAATAGGATACAGGCCATCTATTAAGAAATGTCTCAACCATGAGAAAATATCTCTGCTGAATTTGCATTACTATTCTAGGTGTAGGTATGATGTTTTAATAATGGGGAAAAATGTAATGACCCTAGTACATTCTGCCCATAGCATCATGGATTACTAAATGATCATAGAAATGAAATACTAAGATTATTGACATAAGCGGGGATGCGTTTTAAAAAAAGCAAAACAAAAATTAGATATTTCATGGTAAATAACTCAGCTACACCACTGACTACTACAGGCATATATCAAGGTCCTTTTTACTAAAAAGCACAGGCTGTATAAAACATGCTTGCAAGTGTCCACATCTTTAAAAAAAAATAAAAAAGGAAAAACTTTCCTTTTGAAGACTATTTCAAAAATATTTTTTGAAATACAGTAAAGATGTTTAGAATAATATTAAAATATCATCTACTTATTTCTCAAAATAAACATGTTAGTTTGTGCATATTTTTAATATAAATGAAAATATGGAGATAGAAGTTGAAATCTCTGTTCCCTTCCCTAGGCTGTCCCTTCCTTTTCAGATGTAGTTACTTAAAAGGTTTGGATGTATATCCTGTTGTTGACTATATGGACCTTTGTCAGCAAAGAATGTCTCTGCTTTTTAATACACTGTCTAGGTTTGTCATAGCTTTCCTTCCAAAGACTAAGCATCTTTAATTTTGTGGCTGCAGTCACCATCCGCAATGACTTTGGAGGCCAAGAAACTAAAGTCTGTCCCTGTTTCCATTGTTTCCCCATCTATTTGCCATGAAGTGATGGGACTGGATGCCATGATCTTAGTTTTCTGAAAGTTGAGTTTTAAGCCAGCTTTTTCACACTCCTCTTTCACCTTTGTGAATTTTTTTCTTTTCTAACAAACTTTTTATTGAAGTATAGTTGATTCACAGTGTTGTCTTAGTTTCAGCTGAATTTTATTCTTACTTGTGCTGCATGAAAACTTTATTTGAAGTAAACTTCTTGATCATTTTAAATTTCTCTTGGCTGACTTTTTTTGAAAATTTTGATTGATTTTTATTTCTAAGATGATGGATACACATCTCATTCCTCCTACCCCTGCCCCATGCTTGCATTATTAGTATTATTACAAAGATCATGGGATCTGGTCCTATCACTTCATGGCGAATAGATGGGGAAACAGTGGAAACAGTGTCTGACTTTATTTTTCTGGGCTCCAAAATCACTGCAGATGGTGACTGCAGCCATGAAATTAAAAGACGCTTACTCCTTGGAAGGAAAGTTATGACCAACCTAGATAGCATATTCAAAAGCAGAGACATTATTTTGCCAACCAAGGTCCGTCTAGTCAAGGCTATGGTTTTTCCTGTGGTCATGTATGGATGTGAGAGTTGGACTGTGAAGAAGGCTGAGTGCCGAAGAATTGATGCTTTTGAACTGTGGTGTTGGAGAAGACTCTTGAGAGTCCCTTGGACTGCAAGGAGATCCAACCAGTCCATTCTGAAGGAGATCAGCCCTGGGCTTTCTTTGGAAGGAATGATGGTAAAGCTGAAACTCCAATACTTTGGCCACCTCATGCGAAGAGTTGACTCATTGGAAAAGACTCTGATGCTGGGAGGGCTTGGGGGGCAGGAGGAGAAGGGGACGACAGAGGATGAGATGGCTGGATGGCATCACCGACTCGATGGATGTGAGTTTGAGTGAACTCCGGGAGTTGGTGATGGACAAGGAGGCCTGGCATGCTGTGATTCATGGGGTCACAAAGAGCTGGACACAACTGAGCGACTGAACTGAATACTATTGTTGTTTACTGGTATCTTTTAAAGTCACTTCTCCATTTGGGGGATTCAAGTTAGTTACCATTCAGTAACACAATCTGGAGACACACTGCATAGGCATTCATTAAGTGCGCTATTTCACGATATGCTGACAGCCAGAAAATGAAGGCAGAGGAGCCTTCATTGGCCTTCACTGGCCACTCCTCCTTGCTGATCTAATTGTTCCCTTGTGTTGTAATGAGAAAAATGACCATCAAGAAAAGTTTTCTTTCCCCTGCCCTACACTAGAATATCTTGTCCATCCCGGAAAGGTGTGGACTCTGTTTTGCAGGTCTCTAGTCTCGACCAGGGCCTTCCCTGGTCTCTCAGCATATAAGAATCCACATCAACGCAGGAGACCTGAGTTTGATCCCTGGGTCAGGAAGATCCTCTGAGAAGGGAATGGCAACCCACTCCAGTATTCTTGCTTGGAGAATTCCATAGATAGAGACACCTGGCAGGATACAGTCCACGGGGGTCGCAAAAAGTCAGATATGACTAAACGACTAAGCAACAAAAACAAATTTCAGCCGGGGGTAATGAGCTTCCTCTATACAAGGGCAAAGAGTAAATATTTTTTGCTTTGTGAATCACACAGTCTTCACATCTACACAACTCTGCTCTTAGAGAAGAAGCAGATAATATGTGAGTGAATGAGCATAGCTCTGCTCTGGTAAAACTTTATTTACAATAACACAGGGCAGCCCATTTGGCCTGTGGCTGTAATTTGCCCACCGTCTTTATGAGGGCAGCAACAACTCAGGCTCTCACAAAGGGAATTTAACACGAAGAGTCTTCCTCCCGATAGTATAAGGTGATAAATACTTTTCAGTTCAGTTCAGTTGCTCAGTCGTGTCTGACCATTTGCGACCCCATGAATTGCAGCACGCCAGGCCTCCCTGTCCATCACCAACCCCCAGAGTTCACTCAAACTCATGTCCATTGAGTCAGTGATGCCATCCAGCCATCTCATCCTCTGTCGTCCCCTTCTCCTCCTGCCCCCAATCCCTCCCAGCATCAGAGTCTTTTCCAATGAGTCAACTCTTCGCATGAGGTGGCCAGAGTACTGGAGTTTCAGCTTTAGCATCATTCCTTCCAAGGAACATTCAGGACTGATTTCCTTTAGAATGGACTGGGTTGGATCTCCTTGCAATCCAAGGGACTCTCAAGAGTCTTCTCCAACACCACAGTTCAAAACCGTCAATTCTTCGGCACTCAGCTTTCTTCACAGTCCAACTCTCACATCCATACATGACCACTGGAAAAACCATAGCCTTGACTAGACTGACTTTTGTTGGCAAAGTAATATCTCTGCTTTTGAATATGCTACCTAGATTGGTCATAACTTTCCTTCCAAGGAGTAAGCATCTTTTAATTTCATGGCTGCAGTCACTATCTGCAGTGATTTTGGAGCCCCCCAAAAATAAAGTCTGATACTGTTTCCTCATCTATTTCCCGTGAAGTGATGGGACTGGATGCCATGATCATAGCTTTCTGAATGTTGAGCTTTAAGGCAACTTTTTCACTCTCCTCTTTCACTTTCATCAAGAGGCTTTTTAGTTCCTCTTCACTTTCTGCCATAAGGGTGGTGTCATCTGCATATCTGAGGTTATTGATATTTCTCCCGGCAATCTTAATTCCAGCTGTCCTTCCAGCCCAGTGTTTCTCATGATGTACTCTGCATAGAAGTTAAATAAGCAGGGTGACAATATACAGCCTTGACGTCCTCCTTTTCCTATTTGGAACCAGTCTGTTGTTCCATGTCCAGTTCTAACTGTTGCTTCCTGACCTGCATATAGGTGTCTAAAGAGGCTGGTCAGGTAGTCTGGTATTCCCATCTCTTGAAGAATTTTCCACAGTTTATTGTGATCCACACAGTCAAAGGCTTTGGCATAATCAATAAAGCAGAAATAGATATTTTTCTGGAACTCTATTGCTTTTTCAATGATCCAGTAGATGTTGGCAATTTGATCTCTGGTTCCGCTGCCTTTTCTAAACCAGCTTGAACATCTGGAAGTTCACGGTTCACGTATTGCTGAAGCCTGGCTTGGAGAATTTTGAGCATTACTTTACTAGTGTGTGAGATGAGTGCAATAAATAATTTTAGGCTCCAAGAATTCTAAATATAGATTAAGGTTAGGAAAGCAGGTGCCAACTTTGTGGGTCATTGAATTTAAGTCTTAGTGGGTAAACCGCCAGGTTGGAAGATCAGAGTGGCTCTCATGTTGTGTGTTATGTTGGACTGTGAGAAAGTGCTGATAGTTGACTTTTTTTTTTTGGCCATGCAGTGTGGCTTGTGTGATTTTAGTTCACTGACCAGGGATTGAACCCTGAGCAGTGAAAGTGTGTAGTCCTCACCACTGGACCACTGGGGAATTCTCTGAGTTGACCATTATTGGCAAGCAAAGATGGCAGCATCCTATCTTTGTACTTATATATATTTATATACTAATATATATGTGCAGAAATAGAAATAATAATGATTAGATTTTATTGAGTGCTTACTACATTTTTGACACTCGGCCCCTATTATGCATACAATCTTTTACTTATCAAATCTCTAAGGTCACTATCAGTATTTACATTTTCCTGATAAGGAAAACAAAATGTAAACTGTTTATTAATACATACCTTGCCCAAGGTCTCATGGCTGGAAAAGAATCCAGAATCTCTTTCTATACTGTCAGATGTGGAGATATAACCATTTGTGGAAAAGAACCATTCTGGAAAAGCAGGAAAAGGGTAGTTTTATTTTGATTCATTTTTATATAAGTGAGCCAATTATACCCCTGTACACTGGCCCCTGTTTAATTCTTCACAGTGGGCTGGGAATGGCTCAAAAGTCTGCTGTTATGAAGCTCAAATTCATATGCATCCAAATATTTTAACTATAGCCCTACCAAAACATATATTTATAGAGTATAGACTCAAGAACAAGTTTTTGTTGTTCAGTTGCTAAATTGTGTCCAACTCTTTGTGACCCCATGGACTGCAGCACCCCAGGCTCCTCTGTCCTCCACTGTCTCCCAGACTTTGCTCAAATTCATGTCCATTGAGTTGGTGATGCCATCCAACCGTCTCATCCTCTGCCACCCCCTTCTCCTTTTGCCTTCAATCTTTCTCAACCTCAGGGTCTTTTTAAAAAATTTGTTTATTTTAATTGGAGGCTAATTACTTTACAATATTGTAGCGTTTTTTTGCCATACATTGACATGAATCAACTATGGGTGGGGAACACATGTAAACCTCAGAGTCTTTTCCAATGAGTTGGCTCTTTGCATCTGGTGGTCAAAGTATTGGAGCTTCAGCATTAGTCCTTCCAATGAATAGTCAGGATTGATTTCCTTTGGGATTGACTGGTTTGATCTCCTTGCTGTCCAAGAGACTCTCAAGAATTTTCTCCAGCATCACAATTTGAAAGCATCAATTCTTCAGTTCTCAGCCTTCTTTATGTACCTACTCTCTGTTGTGTTTAACATATTGGTAAATAAAAATATGAAACATCCTAATTAGCAAGACTTTTAAGATCTGTTTTAGTTCATCTGTATCATGTTAAGTTTGCAATTTTGCTTTCTTTTATAATATATGTACTGTATCAGAACTATAATATATGTATATAATTTAAAAATATACAAACAAGCATATAACAGTAGGTATGTGTGTGAGTGTTAGTCACTCAGTCATGTCCAACTCTTTGCAACCCCATAGACAGTAGCCCACCGGGCTTCTCTGTCCATAGAATTCTCCCAGCAAGAATACTGGAGTGGATTGCCATTCCCTTCTCCAGAAGAACTTCCCAACTCAGGGATCAAACCCTGGTCTCTTGCATCGCAGGCAGTTTCTTTACTATTTGAGCAGCAGGGAAGTCCTGTAGGTAGGTACTTAAATTTCCTTTTATTTCCCCTTAGAGCAGTCTGCAGTACATCAAAAGTGGGCACCATAAGTCCAGGCTTCTGCATGCTGGAACTCCTTTTGTAATGCCTGTATTCACTGGCATTATTCAAAATTTTATTAATGACTTCGTTATTTTTGGCTGCGCTGGGTCTTCGTTGCTTTTCTCTAGTTGTGGTGAGCGGTACTCTGCTGCAGTACACAGGCTTCTCATTGCGGTGGTTTCTCTTGGGGATCACAGGCCTCTAGGGCATTTGGGCTTCAGTAGCTGTAGCGCACAGGCTCAGTAGTTGTCTCTGCATTGGCAAGCATATTCTTTAGCACTGAACCACCAGGAAAGCCCTCACTGACATTTTTGTGGCTGCCCTCCTCCTCCTTTCCCATGTGGGCTTGTACTTACAATCTCTTTGTTCATCTCCTAAACTAGTGAAGTCTCCAAGGCCTTGCTGGATGATTACTGGATAAACTTTAGACTTGGAGTAAATTTCCTTTAGACTCATCTTAAATATCTCTAGAGAGGGGGAAAAAAACTCTGTTGGGAAGCAGTGTGTTAGAGTAGAAAAACTATGCAAGCCCTAGGGATATAATGTCAGTGGAAAGGTGAGTTTCCCAACTAGTCCAGTAGCCATGTGTGCTGAGACATTTATTACTCCAGCCCAAGGTGAAGGGCAGAGTCTCAGCCAACCAGAGACCACAGGTTGGTGGCCTTTGGCTGGAAGTAGCCTCTTGCCCTCCTTACTCCAGTTTCCCTTGTAAATATAATTTTTCTTCTCATGCTTTGATGCAGAAAAGGGTTAGGAAGTGGTCAAAAACCATAGACAAACCACCGACCTCATTGAATCTCATCCTCCTACAAGGACATACATACATAAAATAATAATTTGTACAGTTATTATTTATAATCACTTTATTACCCTTGTGACCAGTGCTAAGTACTAGATGCTAAGAAAGCAAATAATGGAGCTCTCACCTATCTGGGAATCAGGATAGGGGTTTACAGTGGAAAATATACTTAAACTGAGAGTTTCATAATGAGAGTTTTCTATGTCGGGTATGGGTGGAGGATTGGAGGGAAGAATGAGAATGTGAAATACCCAGGTAAGATTTTTGAGTCTTATACTAAGAGCAGTTGGAAGAAATTGAAATGCTTAAACATGAGCGGATTTGGGTTTTAAAATGATATCTTTAGAAAACTAATTAATGGAGACAAATTGCTTTTAAGGAAGCTTATATTGTTATAGCAAGTGAGGACTAATGGGGCCATGAGAATGGAGTGAAATACAGAGTCAGATGTTTAACTGTCTGGTTGGGATGTGGACATGAAGAAGGAGTATCAGAAATGATTCCTGATAAACTGTGTGGGTAGGTGGTGGGGCCATCCCCCAAGAGAGGAATCCCTAGGATGGGAGAAAGAGTGCACATCCGGTTTGCAACATGTTAAGATGGAGGTGCTTCTGCCACAACTGGATGAAGATGGAGAGTTAAGAGTTAGGCATACAGGTCTTCAGCCCGTGGCCGAGGGAGGTGCAATGGCTAAAACAGGCCAGAGAATGAATGATGTGGGTAGAAAATTGGGAGGAAGAAGAAAGGAGAGGAACAAAGGGGAAGAACTAGACTTCAAGGTGAAATAGAAGAGACAAGGGGGTTCTGAGGGAGCTTCAGAGCCTTAGGGAGACAAGCAGAAAAACTGGTGTCATGCTAGCACCATGAACAGGATGCTTCTGGTTTTTAAAAAATGCTTATTTACTTATTTATTTGACTGCCCCGATTCTTAATTGCAGCATGCAAGATGTTTAGTTGCAGCACACGAGGTCTTTTAGTTGCATTATGCGGAATTTTGTAGTTGTAGCATGTGGGATCTAGTTCCCTGACTGGGTATCGAACCCAGGCCCCCTGCATTGGGAGTGCAGCGTCTTAGCCACTGGAGCACCAGGGAGGTCCTGAGGATGCTTTTGGAAGGGATGCATTTAATGATGCCAAGAGCTCAGGAAGGTTGGGAGCAGAAGAGTTTCTGTGGGTTTTAGTGGCTTGGATATTGTGATGACATGAGTGAAAGCTGTTTGGTGAAAGGCTTGTTGGGAAGTGAAAACATGCTGAAAGTTCAGACACCAAGTGTAGTTTAAAGGGAGAGGGGAGGGGGAGCATTTTCTGGGGATGGGAGATGGAGTCAAAATGAACTCAAAGGAGGTTTTCTTTCTTTTTGTCCAGATGAAGGAGACTTGATCATGATCAAAACCTAACAAAAAAGTTCTTTGCTCAAAAGTCAGCTGTGTTCTAATGTTAATACTGTCTTATTCATGTGGAGAGTACTGGTCCCGCTAAATGCTAGATTAATGTTACCTGATCCCTAATTATGAATGCAGAAAATGAGTTGAAATAGTTAAATAATAGCACATGCTGCTGCTAAGTCACTTCAGTCGTGTCTGACTCTGTGTGACCCCATAGACAGCAGCCCACCAGGCTCCCCCATCCCTGGGATTCTCCAGGCAAGAACACTGGAGTGGACATACTTTTGAGTAAAAAAATATATATTTATTTTTCTCTCAAATTCTAATTCTAATTCTGCATTCATTTCACTATTCAGCAAATATTTATTGAGCAGGTACTGTATGACAGACTCTGAGAGAAGCTTAGATACAGAGGTAATGAAGATCTTCTTGTTAAGAAGAATGAATGTAATTAGGCTAAGTAAATAATTTGTATATTATTGAAATTAATATAATACTTTTATTATACGATTATAAAAATAAGTAAACAATGTAATTTTAAGTACAGGACAATAAATCAGGGTAAAGGTGTTGAGAGAGACAAATGACAGGGGTGGAAGCAATTGACAAGGAGTAGCCCATACTTAGCCAAATACATAATCTATTTTTTACCATTGCTTCTGACTGAGACCCAAAATAACACATTCAAACATAACCTCATGGGGACCTTAAATGAATGAACACGCATGCATGAAAATAGACTTGTGGGCTTTTGGCATTTGAAATATGTCAGAATATTTGCAGTCTTCCCTTCCTCCCCAACCGGGTTTTGTTTTATTTATTTTGCATAAAAGTTTGCCTCTTGCTTTGGATTTAAATCTCTTGATAGGAAAGGATGCCCCAGAGGTGGCTTCTGGCTTGATTGTACAGCTTCTACAAGGCAAGCCTCATAGTCATAGTAGTGAAATTTCTCCAGGAAGATGGCTGGACCCTGAAATTATGGAACAGCCCTAGAAATCTCAACAAAATACAGAGGGGGCACATGACTTCTATAAATTTGGAGTAGGAATGCAGATCATGCGTCTAAGCTCAGTGTTTCTGACTCTGTACATAAAGCAAAGTGGATTCTCCTGGAACTAGGCTCAGGGATGGATGTGTGCTTAATGGTGAAATTATTCAGTTCAGTAATGAATAGTAATGTGGTGGGTAAGTGAAATGCTGGAGGGGCAGTCTTCCACAGATGGTGCAAGATTTTCTTATGGTTCATGAAAGATGAAATGGTATGGACCTAGCAGAAGCAGAAGATAGTAAGAAGAGGTGGCAAAAATACAGAGTGAGTGAAGTCGCTCAGTTGTGTCCGACTCTCTGCGACCCCATGGACTATAGCCTACCAGGCTCCTCTGTCCACGGGATTTTCCAGGCAATAGTACTGGAGTGGATTGCCATTTCCTTCTCCAGGGGATCTTCCCAACCCAGGGATTGAATCCAGGTCTCCCGCATTGTGGACAGACGCTTTACCATCTGAGCCACCAGGGAAGTCCTGCCAGGAAACTGTACAAAAAAGATCTTCACAACCCAGATAATCACGAAGGTGTGATCACTCACACTCACCTAGAGCCGGACATCCTGGAATGTGAAGTCAGGTGGGCTTTAGGAAGTATAACAACGAATAAAGCTAGTGGAGGTGATGGAATTCCAGTTGAGCTATTTCAAATCTTAAAAGATGATGCTGTGAAAGTGCTGCACTATATGCCAGCAAATTTGGAAAACTCAGCAGTGGCCACAGGACTGGAAAAGGTCAGTTTTCATTCCAATCCCAAAGAAAGGCAATGCCAAAGAATGCTCAAACTACCGCATAATTGCACTCATCTCACATGCTAGTAAAGTAATGCTCAAAATTCTCCAAGCCAGGCTTCAACAATACGTGAACAATGAACTTCCAGATGTTCAAGCTGGTTTTAGAAAAGGCAGAGGAACCAGAGATAAATTGCCAACATCCGCTGGATCATGAAAAAAGCAAGAGAGTTCCAGAAAAACATCTATTTCTGTTTTATTGACTATGCCAAAGCCTTTGACTGTGTGGATCACCATAAACTGTGGAATATTCTGAAAGAGAGGGGCATACCAGACCACCTAACCTGCCTCTTGAGAAACTTGTATGCAGGTCAGGAAGCAACAGTTAGAACTGGACATGGAACAACAGCCTGGTTCCAAATAGGAAAAGGAGTATGTCAAGGCTGTATATTGTCACCCTGCTTATTTAACTTATATGCAGAGTACATTATGAGAAATGCTGGGCTGGATGAAGCACAAGCTGGAATCAAGATTGCTGGGAGAAATATCAATAACCTCAGATATGCAGATGACACCACCCTTATGCCAGAAAGTGAAGAAGAACTAAAGAGCCTCTTGATGAAAGTGAAAGTGGAGAGTGAAAAAGTTGGCTTAAAACTCAACATTCAGAAAATGAAGATCATGGCACGTGGTCCCATCACTTCATGGCAAATAGACGGGGAAACAGTGGAAACAGTGTCAGACTTTATTTTTCTGGGCTCCAAAATCACTGCAGATGGTGACTGCAGCCATGAAATTAAAAGACGCTTACTCCTTGGAAGGAAAGTTATGACCACCCTAGATAGCATATTCAAAAGCAGAGACATTACTTTGCCAACAAAGGTCCGTCTAGTCAAGGCTATGGTTTTTCCAGTAGTCATGTATGGATGTGAGAGTTGGACTATAAAGAAAGCTGAGCACTGAAGAATTGATGCTTCTGAACTGTGGTGTTGGAGAAGAAACTTGAGAGTCCCTTGGACTGCAAGGAGATCCAACCAGTCCATCCTAAAGGAGATCAGTCCTGAGTGTTCATTGGAAGCACTGATGTTGAAGCTGAAACTCCAATCCTTTGTCCACCTGATGTGGAGAGCTGACTCATTTGAAAAGATCCTGATGCTGGGAAAGATTGAAGGCAGGAGGAGAAGGGGACACAGAGGATGAGATGGTTGGATGGCATCACCGACACAATGGACATGGGTTTGGATGGACTCCGGGGGTTGGTGATGGACAGGGAGACCTGACGTGCTGCAGTTCATGGGGTTGCAGAGTCAGACACGACTGAGCGACTGAACTGAACTGAGGTGTTTCAGTGTTCAACTCTAAGACTTCTTAAGATTTACCAAACTAATCAGTTCAGTTCCAAGAATTTATTCTCTTCTTTCTTGGAAGAGAAAAACACATTTCTTCAGTTCTAAGAGTCCTGAAAGGACTTCTGGAAAAATGAGCTTTGCAAATGCACTTCCTAAACTGACAAGCAAGAAAGAAATCTACAAAGGTCAAAGGGGAGGGGAAAGTGACCCTCAAGTTCTGTTTTAGAGGTTTCATGGGGCTGGGGACAAGGGTCGGGAGACAATAAAGCCTAGGGAACACTAAGGTAGAGATCTTAGTAGGAGAACCCTCCATAAGGCGAGGATCCTGAAGCATTTCACCTTTGGTGTTAGGGTGAACAGTAAATGTACCCACAACTGTCTTGTCTGTACGAGACAGCTGAGAAACTTCCCTGTCTCCATCTTTTCCCTGGATGGAAGGAGTGGGGAACCAGGCATATTGGCAGCATGGAATGCCATACAGAAGAGAAAATGAATACACACCAGCTCCATACACCATCCTGGGTGAATCTCAGACATGTAACACCGATCAAAAAGGCAGCAAGTCATAGAAGGACACATGTATAATTCCATGTATTAATATATAGAGTTATATGACACAAGTCATATTTAATTAAAGACCCACCCTACTCCAGTATAACCTCATTTTGACTAATTACTCTAGTACCACCCTATTTTTCAGATAAGGTCAGATTTGAGGTATTGGGAGTTAGGACTCCACTATATCTTGGGGGGGGGGGAGTATAATTCAACTCATAACAGCATAGGACAGCCCCTCACAACAAAAGATTATCCCATCAAAAATGTCAATAGTGCCACTATTGAGGAACTCTGGGGTAAGGCGAAAAAGATAGCAAGGGGATAATTAAAATGATTTTGAATACCTTTGAAGGTGGGGGAGTAAAAATATGAGACTAAGAAGGGGTACACAGGGCACTTCAAAGATCCTAGAATGTTTTTTATCTTCAGCTTGGTTGTATGTGCAGAGATGTGCATTTTATTAACCTCAAATATACTTATATATTGCATATACTTTTTGGCTGTGTAATCTTTTCAAGATAATAAAAATTAAAAATTATGAGAATACAAATAAATTATAAGTGTAAGGAAATAGACATGGAAGAAACTGAGGGACTTCCCTCATGGGCCAGTGGTTAAGACACTGCTAGGGATGTGGATTCGATCCCTGGTCGGGGACCTGAGATCCCACATACCACTAGCGTGGCAAAAGAAGAATAAAGAAACTGAGCCTATTATCATGCATGCATGTGTTCGTTCATTTAAGGTCCCCATGAGGTTATATTTGAATGTGTTATTTTGGGTCTAAACCAGGAGCAATGGTGAAAAATAGACTGTGTAGTTGGCCAAGTGTGAGCTGCCTAAAGGGCTTCTTCATATGACTGTGCCACATGTATTGAAGGTTCTCCAGTTGTTAGGGTTCCCTGATTCTGCCAGGTTCCTGCTCTGTCCAGCTGAAGTTTCACTCTTAAGACAGAGAAGAAACTACAGACACACACATTACCTTTCACTGGTGGCTAGATCTCTCCCAGAGCCTTTCACTGGTGGCTAGATCTCTCCCAGAGCCTGAAACTGCCCAGTACAGTGGATACCAGTGTGAAAACTGGAGGCAGGCTGCCTGGGTTTGCCTCTTGGCTCTGCCTCTAGCAGAGTAGTCATCTCTCTGGGCCTCTATTTTTGCCTTTGTGAAGGGAGAATATTAATAGTACTTAATGATTGGATTGTTCTGCAGAATGAATGAGGTAGTATGTATAAAACTGTATAACAGTGATGGCATGTGTTAATCATGTTACTTATCATCACCATCATTTATTCTCCCTACCTTCTCTCCTTTCAAGTGTACAGCAAAATGATTCAGTTATATATATTCTTTTTCTGATTCTTTTCCATTATAGGTTATTATAGGGCATTGAATATAGATACCTGTGCTATACAGTAGGACCTTGTTGAGTATCTATTTTATATATACTAGTTTGTATCTGCTTATCCCAAACTCCTAATTTGTCCTCCCCTTTCCCTTTTGGTAACCATAAGTTTGTTTTCCATGTCTGTGGATCTATTTCTATTTTGTAAATAAGTTCATTTGTATCATTTCTTTTAGATTCCGCCTAGAAGTGATATCATATATTTGCCTTTCTTTATCTTACTTCACTTCATATGATAATCTGTAGGTCCATCCACGCTGCTGCAAATAGCATTGTTTCATTCTTTTTTCATGGCTGAGTAATGTTCCATTGTATATATGTACCACATCTTCTTTATCCATTCCACTGTTGATGGACATTTAGGTTACTTCCATGTCTTACCTATTGTAAATAGTGCTGCTATGAACACTGGGGTGCATGTATCATCATTCTCATTCTTAAAACCAATACAAAAAGTAGATCTCAGCAGTCCTTCTTTGGCTCACCATATCTCTTATCTTCTAAGCCCTCTTGCAACAGTCTAGCAGTGGAGAGGCAGAGTAAGAGGGATCCATGAAGAAGAAGGGACTCTCTTTCATTCCTTCAACAAACACTTTGCTCTCTAGTAGGGGGTGCAGGCTGTGCTGTCAACTGGGTGACTCATGGTTCTCTCTCCATATCCCCAAGTTCTGCTTGTCCATGGAAAGTAGATTGTGGTGGTTGCAAGGTATAGTAATTAAAATGTTTAGCAGTGATAAAAAAACTTACAAATGGTGGAATGATTCAAACACAAAAGAACTGTATTTCTCCATAAAGTCAAAAAAGAAGTTTTCCTAATTGGCAGGAAGCTCCCTCTCCATCTTATGGCTCTACCATCTGTAGCACATGGCTTCCAAGTTGCTGAGCATATATGCACAAAGTTGGCAGAGGGGAAAGCACTTAGAAGATCACATGGGGAGAGATTTTTATGGGCCTGGTCTGCATGCCACACACATTATTTCTACTTACATTCCATTGGCAACAATCCAGTCATGTGACTGCACCTAATAGCACAGGAGGCTGTGATTGGTAGACCAGTAGGGAAGAAGATGGTGATATTTGGTGAATTGCTAGCATGGGCAGGAAGAGGGGAGGATGTCACTGAATAACATATGCCTGGTACAAATCAGAATTCTGGTGGTGGAGGGAGAGGAGAATGCCTGATGACTTAGAAAATTAATTGGCAAGGCTTAGTCCCATGCACACCATATGGAAGAATATGCTGTCCTCTGAAATCTGATTTCACTGAGCAATGCCAGTAAACATGGGATTACTGAGAGTTCATCAAATCCAACAATCTGTCCAGAGGGCACAATATTCTATGCTAGGAAGTGCTGAGCATTTTGTGTAGTGAGGCCCGGTAAGAGAAATTAGGATTTCAGCTGTTGCCTCACCAGAGACAGGATATAACACTCTCAATGGGGCTGAATGGCTGATGTCGTCTTGATTTGATCTGGTGCTTGCTCTGACTCCAGCCAAACCAGAAGGTCTCAGCAGCTGGATATCTTTGCATTT
Organism: Oryx dammah; assembly: GCF_014754425.2. Lineage (NCBI taxonomy): Eukaryota > Metazoa > Chordata > Mammalia > Artiodactyla > Bovidae > Oryx > Oryx dammah. Next base: position 119,249,368 of record NW_024070207.1, read on the forward strand.
ACATTTAATGGAGCACAAATTTGCTAGGCATTTTGCTGCTATTCTTATGCTTGAGATACATTCCATCTAGGAGCTTACAGTGTCTTAGGCCCCACTCTAGACTTACTAAGTCAGAGGAGTCTGCCTTTTAGCAAGATCCCCTGGGGAATCTTATTCAACTTAATAGATCAGAAGTTCTTCAAGACACTGACTGTTTGGGTTTTTTGGCCACTCTGCGCACCTTGTGGGATCTTAGTTCCCCAGCCTGGGATTCAACCCATGCTCTCAGCAGTGGAAGTGCAGGGTCCTAACCGCTCGGCATCCAGGGAATTCTCAGGACACTGACTCTTAAGCTTAGTTGCACATTGGCGTTGCCTGGGCGACTTCAAAGATGCCAGTGCTTGGATCCACTTGCATATTCTGTTGTAATGGGTCTGGACTAAGGCCTGAACTTTGGATTTATAAAAGCTCCCCCAAGTGATGTCATTTTGCAGTGAATTTTGAGAACCTCCGCTTTAAATGGCCTACTCTTTCTCACCAAAGATCCCTCCTTGATCAGTGTGGGTGCTTCTTGAATGGATTGTTCTAATGCGTGTTTGATGGCCAATCCAACACCTTAAACTGAGAAAGACGAGGGGTATTGTGTGGGTCTTGGTCAGCAGAGCAGCAGCTGACCACGATGTCACAGCTAGGGGCTGTGTTCTTGCAGAAGGCCTGGGCTGATGAACAATGAATGTATTTTTTCCCCTAAAGGCCACTGCAGGTACCTACCACCACCACCTTCTTCCTGGCTGGCACGGGCTTGGATAGAAAAAAAAGAAAAGAGTTTCACATAATTGTTTTCTGTTCTCCTGTATCATTTTCTCAGAACACATTAGTTGATATAATGTTCTGATTTGGAGACAGTTTTCAAACTGTATTTCAGTTTGGAATCTGCACAGAAACAGATAACTTTACTGGCATTTTTCCCCCATTTCTTGAAAGATCCCAAAACTGCCAGAAGACATCTCTTCCTTTCATTTCACACTCTGCCCCAATCCCATCATATGCTTAATAAACAGTGAAAGAGTAAAGCTGGGTCACTCATGTCTGCTTGATAAAAATGAAAAATGTACCAGATTGCTCTCAGTGTATAAAACGTGGCCTACATTTCTCCTTAGGTTGTGTTGGCCTATGTTTATTTCTGTTCACTGTTGGCCAGCAAAGCCTAGAGCAGTGGTTAGCCTGTAGACTCAAAGCCAATATCATCCTTGTCCCCTGAGAACTTGCTAGAAATGCTAATTCCACAATCCACTCCAGGTGTTTTAGCAAGCCCTCCAGGAGCTGATTCTGATGCATGCTCAAGTTTGAGAAAAGCTAGCCTAAAGATTGACTTCAACTCAATAAGCAAACAGACTATACTCTGCCATCTTCTGTCCTGATAAGTTTTTCAAACCTTATAAACTTCAGTTTCCTTAGCTTTAAAGCAGCAATAATAATAATACCTAATCTGTGGAGTTGGTGTGAGTTTTACATGTGTTAGTGCAAGGAAAGTAATTTGCAGGTAGAAAGTCAATGTCCTATGAATGTTAATCATCATTGTTTGCTATTATTCACTTACATACTTTTGCATTAAGTAGCATTTATGTATTTGTCAACAGTTCTAAGTACATTGCACATGCCAGCAGAATTGTCTTAGGTAATGTAGGTGCCATTTGGGCCAAAGCCCTACACTCAACCCCAAGGAGTTCTTTTTTTTTTTTTTTTTTGTATTTTTTTATTTGGCTGTGCCAGGTCTTAGTTGCAGCACATGGGATATGGTTCCCTGACCAGGGATTGAACCCAGGCCTCCTGCACTGGGAGTGCAGAGTCAACCACTGGACAACCAGGGAAATCCTGATATAAAGAAGAGTCAGAACAAGCAGAGAGTTCCTAATGGGAGTAAATCAGGGCCTGGATGCTGTGCTCTTCAGGAGTCTAGGGCAGGAAAGGGAGGAGAACAGAGTGTTTGGCTGTGTGGTATACATGTTGGTGAGGAATGTGAAAGAGAGCAGGACATGCCCCCCCTCTCCAAATATGCCTCTTTGGCATACGGATTATTCTGAGCTGATTATTGTTAAGAAACAGCCTATACAGGAGAAGCTCTGCAAACAGAATAGAAGTTACCCTTTTGTTATAAGTGAAATCTCCATTTGTAAGGGAAAGTTATGACCAACATAGATAGCATATTAAAAAGCAGAGACATTACATTGCCAACAAAGGTCCGTCTAGTCAAGGCTATGGTTTTTCCAGTGGTCATGTATGGATGTGAGAGTTGGACTGTGAAGAAGGCTGAGCGCTGAAGAATTGATGCTTTTGAACTGTGGTGTTGGAGAAGACTCTTGAGAGTCCCTTGGACTGCAAGGGGATCCAACCAGTCCATTCTGAAGGAGATCAGCCCTGGGATTTCTTTGGAAGGAATGATGCTAAAGCGGAAACTCCAGTACTTTGGCCACCTCATGCGAAGAGTTGACTCATTGGAAAAGACTCTGATGTTGGGAGGGATTGGGGGCAGGAGGAGAAGGGGACGACAGAGGATGAGATGCCTGGATGGCATCACCAACTCGATGGACGTGAGTTTGAGTGAACTCCGGGAGTTGGTGATGGACAGGGAGGCCTGGCGTGCTGCAATTCATGGGGTTGCAAAGAGTCGGACAGGACTGAGCGACTGAACTGAACTGAACTGAACTGAAGGGCTTCCCAGGTGGCTCAGAGGTAAAGAATGCCTACCAATACAGGAGATAAAGGAAATGCAGTTCGATATCTGGGTCAGGAAGATCCCCTGGAGAAGGAAATGGCAACCCACTGTGGTGTTCTTGCCTGGAGAATCCCATGGACAGAGGAGCCTAGTGGCTGCAGTCCATTGGGTCGCAAAGAGTCAGACATGACTGAGCATGCATGCACACTACACTCCGTCTCTGTACCAGGAAAAGAAGGATGATTCTTAATGTCTACAATTTCTACCTGTGGTAAAGGCATCATCTAAATCTGGTTAACATTCTTACCCTTGTTTACTGTGCTTTGCCTGAAAACCTCGCCTGAACCCATTTCCCTCCACCCAACATCTTTTGTCTTTAGCTGAAGATGGTATTTACAGTGGTGACTTGGACCTTTTTGGGGAGATACTGAGTTCTGCTAGGGCTTCCCTCCTGGCTCAGATGGTAAAGAATCTGCCTGCAATGCAGGAGACCCAGGTTCAATCCCTGAGTTAGGAAGATTCCCTGGGGAAGGAAATGGCAACCCACTCCAGCATTCTTGCCTGGAGAATTCCATGGACAGAGGAGCCTGGCAGGCTACAGTCCATGGGGTCGCGAAGAGTCAGACATGACTGAGTGACTAACACTTCACTTTTCAGTTCTGCTGGGTCTCTCCCATACATGCAGGAGGTATTCATGTTGTTAAGCTTTTGTTCCCCTGTCTTTGATTATGGGGATCTCAGCCAAGTACCTGGAAAGGTAGAGGGAAAATGATTTTTCCCTGCTACAAACACAACTTAGAGTCTGGAAGCGCTAATTCCAATCCCAAGTGGGCTCCACCTGGCTATGAGACTCCAGGGCACATCCCTCATCTCTTGTCGTTGTCTTCTTAACCACAAAAAGATGGGGTTATCCAAGAGCAGTCCCAGCTTTCCTCCTGCCATAGATACCTTGGTTTTAAAAATAAAAACCAAGAAACCCAGTGATGTTGTAACCAGTTAAATGATCCATCTGAAAAACAGACATGTATATGGATCGAGAATACAAAAACGTATATTTTTATATTCAAAATGAGGACTGAGGTATAATAAAGAATTGGTTGGCCTTTGTCTCTGTAGCTCCTGGGTGGGAAATGTTAAATCCTTGGAATTTCCTGAGTGATAGAAAGTGAGTGTTAGTCACTCAGTTGTGTCCAACTCTTTGCTACCTCATAGACTATACCCCTCTAGGCTCCTCTTTCCATGGGGTTTCCCAGGCAAGAATGCTGGAATGGGTTGCCATTTCCTTCTCCAGGAGATCTTTCTGACCCAGAGATTGAAGCAAGGTCTCCTGCATTGCAGGCAGATTCTTTACAGTCTGAGCAACCAGGGAAGCCCCAAATGATAGAAGGATGATTATTCATGGTGGGTCCTTGTACCACATTGGTGTTCATGCTAAGGAGACAGCTCAGGATGGGGGCCAATCGTGTGATTAGACAACCTTGTCATTAGAGGGTTGTGGCTATGAGCCAAGTGATGTCCCGTGGACCTCCAGGAAGCGGGGGGGGGGGGCGCGGATATTGAGTTCCATCATGTAGCCAATTATCCAGCTGATCATACCTATGTAATGAGACCTCAGTACAAACTCTGAACAGTGGGCTCCAAAGAGCTTCCTGGTTAGTGAGCACCCATGTTCTGAGTTTTACATGCCCTGATTCCACTGGAAGAGGACTCAGCAGCTCTGTGTTTGAGACCCTTCTGGACCTCACCCTGCATGTCTTTTCATTTGACCCATCCTCACTTGTATCCTATATTACAAAATTGCAATCATAACTATAGAGACTTCCTGAGTTCTGTGAGTCATTTTCATGAATTCTCAAGCATAAAGGAGTAGTGGGCTTCCCTGAGTTAGTGGCCAGTTGGTCAGAAGTGCTGGTAGCTTGACGACCCCCAAACTTGCAGCTGGCATCTGAAATGAGGGCAATCTCATTGGGGACTGCACCCTTAGCCTGCTGAGTCCGCCCTACCTCCAGGCTGGCATCACAGTGGTATTGCAGGATGGTGGAGATAAAAGCTGCTTCTTCCTTCTTCCCGTGAGAGAGGGAAGGTGCTGGGCCCTCCATTTGCATGTCTACAGGCAATAATTACTTTGCTACCAATTATCTCAAGCTTACAGAGTTGTTAAATAGCTTTCATAGACTCAGAATGAGGTTACAGGGAAGGATGAACTATAGACAGTGCGTAGCATCCCACTGAAGCACTGACTTTTCTTTACATGCTTTCTTTACCTAAAGAAGAAATAGCACTTGAGATATCATTCTCCTGCATCTAGGAGAATCTAACTAAAACCAGCCCTGGCTGCCCAATAAACAATGGTCGAGTCCCAAATTTAAGTCTTCAGGGAAGACAAACTCCACTTCCACTGGCTCCTTACCCCAACATCACAAACCTCCCGACTAGGATATTCTTTCAGATGTATAGCTCACCATAAGCCCATGCACTCTGTGGACATTAATAGTCATGAGATTAGTAAATAAATAACTGACACCCTCCTGCTCCTTCCCTGAAGGCTGGTGTGTCTTCCATATAAAAGATGAGCATCTCATCCACGAAATAACATTCCTTCATCTTCTGAGTCTCTCACTGCGCCCTCCTCCCTCCACCAACTCCATCCCACACACACTCTGCTTTCTGCACGTGGGGTTTGGTATTTCCCTTTATGCTCCCACCAGTGTTTTAATGGTATTTTTCTTGTTTGACATTCAGCTGCTATTTAGTATATGAAACCAGAAGTGGCTGTCACACCAGTCACGTCCTGGGCAGCCACAGTCAGCATCTTCCATGTGACTCCTAGTCCTGTGCTCACTTGACCTACTGGGGACCTAGATATTTACAAAGAGGTACTTGGGTATGAGTGCTCAGAGTCACGTGTAAGTCATCCTTTATCCCCAGCGTCATCCTCAAAGCAGTAGCTCTCAGAACATGACCCCTGGCCCATTGGAGTCCTCAGGGAACTGATTGGAGATGGAGATTTTCAGACCCCCACACAGCCCTGCAGGACCAGAGACACGGAAATGCTGGGAGGGGGGCATGTCTTCAGAGGCTCCCCAGGGGATTCTGATGCAGGCTGAAGTATGAAAACCACTTGTACAGAATTGTATTTTTACTGGAGTTTGAAACTCAGTCTGGAAAAGCCAATGGGCTTAATAAAACACAACTGCTTCTTGTTTCTCTTTCTGGCCATGGCCTGGAGAGACAGCTTTGCTAGCAGAATCTGCTGCACTTCCCTAACAGAATGGTTTTCTTCTCCCTGGTTGAGTTATCTCTTCACCCGCAGACAGACTGCCCTTGGTGTGGGAAGAGGACCATGTCTCACCAGGGGGTTGTTGACAAATAGCAGTTTCCCTTCTAACCCACAATTTTCTTAAGTCTGTATCTCCATCTGCATGTGGTGAGAACTCCCAGGGGGCTCAGCCAGGCCAAACCACCACAGTGTCTCCCAGATGTTTTGTCTGTTCGCTTCCAGATCTCTCAGCCTAAGAAAATCTGAGGCCACAAGCTTTCATCCCGCTTGTCTGCCTTCAGCCATGGTTCAGAAGGCTCCTGTTACATACTGTTCCTTGCTCTTCACATTCCATCCCACTCGGCGTGACTCATCATCTGGCATGCATCCCTTTCAGCCAGAGGATGGACTTTTCACCACAGAACAAAGCTTCCACTTCTCTCTTTTGACATTTATTTAAACTCCTCTTCTATATCTCCCTAAAGATTGTTGTCAGGAGTGGCGACTCCTCTCAGATGCTCGTCTGGACATTGAGAGTGTCCTCTGCAAATGTGCAGAGAGGATATTTGAAACTGGGGAAAATGTCTTCCACTACTGGGGATCCTGGGAATGAATACAGGAGGATAGTTTCAGAATGAGACTGTAATTAGGCATGTCTGATGAAAATGACAGTCCGCAGGTGGCACATTGCTTTGGAGGTGTGATCGCAAACAGCAGCCCCCCTCGGGAGATGAGGTAGAGGCAGTTAGGACTTAAATTAGTTTATCTGTAATTTGCATTTGATGTTGGTATAACGTTGGCCCACCAGGAGGTAGAGTTGATGAGTTGAGAGACACTGTTATGCAGAAGTACTTTGCCTTCACATCTGTAGAACTGGCATGCCCATGAACTCTGCATAGATCATGCCAGAGACTCCAAGACACTGTAGGGGTCTTAGCTGTGGGAAGGGGCAATTTAGATTTGGAATACCGTGTTCCCAGTAATGATTCATCTCCAGGCATTCTCTGTTGCATTTACAGCACTTCATCGCATTGTATAGGAGTTCTTAGTTTGAAAATATGACAATTCTGCATAGCTGCTTGTCTTGTAGACTATTTTTTGTTAGAATCTTTTGGTGCAAAAATAAGTTTCTCAACACTAAATCAAATCTCACTGGGACCAGTGGTTTTCAAACAGCTGAACACTAGGATCTGCAGAGACTCTTAAAAATCTCAAGGCCCTGGGAATTCCCTGGTTGTCCAGTGGTTAGGACTCTATGCTCCCACTGTCCAGGGTTCAATCCCTGGTCGGGGAACTAAGATCCCACAAGCCCCATGGCTTGACAAAAAAAGGTCCCAAGACCCAGGTTGCACCCCAGACCAGTTATATCAGACCATCTGGGTGGGGCCCAGGCATTTGTATTTTTAAAAAGTGTCCAGGAAATTCTAACACACAGCAAACTGACTGACTTGGACAATTGACATGGCTGTTGAATGGGTGGTTGGGAAGAGTCTTGGGGGCTCAGGAAAGATGAATCCATTTCACAAGGGAAAGGAGATACTGTGCTATGCCCTGGTAATAAGACTAAGTGGCAAGTTTACCAGCCTTAAAAACAGGTAAAATAATCAGTGATTTTGGAGAAACAGATGGGGTTCTAGCCACCACCTCCCACCCTGTAAAGTTTTCTCCTTCCTATGGAAGCATTCACTATTGAATCCTATGTGCCAAAACCTAAGTGATACTGCAGCTGAATTCAGCCTCTGGACCTTGACACTGCATCAGATCTCTGAGGCAGAGTTCTGGGTGAAGCAGAAAATAATAATTTTACTGCTTTGCCAGGCAAAGAGGGCCTCAGCAGGCTCCTGTCCTCAAAACTGTGTGTCCATACCTGGAGAGGGTAGTGAGGAGTTTTACGGGAATGGGTCATAGAGGGCGTGGTCAGCTCACAGGCAGTCTTCTGATTGGTTGGTGGTGAGGTAAGTGGAAGCCAGCATCATCAGCCTTCTGGTTCCCACAGGTCTGGGGTCTAGTGCTTGTGGGCAGCATGCAGTTAACGTCTCCCACCTGGTAGGGGTTTCAGTATCTGTGAAACAGCTCAAATATTTCGTTCTATATTTGCCTCGAGAGGGGGGACCAGGACCTGCCCAAGGCTGCACTATTGTTTCTTTTGACTGTTATTCCCTTGTTGCCTCATCCCTTCCCTTCCGTAATTAGCATCCATTTGAACCTGCTTCTTGGAACTCAGGAAGGTCTTGGAGGCTGAATGAAGCCTATTTCCTATAATCAAGAAAGGGGGACATCGAAAGGCTTTTGTGCCCAACAGCCCCTCAGTATCAACATTGCTGTAGAAGATTAGGGAAGGTGAGTACCTAAACTAGTGGTTTTCAATCTTGACTCCATGTTGGAAGCAATTGGGAAGCTTTAAAAATCTGCTGACCTGGCCACACCCCAGAGCAATCAGGGTTTTTGGCTATCAGGCATCAGGAGATAGGAAAGTTCCCCTAGTTAATTCTACCTTGCAGGCAAAGTTGAGAGCCAGTGGCCTTTAGCAGTTTTAATAGTGGTCCTCAAAAGTCCTTGCTGAAGGGGAGGAAAAGTAGTTTTCCTCAACCTTTCCGAGTTCTTAGCTGAGATCCCTGTGATGAAAGATTAACAAGGGAAATACAATGAGAATTTTTTATAACATGTTTACCTCATGTATACATGGGAAATACCCAGGGGAAATGAGTAACTCATTAAAGTGGCCTCAAGATGGCCTAGGTTACCACCTTAAATACCATCTTTCCCTAGAGACAAAAGAAAAGTGGTGGGGAGAGGAAGTGACCAGGAAAAGCAGGGTAAACAGGGTAAGGCTTGCTATGAAGACTAAGTTGGTGCCTTCTCCGTGGATGACTTTCTGGTTGATTTAGTCATCTTCCTCTTCCCAGTACAGAGAGGGAGACCCCCTGACAAATGGCGCTTTCCCTTGTAAATGTCCCTCCCAAGAGGGTAACTTCTACTCTGTTCTCAGAACTTCCTCTGTGCCTGCTGTCTCTCAAAATAATCTTTGTGCCAAGCAGGCAGAAAGCATTTCAGGTTGGCATATTCTGCTCCCTGTGTTAGAGTCCCTGGGGGAGACGCCCCGCTTATACTCCACACCTAGGAAATGAGGATCGTCAGGAGCAGGACCCAGGTATCCACATTTTTTAAAGCTGCCCTTCCTATAAGAAGAGCTCACAGTGTTTAATCCACCTGTTAAATTTGCCCAAATCCTGTTCTTTCCAGGGGGTTAGAAATAGCTGGACCTCTGGCGTGACATTATGCTGGATCATAAAACCTCCTGAGAATAAGCTGCATTCTCCTATTTGGGGGGTTGAGTGTGAAGATAACCCTCAATCCAAAAGCCCCAAGTCAGTTGCTTCCCTCACCTGCCTTCATGCTTTATGTTATAAATTCCTATTAATCTATGCTCTTTATCCCCAAAGAATTGTCCTTAACCTTGGCTGTGCATGAAAATCACAAGGGGAGATTTTTAGACTCTCAGTGCCCAGGACATATTCTGGACCACTTAAATCAGAGCATAGAGGAGTGGGAGGATGGGAAGGGGAGGGTCGTAGTACTTTTGAAAACTGAAGTTTGTATTGAGATCATTGTGGATTCCAGTGCAGTGTTTTAATTGGCATCTCACTAATGATGTCGAACGTCTTTCCATGTGCTAATGTGCCATCTCTTATTCTCATTCATTGAAATATCTGTTCATGTCTTTTGCCCATCCTCTCATTAGATGATTTGTATTTTTACTGTTGACTTTGAGCCTTCTCTGAGTAGTCTAGATTCTTTCTTTCTTACATATGCAGCATCTCAGTATTTTCTCCTAGTCTGTAGTTGGTCTTCCTCAATGGACTTTGAAGAAGCTTACTGGGGTTCGCCCCCAATTGAGATTCACTCCAATGAAATGAATTTCTGAGTCATATATGGGATTTTGAAAGCGAAAGTCGCTCAATCGTGTCCGACTCTTTGCAAACCCATGGACTATACAGTCTATGGAATTCTCCAGGTCAAAATACTGGAGTGCGTAGCTTTTCCCTTCTCCAGGGGATCTTCCCAATCCAGGATCAAACCCAGGTCTCCTGCATTGTGCCAAAGAATTGATGCTTTTGAATGGTGGTGTTGGAGAAGACTCTTGAGAGTCCCTTGGACTGCAAGGAGATCAAACCAGTCCATCCTAAAGGAAATTGACCCTGACTATTCATTGAAAGGACAGATGCTGAAGCTCCAATACTTCACCTGATACGAAGAACTGACTCTGGAAAAGACCCTGATGCTGGGAAAGATTGAGGGCAGGAGGAGAAGGGGATGATAGAGGATGAGATGGTTGGATGGCATCACCAACTCGATGGACATGAGTTTGAGCAAGCTACAAGCTTTGGTGATGGACAGGAAGCCTAGCGTGCTGTAGTCCATGGGGTCGCAAAGAGTTGGACATGACTGAGCAACTGAACTGAACTGATATGGGATTTTTGGTGTTTGTTTGTTTGTTTTTGTTTTGACATAATTTGAACAGATTTTCAATTTCATGGAGTCCAGTTTATCCATTTTTTTCCTTTATGGATGGTACTTATATAAAAGTCTAAGAATTTGCTGTCTAGCCCTAGAACCTGAAGTTCTTCCCCTCTGTTTTCTTTTCTACAAGTTTATATTTTGACATTTTGCATTTAAATCCATGATCTGTTTTGAGTTAATTTTTGTATAAGATGTGGGATTTAGGTCTAGGGGGATTTTTGGTTTGTTTGGCTAATGGATGTCCAAGCATCAATATTTTTTAACAGGTCTCCAGTGTAATTTCCTCAGATTTTTCAGGAGCATCATAATAAAATTTAAAAAGAACAACAGAAATGTGTGTTTTTAGAACAATGTTGTCCAGTAGAAATACACCTGACTATATTATTATATATACATACAAAATTTTAAATTTTCTACTATAAAATTAAAAGTTAGGTACAGTTAATTTTGATAATATATTTTATTTAGCTCAGTATATTGAAAAATTACTTCAACTCATAACCAAGCTAGAAATTGTTGAGACATTTTGCTTTCCTTTTTTCTATAATAGGTCCTTGAAAGGCAGTATGTGTTTTGTTTTTTTTTTAGTTAGTTTGCCTCTTTATTTTTGGCAGTGCTGGGTTTTTGTTGCTACGCACAGGCTTTCTTGAGTTGCAATGCGCAGGGGCTCCTCTCTACTTGTGGTGCGTGAGCTTCTCATTGCGGTGGCTTCTCTTGTTGCAGAGCATGGGCTCTAGGGCACATGGGTTTCAGTAGCTGTGGTGCATGGGCTTAGTTGCCCTGCAGCATGTGGGATCTTCCTGGACCGGGAATCAAACCCATGTCCCCTGCATTGACAGGCAAATTCCTATTTACTGGACCACCAGGGAAGTCCTGTGTATTTAATATTAATAGCACATCTCAGCTGGATTCACCACATTTCACATACTCAACATCCACATCCGGTTAGTAGCCACCAAATTGAAAAATAGTTTGAAACCAAAATAGTCTTGTTCCCTACCCCCTGTTCTTTGCATGTTTGCTGACTGAATGTTAAATTCTTGTGCTATTCCTCCCTGGCGCAAATGTAGGGCTACTCATTTCAAATAATACAGGCCGTGTTTAGAAAACCTTGCTTCTGCTTACAGCCTGATGACACACTTCTCTTCTAGACAGATGCACTCTGGGTGGAATGTGCTTTCATAAATATTTATGTTGCATTGACAGTAATGGGCCCCCGGCCTTGGAGTCATGATGGGCTTCCCCCACACTTGGATTCCTATCCAATTTTCCCTCAACTCAAGTTATTAAATTCACATGAGTGTGCACAGTGTTCTAAATTCATGACGACCCTGTTTATACATGGAGCCGTGCTGCAGTGAGGGCAGGACAAGGTAAATCTTACATGTCATCCTTTAAACTGTCTAAGGAAGAAAGAGCAGAGCAGGACTGATTTCCATTCTGCCGGTGAAAGCACACCAGCCTCAGTAAGTGTCCCCTTAGTCATGTGGCATCGACCAGAACAGAGTTTCTCACCCCCTGTGCTGTAGATGTTTGGATTGGAGCCCTCTTTGTCGGGGGCGGGGATGTTGTGTTCACTGGAGGGTGTTTAGCAGTGTCTCTGGTCCCCAGGGTCTACACACGCCACAGGTGTGACTTCATGCAGTGTCTCCAGACAGGACCAGATATTCCCTGGGGTTCACAGTCACCGCCCACTCCAGTCAAGGATCACTGGGCTCTAGTGAAATGGATTTCTGCATCATGTATGGGCTTTTTGGTGGGTTTGGTGGTTGTTTGGTTTTTTGTTTTGTTTTGGGCCCAATTAACAATTTTACAGGGCTAATTACGTTCGAACTCTTCAAAGATAAACTGAGGCCTATTAAAGAATTTTAGTTTATTTGAGCAAAAGTGATTCAAACCAAGCATCCAAATTAGCAGATAGAAAAGAACTCTGAGGAGCTGTACAAAATGAAAAATAACACTGAAAGACTCATAGAAGGAAGGCAGTGGAAATGAATAAGTTATATAGAGGGAAAGAGCAAGTTGGTTATTGCAAGGTGACTTCCTATCAGGCAGATGACCTAACTAGTGCTGCTGGGGTGACTCCTGATGGGTTAGTTTAAGATTCCATTTGGGAGAGAGCTAAGACTAATTAAGTCTTGCTTTGGTGACATGGGGCTTAGTCTAAGCCACTTCATTTGGGACCTGTGGTCTGGTTTGGTAACACTTCATTTCATGGAATATTTCATTCTCCAGTTTGTCTTCTTTGGAGGAACCTACATTTCTAAATGTGCCTATAAAGTGAAGTTGCTCAGTCATGTCCAACTCTTTGTGACCCCACGCACTATAGCCTGCCAGGCTCCTCCATCCATGGAATTTTCCAGGCAAGGATACTGGAGTGGGTTGCCATTTCCTTCTCCAAGGGATCTCCCTGACCCAGGGATCGAACCTGGGTCACCCACACTGCAGTCAGACTCTTTACTGTCTAAACCACCAGGGAAGCTATAACAGACTTTAATCATTGAGAAAATGGTACCCTTAGTTCTGGGCTGTGGTACTATGGCTCACTGAGACATAGAAATAGGACATATTCTCATCTAATCTTCAGTATATGATTTATCTTTGAAAAAGACCTCTATTCCCTGCTTGACAAATTCTTACTCATCCTGTAAGGCTAGCCCAAATGCTGCCTCATTTGTGAAGCCTTTGCTAATTTTCCAAGAAAAATGGTGCCTTTGTCAGAAGTCTCCTTGCTTTTTGTTGAAGCTCTGCTAAAGGCATCTGTTCATTCCTACAGACATCCCGTCATGGTGAGTGAAAGAAGGAATGATGTCAAGTGACATTACGGGTAGAAGCTAGAGGATCAATCACAGCCAGCTCTTATTAAACCAAGAAGCACACTTCATGTACACACAATGGAGAGAGCAAAAGCAATCAGAAGTAGATGCATCCTTAGAGCATGGTCGAGAAGCTCTCCAAAAACATTACAAAATAAATAAAGAAGAGTGATAGCCTCCCTCCAGAGAACACCCAAGGCCAGGGTAGCTAAGAAAAATGGTCGTCAGTGCTGTTCATCCCCTTTGGTAAATTGGAATCCATGTTGCAAACTTCTCTGCCCTATAATTTGTGACTCTCAAGATGTCTGAATCAACACTCACAGTAAATGTCCTTTACAGTCAGGAATCCCTAGAAAAAGTTATTGTGCAGATGCTGAAATAACTCATTTACACAAAACGTGACACTTCCATCACTATATGGAGATTTTATAGCTTTACTTTTGCTCCCTGAGCATCAGGGAGATGGCGAAACTCTGCAAGTGGGCCTGTCTGACTAACCTGGAATATTGGGAAGAAACGTGAGTCAGTTCACTTCTAGGTGTGATCAAGAACAGGATTCCAGCGTCCAGTTCGATCTGCCTTTAAAAAGAAATCCTCGATTCAGTGGTCCTCCAACTTGAAGCTACTTTAGAATGTTAGACAGTAACAAGCTGTCTGATTTCCTGGAGGATTCTGATTCAGATGGCCTGTTGGGGCTTAATAATCTGCTTTTTAAATAAGCAGGGAACTCTGCTCAGTACTCAGTAATAACCTAAATGGGGGAAGAATTTGAAAAAGAATAGATACAAGTATATCTATGAGATGGGAATACCAGACCACCTGACCTGCTTCCTGCAAAAGCTATATGCAGCTCAGGAAGCAACAGTTAAAACTGGACATGGAACAACAGACTGCTTCAAAATTGGGAAAGGAGTATGTCAAGGCTGTATATTGTCACCCTGCTTATTTAACTTATATGCAGAGTACATCATGCAAAATGCCAGGCTGGATGAAGCACAAGCTGGAATCAAGATTGCCAGGAGAAATATCAATAACCTCAGATATGCAGATGACATAATGGCAGAAAGCAAAGAGGAACTAAAGAGCCTCTTGTGAAGGTGAAATAGGGGAGTGAAAAAACTAGCTTAAAAGTCAACATTCAGAAAACTAAGATCATGGCATCTGGTCCCATCACTTCATGGCAAATAGATGGGGAAACAATGGAAACAGTAAAATGATTTATTTTCTTGGGCTCCAAAATCACTACAGACAGTGACTGCAGCCATGAAATTGAAAGACACTTGTTCCTTGGAAGAAAAGCTATGACAAACCTAGACAGTGCATTAAAAAAAAAAAAGCAGAGACATTATTTTGCCAACAAAGGTCAATATAGTCAAAGCTGTGATTTTTCCAGTAGTCATGTATGAATGTGAGAGTTGGACCATAAAGAAGGTGAGTGCCAAAGAATGGATGCTTTCGAACTGTGGTGTTGGAGAAGACTCTTGAGAGTCCCTTGGACAACAAGGAGTTCAAACCAGTCAATTTGAAAGGAAATCAACCCTGAATAATCATTGGAAGGACTGATGCTGAAACTGAAACTCTAATACTTTACCACCTGATGAGAAGAACTGACTCATTGGAAAAGACCCTGATGCTGGGAAAGAAAGGAGAATGGGATGACAGAGGACAAGATGCTTGGATGGCATCACTGACTCAATGCACATGAGTTTGAGCAAGCTCCAGGAGCTGGTGAAGGACAGGGAAGCCTGGCGTGCTGCAGTCCATGGGGTTGCAAGGTGTCGAAGATGACTGAATGAATGAGCAACAATAGCAATCTATATGTATAACTAAATCACTTTGCTGTACACCTGAAACTAACAGAACATTGTTAACTATATATACTCCAACATAAAATTAAAAAAAAACATTTTTAATAAAAGACCCCTCAAAAAGATCATTTTGGATACCTTGATTTGAAGGAGCGGGGAGGCGGTCCTAACTATTAACACCCCACCCCTCACTTTGGAAAGGGGTTTGAGACTTTCCATCCCAGGGCTAAATAGCAAAGCTGCTGAAGATTTTGTCTTTTAATCTACCTTGGACATCACCTCCTATGATCCCTTCCAAAAATGAACAGGCAGCTAGAGATAGTGAGAATCTGTAGCACAGATGTATGACTGTGGCTCAAGGGTTATCATTGAGGGCTTCCCAGGGAAGAAATGCATGGTTTCGTAGCTTCTGGTTCCAGACAAGACTTCCAAATTACAGAGAGATAAAGATGAAGCAAGTGGAGGGCAAGGATGTGGTTGGCCAGCTTCTAGTGTGGGTCAAAGCCCTTAATACCGACCACTGGTTCCTTCCTCGAGAAGCACTCTCACGGTATCCAACAAGCCTGAAAGAAACAAAGATGGGTAAGATGTAGTTCCTTAAGGTACAGAGCTTATCTGCATTAGTTTCTTCATGATGCTTCTCCTGACCAGTCTGAGAGCACACAAACCATAACCTTCAATTTCCTCCTCTATAGCGTTTCTTACTTATATGACTTTAATCTTTCAAGGGGGTTTCCCTGGTGGCTCAGTGGTAAAGAATCCACCTGCCAATGCAGGAGATGTGGGTTCAGTCCCTCGGTTGGGAAGATCCCCTGGAGAAGGGCATGGCAACCCACTCCAGTATTCTTGCCTGGGAAATTCCATGGACAGAGGAGCCTGGTGGGCTACAGTCCATGGGGTCGCAAAAGAGTCAGACACGACAACTAAACAACAACAATCTTGTAAGAGAGGGAAGATGGATAGGATCACAGTTTGGGATCCAGTGTGCTTGAATTGGGATCTTAGCCCATTTGCTCACGACTTTTATAAGCTTGGCCAAGTCTTGTCACCTCTGCGTGCCTCACTTTCATCAACAATAAAGTGAGAACAATGGAGTACATATTGTGTAGGTTGGTCACAATGATTGAGGTCATATATTTAAAGCCCTAAGCTCTTTAAAGATATTATTTCACTTAATCATTGTGACCAACCTACACAAAGTGAGCCTTCCAAAAGTATTAGCTCTTACAGTTATAGCAGCCCAATCAGAGCTCTTATTATGGAATATAAGCTTTATAAACAGCATTTTAATAAATCAACAATGTAAAATCAACCACATTCTTTATTTAAAAAATACCAGGCAACAACAGAGGACAAATTTTTTTCCAAAGAGCCTCAGTCAGGATTGCAAAGACCTCATTTCCACAAACTTCAGGAAATCTGTTGAGTTCAATTGTTTACATGCATTGGCCTAGTGGCCAATGAATATGTTTATCTCCAACAAGTCATTGACCCTGCCAACATGAAGGAAAGGGATCAGTTCACTGAAAGAAAACTGAGATGAAATTACATTTCAGAGCAGTGCAAATAAGCATGAACAACTTTAGATCCAGTGCTTCCTATTTTCTTCAGCAAAACTTGAGAGTGCCTGTGGACATGTGTTTGAGAAGTTCTGTTCTAAGAACTTTGAACAGCAACTTCAAGTCCAGCACAAAAAGAGTTTTCATTTAGTCCCCCTCGAGATGGTTGCCAGAAGGGTCAGCAGAGAGCTCTTTGGAACGTGAACATCTAAGCATTGCTTTCACATTCGAGTTCACATACATTCTAAATGCATGATTGAGAAACCAAAGAACCAGCTGTCAGAAAAACTGATGAGAGAGGGGGAAAGAGTCATGAGACCCTCTCACTGCAAAATCATCAGATTGTGCTTCTCTTTTTGCTCTGCCTTGGAGAAATCAAGGATGTCAGGAGGAAGAATCTTTGACCCAAAGAAGAAAAAAAAAAGCAGGGGAATTCTTATCAAATCTCACCCTGTGAGCAGGTTGACCATGTGACTCTCCCATTGGTGCTTACGATGGGCAGAAGCAACTCACCAGCTAAGAAGAGGCAAAATAAATAAAAAGTCTGAGGCCCTTAACTGGCTTCAGATTGTGGGTTTAGATCTTTAGATCAGGGTTTCTCACCCTCACAGTATTGACATTTAGGGCCAGATCATTCTTGGTGGGGGGCACTCTCCTGGGCATGGTGGGTTGTTGAGCAGCACCCCTGGTGTCTCCTCACTACACACTAGTAGAACCTACCCCTCCTCTGCAGTTGTGAGGGTCACAAATGCCTCCAGTTGGTGACTGGGGTCCCGTGGAAGGCAGGATAAAGCCCCCTCCCCAGTTAAGAACCGCTGCTTTAGATCTGACCCAGATGAGAGAAATTTGAGCAGTGGTCCCCGAATGATCTATAGGGAAAACCAGTTGTGAAAAACTTTCTAATCCATTGTGAACCAATATATTTTGAAACACAATAAAAATTAATTACTGTAAAAAAGTAAAGTAACGAACATAAAATAGAAAGCAATTTGTTATGGTTAGATTCAAATGAGATAAAAGAACTCTGTACAGTTCGCAAACAGGTTTCCCAGTCCTTGTTCTCCCTTTCTGTACTCATTTCTGTGATTCGCTCATTGGCTCATTCATTCAACATGCATTTGTTCAGCACCCCCACAGCGTACCAGGCATTGGACTGGGGACTGGGGAGCCAAAGATGAGTGAGGAAGAAATTCCATCCCTGGGGGGAGGGTGTGGCATCCAGAGAACCTTCCTGGAGGAAGTGATACCCAGCAGGCCCCAAGAGATGAGTGACAATTCACAGGAAGAAGCCGAGGAGGCAGAGTGTGAATTTCAGGCAGAGGGTACTGTGTGTAAGGCAGTCAGCAGTTAGTCACAACCCTTCCAGGGAACTGAAAGTAAAATATGACTGGAGCTGAGAGTAGAAGGGGAAGAGGCAAAAAGATGATGCTGTAGAAGTAAACCAGGGGTCAGATCATGAAGTCCTGGTCAGCCCTTGCTATGCCAGCTCCAGTGCCTGGGACAAGCACTAGTATCAACTGGGGAACTTTTTGGAAATGCAGACTTTCAGGCCCTACCCCTAGATCTGCTGAATCAGAGTCTGTTCTGAGACTTAGGAAGGCTGGATTGTTTATGGAGCTTTTATCCTGAGGGATGCAGGAAAAGATTACAAAGTTTTTCGTTACTTGTATCCCTCAGGATAAAGGCATGGGCCTTCCCTGGTGTCTCAGATGATAAAATATCTGCCTGCAATGCAAGAGATGCAGGTTAGATCACAGGGTCAGGAAGATCCCCTGGAGGAGGAAATGGCAACTTACTCCAATGTTCTTGCCTGGGAAACCCATGGACACACGAGGCTGGAGGGCTACAGTCCATGGGGTTGCAA
This sequence comes from Oryx dammah, assembly GCF_014754425.2. Lineage (NCBI taxonomy): Eukaryota > Metazoa > Chordata > Mammalia > Artiodactyla > Bovidae > Oryx > Oryx dammah. The sequence goes on from NW_024070207.1 coordinate 119,267,890, forward strand.
AGAATCGGACACAACTGAGCAACTACCACTAATCTTGTGGGGTGCAGATAACCATTACAAGGATTTTAGGCACTGGAGGTTGGCTAAGCTGTTATCCTTAGGCACTGCCTTTGCCGCAGGTACGACAGGTAGATGCGCACAGAGCTCAATATCGTCTTTTCCAGACTCCCTTGTGGATGGAGGAAGGGCAGAGCTCCTCACTGGAGATGGTAATTTTTGAGAAAACATTTCCCTGATTCAAATAAAACATGTGGCCAGCAGCTATCTTGGCTGCTTCTTTCTGCCTTGAATGAGGCTGTGTTCCCTGAGCTGAAAGCACTCCTGTGACTAGCCCAAAACGACATATCATTAATGTATTAGTCGGTGTTGTGTCTGTACATACACGAAATCCAAAATAGTATTTGCTTAAACAAGATAAATACAATTTACCACTGTCACATAGAGAAAATTCAGCAATGTGCAGTCTAGGCTAGTATGCAGTTCCTGACCATAAAGCCCCAGGAACTCTCTTTTCACTCTTTGTCCTTTATCACTGCTTGACTTCTATCCTCATGATATTTGCTGAAGTTCCACCCGTCACAACTGCCCTCCAGGTCAGTGGACCAGTTCTTGATTTGCCAGGAGTCATCCTTGAAGTCTCACACCATACTCCTACATAAAGTTCAGTGATTAGGACTTGTTACATATTTGCACTTTGCTGTGAAGGACACTTGGTGATGTATGTATTTATTTGGACTGTGCTGGGTCTTCATTGCAGCTCGGGCTTTTGTCTAGTTGCAGCAAGTGGGGGCTACTCTCTAGTTGTGCTGTGCAGGCCCCTCATTGTGGGGCTTTGCTCATTGCAGAGCACGAACCTCGTTGCTCTACAGCATGTGGAATCTTCCTGTACCAGGGATTGAACCCATGCCCCCTTCATTGGCAGGCAGATTTTTAACCTCTGGACCACCAGGAAAGTCCTAGATGATTTATTAGTATTTGTTTTTCTGGGTGGCCATGTACTAAACTAAAAACTAGAACTCCATGACAGAGTAAGTGGGAGGAAAAAGATGCTTGATAGCCATATCTCTGTGGAAAATTCCATCACAGGCAGGTCTGTATTCCAGGAAGATGATATAGATAGCAGTGTGGAGGGCAGGTTCTAAAGAAAGAAGACTGAAGAGAGGCAGGCCAGTGGATGAGGTGGTGGGAGACTCAAAGGCAGCGGCATGACCGACTATTGCCCATCAGCTAAATTTGGCCTCCTGCTTGTTTTAGTTAGTTTCATTGCAGCAGAGTGAGGCCACACACTTAGACGTTGTCTGTGGCTGTGTAGAGGGGGAGCAGTCATTGTTTTTCTGTATCCTTCTGAGTTCTTGGCTGGGAACCTTGTCATTAAAGATACTTTAATAATATCTATACTTCCAGTATACATGGGAGAAACCCAGAAAAACTGAGAAAAACTCCCCCAAATGGCCCAAGCCACCGCTTTAAGCGTCCTCTGTTTGGTTAAAGACAAAATGCAGATGTTGGAGAGGGGAGGAAACCAGTTGGAAGGTTAGCAGGGAATGAAGTATGGTAAACAAAGGTCAGGTTATGCTCATTCAAGTGGGTGCCTTCTCCATGGAGGAGTTTGTGGAGATTTTGTCATCCTTCTCTTCCTGGTGCAAGAGGGAGACAAATGGAGATTTCCTTTTTAAATGGGAATGTTCTTTACTTGTAAAACTACTTTACAAGAGTAGCTTCTGTGATGTTTCCAGAGAATGTCCTGTGTCTGCTGATTATTTTAGGTCTCAAAAATTACCAGCTTAAAATAATCCTCGGGCCCAAGAGGCCCATTTTGGGGTGGCAATATCCTGCTCCCATTCAACTGCTTTCTCTCTGCTTTCTCTCTGCTTTCTCTCAGTGTTGAGTAATTTCGACAGAGGCCATGGGAACTTACCCTAAAACATTCACCATCTGGCCTTTAACAGACAAACTTTGCTGAGTCTTGCTCTAGAGGAGTTTCATGTAGGGTTGGAGAAAGTGGACATCCTCCAGAAGACATCAGGGAGGTAGAAAGAGTGGGTGAAAGTTGGATGTGGGGAATCAGAGGCAGACTGGAGCTCTTCCTGGAGTAGGCAGAATATTCTGGAACTCTTAAACCATACCCAGATCACTGACCTAGCTAATGCAAGTTTACAGGGGTGGCTTCTTCTGAAACTTCAGATGTATCATTATTTATGCTCCATTAACTAAAGAAGCAAAATAGTAATTCAGGTTTTGAGATCTTGGCTATAATGAATAAAAGATGAAAGGACAATACTGCCTGTTTGAAAAGGAAAGAGAACAGCCATGGAAACACATGGAAACACAGTGTCTACAACATGTCAGTGTCTGTGCTAGAGTTGTGTTTATGCTGCTTGTTAATACCCAGTGACAGTTCTTTTTCATTGTGTTTTTGATGATTGACAGTTAACATTTTTGAATGTCATTTTTAAAGCGTCAAAAAATTATATAACTAACATAAGTCAAAATTTGTTTTTGTTTTGTCTTTATTCTTTGTCATTATATGATCTTTGCCTCATTTTGGGTTCTGTTAAAAAAGTAAAATTCATCTGAGTAAATCTGAAAGATCTTTTGGCTTTATTCAGGTATTCATGAAGGGTTGCACCCAGGCTAGCAGGAAGAAAGAAGCTCTGAGTAGCTGTACTGAGTGAAAGACTTTTCACTTAGGCAGAAGGCAGCAGGAACAGGAAGTTGTTCTGGGCAAAACAACAGGTTGGTTAGTGCAAAGGTACTTTCCTCGGATGTGTGTGTGTGTGTGTGTGTGTGTGTGTGTGTGTGTGTGCTAAGTTACATCCGACTCTTTGCAACCCCATGGACTGTAGCCCTCCAGGCTCCTCTGTCCATGGGATTCAACGTTGAGAGGCTCTCCAAAGCACCTATAAAAGAGACACCTCAACAGGTGCATTTACAACTTTCTACCCCCTAAGATGGTCCTTGGAAACAGAAAATACTGGAGTTTTTCTTCCAAGCAAGAATACTGGAGTGGGTTGCCATGCCCTCCTCCAGGAGATCTTCCTGACGTGGGGATTGAACTTGCCTTGCTTTCATCTCCTGCATTGGCAGGCAGGTTCTTTACCTCTAGCGCCACCTGAGATGGCAGGGGTCTATCAGGTAGTTACTAACTAGTGCTGATCAGGTGATTTTCTTACCACCTGGTTTACGATTCTGTTTCTGGAAAAGTTGAAACTGTAATTATATCTTGGTTTGATGACGTGGGGTTTAGCGTAAGCAACTCTGCTTGGGGCCTGCTGTCAGATCATGAACAGTTGAAAACCACCCTGAGCATGTGTCAGAGGTGCCTGGATTTGCACAGACATGTGAATTTCAAAGGTCCCCTATTTCCTCACCTGGAGAGATAAGCCCCTGACTTGATATCCTGAAAAGTGAAAGTGAAGTGAAAGTAGCTCACTCATGTCCAACCCCATGGACCCCATGGACTGTATAGTCCATGGGATTCTCCAGGCCAGAATACTGGAGTGGGTAGCCATTCCCTTCTCCAGGGGATCCTCCCAACCCAGGAACCAAACCAGGGTCTCCTGCGTTGCAGACGGATTCTTTACCAATTGAGCTATCAGGAAAGCCCTGATATCCTGAACATCCCACCAACTACTCAGAGGGCTTTTTGAGCCAAGAGCCCTTTCCAGTATAACAAGCACTTTTCTCACTTGAGAAGAAGGCATCTAATTGTCAAGCTGGCAGCAAAGCCTTCAAGTCACTGCTTTTGTTCAGTGGTATTTGTAGAACCTATTTGTAGATGCAAACTTGCCCTTTTGCTCTCGCCTTTTGAGAGACAGACAGAGTTGCTCTCCCATCAAAATCAACTCTTCTTTCCCCATCTACCTTCCAGTGACATTCCTTGGCATTAATCATAATCTAAAACCCCACCCTTCTCGCCAGCCCTGGAAATACTTGGTAGCTAGCCCTAAATTCAGGAGTCCTTTTTTTTAAAATTTAAATTTATTTATTTTAATTGGAGGCTAATTACTTTACAATATTGTATTCGTTTTACCATCAGTTCAGTTCAGTCACTCAGTCGTGTCTGACTCTTTGTGACCCCATGAATCGCAGCACACCAGGCCACCCTCTCCATCACCATCTCCCAGAGTTCACTCAGACTCATGTCCGTGGAGTCAGTGATGCCATCTAGCCATCTCATCCTCTGTCATCCCCTTCTCCTCCTGCCACCAATCCCTTCCAACAACAGAGTCTTTTCCAATGAGTCAACTCTTCACATGAGGTGGCCAAAGTACTGGAGTTTCAGCTTTAGCATCATTCCTTCCAAAGAAATACCAGGGCTCATCTCCTTCAGAATGGATTGGTTGGATCTCCTTGCAGTCCAAGGGACTCTCAAGAATCTTCTCCAACACCACAGTTCAAAAGAATCAATTCTTCAGCACTCAGCCTTCTTCACAGTCCAATTCTCACATCCATACATGACCACAGGAAAAACCATAGCCTTGACTAGATGGACCTTAGTCGGCAAAGTACTGTCTCTGCTTTTGAAAATGCTATCTAGGTTGGTCATAAATTTTCTTCCAAGGAGTAAGCGACTTTTAATTTCATGGCTGCAATCACCATCTGCAGTGATTTTGGAGCACCCCCCAAAATAAAGTCTGACACTGTTTCCACTGTTTGCCCATCTATTTCCCATGAAGTGATGGGACCAGATGTCATGATCTTTGTTTTCTGAATGTTGAGCTTTAAGCCAACTTTTTCACTCTCCACTTTCACTTTCATCAAGAGGCTTTTTAGCTCCTCTTCACTTTCTGCCATAAGGGTGGTGTCATCTGCATATCTGAGGTGATTGATATTTCTCCCAGCAATCTTGATTCCAGCTTGTGCTTCCTCCAGCCTAGCGTTTCTCATGATGTACTCTGCATATAAGTTAAATAAGCAGGGTGACAATATACAGCCTTGACGTCCTCCTTTTCCTATTTGGAACCAGTCTGTTGTTCCATGTCCAGTTCTAACTGTTGCTTCCTGACCTGCATACAAATTTCTCAAGAGGCAGGTCATGTGGTCTGGTATGCCCTTCTCTTTCAGAATTTTCCACAGTTTATGGTGATCCACACAGTCAAAGGCTTTGGCAAAGTCAAAAAAGCAGAAAAAGGATGTTTTCTGAAACTCTCTTGCTTTTCAATGATCCATCAGATGTTGGCAATTTGATCTCTGGTTCCTCTGCCTTTTCTAAAACCAGCTTGAGCATCAGGAAGTTCATGGTTCACGTATTGCTGAAGCCTGGCTTGGAGAATTTTGAGCATTACTTTACTAGCATGTGAGATGAGTACAATTGTGTGGTAGTTTGAGCATTCTTCTGCCTTGCCTTTCTTTGGGATTAGAATGAAAACTGACCCTTTTCAGTCCTGTGGCCACTGCTGAGTTTTCCAAATTTGCTGGCATATTGAGTGCAGCACTTTCACAGCATCATCTTTCAGGATTTGAAACAGTTCCACTGGAATTCCATCACCTCCACTAGCTTTCTTCATAGTGATGCTTTCTAAGGCCCACTTGACTGCACGTTCCAGGATGTCTGGCTCTAGATTAGTGATCACACCATCGTGATTATCTGGGTCATGAAGATCTTTTTTGTACAGTTCTGTGTATTCTTGCCACCTCTTCTTAATATCTTCTGCTTCTGTTAGGTCCATACCATTTCTGTCCTTTATCAAGCCCATCTTTGCATGAAATGTTCACTTGGTTTCTCTAATTTTCTTGAAGAGATCTCTAGTCTTTCCCATTCTGTTCTTTTCCTCTATTTCTTTGCATTGATCGCTGAAGAAGACTTTCTTATCTCTTCTTGCTATCCTTTGGAACTCTGCATTCAATGCTTATATCTTTTCTTTTCTCCTTTGTTTTTCACCTCTCTTCTTTTCACAGCTATTTGTAAGGCCTCCCCAGACAGCCATTTTGCTTTTTTGCATTTCTTTTCCATGAGAATTGTCTTGATCCCCGTCTCCTGTACAGTGTCATGAACCTCATTCCATAGTTCATCAGGCACTCTATCTATCAGATCTAGGCCCTTAAATCTATTTCTCACTTCCACTGTATAATCATAAGGGATTTGATTTAGGTCATACCTCAATGGTCTAGTGGTTTTCCAGACTTTCTTCAATTTAAGTCTGAATTTGGTAATAAGGAGTTCATGATCTGAACACAGTGAGCTCCTGGTCTTGTTTTTGTTGACTGTATAGAGCTTCTCCATCTTTGGCTGCAAAGAATATAATCAATCTGATTTTTGTGTTGACCATCTGGTGATGTCCATGTGTAGAGTCTTCTCTTGTGTTGTTGGAAGAGGGTGTTTGCTATGACCAGTGCATTTTCTTGGCAAAACTCTATTAGCCTTTGCCCTGCTTCATTCCGCATTCCAAGGCCAAATTTGCCTGTTACTCTAGGTGTTTCTTGACTTCCTACTTTTGCATTCCAGTCCCCTGTGATGATAAGGACATCTTTTTTGGGTATTAGTTCTACAAGGTCTTGTGGGTCTTCATAAAACCATTCAACTTCAGCTTCTTCAGCGTTACTGGTTGGGGCATAGACTTGGATTACTGTGATATTGAATGGTTTGCCTTGGAGACGAACAGAGATCATTCTGTCGTTTTTGAGATTGCATCCAAGTACTGCATTTCAGACTCTTTTGTTGACCATGATGGCTACTTCATTTCTTCTGAGGGATTCCTGCCCACAGTATAGATATAATGGTCATCTGAGTTAAATTCACCCACTCCAGTCCATTTTAGTTCGCTGATTCCTAGAATGTTGACGTTCACCCTTGCCATCTCTTGTTTGACCACTTCCAATTTGCCTTGATTCATGGACCTGACATTCCAGGTTCCTATGCAATATTGCTCTTTACAGTATCGGACCTTGTTTCTATCACCAGTCACATCCACAGCTGGGTATTGTTTTTGCTTTGGCTCCATCCCTTCATTCTTTCTGGAGTTATTTCTCCACTGATCTCCAGTAGCTTATTGGGCACCTACTGACCTGGGGAGTTCCTCTTTCGGTATCCTATCATTTTGCCTTTTCATACTGTTCATCGGGTTCTCAAGGCATGAATCTGCCACAGGTATACACGTGTTCCCTATCCTGAAACTCCCTCCTACCTCCCTCCCAGTACCATCCCTCTGGGTCATCCCAGTACACCAGCCCCAAGCATCCAGTATCATGCATCGAACCTGGACTGGCGATTCATTTCATATATGATATTTTACATGTTTTAATGCCATTCTCCCAAATCATCCCACCCTCTCCCTCCTCACAGAGTCCAAAAGACTGTCCTAAACATCTGTGTCTCTTTTGCTCTCTTGCATACAGGGTTATTGTTACCATCTTTCTAAATTCTGTATATATGCGTTAGTATACTGTATTAGTGTTTTTCTTTCTGGCTTACTTCACTCTGTATAATAGGCTCCAGTTTCATCCACCTCATTAGAACTGATTCAAATGTATTCTTTTTAACAGAAGTCCTTTTTTAATATAAAGAAAACAAAGGAGACAAAGTCGTGAAGTTATGGGTTATCTAAAGGAGCTACACAAGAAATGGAGTCATTTCACAGATCTAGCAAAGCCAAAATCCATTTCATTAGCACCCAAAGGAAACATACTTAATAGGAGCCGTTGCCAGGAGAGAGTTTCCATGGCATTTTCTGTTTCCAAGGACCATCTTAGGGGGTAGAAAGTTGTAAATGGCACCTGTTGAGGTGTCTCTTTTATAGGTGCTTTGGAGAGCCTCACCATATTGAATAATTGGTCCCCAGAATAAACTCTGTTTTGCTAATGGGTTTTGAACATTAAATGAATCCGTTAATTCTCAGTGGAGCATTACACATCAGAACTCGTTTTGCAAGGCTGAATATCAAAGTAGTTTTTGAAATGAGAATAAACCCAGAGCCATTTATTACTAGTGATCCCACCAGCAGTTTTAACAACCCTGCCAAGTAGAGCTCAGGCCATACCCTGCCTTCTTTCGTTCTACTGTGCAAGATGAATGCTGACCAAGAGGTGTGCTCCCACTGGTGTGGAAGAGGGTAATCATCAGTTTCCTCAAGAGCAGTGCAGGGGTGTATTGGGGTAAGTGTTCTAAGCTATTTGACCTAAGGCAGATTTACATTTTCTTTCCTTCAGCAAATATTTCTTGAGGGCCTCCCCTGCTTCAGATGCTACATTTCCAGGATGTTTTGTGACAAATAAGGTAAACTATTTTCCACATACAATTTGCCTCTCCTGTCCTTCTGCCTCTGAAAAGCCCACACTCTAAACAGTGAACTTTGTCAGCCAGCTCTTAGCCTGACACATCTGTGCAAGTGGGAAGGAAAGAGTTAACAGCTGATCTGCAATCCCTGGGGTCCCATCAGGGAAGAATTACCTGAACAGATCATGTAGATTTGTTTGCTGGACTTCATGATGATATTTGCTAATGGGGTATCCTTAGTGATGGAATGTTTTTGTCAGGATATACCAGATTTGTATAGTATTACTTACAGTAAATGTCCCTGGAGTTTGTGGGTTTCATGGCCAGCTGGAAAATATCATTGTCATCCTTTTAATTATCAGAATATAAAATTAATAAGTTTCATGACAAAAATAGCTCCTTTTGTATAAGTGATTACTGTTGTTCAGTCACTAAGTTGTGTCCAGCTCTTCAAAGCCCCATGGAAGGCAGCACGCCAGGCTTCCCTGTCCTTCACTATCTCCCAGAGTTTGCTCAAACTCATGTCCATCGAGTCAGTGATGCCATCCAACCATCTCATCCTCTGTCGTTCCATTCTCCTCCTGCCCTCAATCTTTCCCAGCATCAAGGCCTTTTCCAATGAGTCTGCTCTTCGCATCAGGTGGCCAAAGGATTGGAGCTTCAGCTTCAGCATCCGTCCTTCCAATGCATAATCAAGGTTTATTTCCTTTAGAATTAGCTGATTTGATCTCCTTGCTGTCCAAGGGACTCTCAAGAGTCTTCTCCAACAACACAGTTTGAAAGCATCAATTCTTTGGGGCTCAGCCTTCTTTATGGTACAATTCTCACATCTGTACGTGATTACAGATATCCTGTATGTTAAATCTGGGCCAGGGCCACCCCATCCCAAGGCTATGATTTTCTGAGAATAGAAATCATTTCTTATTCCTCTTTGTAAGACCATGCCCAGCACAGTACCAATACCTAGAGAACACTCATTGGATGTTTAACTTTAAATATGGAACATAACCCACTTATAAATGGCCACAAACTATTTAACTAGCAAAATCTTTAAGAAGAGTATAAAGTGAAGTGAAAGTTGCTCAGTCGTATCTGACTCTTTGTGACCCCATGGGCTATAGAGTCCATGGGATTCTCCAGGCCAGAATACTGGAGTAGGTAGCCTTTCCCTTCTCCAGGGGATCTTCCCAACCCAGGGATCAAAGCCAGGTCTCCCTCATTGCAGGCGGATTCTTTACCAACTGAGCCACAAGAAAAATAACATCTCACCAAAACTGTTACAATCGAGGGAGTGATGAAAAGTCAAATAAAATGGAAAGGGCCTTAGGTAAAAGGACTTTGGAGTGAAGGTAGAAGTTGTTTTGATAGGTGCTTTTTAAACTTTAATGTGCTTGTGAACTACTTGGGATCCTGTCTATATGTAGCTTCTTTTTTAATGTCTTTTTTTTGTTTTAAACCTTTTGGCTGTGCCATACATCATATGAGATCTTCTTAGTCCCTGACAAGGGATCGAGCCTGTGTTTCCTGCAGTGGAAGTGGGGAGTCTTCACCACCGAGCCACCAGGGAAGTCCCTCTATCCATCTTCTAATGCAAGAGGTCTGCAGTGGACTCTGAGATGGTCTTTCCTAACATTTCTAAAGCCTTGTTAGTCAACTTGTGGTCAGGAGCTGCAGTATCAGCCTAGGTGCCTGTTAGAAATGCAGAATCTTTGGCCCCGCCCAGCCTTTCTTAATCAGATTCTGGCTCTGTTTTTCATAGGTTCTTGATTCCTCTGAATTCATTCTTTGAAAAGGGCCAAGAACTCTTTATTGTGCGTGTGCTCTCTCTCTTTCTCAGGTCACCAGGTCCTTCTTGAGAAGTGATATTTTCTTGTTATATCACTATATATAATGATATATCCTCTATAGCTCCTTTATAATTGATTGGCTTTTCCAAGCTTATAGCTGAGGGGCAACAAAGCAGATTTCTATCTCTTGTAACTTTCTGAAACCATTAAACTTTGATCTTGCAATCCATTTGAAACCATGTTTTGTTTAGGGGCTGCCTGGCAAATAGTCTAGTAGTGTTTCTAAATAAAAGCAAACTGGTTCAAAACTGTGAAAGGTGTACAAGAAGCACAAGTAGTACAGTCAAGCAGTCTAATGCATGCTGTTTACACAGGCAGGAAAATCCAATATTGAATAATGAGTCCTGTGGACAGGAAAAGGCATGTGGAAATTTTACCTATAATTGAGTCAAATAACATTAGATTCAATAACTGGAGAAGGATATACCTGAGGTAAATAAAATGCATTTGTATTTAGGTACCTCACAGAGTCAGTCACCTTTTTTTTTCCCTCCCCTGAACCTTTAACAAAAAAATGTATATGGTTTTTTAAAAACAATGTTATTCATGTATTTATCTGGCTGCACCAGGTCTTAGTTATGACATGTAAATTCTTAGTTGTGACACGTGGGCTTCAGCTCCTCAACCAGGGACTGAACCCTGACCCCTTGCATTGGCAGCACAGTCCCAACCTCTGGACCACCAGGGAAGTCCCTGGATTTTTTAAAAAATTAATTTTTATTATTTTTTGGCACCACTGTGTGGCATGTGGCATCTTTTCCCCCCAACCAGGGATGGAATCTGCCACCCCTGCAGGGGAAGCATGGAGTCTTAACCATTGGACCACCAGGGAATTCCTAAAAACTGTATAGTGATTTTTAAACCATGAAATGGAAGGGTTAATAGGTACAGGTAGCCAAAGATCAGAGCCAGAAACATTGAAATTCATGGATGTAAGTGAAGAAGAAAATACAACTGGCATGAAGTGGAGCTCTCAGCAGAATTTCAGTCTTCAGAGAAACATAGAGATGGGAAAGAGGGCTCAAAAAAGAAATGCCATTAACACAGAGGGAGAGGCAGGGTGAGGTGAAAGCATTATATGCAGTTATATCCAAGTCAGCCAGTACTTAGAAAATGCAATTAACTTGAAACATACTTACATTTAGTGGCTATAATGAAATCCCCTAAGTTAAGATTCTGATAAAGCCCTTGAGGTCTGTTTGGATTGCCCTTAATGAAGGAAAGCCAACAAAATTAGGGAAGTTTCCTGGAAGTAATATCTGCCTATGGGCTATGAGCTGGGGCCCAAAGTCATGTACGGGTTGGCTGAAATCCTGCCAAGCAGAGAGCAATGATGGCTGGCTTTCATGATAAGCTTCTAAGGGAGTCACAAATATATTTCACATGTTTGATCCACAGAAAGATAACACGCAAATATTGGTCCAGATATAGGGATAGGAAGGAAGGGAGAGTTAGACATCTGTAGTCTGGTCATGACTAAAATATAAACTAGCTATAGGGAGAAGGAAATGGCAACCCACTCCAGTGTTCTTGCCTAGAGAATCCCAGGGATGGGGGAGCCTGGTGGGCTGCCATCTATGGGGTCGTGCAGAGTCGGACACGACTGAAGTGACTTAGCAGTAGCATAGGGAGGAAATCGGACATGGAAAAGGAAATCCATGGAAAGACTTGGAGAGTGCAGGATGCTTTGAGTTAAAATACTCTTTCTGCCATATTCAGTTAATTTTACAAATGAAATTTAAAGATTCAGAGTCAAAAGAGCTGTAGCAGGCTGAACAATACAGAGCTTTATGTTTACAAGTGTCATGGCATTTTAACTTTGAAGCATCACTTTGGCCTTAACACACTTCTTACAGGCATACAGGATCCTTCAAGTGTTAATACTTCTAACACAATGTTTTCCCAAGTGTAGGCTCAGGATCCTTAGCCCCAAAATATATTGCTTGAAAAGGGGATTCCATGGTTATAAAAACTGGGGAAATAAACAATATTCTCAGAGATTTGTCATGCACGTTAGTACACGAAAATTCTGAGAAAGTCTATAGGGGAAAACTACAATTTTGTTTAATACGGGGTTTCTCAAAATTGTATGACGATGGAAACGTTTTGGCCCAGAGTAAACTATAGAGTTAGTACTCTGGAGGAGCTCCTGGGGCAGGGGCGGAAATGCAGGCCTATGGAAAGAGCAGGCAGCACTTGAGCACATGATCTCAATGAAGCCAGAGTTATCTCTGCTGTGATGTGAGTAGGGCAAGAAAAGCCAGAGGAGCTCCTTGCACACTCAAATTGTGGGGAGCCCAAACACCATCCTACCCCCGTGAGTCTCGGAAAGACAATGGCCCTGCTGACCTATACTTCCCATTAAGGCTGCAGACAAGCTATTCTCAGAGAAGGCAATGGCACCCCACTCCAGTCCTCTTTTGCCTGGAAAATCCCATGGACGGAAGAGCCTGGCAGGCTTCAGTCCATGGGGCCGCTAAGAGTCGGACACGACTGAGCGACTTCACTTTCACTTTTCACTTTCGTGCACTGGAGAAGGAAATGGCAACCCACTCCAGTGTTCTTGCCTGGAGAATCCCAGGGACGGCAGAGCATGGTGGGCTGCTGTCTCTGGGGTCACACAGAGTCGGACACGACTGAAGCGACTTAGCAGCAGCAGCAAGTTACATGCTTTGCATAAAGCTGGGCTTGGTAAATGTTAGTTAACTGATGTACTTGGGGGAAAAGGCTAGAAAAGAGGAAAGGGAAGGCTAGCCTTGAACTTCTGGATAATCTGTTTTTATTATTTTAAATTGATTGATGATTGCTTTACAGTATCAGCTTGATTTCTGTCACACATCAACATGAATTAATCACAAATATACATGTTTCCCCTCCCTTTTGAGTCTCCTCCCACCTCCCACCTATCTAGGTTATTACAGAGCCCCAGTTTGAGTTCCCTGAGTCATAGAGCAAATTTCCATTGGCTATCTATTTGCATATGTTAGTCTGTTTTTTAAAACCTGGGAATTAATTCCTTCATCAAGTAGGCTATACCCATGTGACATGTATGTACTTGGTGCTAGGGATTCGATGGTGACTGTCATGTCTTCCCATGTGGAGTTTATAGTCTAACAGGGAGAAAGGCATTAATAAATATCACACAAGCAGCAACATAGATGGACCTAGAGACTATTGTAATAAGTGAAGTATATCAGATAGAGAAAGATAAATATCATATGATATCACTTATGTGTGGAATCTAAAAAAAATGATACAAATGAACTTATTTATAAAATGAAGCATGTACACCTGTGGTGGATTCATGTCAATCTATGCCAAAACCAATACAGAATTGTAAAGTAAAAATTAAAAATAAATAAATAAATTTAAATTAAAAAAATAAAATAAAATAAAATAATCAAAAAAAAATGAAGCAGACTCACAGACATAGAAAACAAACTTATGGTTAGGAGTTTGAAATTCACATATACTCACTATTATATATAAAATAGATAATCAACAAGGATTTACTGTATAGTGCAGGGAACTCTATTCAGTATTCTGTAATAACCTGAATGGGCAAAGAATCTGAAAAAGAATAGAGAATGTAAATGCCTGTGGGCTTCCCTGGTGGCTCAGTGGTGAAGAACCTGCTTACCAAAGCAGGAGATATGAGTTCGATCCCTGGGTTGGGAAGATCTCCTGGAGGAGGAAATGGCAACCCACTCCAGTATTCTTGCCTGGGAAATCCCATGGACAGAGGAGCCTGGCGGGCTACAGTCCATGGGGTCACAAATGCGACTAGCAACTAAGCAACAATAACAACAGCATAACTGAATCACTTTGCTGTACATTTGAAACCAACACAGCATTGTAAATTAACTCTACTTCAGAGTATTTGTGTGACAAAATGTATAAGCAGCAATGAGTGCTGTGAAGAAAATATGGTGCTATCAGAGAACATCTCATAGAGAAAATTGACCAGTCACAATCACATCTTTGGAAAGAGAGACTTTTTCTTTTTGAGATATCACTGATATAGAACATTGTATTAGTTTCAGTTGTAAACATAAGGATTCAGAATAGGTATATATTGCAAAATGATCACCACAACAAATCTAGTTAATGTCTATCACCACATGTAGTTAACAGAATTTCTTTTTTTGTGTTGAAAACTTTTAAGATCTACTCTCTTAGCAACTTTCAAATATCTAATACAGTATTATTGACTATAGTCACCATTCTGTACATTACGTCCCCAGGACTTGTTTATTTTATAACTAGTACTTTGTACCATTTAGGCCACCAGCCCCCTCCACCGCCATGCTCTGTAGCTGAGTTCTTTTTTTTCAGTGATTATTTTTTGAGCCCACAAATAAGTGAGATCATGTGGTATTTGGCTTTCTCTGTCTGATTTATTTCACTTAGCATAATGTCCTCAAGATCCATCCATGTTGTCATTAATAGCAACATTTCTTGTTTGTTTTTTTTTTTAGGGCTAATATTGTGTTGTGTATCTGTTGTGTGTTTATCCATTCATCACTGGACACAGGTCGTTTCCGTGTCTAGGCTGTTGTAAGTAATGCTGCAGTGAACATGGCATGTATCTTTTGGAATTAGTATTTTTGTTTTCTTTGGATATATACCTAGGAGAGGAATTGCTGCATCATACGGTAGTTTTGTTTTTGGTTTTCTCAGGAACCTCCATACTGTTTTCCATAGTGGTTGCAACACTTTATATTCCCACCAACAGTGCACAAGTGTTCTGTTTTCTCTGAATCCTCACAAATGCTTGTTATTTCTTGTCTTTTTGATGATAGCCATTCTGACTGACAGATGTGAGGTGAGATCTCATTGTGGTTTTGATTTGCATGTCCCTGATGATTAGTAATGTTGAGCATCTTTTCATGTGCCTTATATCCTTTACCTTGCTTACCAACCATCTATATGTCATTAAAAATTTTTTTTCTTCAGATTTTTTGCCAATTTTTTAAATGGTATTTTTGTTGTTGTTGTTGCCATTTGGCTATATGAGTTCTTTATGGATTTTGGATATTAGCCCATCATCAGATATATGATCTAAAAACATTTTTTCCCATTTCTTTCTTTCTTTCTTTGTTGTTGTTGTGCTTTTTAGCTTGATATTGTCCCTCTTGTTTATTTTTACTTTTATTGCCTTTGAATTGGGAGTTAAATCAAACAATCATAGCCTAGACCACTGTCAAGGAGCTTACTTACCCACATGTATTCCAGGAGTTTTATAGCTTCAGGTCTTACATTCAAGTCTTTAATCCATTTTGAGTTAGTTTTTGTGCATGATGTATGTATGATAGAGGTCCAGTTTCCTTCTTTTGCGTGTGCCTATCTAATTTTCCCAACACAATCTACTGAAGAGACTATCCTTTTCCCATTGTACATTTTTAGCTTGTCATAAATGAATTGACCATATATATGCATGGGTTTCTTTCTGGGCTCTCTATTCTGTTCTTTTGATCTGTATGTCTGTTTTTATGCTATTTACCCTACTGTTTTGATTACTATAGCTTTATGGTAGAGTTTAAAATCAGGAAGCATGATGCCTCCAGCTTTGTTCTTCTTTCTCAGTATTGCTTTGGCTACTCAAGGCCTTTGTGGTTCCATACAAATTTTAAGATTGTTTGTTCAATTTCTGTGAAAAATGGCAGTGGAATTTTGGTAGGGATTATATTGAATATGTAGGTTGCTTTGGGCCATTGGGCCATTTTAACAGTATTAACTCTTCTAATCCATGAGCACAGAATATCTTTCAGTTTACTTGTGTCTTCGTTTCAGTTTCTTTCACTAATGACTTATTGCTTCACTGTACATGTTTTTCAACTCCTTGGTTGAACTTATTCCTAGGTATTTTAGTCTTTTCGATGCACTTGTGTATGAGATTGTCTCCTTAATTTCTCTAGTTCATTATTAGTGTGTAGAAATGCAACAGATTTTTGTATATTGATTTTTGTATCCTGTCACTTTATTGAATTCATATAGTCTACATCTTTTGGTGAGGTCTTTAGGATTTTCTATATATAATATTACATCATCTGCCAGTTTTATTCTTCATTTACAATTTGGATGCCTTTTATTTTATTTATCTTTGCTTAGTTGCTCTGGCTAGAACTTTCAGTAAGTACCATGTTAAAGAAAAGTGGTGAGAGTGGGCAAAGCAATGCCTTTTATGAACAAGTGAGGAGCTGAGAACCACCTTCAAGAAGTGAGAATGGGAAGTTGGGATGGGAGGAAGTTCCAGGCAGAGAGATGAAACTGGACTTTTTAGAGCAAGAGAGAGGGGGAAATGAGGCTGAGAAGGTAGCAAAGGCCAGCTCATTCAGCAGCTTGTAGGCCAAGTTAAGAAATTTAATCATGGGCTGAGAGCCATGGAAGCCAGGTAAAGTTTAACCTGGGTATAATAAGATGTTCATTTTCAAGGGTCCTCAATGTCCCTGACTACGGAAATGACTGCTGGGAGTCAGAAGGAAAGCCCAGACACTGCCTGAGATTGTTGCAGAAGTCATGTGAGAGACATTGTGGATTGAAGGAGGGAGTTTGCAGTGGGGGAGTGGAAGGGCCCTGTAGGGTCAAGGATGAAGGTCAGGTTTCTAGCTGGTGTAAATGTGTTACCAAACCAAACTGGGTTTTCCCCGCTCACATCCAGTGAAGCCAGTCTATTGATACCAGGTTGTAGTGAAGGGAAGTGCAGGCAACAAGCAGGGAGTATGAGTGGTTAATGCTCAAAAGACCTACTGGCTTTCAGGGAAAGCTCTTTCAAGATAGGGCTCTAGGGTGCATGATCAGCTTGTGGGCCTTCTGATTTGTTGGTGGTAAAGTAACCTGGCCTCAGCATCATCAATCTTCTGCTTCCAACCAATCTAGGGTCTATGTGCTTGTGGTTAACATACAGTTAACTTCTTCCAGCTGATGGGAGTTTCAGTATTTGCAAAATAGCTCAAGGATATGGCTCAGAATATTATCTACAGTCCAAGAGGGGGAACAAAAGGTCCTTGACATTGTTCAGGGACTAAAGTATTGTCATTTTGTCTTGCTTGCTTGTTTTCCTTTGTTTTTGCATTTTCTCACTCCTCTGATTGAATTTGCTTGTTGGAATTCCGGGAAGGCCTAAAAGGCTCAAGTTCTTCTATAAACAAGAGGCAGGCAGAGGACATGGTGGGGAGAGGGTCTCTCTCGGCAAGGGCCCACAGGGTCCTGCTTGGTTATGACCCTCCGTTTCCCTTGATATTCCTCAATCTTGAGGGGGAACGGGTGCAGAACAAGAAAGGGAATAAGGTTCTGGATAGAGAGGGTAATCATAAACTCGGTTTTAGGGGTACTTGGTTTTACATGGATGGAGGGTGGTACTGTCCATTGAGATAGGACCTGGAAGACTGGGTATGGGCGAGGATCATGAGTTGTTTTTGACATTTTCTGACGGACAGCTGGAACTGCTGAGTTGGGGCGATGGGGTGGGGGGGTCACCCCCCTATTCCTTCACGCCGCCATGCGTCACCCTGGGCCCTGTTCCTAGCACGCCCGGCTCCTTGTGCTTGCTTGGGCTTCCCTGATAGCTCAGTTGGTAAAGAATCCGCCTGCAATGTGGGAGACCCTGGTTTGATTCTGAGGTTGGGAAGATCCCCTGGAGAAGGGAAAGGCTACCCACTCCAGTATTCTGGCAGTTCCACTCCAGTATTGTATGGAACCACAAAGGCCTTGAGTAGCCAAAGCAATACTGAGAAAGAAGAACAAAGCTGGAGAATTCCATGAACAGTCCATGGGGTCACAGAGAGTTGGACACGACTGAGCGACTTTCACTCACGTATATCTAAGACCTAGTGGGGGAGGTATGGTTAGACCATCAGAGGGTTAATGGTTGGGTGATGCTAACTGCTGCTGCTGTTAAGTTGCTTCACTTGTGTCTGACTCTGTGTGACCCCATGGACGGCAGCCCACCAGGCTTCCCCATCCCTGGGATTCTCCAGGCAAGAATACTGGAATGGGTTGCCATGATGCTAACTGCAGGTCTGCGTATAGAGGAGGTCACCTTTGGTGAGAAAGGAAAGAGAGCCCACTTGTAACTTGAATGCCTTAAAGACATGGTGGAGGAAGAGGAGGCAGGAAGAAAAGAAAAGCAGGAGTTTGTTGTGTCAGAAACCTCATGATTGATACAGTCAAACGCTGCTGCATGGGTTCATTTCTGATTCAGACTGAAGCACGTGCAATGGGTAACCTGATAAGGAGGTCATTGCTCGACCTTAGCAAGTATTGTTTTGCTGGAGTGAAGGTAATAGACACTAGGATGGAGTGAGCACGGAGCAAGAGGCAAGTGGAGATATGGTGAGGACCCTTCCTAAAGAGGCTTGTCTAAGAGGAAGACCATATTTCATTTCTGACTTTGGCCCTAACTATTTAAGCAACCTCACTTATATCTGGCTCTCAACCCTTAGAATCAAGACGATCACACTCCACTGTGTATAGAATGGTCAATGTGTTTTCCTTTCAGTCATTTGCAATTTTCTTGTGTCTCCCAAGAGAATCTTGTTGATGGTGATTCTAGTTTTAAGACTCATTGCGTGTATTTATTATACTACATGACCTCCACCACTACCACCAAATGAAGCAAACCAAATGCTTTATCTGCTGTTGAAAAGGTTTGGACTCACCAGTATATGGTTACTATATCATCTCTGTTTTGGCATCTTCCTAATGAATTTTGAGGGAAAATTCTGACTAAATTCTACCCTAAGCACTGACTTTATGATTTGAATCTCTATAAGACACACCCCCACCTCTGGTGACTAAGATCTCAAGTGATTTAAGAGATCTCAGAGCAGTAAATACTGGTTTGCAACGAAGCTTTGCTTTTTACATCAGTTTCCCTTTAAGCAACTTATTAGTTCAGTTGCATGAAAAAAAAAATTAAAGTTTGGGTAGACTGTGTCATATGATTGTTATTCCCCTTAATGATAACTTTCTCCCTCTCCACCTCCCTAAAAGGAAGTCGCTGGAGTTAGAGTTGGAAAAGTACCTAAAACACATTTCTGACATTTATTTTATGACCGAGAACAGTGATTTGGTATTTGACCCAAGCACACTTGCCTGTTAGTGGGCGAAAGCGGTTCAGGAAAAATTGAACTGCAAATAGGAAGTTCTACTGAATGAATCTCTGTGACAGTATTAGGGTGAGGGTTTGCTGCAGAAAAGAGGAGTGTTGGTATGAGAAAGACAAATGATTCACTTCTTAGTTTGTTATAGTCTGAGATTCTGCAAAAGGGGATCGTCATAATATTAGTGGTTTTAAAGTTTCTTGCAGTCAGAAAGAAACAAGGCTACATACTTAAATAGAGGGGAACATCAAGTTAGAATTTATGGGGCAGTTGCAAATCCACATAGAAGGAGTTTGGAGTGGCTTCCAGAAACTACTGAGATTTTTTGACATTCACATGTACATACACAACTCTAGGAGTACCTGCAAATTTGCAGAGGACTTTCTGGCATAATAGAATTCAAGGCACTGGACTTTGATCCAAAGTAAATTAGACAGTAACTATGCTGGGAGTCACAAGGCAAGTCTCCATAAGGAAAGGAGTTTTTTTCCTTCCTTTGTTTTAACCTTTTCTTGTAGCTACCTTAATAGAGTATATATAGGTCTAAGAAAACTAACTGAAACTAACTGAAATGGATTATTCTGAAAGAAAAGGGAAAGTTCAAAAAAAAACAAACTGTTTTTCACTGGAGCTCTTTTGACGAAAGCACACAATTACTGGAAGTCCTCTTTGCCCCAGCACATGAACTCATTGTGAGAATGTTTCTTGGGTGTTTTTTTTTTTTTTTTTAATGACTGAATCAACATTTGACATAGTGGTGGCATTCTTTCCCTTAACAGATTATTTACAAAAGTTTGAATTCTTGTGTGCACTGAAGTTATGAGACTAGAGGAAACCAGCTGGGATAGAGACATACTGTCCTCCAGTCATCCGGTGCTTAACACAGAAGTTCTAGTCTGTTTCCTTTCATGTGCAGGATGTCTGTGAATTCAGAGCACTCAGACTAGGTAAGATTGGGTCAGCTTTCTGATCCTCCGTTTCCTGATCTGTAAAATGAGGGGACCATATTGGTTGAGCTTGCTGATTTCACCTGACACACAGCCTGTATAACCCTTTCTCCTTGAGATGGGGCTAGGGCTCGTGAATGTGATGGAATAACACTTATCCCAAGCTTACACAGAGGAAGGGATTTTGCATATGTGATGTTTCTTTTTCAAAAAATATGAATTTGGCTGCACCAGGTCTTAGTTGTGGCACTCAGAATCTTCACCCTTCATTGCAGTATGTGGGATCTAGTTCCCTGACCAGGAATCGAACCCAGGACCCCTGCACTGGGAGCACAGAGTCTTAGCCACTGGACCACCAGAGAAGTCCCCAGATGTGACGTTTCTAATCAGTTACCTTTGAGTTCATCAGAAGGGAGATTGTCCTGGGCGGGTCTGATCTAATCAGGTGAGCCCTTGGAAGTGGACCTTTATCCAGCTGAGCCTCCATGGAGGACTCAGGTGACTTGACAGTTTGATTTGTCTTGTGAGACGTTATCCAGAGAACCTAGCCATGGTGTACCAGACTCAGCCACGTGAACTAGGAAATAATTTGGGCTGCTTTAAGATGCTGAGTTTATCGTAATTTGTTACATGGCCATAGCTCAGATGGTAAAGAATCCGCCTGCAATGTAGGAGACCCAGGTTCGATTCCTGGGTTGGGAAGATCCTCTGGAGAAGGGGATGGCTACCCACTCCAGTACTCTTGCCTGGAGAATCCCAAGGACCGAGGAGCCTGGTGGGCTACTACAGTCCATGGGGTTGCAGAGTTGGACATGACTGAGTGACTAGCACTTTCACTTTACTTTTAATAGAAAACTGACATGATTTGATTTCATTAAATACAACTCCTTGAGACTATGGCTATGGCTAGACTATGGCTGAGACAACTAGTAGCTGCCCCCTGCTAGGTGCCCTTCTATAGACTGATGGATAAACCTCTTTGACAGTTGATGAGGCACAACACGGCCCTCCATCAAAGTAAACAGGACATTAACCTGTACCTTTCAAACCTTTTTCAATGAGGTCTGTCTGTAGCTTAGAATACCAAGAAACTTTTCCAGCCGAGGGTCCTGAGTGGTTATTTGTACTTTGTCAACTTTGCTTCTCAAGTATGCTATCTTCTCTCCTCTTCCTCTCTTGCTGTTTAGGGAATGTGGAGTTATCAGACCTGTCCTTCAGTATGGTAACCTGATGCTCAGTCGAGGCAGTTTTGAGTGGTTGTAACAAGCAGTGGACTTGGGAGACTAGTTCAACTCTTGGCTCTGAAACCAACTAGCCTGTGACCTTGGGAAAAAGGATGAGTTCTCAGGCTTTTGGTTTCCACATCTGTAAAACACATGATCTTATCATGTCTTCTCACTGTTCAAATAAAGGCACATGAACAACTGGTAGCTGCAAGCATCACTCAAATTCTCAAGTCTACAGAGACTTGAAAGGGTACATGATCTCATTTCTGTGGGTCAGGGAGATGTTCCTTTATATTCTTGCCAGCTGAACCAGTTGTGTCAAATATTGTAACATGTGCCAGAGATTAGTCTTAGTGTGGCAGGGGACCTGAGAGGGGTAGGGAAGAGGATCTTTGGACATCACAGGGAAGTAATTATAGTCAGTGTTAAAGATGGAATTGTCATGAAGATATAAAGGATCCTATGCAATATTTTTATGGAATTGTTACAAATATAGGGGGAAACTGTTCTGGGTGGAATATTGTGGTTTAGGGTGTGGGTGCGGTGTTGTGAGGGGTCTGGGTGCCATGGTGGAAGGAAACGTCAAAACAAGCCTTCCTCTGCCTGGTGGGGGATACTCCTTCACAGGGTTCAAGGCAGCCAATCTTCACTGGCTTTCTCCATGTGTCCCTTCACCTAGAAAGCAGAATTCAGTGATGGACCAAGAAAGGGCTAGAACAAAACAGGGAAAAGCCTGGGGCACTGACATGTGGCTTTGAGTGAGATGGGATGTTCAGGATGACCAACCCCAGTGTGAAAAGCTCTAGGGGCTGGGAAGGAAGGTGGTGGAGGCACCATCAGCAGAGCCAAGCAAGCCTCTCCAGGGTGGCTTTAAATGCAAGATCTCCTTCCTCTCACACTCCTCTTGGGAAGTAGTCCTCTGCAGGCACTTGAGGATGAGGAAACTGAGGCGGAAAGGTTAATGAACATTCCTGAGTCACGCAGGAATCAAATGTCAATGAGGGGACTAGAACCCAGAACCCTCACTGCCTACTACCCCCGCCCCAGTCGAGACAGATGGGAGGATTTCCGTTCTGTGCTCATGGTCCAGGGAGAAAAAGGGGAGCCCTGTGCTTCTGAGGACCCATGTGATGCTGACATCAAGAAACCTCAAGTTGCTAGTAAAAATCTAGAGAGCTGGGTGCTGTAAAGTAACTGATCTTTTTCTAGCTCTTCTGATCCCTAGAAAACTGTCTTTTGGGAAAGGTCACACACTCACTGTCCCAGGTAGGTACAGGGCTCCCTCATAGGTTACTGGTCTTAGTGGCTTTATTTTTAATTTCTCAGGTGGTTTTCTCGCTTTTGCAGTTTAGAAGATGGACCTGTCCTTTTGGTTCTGTTTTATGGAGCTGCACTTGGGAGTTGTGTTTTCCAGTGGCGAGGAGCCCACACACTCCCCAGGGCCTTTGCGGTCCCCATCCAGGGCTGCCCCCACCCCCAGCCGCTCTGATGCCCTCTCACAGGGACTTCCTGCCATGTGCCCAGCAGCCAGGCAGGCAGGTGTGTGGGTACTAGGATGGGGGATGTGGGGCAATTGTCACTTGGGTGGCCGCTCTAGTGGTAGGTTCCACGATGGAGGCCCAGCTGTGACAGTGAGGCCAATGCTGAGTCAGGAAAATGGAGAGCAGCCCTGAGCAGCAGACCCTGACCCTGGGCGATAAGAAACAAGACACAGTGAGGTTGGGTTCTCCCGAAACCACAACTGTCTTTGGAATTCTGCAGTGCCCTCCTTATAAAAAGGTAAGCAGGTCCAGGAGAAATTAGTGTGATCTTTGAAAGGTCAGTGTGAGCCTGAGCATTGATTTTTTAAGATGCTTTATGAATTAGAGACCAGAGGTTTTTCCTGATGATATTTATTGCATAAATGTAATTATTTTTCTAAAACATATTAAAATAGAAAGCATGTTCTTTTGATCAATTTATACAAAGAAAATACCAATATAGTAATAAAAATACTGAAAATATATGAAAAGCACCAGAACATTAGAGAAATTACACTGGCAACAATTCTAGGAATATATTTTTTTTCGCAATTGTACAATAAAGTGCTATTAAATCCAGTCAAAATTAGTGGCAAGATATAAAAACAGTTATGGTATATTATGAAATTTGAGGCTAGGTTTACCAGCAATTGTATTTTTAGGCTACTTGCCTATAATGATACTTCATTAATGTTTTCATGGAAACTCTGTGAATTTCCATTCCCAAGTGAAAACAATCTAAATCTAAATGTTGGTCCTTGGTAATCTGGTCATAAACAGGTAATGACATATTAAAAAATAATTATAGAGTACTCAAAATAATCATACAAACGTGATTAAATAAAATCAAAGGAAGACAGAGTAAAATCAAATATAAAAATATGTAACCAATCAAGACAAGTACAAAAGTTTAGATACCTTTGATTTTATGGTTAATTTTCAGTACATTTTGCTTAGTCACATTTAATAGACACACAAATGTTAATATGTCATTCAATTCAACTGGCCAGACATCAGGGAAACACATTTTAGTGAGTTTATGTAATTTTCACATGAAACATTATACATTTCCAATTTTGACTATTTCCACATTATTTGCAAAAGAACAAAACACATAGACAATTTGGGATTAGATTATAGTAAAGCCAGCGATCTACCATATAAGGGGAAACTGCTGTGCACACAGGGAGAAACTATGAACAGTACTTAGGGTGGACTGCAGTCACTTTCACGTCTGGAGGTGACAAACTGAAACAGAAAAACCCAAATTAAGACAAAGTATCAGACCAGTATCCATTTAAGGTTTTATTTCCTAGGCCAATTTTCAAGGAAGTCTCTCTCTTCATTCTTCATAATGCCATTTTGGATTCATCAAGTTCTCAAGATGAAAGCCGCCAACACTACAACCTCAGAATAAAACATTCTCCAAACGTGGCTCAATCACAACTCAAAATTTATTTTACAGACCATTTTTTGTCTTTCATATAAAGTAGATTTACATGTGAAGCAACAGGGACCCAAACTGGTTATATTGATGAGAAAACAAACTACTTTTATTAGGCTCTGCTCCTGCGAGGTGTTTCATGTTAGGAATTGAGGAACTGTCCTCAGTATTGCTGTTGACAAAGGTGGAAGATCAAGTCAGTTAACCTTGGTCTGAAGGTAGGACAGTCGATCACCAAGTAATATTTTTCACTTCTAAAATGGAGAACTGACAACCCAAGTTTCACTTTTTTTCCCCACCCTCTTAAATACTCCAGTCTTTTGTCAAGTTCCCCTCTCATGCCTGATTTTAACAAGAAACTGAAATGTAAATGAATTATACTGCTAGGCATCTTTTTCAAAAATTAACTTTTCAAAAAATGTTTATCTAACTCCTTTCATTTAGAAAAGAAGGTGAAGATGGTCCAATGGAGGATCAGGCCTTTCTAATAGGGGAAGCAAAAAGGTATGTGTCCAGCCAGAGAGCAACATGAAACTGCATAAAAAGGACTGGAGAGGTTCTCCTTCCAGATGTTACTGACAGATTTCAGAGAAAATCCAACCAGACTTAATTCCCCAGTCCTACCTCAATGAGAATGTGATTGTTCAATACAAAGTCTGATATTAATAAAAGGCAGGCAGGCCTTTAAGGAAGATGGATAGGAAACAAAGGCTAAAGGTGGTTTGGCATTAAGTAGTTGTACATTCCAAAAGAACATCAACTAGCACGTGTTAGTAGTTCTCAAAATGACAAAGTCCTGGTTACAGAAATGACTCTGTATAAGTACTCTTTTTTTTTTTTCAATATACATTGTTCTATATACACAGTATAGAAAAACTAAGTTGGCTCAGCTATAGTAACTGTTTAAAAAAAAAAGCAGATGACGTGTTTTGGCTGCAACAAAGCAAGCTACTTTTCTGTTCAGCTAACATATACATACATACATATATATATAAACATATATATATATGTATATATATATATATATGATAAAACAAGCTTTAAAAGTATTCAGGAGGGGAAAATAAATTATCTCTAAACTATTAAGTCACACAACAGATATGCCTTTACTTACTTGACTAACTACCCATAGACTCTCATAATCAATCTCTTCAGTGTTTGCTTATTCTACTAGTTTATTTCAAGAATGTTACAATTCTGCTCCTAAATGCCGTACATCTCCTTGGTGGAAGCACAGATGTGCGACACTTGGAGCGTGGTGGTGAAGTTTGGAGTCTTACACTCCCACTAAGGCCCACTTCTTTAACTGTACAACAGATAGAAAAAAGAAACCATAAAGGTAAGCGAGAGCACAGTTAGGGCAAGTAGCAGCTGCTGGAACCAGATACATTGTTGGACTTGGTCTTCAAGCTTCCTAGTGTGCGCTACCAAACGACTGAGCTGAAGAGGGAAAAGAGGATGAAAGGTATGCATCAGTACATTAATCATGTGCGTGACAAACGAATATCAGAAACCCCACAAACAAGTACGGGAGAGTCCATGCACTCTGAGAGGCTGGGTGGAAAGGCAATGAGGAATTAGCCTTGGCTGGTGAGGAGATGTGCCTCTCTTTATTCTTGTTTTGAAAAGGTCTAATTTTCAAGTTGAGAAAGGAGCGAAGCTATGATTTCCTGGAGGTACTGAAACCAACTCTTCAGAAAGAGGCCCTCCACCTTTTTCAAATGTAAATGCACTACATGGTACCTTTTCTGGGAGATGTTTTTCGATGAGCTTTCAGAAAGAAACAGCTCTCTGAAAGTAACTCAACGCTTACCATTTCTGATCTGGTTTCCCTTCATGAACAGGAGAGCATTTCTGTCATGTCTATGCCAAAAGGTTTCCTTATGTCAGTGGGGAAAAATGGATTTCTGATATTGATTAACATTAAGGACTGTTTTAGTTGGGAAGAACGAACACTTACCTGATGGCAGAGGTCTTCGCTGGTTTTAACTGACATGTTAAAGGCGTGATCTTTCCATGTAAGACTAGATGGTTTACAGCTCTCAACAATATGGCATCTTAACCTATGAAAATCCAAGGGAAACGTAACTTCTTAAAGCTGTTAATGAATTATTAAAAAAGTAAAATATAAGGTGAAAAAAAGTAAACACAGAAGTGTGTGTCACAGAGGGGAAAGCATTCACTTCTCTGCCCAGAGATACCTAAGGGAGCCATTCAGTGTGTATTTATCTTTGAAGGGCAGCAGAATTTGTCATCCCCTCAAAGTATGCCTCTGTGGCACATGGTTTATCTTGAGCTGGTTATTCTCTAAGAAAAAGCAGACACAGGAAAAGTTCTGGAAACTGAATCAGTTCAGCTCAGTCGCATTTGACTCTTTGCAACCCCAGGGACTGAATAGTAGTTACCTTTTTGTGAGAGACATTTACAGTTTACACAAGAAGTCGCCTTCTCTATAGCAGAAAGAGGAGGATGACTCTAAACCTTTGGAAACTCTTATCAGTGGAGAAGGTGGGGACTTAAGTGTGTGGGACCACCTTATCTGTGTATACCATGCTTGTCCTGCTCACCTCCCAGTCCCTCGCCCCTAACATCATCTTTTATCTTTAGTTGGAGATGATATTTAAGGTGATGTCATGGGCCACTTCAGGGAGTTTCAGTTTTCCTGGGTATCCCTCCAGTGTACAGGAATTATACATGCTATTAAATTTCTGTTTTTTCTCCTGTTTTCTTCTATTCATCTGTCTATGATTATGCAGGCTAGGGGATGTCTCAGTCAAGAACCCAGAAAAGTAAAGGGTGAAGTCTTTTTCCTCTCCTACAGGTTGGCAATCTCCCATGGGACCTGCCGGGACACCATTCTCACTTGGGACCCTGCAAATGAGATCCTGGAATACGGAAGAAGCCAGAGAGGGTAAGGATTCTTACCACAGTCCTCTCTCCCAAATTTCACTCTGGGGGCAGCTGAGAGACGAAGGTAAACATTTTACCTTGCCCCTTCTTTTCCAAATAGAGATTAGCAGGAGAAGATATGTGTCAGCTAGTTCCTTAGGTGTCATGACTGGTAGAGACTTTTGTTTTCAGGACTTCTGTTTTCTACTGGTCCTTTTTCCTCCCAGAGATGGTTGTTGTTTTATCTCTGTCTTTTGTGGTGTTTGGCATAAGGAGAACCACAGGACAGGTGAGACTTTTTGTTTCATTCTGTCCTGAGAGCTTGGCTTTACAACCAATGAGAGTATTCTCTCTGGTCGCTGCCAGCTAGATGATGCTCATATCTACATGCATCTCATGACCAACTGCATAGGCTGGGGATCCAAGACACAAAGTGATAAGTGGCCTTCTCTGATCCTTCCAGCTGTTGTGGGAGTTTGGCATAAAGGGCCCTTGTCCTTGCAACCTTGCCTCCTTTAGTACGGGAGAAGTCCTGTTCCTACAGCGCCCACCCGGTGTCACAGATGAGGAGGTTTGTAACTGAATTGATTATCACATTCTTGTGAGAAACTGGAGACACTTCTCATGACACTGTCCTTAGCACATGTAATAGTGAAGGTCTTGGCTTCCTCAGGCTAACTCTGTGGTGAGCTTTCTGAATTTTGTGAGGGCTGCATCTTTAAAAGCACCCCATTTTGGGATGCCTCTTGCATCCATGGTTAAGCCATCAAAAGGCTTATTGGTGTGGGTTGCTATTGAAAGTAACATAAGATTTTACTTGTCAATGGCCAAATGATGGATCTTTTGAATTGGAGAAACTTTTGTGTTTAACATGTTTCAGAGCTCTCATCCTAAACAATTACCTTCTTTGCTATCTAGGGAAAGACTAACTTGAAAGGAGGACATGAAAGAGTACGGCAGTCAGCTTAGGGACATCCTTAGCAAGATGAAATGACAAAGTTCTTTTTACCTCCACTTTTAGAACATATCTATCAAATTTAGAGAAGAGTTAAAGATCAGTTCCCCACTCCCAGGGACCTTGATTGGCTGTGCAGGGGTGTTCTTAACATCCACAATTATACTGTAGTTATCACATATACCAGATGGCCCCCTGGGGAAAACAGGTACACTCACACAGGAAATACGACCACAATTCCTCCCAAATTATCAGGAAATGGATAAACCAATATTCAGAGGCTGATAGAAGCAATAGTAAGGGCTTTCCCTACCCCCTCCCTGAAGGTGAATTGGTCCAAGGCTGAACTGTGCACTCAGAAAAAGGAGAGTATTCAAAGGCCTTGTTGAATGCTTTATCTGAACTTTGTAAAGCATGCTGCATTAAGCCCTGAAACTCCAGAACACAGAAATCATTTGATTTCCATCTTAATTGGAAATCTTCTCCCTGATATAAAGCAAATTGAAGAAAATGTAGTTGGATGGGCAGGTCAGTCCCTTGATATCATTCAGGCTGCAATCCAATGTTTTGAGGCATTAAAAGCAACTGTCTTTGTCCTGCAAATCTTAACAAAGCCAGAAATTCAGCTCTAGAAGCAATTCAGTGTTTTATCCTAACCAGTTTGAAAACTTGCCCTATTTATTAATATCTCGAAATACCTGTAGGCATTGTCAAAGACCAGGACACTGGAAATAGAACTGTTCTGTACTTGGAAAAACTTATATCAGAGGTTTAGAGTAATTACCATATTACGCAAAGTACCCCCAAAACTCCAGGCAAAAAACTTAAAGACACTTTCTCAGTGCCTTTGTGATGTAAATTTTCTGTCCCCACCTTCTTTAGGACATGATAGCCAGCTTTTAGAAATGCAAATTCTCGGAAAATGATTCTCATCAGAAGGCAAAAAAGGAGTTATTTTGAAACTGGACAAATGAAAAAACATACATATACATATATATATATATATATATCAGTTAAAAAATATATCTTAGCACCCTGAGAAGGTAAACTTACCCCAGCTGCCAGAAACACAATTTGGATTCACCTGTTCTCTTATAAGCTAGTGAGTTTTGTGTTACTGTACCAAAAATCAGGGCTAAAATTTTAGAACCAAAGCTTTAAGATCTCTGTTTGCATCTGTTTACATGTGTTTATATATGTGTTAACAAATGTGTGGTATTTTTCTATCTCTGCATGGTACTGTAAAAACTAATTCATAAAAGTTCTAATTGGCATAAAGAAAAAAAAGTGCTTTTCAAATTAAATATTCCTAGAACTCTCAAATATAGAAACTAACCCCAATTTTTTTTTCAAGTTCACATGATCTGGGATAATTTTTGATAAATAAAAAGCTGGGTTAAGTTTGTTGGTTTAATTCAACAGGCAAATCTTCAGAGTCATCAAGATGAATACAACAAGAGATGCAACTTTTATTCTACCTGGACTTACTACTCAAATAAGCTCATGTTAGCTCTGTTACAAAATCTGTCAGCAAGAAAAACACCTTGGGGTGACGGCTGACACTGTGCCTCGATGTTTTTATGAGTAGACTGAACAATTCTATCTAAATCACTTGACCTAACAAGTCACAGGGATAAAAGTTTGTAGGTGAGCTTTTCAGCACTGAGGATGTTTTATATTTCTTAAAAATAGTTTTCTAAATATCTTTCAT
This sequence comes from Oryx dammah, assembly GCF_014754425.2. Taxonomy (NCBI): domain Eukaryota; kingdom Metazoa; phylum Chordata; class Mammalia; order Artiodactyla; family Bovidae; genus Oryx; species Oryx dammah. The sequence continues at coordinate 119,297,748 of NW_024070207.1, forward strand.
TGCTTGAGAGTTTAGAGTTTTGCTAAGTTAAATGATAGGGAATTAATTGAATGTCTAGGTCATTTCCAAATAAGATAAAATACTGAAACATTACTAAACACAGGTTTATCTACTTTGGGCTTCTTAGTACAGAATGAAAGATATTTGGATACGTAAGACATAGTCATATCTTGTGCCATGTTAAAAAACTATTCTAGGAGGAAACATCTGTTTCTAGAAAGGATGAACTGTATTCATAAATTTGCCAGTTTAAAGAATGCTGGTGTAACAGACTGCAAGTGCTTGTTTGTATTCACTAGAAATTAGTTTCTAAGAGTTATGAAAATTATAATACTAGAAATAAGTATAATAACTCCATATGCAAGAGTTGGGATATTTTTGACTAAGAGAAGTGAAAGTAATTATATCCTAAAGTAAAGCTAGTTATTTCAGAATAGAAAGTAGGAGAATAAAGGACAAACTAAAGGCATATAGAAGGCTGGGAAGAGAGAGGAAGAGAAAATGTTACCTTGTATAGTCAAGAGCGCTAAAATTGAATAAATTTGTTTTAAGGGTTTTAAAAATAAGCTTAATAGTGTAATTACATAAAACAAAATTTTCTTTCATTTATTGGTTAAAGGACAGTTTTATTAGACTACTGGTTTGCCCCCACCAGGAGATTGTGAAAGGTTTTTCTTTACCCTAAGTAATCTGCCTAGAAATTAAAGATTTGATTGTATTAAAATGATCTCCTGTGTTTCTAGTTATCTATCATCAGGTCTTTGATTACTTTAGCAAACAGTCTTTTAAAGATTAAGAGCTAAGTTTTGGTCACAACTATGTGACCATCTGTATTTGCCTTCAAAATTTAACTGTCACTTTGGTTAATTGGATATGTAAATATTGTTCCATAATAATTTATGATTCTATTTAGTCAAGTGTCCAAACCTTTTGATATTTTTGACAAACTTCCCCACATCAAATTCTAAATGAAATCTTTTTGACCTCTAACTAACTTTGGGATTTTCCACAGGGCCTCTGTGGAAAGATGTGTTTTCTCTCATTATAAAAATATATTAAACCACTTAGGCTTATTTGATAGATTAAATTATGTGAGTGAAAGTGTTAGTTGCTCAGTCCTATCCGACTGTTTGTGATCCCATGGATTGTAGCCCGCCAGGCCCCTCTCTCCATGGGATTTCCCAGGCAAGAGTGGGTTACCGTTTCCTTCTCCAGGGGCTCTTTCTGACCCAGGAATCAAACCCACGTCTTCCGCATTGCAGACAGATTCTTTACCATTCGAGCCACCAGGGACACCCCCAATTACGTGAGACACATTGTCAAATAAGAATACTAAGGCTTCTTGATTGTATTTGTAGAGATACATGTTTCATCTTCAAAGAGAGTCACAAAAAGGACTCTAACAAATACTGTAGGATTCAGGTTTCTGATAACTTCAAGACTATAAAACTGAACTGGATAGGAATTTCCAGAACTAATGGAAAAACTGGACTCAAGCAGAGCAAAAATTAATAACATGGAATTGAATGAAGCTGATGAAAATGATTATAATTTTTATGACTTTTGGTTAGAAATACAATGTTCTGTTTCTCCAGATTTAAGGAAAACTTTTTCTCTTAAGGTATCTGTGATTTACTGCAATTTGGTAAATTATACCTTTGTAAGCAGAACTGAGAATGTTTTTCTATACCTGATCCCTCCAAAATCTGGAAACACTTAGTGATATTCTCATTTTCACAGTGACACAGTTATTTGCGTAAGTTCAACGAGAATCTGTTCCCCTTGTAACAGGACACAATTGGAAACATGGTTATATTATCAAGGTTTATGACTCAAATGTCATATTGAAAATGAAATGCATAAAGACAGGTATGAGCAGATGGCTGTAAGGAACTAGAGACACTTGGGGAAAAAACTCACCTGGTACCTTGTTTTCAGACAGCCTTACTAGGGGAGTAAGGAAAGTCACTTCCTTGGCAAGCTCAGGAACCTAAGGATACTTTGGGGACCTCAAGAAGAGAGGAACTTGCCTCAATTGGCACAATAACCTTACTTACCCATGTTTACTGTGCTTTCCCTGACAGCATCTCAGAACTGGCTTTCTTTGGTCTTCAGCTGGAGGTGGTGATGGCCTGCACCATTTGGGTGAGTAACTTAGTTTTCCTAGGTTTCTCCCGCATTTATAGAAGGTGTCCATGTTATAAAACTTCTGTTTCTCTCCTGTGCATCTGTCTTTTATACAGTGGGTCTTAGCCAAGAACTTAGAAGGGTAGAGGAGAAATTATTTTTCCTTTCCTACATCTTCTAGCTTTATTGCACAAAGAACACAATTATACACAGTCCTCAATAACCTATGAGAAGTTTTCTTTTATATAAGGTATTCAATAGAATTCACCCAATCTAAGGATCTGAAGGAAACCACCCTTTCTTCATGGGAAGCAGTGCTCTCACCTGGCCTTCAGTACTAAACCACCAAGTCTCCCTGTTTCTGTAAGTGATGGATTCTCTTTTGACAGTTATAGAACAGCAAGCCATTAGGAACTGATTTACAAAATAAGACAACAAAACAACTCATATGTAACAAGACTAGGAAAAAAAAATGGTAATTTTAAGGTATGGTTTCATAAGCACTTCAAAAGTAGGCCCTCTTGTAATATAACTTGAAATTTAAATATCTAAATACTCCATTTAAAAACACGTCACAACCAGCACGAGCCTTATCTAGGATCTGTGTTCCTTTCTCCCTCTTGACTTAAGGCTGACCTCTATCTGGGTTTTAGGTTTTGTTCCTTCTTTCTCAGGAATTTCATGGTCAGTGATTTACCTTGTAAGGTCAGCTTCTCCTTCTGAAATTGTTCTTACCATGGTTTTAAACAGTACTCAAACAGCTCCCACTAAAAACCCCAAACACAACACATTCTTCGTTCTAAAGATGACCCTGGTCCCGCCTAAATAAGCCAAACCTTCAGGAGACTCTTTACTTATGTTTCTTGGGCAGTTGACTCCTGCCAACTAAACTGATCCTTGTGAGGTCATCAGTGACCTCTATGATGTCATCAGCAGTGGCCACCACTCACATGTCATCTTTGACAGACACTGGTAGCAGTTTGCTCCTTCATAAAACATAACTCTAACCTGGGTTTTGAAGGCGCAGCTCACTTACTGGTTTCCCTCCTGACTCCCTGTATTGTCCTCCTTTGTTTGGCCACTAAATATTCCTCTAGGCTAGGGCTAAGTGTAACTTTTACCCTGTTTCACTGGGGAAAAGTCAGACCTAGCCTAGCGGAAATACAGCTTGTCTTTCTAGACCCTTTCTTATTTTTCTTGTTCTCTTACCTATGAATGACCTGAAAATGATAATCTCGTCCAAGGCATTTCACATCAGGTCAATGTTCTCCCTGTGGTTTTACAATGGTGACCAAGCTCCTCCTCTGGGCCCTGCTTCCTCTCCAACATTCTTTCTTAGTATGGGTCCTCTCACATTCTGTTCCAGTCATTATGTGTTACATAACCTCTTTTTTTGTAGATTAAAATCAACCACAGCCATTAATAGACTTCTAGCTTCTCATCTATAGAGAAAAATAATTACCTATAGCTAACTTTCCCAGGTGGCGCTAGTGGTTAAGAACCCACTTGCCAGTGTAGGAGACATTAAGAGACACGGGTTCGATCCTGGGTCAGGAAGACCCTATGGAGAAGGAAATGGCAACCCACTCCAGTATTCTTTCCTGGAGAATCCCATGGATGGAGGAGGCTGGCGGGCTATAGTCCATGGGGTCACAAAGAGTTGGACACGACAGAAGTGACCAAGCATGCACGCAGCGTTGTCCTACTAACTAACTGAATAAATATGAGTAACACACTTACACCAGTACTAGCATATAGGAGGTTCTATTGAAGTGTCAATATTCTGTCTGCCCACAGTCTATTTTCTACACAGCCTCCCAGAGTAATCCTTTACGTAAGTCACTTACCTCGTGGCTCTGCTCAGCACCAGGTAATGGTTTCTCCTCTTAGAGTCAGCAGTTCTCACTATGGGAATGATTGGGCTCCCTGCTACCCACCTTACTTGATTTAGGCTCCAATGACTTTACTGTTCCTCACACAGGCCAGGAACACAGCTTTTTCATTTGTGGTTCTCTCTACCTGGAAAGCTCTTGTCCCAGTTATCTATGTGGCTTTCTCATTTCCTTCATGTCCTACTCAAACGCCATCAGAGTAGCCATCTTAACTGTCCTCAACTGAGCTTCCTCAATACATTCTGGGCTGCACCATTCTTCAGCGGTGGCGGCGGGGGGGGGGGGGGGGGGGTATACCCTGTGCAGAGGGGTACACTGAGTAGCATCCCTGGTGTCTACCTGCTAGATGCCCACAGCATCCCACTGTCCAGTTATGACCAACAACTGTCCCTTGGGGGGCAAAACTGGGCACACTGGGGGAAAAAAAAGGACCCATAACCACCCTTCTCTTACCTATACATCTTTTTAAGATGTACATGACTTCCATGCATGCACAGATGTACATGTGTAATACGCCTATACAGTCAGGGTTTTCTCCTCTTAAATAGGATAACTGTCATACATATTTTTCTGTGAGTAGGTTCTTTTCTTTTCCTAATACTATATCAGATGTCTTTTTCCTGTATCAGAACAAATAGACGTAGTACACTCTTTTGAATGGCTGCGGAGTACTCCTTAGTGTGGCTGTTCTTGAATGCATTTTGCTGTTACTTTCCTGATGATCATTTAGGCTCTTTTTCATTCTCCACTAGTACAAACAATGCTGCAGCAAACATTCTGGTATATAAAGGGAGCATTCCTACAAAGATTTACTGCTGGAAGAGAAATTCCTGTGCTTGTAGTTTTGACACATCCAGAATCTTGCACTGGCCTGCCAGCAAGTCTCTGGTATTAGCAATCCTAGAGCCACTCCAGGTCCCATTCGCCTGGGCACCCTAGAGCCTTTCAGCAGTTGGGGCCCACAGTGTAAGCCTAGTGTCTGCCAAGTGCAAGAAGGAAGGAATGCCTGCCTAGCCCAGGTAGGCACATCCCTCTTTGGGATTTTTCCCATCACAGTTTGAGAGCTTATGAGTCAAAAAGCGTACCTGTGCTCCATCACTTTGTTTCTAGGAACTTCCTTCCAGAACTGAGTTAATTCTGCTGGACCTGTGCCAGATGTCTGTTCCATTTCTGCAGCCATTACCAGAAAACGGTCTTGGGCAGAGACTGTTAAACCTGCATTCCAAAAGGGCAAGTTAATACATAAACAGGAACCTTTACAAAGGGTTGGGCATGTGGCTTAGGCATTGTTCTAGAAAACAACACTAAGGAAAAATAATAATATGAACTATTGTATAATAGGCGGCTCTCCCATAAAGATGAGGACTTTTGTGGTTTGAAATTCAATTTCAGCTGGCATTAGTTTCAACAAGTTTAGTTGTTCAATTTTTTAAATGAGACTCATTCAACCATCTCGTTTTACAGTTGGCCGGAGTATGGTGAGGTGACTTGCTGAAAGTCCAGTTTCGAGATTCCAGTTGAGCTCTGCTGACTCATCACCCAGCCCTAGGTCCCCCATAAATAGCCTGTTGTGGCCACTCAGGTGACAACTCACCGCCATGGGGAGACACAGCTATATCAACTGATGCACCAGGGTCACAACTGCTATTGCTGGGCTTGACTCTGTACTTTTCTGGAGCAGTTGTTCTCACCTGTTTATAAAGACAGTCACAATAACTTTCATGCTCTTTGGGGGGAAATGGTTTAAAAATGACTTTTAAAAACCAGTTAATAAAGTCTATAAAACCACCTTGGTGGTTAAAATGTATCTTTTCCCATCAACAGGTAAAAAGCACCTCAATTTATTGGGAAGAAACATTCATCAGTCCAACTGTCACTGAGCCTTCCTCTTAAATTAAAAAAATGAGCCCAACTGTTAATTATTAAATTCAAGTGGTTAACAGGATATTTCATATTCAAAAACACAACATACATCAGAATACATGTTACAACAGTGTTTCGAAATTGAAAAACATTAGATAATCAAAGAACATCCAGAAAGTAGATGATTTAAGGAAGTAAAACCTACCATATGGGCAATGGTGGGCTCAGTCCTGTTATACTTACTGTTCAGCATCAGGTTAGTATCCAGTATAAACTATACTCCAGAATATACCACACTTGGGGGGAAATGCACTTTTGATTTTATAGCTTTATTTTTCACTTTTACTTATTATTCATATAATGAAAAAAGGATTTTTTTTTAAATAACAAACATTAAACCCTGGGACTAATTTGGACAGTATCCTATTACTGCATATTATAGACAGATACAGACCTCAAGGGAACATTTTAGATAAGCTCAGAGCTAAAAGGCAGTTTAACAAGCCTAAAAATATCATAAATAAAAACATGCAAGCTCAAAATTATCAATCTTTCAATTTCTACACATAACTTATAAATTATCTTTCAGATATTTACCTTAAATGCCACTATGTTTTTTGTTACATTTGTCAGCACTATCAAAGCTTTCTTCTCTCCTGAGTCTGTACTTCCAAAATACAGTTCTTCTGCTGGGCTACATGGTAATAAAAGCATAAGGCATTGGTATTGCTCAGAAGAAATGACAAATCTAATCATCAGCTTGAAGGGAAATATCTGGTTATGCTCATTTGTATGAAGAGATTTCATCAAAGAAGATTACAAAACAATTACCTAATACATTTTGTATTTTAATCTTACTGACTGAATGAATGCATGCTATTTGAAAAGTCCTATGGTTTCCCCCAAGATCTAAAAGAAAAATAGGCAGGAACAGAAGGGAGAATTAGGAGGATTCTGAATTAGTCCTGTAACCAGCACCATCTTAAGGTTTATTTACTGAAACTCTTTGGCAGGTGACAGATAAGAACCAGAGAAGAAATTGCCACTTCAACTTTACTTAATTACAAACATTAGAATGGGGCACATATCTATACACCAACTTTAAAAAGTCAGAGATATAGTTAAGTAACAGAATAATTCCTGACTATATATAGTTTTTTTCTAAGTAACATAGAAGGAGAATAACATAAGATTTGCTGTGGGAACTACAGGAAAATTGGTCAAAAAATCAGTAAGCTTCAAAATGCAATTTTTACTGTTATTAGCCACTGTAAAGCCCATGATCTAAAATAAAAATGAAAAGACTCAAGCAAAGTTTGTGTAATTTAATTACATGAGCTAAATTTAAATTCCATCAGGTGCCTCTCCAAACAGTACAAAGGACTATGATTTTTAAATAAAAAGGTGAATTTGCCAGATAGCCCTTGACTTCGAGCTCCATCTTTAAACAGACTCATTTTATATCACGAATTGTGTAGAGAACACACATTGTTAAATAAGAGCTCTCCCTGGAGAGCTGTGCCTAGCTTTGGACAAGAGATAAATTGGCATGACTGCTGGCTTCCTTTAAAAACCCACGTGAAATATACCACAGAAAAGATAGGAAGTTTCTGTCTTCAACTGTTCTCAGTACCCAGCACAAAAACTATGAAAAGGTCTGGGGAGACAGAGGCTGGTTAGGTCCCCAGGTCTGTGGAGGAAAAGCACTGTGATTTTCTGGTGGGCATTGCAGAGCTGGCTTTCTCCCTAGCTGGCTCTTCCAGCCATATCTCAATAGCTGTAGCCCAGGAACTAAAGTAGTGACAGGCCTCCAGAGGAAAAAAAACTAGTTTGCAAACTAGTAGAGGGGAAAATGAGGAAAAAAATTCTGAAGCAGGGAAAACGACAAAACAAAACCATGGAAAGGAGAACAGGCACGTGTGTTTCCCTCCCTGTACCCGCCACACACACACTCATGCAGATGGTGAAGATAAATCCAAATATAACAGTAATCAAAATATGTGTCAACAAATCAATCTTGTCAATTAGAGAATTTCAAATTTGATCTTTAAAATGTCTGGCTCTACTGTTCATGAGTCTTTAACAGTTATATAGAAAGGTTTCAAGTAAAGAGATAGAAAATGATACAGCAGGCCGTTACTAAAGACAGTTGATAAAGCACTGTTAAATAAGGCTATATAGATTTACCAACCAAAAGCATCATTAGTGAGAAAGGTCTCTGCATAATGATAAAGAAATGATACTAAATATTTTGGATTGAACACCCTGGAGAGAAAAATAGAGATGTGCTGAAATTTGGCTTTGGAAAAAATCCTATTTTTCTGGTTCAGCTTTAGTTTTAGAAGGTTAAATCAATAAAGGGCTACTTCAGTGTCATTTCTGGCAACCTCAAACTTACGCAAGTCAAACACTATCAATAAAATGAGAAAAATGTATGTCATTCAGATTTGTTGTTAATATGGGAGTATTCATTATTACCTAATGTGGGATAAAGGCCTTTTAAACAAACTCAACAGAATAAATAATAAAAAGGTAGCTACAAATATCCACTATGTTTGAAAACCAAGGTAAGTCTTCAGATACCCCTTAATTTTACATTTCCACAGTTTCAAAAACAGTCCAGAAATTTTCTTAACTTTGCAGTTCTCTCTAAACAATCAAGATATGTTACAAAAGCATAGCTAATAAAATCCTCAGCCATTACCTGATGTGTAATAAGGGCCCTTTAAACACACTCAGTGGTTTCTTGAAAGTTTTCATTTTGGAATCAACTTTTTCATTCTCATCTGCTTTGGAAGTAGGTTCCATTATGTTACCCTAAAGACAAATTACATATATATATATATGAAGAAAGATAAAAAAATTGAGTTTCACACAGGCAGTGACAGGCAGTTCATTAGGTCACAAAGTAAGCATTATAGTGACTCGATCCAAATTATAATCTTTAAGCTAGGTTTACTATATGTTAAATATATAATTTAGATATAATAATCAGATCATTAACCTATATTTGAGTGCCTACTATATAAAGAAGCCCCTTTAGAAAATGTAACATGGTCTTTCTCTTAAGAGTCTTTTTATTTTTAGTTTTTTTGGCCACACTGCACAGCTTGTGGGATCTTAATTCCCCAACCAGGGATTAAACCTGGGCCCTGGGCAGTGAGAGCACTGCATCCTAACCACTGGACCACCATAAGGGAATTCCCCTCCCTTATGTATTTTAAAATCTTTTCTACATAGAATATATTTATATCTCTATCAAGTTCCTGATATAAAAACATAACAACTCAGTGCTCTTTAAAAGTGACAAAGAGGGGGTAGATCAAGGGTACGTTTTAAGTTACTTTTATTTTAGATAAAACATTTTTTGGATAAAAGGATTCTTTCGAGGTGTGTTTTGCCAGTTTTTATACAAAGCATGGAATCAGCCTTTTATATAATGTAGTGGTACTAACAGTCAGCTAGTGCCATCCTTGCTCTTTTTACATTTCAAGATATAGAAGGGCAGCAAGTTTAGTGAATTATCCAAGTTCACATAGCCAGCTGGTGAGATGAGATCACATCTTTTGTCTCTCAAATTTTTTTTGTTAAAATTACCTTTTTAGGAAGAGTTGTTTGTTCTTCATTAGAAATTGTTTCCAAGGTATCTTTGCCATCACTTTCTATATCTTCTTTACTTGAAGCTTCATCCTCACTGGCAATAGGCCCATTTTCACACAATGGTGTTTGGAAATCATCATCTACAAGTGGTGGGTAGCTATACTTGAAAGGATCCTGAGAAAAAAGAATTTTGTATCAGCTTGCTGAGAGGTGGGTAGAGAAATAATTCTCTTAGTAAAGTTAAAATCCATTCCTCTGGCCAAGGAAACAGTTAATTAGATAGTGAAATTTAAAACAAAGCAAGCATTTCAAAACAGCATGGGAATGCAATAGTGGTATGGGACAACTGGCCAGCCATCTGTGAAAGAACCAACTTGGATCTTCAGCTCATTCTTTATACCAAAAAGAATTTCAGATAGGTAAGAGCTTTAAATGTGTCTATTTTTTTTAAAACCATGTAAGTTTCAGGATTAGGGGGATTAAAAACAACAAAATGAAGAAACACAAAACCTAAGTAAGGAGAGACCTTTTTAAGTATAACATGAAACCTAGAAGGCATAAAAATATTTATAAAAAATGAAACATTTCTGATTGAGGGCTGAGACAAGATGGCAGAGTAGAAGGATGTGAGCTCATCTCTTCTCATGAAAACACCAAAATCACAACTAATTGCTGAATAACCATTGAGAATAAAACACTAGAACTGACCAAAAAAGATACTCTATATCCAAAGACAAACAAGAAGACAATAAGGAGACAGTAGGATGAGCACAAGCATGGAAAAAATCAAATCCCATACATGCCAGGTGGGTGACCCACAAATGAAAATACCTGTATCACAGAGGTTCTCCCACAGGAGTGAAAGTTCGGAGGTCTACACCAGGCTACCTGGCCTGGGGGTCTGGCATTGGGAGTAGGAGCCCCCAGAGCATCTGGCTATGAAGGCCAATGGGATTTGACTGCAAGAATTCCACAATACTGGGGCAAACAGAAACTCCACTCTCAGTAGGGACACACAAACTCTTGTGACCACCAGGACCAGGGGAAAAGCAGTGACCTCGTAGGAGCCTGGGCTAGACCTACCTGCTAATACTGGAGGATCTCCTGCTGAGACGGGGTGGTTATGGCTCACTGTGGGGACAAAGACACCGGTGGTGGTAGTTCTGGAGAGTATTCATGGGTGTGAGCCCAGCTGCAAGCCGCCATTTCCTCACTAAAACCTGGTCCCTCCCAATAGCCTATAGGTTCCAATGCTGGGATACCTCAAACCAAACAACTAATGGGGTAGCAACACAGTCCTACCCATTAGCAGATGGTCTGCATGAAGTCTTCCTGAGCCCACAGGTGCCCACTAAACACACCCCTTCACATGATCTTGCTCACTAGAGGTCTTACAGGAAAGAAGTGACTCCATGTCTGATCTTTTTTTTTACTTTTAACCGTTGCCTGATTATTGCAACTGGATTACAACTAGTTACATGAATCATTGTTTTGTTTCTTGTCTCCAAAATGTTTGTGCTTTGTGTCTTCCTGCTGCATTATGTCTTTGTAAATGTTACTCGCTGCATTATTTATATCCTGCCTCATTTATAAGATGAGTTGTCTATGACAGTACCAAGTGTGCAAACAGGCCTCCAAAGAAACTTCTCTGGCTAAACATCTTAAGGAAATACATTACATTGATAACATAAAATAATTGTAATAGTGTCATTCTAGGTATGAGAAGAGGCAATAAGTGAAAATGTCTCCTGGATCATAATTAGATCTAGAGAATCATTAATTATTGATGGGGGTCTACCAACTCGATAGATGTTGAGTTTGAGCAAGCTCTGGGAGTTGGTGATGGACAGGGAAGCCTGGTGTGCTGCAGTCCAAGGGGTCACAAAGAGTTGGACACGACTGAGCAACTGAACTGAATCCAAAAATTAGCACCTGGAGTGGCATATTAAGTATTTTTGCCTGATGTGGGAGGGGCCACCCAGTGTCATGGGACAAAATTTCATCATAAACTGTCTCCCAAATATTGGTTAAATTCCTGACCAAGAGGGGAGGATCTGAGAAATGGAATATTTCCTGCCATATCAGCCATCAGCAATTGCAGCCCCCTGCCCAACATGAGCTGGTGAGCCCTAGGACACTCAGGAAGGAGAAGAGTATCTCCTATCCAGCAGCCATCAGACTTCAGCCACTTGCTATGCTGAGTCCTGAGGAAACTCGGGATATGAGAATACAGGATTATAGGCCCCAGATACCTGAGGTACATGTCAAGGAAATGATTTCAATGAGCCCTGACTCTTGTATCTTCACATACACAGAAAAGTTGCTAAATTCTTTACCTGAGCGGCTGCCTCTCAGGCCTTAAGTCCTCAAAATTCCCACTGAAAAGAACATAACTCTTAACTTTTAGGTTGTGAATATTGTTTAACTGTACAGGTGTAAAGTAGACACTTCCCATATCGGAACAAACAACATTTGGAAGCCTGGCACTGATGGCAGACATTCCCAGAGACATCTATCGGACAAGACTTAACAGGAAGCAATTAGAATGGTCACGGCCCCCTTTTCTACAAGACTGTGGAATGGACATTGACAGTGCACAACTGTTACTGGGAAGAACTGACTCCACGCTGGCTCTGTTTCTTCTCCTTTAACCTTTGCTTCCCATGGCTTTTGTTCACAAAAAGGATACTGTCCATACACAGTGGGCTGCCTTGGGGAACCCTGCCCCACTGCCTGAATGTTAAACCAAAATGCCTTTGTTCCAGGCCCTGTCCACCTGTGGATGGCTACAGGAAGGAATTAATGTATCCTCTCCACGAGGTGGCTATTCCAGGAGATATTTGCAAGATTAATGGAACTTGACTTCCTCGCCTTCTCCCATCTCTGTTCTATAAAAAGAACCTGGCATCCAGACCCTGATATGATGGCTTTTTGGAGACACTAGTCTGTCATCTCAGTCTGCCAGCTTTCCAAAGAAACTTGTATTCCTTGCCTCAACACCTCATCTCTCGGTTAATTGGCCTGTCATAGCAACCAGAGCAAACTTGGATTCGGTAAGAGAGACACAATCAGCTCTGCCCACAAGTTGGCAGGAACCAGTCCCTCCTAACAGGAAGCCTGCATGAGCCTGTTAAATAATTTTTCTTTTTTAACCATGCTGTATGGCTTGTGGAATCTGTTTCCTAACCAGGAACTGAACACGTGTACTCAACAGTAAAAGTGCGCACTCCTAACGACTGGACCACCAGGGAATTCCCTGCACAAGCCTCTTAGAATGGCCTCATCCACAAGGGAACAGAGAGCAGAAGCAAAACCGAACTACAACCCTGCAGCTTGCAGAATGGAAATCCCAATCACAGGAAGTCAGACAAAATGAGACCAGCAGTGGAATAAGTCCCAGATGAAGGAACAAGATAAAATCTCAGAACAACAGCTATGTTCAGTGGAGACAGGCAATCTACCTGAAAAAGAATGCAGAGTATGGACAGTAAAGATGATCCAAGATCTTGGAAAAAGAATGGAGGCCAAGATTGAGAAGAAAGAAAAAATGTTTAATAAACACCTAAAATATCTAAAGAACAAATAGAGACAAACTACAATAAGTGAAATGAAAAACACACTCAGTTCAGTATAGTTCAGTCGCTCAGTCGTGTCCGACTCTTTGCGACCCCATGAATCGCAGCATGCCAGGCCTCCCTGTCCATCACCAATTCCCGGAGTTCACTCAGACTCATGTCCATCGAGTCCGTGATGCCATCCAGCCATCTCATCCTCTGTCGTCCCCTTCTCCTCCTGCCGCCAATCCCTGCCAGCATCAGAGTCTTTTCCAATGAGTCAACTCTTCGCATGAGGTGGCCAAAGTACTGGAGCTTCAGCTTTAGCATCATTCCTTCCAAAGAAATCCTAGGGCTGATCTCCTTCAGAATGGATTGGTTGGATCTCCTTGCAGTCCAAGGAACTCTCAAGAGTCTTCTCCAACACCACAGTTCAAAAGCATCAATTCTTCAGCACTCAGCTTACTTCACAGTCCAACTCTCACATCCATACATGACCACAGGAAAAACCATAGCCTTGACTAGACGGACCTTTGTTGGCAAAGTAATGTCTCTGCTTTTCAACATGCTATCTAGGTTGGTCATAACTTTTCTTCCAAGGAGTAAGTGTCTTTTAATTTCATGGCTGCAATCACCATCTGCAGTGATTTTGGAGCCCCCCAAATAAAGTCTGACACTGTTTCCCCATCTATTTCCCATGAAGTGATGGGACCGGATGCCATGATCTTAGTTTTCTGAATGTTGAGCTTTAAGCCAAGTTTTTCACTCTCCTCTTTCACTTTCATCAAGAGGCTCTTTAGTTCCTCTTCACTTTCTGCCATAAGGGTGGTGTCATCTGCATATCTGAGGTTACTGATATTTCTCCTGGCAATCTTGATTCCAGCTTGTGCTTCTTCCAGCCCAGTGTTTCTCATGATGTACTCTGCATATACGTTAAATGAGCAGGGTGACAATATACAGCCTTGACGTACTCCTTTTCCTATTTGGAACCAGGCTGTTGTTCCATGTCCAGTTCTAACTGTTGCTTCCTGACCTGTATACAGGTTTCTCAAGAGACAGGTCAGGTGGTCTGGGATTCCCATCTCTTTCAGAATTTTCCACAGTTTATTGTGATCCAGACAGTCAAAGGCTTTGGCATAGTCAATAAAGCAGAAATAGATGTTTTTCTGGAACTCTTGCTTTTTCGATGATCCAGCGGATGTTGGCAATTTGATCTCTGGTTCCTCTGCCTTTTCTAAAACCAGCTTGAACATCTGGAAGTTCACGGTTCACGTATTGCTAAAGCCTGGCTTGGAGAATTTTGAGCATTACTTTACTAGCATGTGAGATGAGTACAATTGTGTGGTGGTTTGAGCATTCTTTAGCATTGCCTTTCTTTGGGATTGGAATGAAAACTGACCTTTTCCAGTCCTGTGGCCACTGCTGAGTTTTCCAAATTTGCTGGCATACTGAGTGCAGCACTTTCACAGCATCATCTTTCAGGATTTGAAACAGCTCAACTGGAATTCCATCACCTCCACTAGCTTTGTTTGTAGTGATGCTTTCTAAGACCCACTTGACTTCACATTCCAGGATGTCTGGCTCTAGGTGAGTGATCACACCATCATGGTTATCTTGGTTGTGAAGATCTTTTTTTGTACAGTTCTTCTGTGTATTCTTGCCACTTCTTAATATCTTCTGCTTCTGTTAGGTCCATACCATTTCTGTCCTTTATCGAGCCCATCTTTGCATGAAATGTTCCCTTGGTATCTCTAATTTTCTTGAAGAGATTTCTAGTCTTTCCCATTCTGTTGTTTTCCTCTATTTCTTTGCATTGATTGCTGAAGAAGCTTTCTTATCTCATCTTGCTATTCTTTGGAACTCTGCATTCAGATGCTTATAGCAGAATAAATGAGAGAACAGATGAGTGAGTGGGAAGACAGAATGGTGGAAATCACTGCCACAGAATAGAATAGTGAAAAATGAAATGAGAACAATCTAAGACACTTCTGAGACTGCATTTAAAGCACCTACAGTCACATTAAAGGGATGTCAGAAGGAGAAGAGATAAAGGACCTGGGAAAATGTTTGAAGAGATAATAGCTGAAAACTTCCATAACATGGCAAAGGAAATAGTTACCCAGGTCCAGAAGTGCACAGAGTCCCCGCCAGGATAAACACAAGGAGGAACATGCCAAGACACATGTTAATCAAACTGACAAAAATTAAAGAAAAAATATTAAAAGCAAAAAATAATGTACAAGGGAATTCCTGAAAGATTATCAGCTGATTTTACAGCAGAAACTGCAGACCAGAAGGGAATGGCATGATATATTTACAGTGAAGAACCCATAACCAAGATATCCTTCCCAGCAAGGCTCTAACTCATAGCTCGTGGAGGAATCAAAAGCTGTCATGCAAAAGTTAAGAGAATACAACACCACCAGACAAACTATGCAACAAATGCTAAAAAAATTTTTCTAGGTGGAAGGCAAAAAAAAAAAAAAAAGGCCACAACTAGAAACAAACAAAAAAAAAGAATGGAAAAGCTCACTAGTAAAGAATGCATATAGTAAAAGTAAGACATCATCCACACAGAAATAGGATATGAAAACCAGCAATCATGAGAAGAGGTGTGTACAAACTCAAGATATTGGAAATGCATTTGAAATTAAAAGGCCAGCATCTGAAAACAATCTCATTTATAGACTACTATATCAAAACACGGTAACTGCAAACTGAAAATCAACAATAAATACACACACACAAAAGGAAAAATGAAATCAAACACAACACTAAAGTTAGGCATCAAATCATGAGAGAAAAAAAGAGGAAGCAGGGAAAAAGACCTACAAAATCAAATTTAAAAATTAATACACTGGCAATAACAAGGGAGTTTCCTGGCAGTAGAGTGGGTAGGATTTGGTGCTTTTACTGCCACAGCCTGGATTCTATCCCTGGTCGGGGAACTAAGATCTGTAAGCCATGCAGCAAGGCCAAAAGAGAAAAGACAGAAAAACAAAAACATTTCAATAATTACCTTAAATGTAAACTGATTTAATGCTCTATCCAAAAGACAGAGTGGTGGAATGGATGCAAACTCATACATAAGCTGTCTACAAAAGACCCACTTCAAATCTAGAGACACAGACTGAAAGTCAGGGGACTGAAAAAGGTATTCCATGTAAATAGAAATCAAAAGAAAGCTGCAATGTCAATACTCGTATCAAACAAAATAGATTTTAAAATACATACAGACTGTTTTAAGAGAGAAAGAAGGACACTATACAATGATCAAGGGATCAATCCAAGAAGATAAAACAACTGTAAATATACTTGCACCCAATATAGGAGCAGCTCAATATATAAAGCTGGTACTAAAGGTGAGAGCCATAAAATGAAAAATCTACAGTAACAAACTAATAGTTAGGGACATTAACACCCCACTTTCATCAATGGAAATATCCAGACCAAAAGTCAATCAGGAAAAACAGACCTTACATGACACATTAAAATAGATCAACTTAATATTTATAGAGCATTCCATCTGAAAGCAGCAGAATACACTTTCTTCTCAAGTGTACATGAACATTTTCTAGGATTGATCACAAGTAAGGCTTGGTACATTTACGAAAACTGAAATCACATCAACTATCTTTTCTGACCATAATGCTATGAGATAGAAATCAACTAAAAGGAAAAAAGTAAGAAACACAAACTTGTAAAAGCTAAACAATATGCTAAGAAACACCCAGTGAGTCACTGAAGAAATCAGAGTAAATTGAAAAATACCTAGTGACAAATGACAATGAAAACATAAAGATCCAAAACCTATGGGAAACAGCAAAAGCAATTCTAAGAAGGAAGTGTACAGCAATACAATCTTACCTTGGGAAACAAGAAAAATCTCCAATAAAAAACCTAAACTGAGTTCTGACAAAACATGGTCCACTGGAGAAGGAATGGCAAACCACTTCAGTATTCTTGCCTTGAGAACCCCACGAACAATATGAAAAGCAAAAAGATATGACACAGAAAGATGGGACTCCCCAGGTCGGTAGGTGCCCAATATGCTACTGGAGAAGAGTGGAGAAATAACTACAGAAATAATGAAGAGATGCCGTGAAAGCGAAAACAATGCCCAATTGTGGGTGTGACTGGTGATGGAAGTAAAGTCCAATGCTATAAAGAACAATACTGCATAGGAACCTGGAATGTTATGTCCATGAATCAAGGTAAATTGGAAGTGGTCAAACAGGAGATGGCAAGAGTGAACATCAACATTTTAGGAATCAGTGAACTAAAATGGATTGGAGTGGGCGAATTTAATTCAGATGACCATTATATCCACTACTGTGGCCAAGAATCCCTTAGAAATTGGTGTAGCCCTCATTGTCAACAAAAGACTCTGAAATGCAGTACTCGGGCACAATCTCAAAACTGACAGAATGATCTTGGTTCATTTCCAAGGCAAACCATTCAACATCACAGTAATCCAAGTCTAAGCCCCAACCACTAATGTGGAAGAAGCTGAACAGTTCTATGATGACCTATAATACCTTCTAGAACTAACACCAAAAAAGATGTCCTTTTCATTGCAGGGGATTGAAATGGAAAAGTAGGAAGTCAAGAGATACCTGGAGTAACAGGCAAGTTTGGCCTTGGAGTACAAAATGAAGCAGGGCAAAGGCTAAAAGAGTTTTGCCGAGAGAATGCACTAGTCATAGCAAACACCCTCTTCCAACAACACAGGAGATGACTCTACACATGGACATCACCAGATGATCAATACAAAATCAGATTAATTAGATTCTTTGCAGCCAAAGATGGAGAAGCTCTATACAGTCGGCAAAAACAAGACTGGGAGCTGACTGTGGCTCAGATCATGAACTCCTTACTGAAAAATTCAGGCTTAAATTGAAGAAACTAGGGAAAACCACTAGGCCATTCAGGTATGGCCTAAATCAAATCCCTTATGATTATACAGTGGAAATGACAAACAGATTCAAGGGATTAGATCTGATAGAGTCCTTGAAGAACTATGGATGGAGATTCATAACATTATGGTACAGGAGTTGGTGACCAAAACCATCCCCAAGAA
>NW_024070207.1:119315873-119564454 GCF_014754425.2 Oryx dammah
CCAAAACCATCCCCAAGAAAAACAAATGCAACAAGGCAAAATGGTTGTCAAAGGAGGCCTTACAAATAGCTGAAAAAAGAAGAGAAGCAAAAGGCAGAGCAGGAAAGGAAAGATATACCCAAATGAATGCGGAGTTCCAAAGAAAAGCAAAGAGTGATAAGAAAGACTTCTTATGAGAACAATGCAAAGAAATAGAGGGAAACAACTGAATGTGAAAGACTAGAGATTTCTTCAAGAAAATTAGAGATACCAAGGGAACATTCCATACAAAGACGGGCACAATGGAGTACAGAAATGGCAAGGACCTAACAGAAGCAGGGGAGATTTAGAAGAGGTGACACAGAAAAACTGTACAAAAAAGGTCTTAATGACTCAGATAACCATGACACTGTGGTCAATAACATAGAGCCAGACATCTTGGAGTGTGAAATCAAGTGAGTGTGGGCCTTAAGAAGCATTACTATGAACAAAGCTGGTGGAGGTGATGGAATTCCATCTGAACTTTCAAATCCTAAAAGATGACATTGTTAAAGTGTTGCACTCAATATGCCAGCAAATATGGAAAACTCAGCAGTGGCCACAGGACTGGAAAAGGTCCATTTTTATCCCAGTCCCAAAGAAGGGCAATGCCAAATGATGTTCAAACTACTGCACAATTGTGCTCATCTCACATGCTAGAAAAAGCAAGAGAATTCCAGAAAAACATCTACTTCTGCTTCACTGACCATGCCCAAGCCTTTGACTGTGCAAGTCACAACCAACTGTGGAAAATTCTTTAAAAGATGGGAATCTGAACCACCTTACCTGTCTCCTGAGAAACCTGTATGCAGGTCAAGAAGCACCAGTTAGAATTGGACATGGAACAATGGACTGGTTCCAAAGTAGGAAAGGGGTACGTCAAGGCTGTATATTGTCACCCTGCTTAATATATGAAGATTACATCATGTGAAATGCCAGGCAGGATGAATCACAAGCTGGAATCAAGATTTCCAGGGAAAATATCAACAGCCTCAGATATGTAGGTGATACCACCCTAATGGCAGAAACTATAAAGTAACTAGAGAGCCTCTTGATGAAGGTGAAAGAGGAAAGTGAAAAAGCTGGCTTAAAACTCAACATTCAAAAAACTAAGGTCATGGCATCTGGTCCCATCATCTCATGGGAAATTGATGGGGAAAAAATGGAAACAGTGACAGATGTTATTTTCGTGGGCTCCAAAATCACTGTAGATGGTAACTCCTGCCATGAAATTAAAAGGCACATGATCTTTTGAAGAAAAGCTATGACAAACCTAGAGAGTGTATTAAAAAGCAGAGACATCACTTTGCCAACAAAGGTATGTATAGTCAAAGCTATGGTTTTTCCAGTAGTCATGTACAGATGTGAGAGTTGTACCATAAAGAAGGCTGAGCACCAAAGAATTGATGCTTTTTAACTGTGGTGTTGGAGAAGACTCCTGAGAGTCCCTTGGACAGCAAGGAGATCAAACTAGTCAATCCTAAAGGAAATCAACCCTGAATATTCACTGGAAAGACTGATGCTGAAGCTCCAAAACTCTGGCAACCTGACGTGAAGAGCTGACTCACTGGAAAAGACCTTGGTGCTGGGAAAGATTGAGGGCAGGAAGATGAAGATGAGATGGTTTGATGAGATCACTGAGTCAATGGACATGAGTTTGAGCAAACTCTGGGAGATACTGAAGGACATGGAAGTCCATGAGGTTGCAAAGAGTCAGACACGACTTAAGAACTGAACAACACCACCTAAAGCAAATAGAGAAAGAAGAAGAAGCAAACCCCAAAGTGAATAGAAGGAAACAAATCATAAATATCAGAGCAGAAATAAATGAAATAGAGACGAAGAAAACAACAGAAACGATCAACGAAACTAAAAGCTGGTTCCTTTAGATGATAATCAAAACTGATCAATCTTTTAGCAAGACTCATCAGTAAAAAGGAGAAAGCAATGGCACCCCACTCCAGTACTGTTGTCTGGAAAATTCCATGGACAGAGGAGCCTGGTAGGCTGCAGTCCATGGGGTTGCGAAGACTTGGACACAACTGAGCGACTTCACTTTCACTTTTCACTTGCATGCATTGGAGAAGGAAATGGCAACCCACTCCAGTGTTCTTGCCTGGAGAATCCCAGGGACAGCAGAGCCTGGTGGGCTGCCGTCTATGGGGTCGCACAGAGTCAGACACAACTGAAGTGACTTAGCAGCAGCAGCATCAGTAAAACAAAAAATAATAATAATAATAATAAAGTGAGGACTTCCCTGATGGTCAAGTCTTTAAGAAACTGCCTGATAATGCAGGGGATACAGCTTTGATCCCTGGGCCAGGAAGATACAACAAGCTGCAGGGCAACTGAGCCCATGTACCACAACTATTGATGCCTGAATGCTCTAGAGCCCATACTCCACACATAAGAGAAGCCACCACAATAAGAAGCCGGCACACCACAACTATAGAGTAGTCCCTGCTCATGGTAACTAGAGAAAGCCTTAACAGTAACAAATACCTACTGCTGCCAAAAATAAATAAGAAAAAAAGGTGGAGGGTTCCAGTCAATAAAATTACAAATAAAGAGAAATTACAGTAAATACCACAGAAATACAAAGGATCACAGGAGACTATTATAAACTATATGCCAATAAAATGACCAGTGTAGAAGAAACAAATTCTTAGAAAGTTACACTCTCCCAAAAATGAACCAGTAAGAAACAGAAAATATGAACCAACCAATCACAAGTACTAAAATTGAAACTATGTTAGAAAAATTCATAACAGACAAAACTCTAGGATCTGATGGCTCCAGAGGTGAATCCTTCTGAAAATCTTCAAAAAATCCACTGAGGAAAAAACACTCCTAAACTCATTCTATGAGGACAACATCATCCTGATACGAAAACGAGACACATATCACACACACCCCAAAAAATCACAGGCCAGTATAACTGACGAACACTGATGCAAAAATGCTCAACAAAATACTAGCAGACCATATTCAACAATACATTAGAAGGATCATACACCAAGATCAAGTAGCATTTATCCTTAAAGACACAAGGATATTTCAATATTTGCAAATCAGTGTGATATACCACACTGACAAACTAAGAATAAAAATCATATGATGATCTCAAAACATGCAAAGAAGGTCTTGACAAAATACCCATGAAGAACACTATGTAGATTCCTTGAAAAACTAGGAATAAAACGACCATATGATCCAGCACTCTTATGGCAGAAAGTGAAGAGGAATAAAGAGCCTCTTGATGAAGGTAAAAGAGGAGAGTGAAAAAGCTGACTTAAAACTCAACATTCAAAAAATTAAGATCATGGCATCCAATCCAATCACTTCATGGCAAATAGATGGGGAAACAATGGAAACAGTGACAGATTTTATTTTCTTGGGCTCCAAAATCACTGCAGATGGTTACTGCAGCCATGAAATTAGGACACTTGATCCTTGGAAGAAAAGCTATGATAAACCTAGATAGCAGAAGAAAAGCTATGACAAACCTAGACAGCATATTAAAAAGCAGAGACATTACTTTGCTGACAAAGGTCTGTCTACTCAAAGCTATGGTTTTTCCCTGATGATTATACAGTGGAAGTGAGAAATACATTTAAGGGACTAGATCTGATAGATAGAATGCCTGATGAACTATGGACAGAGGTTTGTGACATTGTACAAGAGGCAGGGAGCAAGACATCCCCAAGAAAAAGAAATGCAAAAAACCAAAATGGCTGTCTGAGGAGGCCTTACAAATAGCTGTGAAAAGAAAAGCAGCGAAAAGGAAAGATATAAGCATCTGAATGCAGAGTTCCAAAGAATAGCAAGAAGAGATAAGAAAGACTTCCTCAGTGATCAATGCAAAGAACTAGAGGAAAACAACAGAATGGGAAAGACTAGAAATCTCTTCAAGGAAATTAGAGATACCAAGGGAACATTTCATGCAAAGATGGGCTCAATAAAGGACAGAAATGGTATGGACCTAACAGAAGCAGAAGATATTAAGAAGAGGTGGCAAGAATACACAGAAGAACTGTACAAAAAAAATCTTCACGACACAGATAACCATGATGGTGTGATCACTGACCTAGAGCCAGACATCTTGGAATGCAAAGTCAAGTGGGCCTTAGAAAGCATCACTACGAACAAAGCTAGTGGAGGTGATGGAATTCCAGTGGAGCTATTTCAAATCCTAAAAGATGATGCTGTGAAAATGCTGCACTCAATATGCCAGCAAATTTGGAAAACTCAGCAGTGGCCACAGGACTGGAAAAGGTCAGTTTTCACTCCAATCCCCAAAAAAAGGCAATGCCAAAGAATGCTCAAACCACTGCACAATTGCACTCATCTCACACACTAGTAAAGTAATGCTCAAAATTCTCCAAGCCAGGCTTCAACAATACGTGAACTGTGAACTTCCAGATGTTCAAGCTGGTTTTAGAAAAGGCAGAGGAACCAGAGATCAAATTGCCAACATCTGCTGGATCATCAAAAAAGCAAGAGAGTTCCAGAAAAACATCTGTTTCTGCTTTATTGACTATGCCAAAGCCTTTGACTGTCTGGATCAAAATAAACTGTGGAAAATTCTGAAAGAGGTGGGAATCCCAGACCACCTGACCTGTCTCTTGAGAAACCTGTATACAGGTCAGGAAGCAACAGTTAGAACTGGACATGGAACAACAGCCTGGTTCCAAATAGGAAAAGGAGTACGTCAAGGCTGTATATTGTCACCCTACTTATTTAACTTATATGCAGAGTACATCATGAGAAACACTGGGCTGGAAGAAGCACAAGCTGGAATCAAGATTGCCAGGAGAAATATCAGTAACCTCAGATATGCAGATGACACCACCCTTATGGCAGAAAGTGAAGAGGAACTAAAGAGCCTCTTGATGAAAGTGAAAGAGGAGAGTGAAAAAGTTGGCCTAAAGCTCAACATTCAGAAAACTAAGATCATGGCATCTGGTCCCATCACTTCATGACAAATAGATGGGGAAGCACTGGAAACAGTTATTTTTCTGGGCTCCAAAATCACTGCAGCCATGAAATTAAAAGATCCTTACTCTTTGGAAGGAAAGTTATGACCAACCTAGATAGCATATTAAAAAGCAGAGACATTACTTTGCCAAAAGGTCCGTCTAGTCAAGGCTATGGTATTTCCAGTTGTCATGTATGGATGTGACAGTTGGACTGTGAAGAAAGCTGAGTGCTGAAGAATTGATGCTTTTGAACTGTGGTGTTGGAGAAGACTCTTCAGAGTCCCTTGGACTGCAAGGAGATCCAACCAGTCCATCCTAAAGGAGATCAGTCCTGGGTGTTCATTGGAAGGACTGGTGCTGAAGCTGAAACTCCAGTAGTTTGGCCACCTCATGCGAAGAGTTGACTCACTGGAAAAGACCCTGATGCTGGGAAGGATTGGGGGCAGGAGGTGAAGAGGACGACAGAGCATGAGATGGCTGGATGGCATCACCGACTTGATGGACATGAGTTTGAGCAATCTCTGGAGATGGTGAAGGACAGGGAAGTCTGGTGTGCTGTAGCTCACGGGGTTGAGAGAGTCAGAAACAACTGAGAGACTGAACAACAATGATCTAGCAATCCTACTACTGGGTGTATACCCTGAGAAAACCATTTTCAAAAAGACACATGTACCCCAATGTTCACTGCAACATTATTTACAATAGCCAGGATATGGAAGCAACCTAGACATCTGTTGACAGATGAATGGATAAATAAGTTGTGGTATACACACAATAGAAAATTATTCAGCCATAAAAAGAAACAAATTTTAGTCAGGTGACTTGAGGTGGATGAATCTAGATCCTGATACAGAGTGAGGTAATTCAGAAAGAGAAAAACAAATATTGTATATTAACCCTTATATGTGAAATGTCAAAAAAATGGTACTAATGAATCTATTTGCAGGGCAGGAATAGAGACAGACATAGAGAACAGACTTGTGGATACAGTGGAGGAGGGAGAGGGTGTGAGAATTGAGAGAGTAGCACTGAAACATACACATTCCCACATGTAACAAGCTAGCAAGTGAGAAGATGCTGTATAACACAGGGAGTTCAACCTGGTGGTCTATGACAAACTAGAGGGATAGGGTGGGTGGGGGTGGGAGGGAGGTTCAAGAGGGAGTGATATAGGTATGTTTATGACTGATTTGGGTTGTTGTATGGGATAAACTGATGTAACACTGTAAAGCAATTATCTTCCATTTATAAATAAAATTTTAAAAAGTCACCCATTTATGATAAAAAAAAAAACCCTCTCCAAGAAGTAGGCATAAAAGGGAACATTTCTCAAAGTAATAAAAGTCACCTATGACAAACCTACAGCTAACATGATACTCTATGATGAAAAACTGAAAGCACTTCCTCTAAGATCAGGAACAAGGCAAGAATATTCACTATCACGTTTATTCAACATAGTTTCAGAAGTCCTAGACACAGAAATTAGAGAAGAAAAAGGAATATAAATTGGAAAAGTTAAACTGTCACTGTTTGGAGATGACATGATACTATACATAGAAAACCCTAAAGATGCTTCCAGAAAACTACTAGAGGTCATCAATGAATTCAGTAAAGTTGCTGTATACAAAACTAATATATAGAAATTTCTTGCATTTCTATACACTAACAACAGAAGATCAGAAATTAAGGAAACAATGCCATCATCATCACATCAAAAAGAAGAAAAATGCTTAGTAATAAACCTACATAAGGAGGCAAAAGGTGTATACTCTGAAAACTGTAAGATGCTAATGAAATAATTCAAATATGAAACCAACAGAAGGAAAAATATAGCATATTCTTTGATTGGAAGAAACAATCCTGTCAAAATGACTATAGAACCCAAGGTAATCTACAGATTCAATGCAATCCCCATCAAATTACCAATGGCATTTTTTTTTGCAACTTAGAACAAAAATTCAAAAATCTGTGTGGAGACAGAAAAGACACCAATAGCCAAATCAATCATGAGACTATACTACAAAGCTACCAGTTATCAAAATAGCATCATACTGGACAAAGAGAGAAATACAGATCAATGGAACAGAAGTACAGAAATAAACCCACACATGTATAGTCAATTAATCTACAACAAAGGATGTAAGACTAAAAGTTGAGGGAAAAAAATCTCTTCCACAAATGGTGCTGGGAAAACCGGACAGTTACATGTAAAAGAATGAAATTAGAACATTCTTTAAAACTATACACAGAAATAAACTCGAAATGGGTTAAAGAGCATTGAACGGTACTGATCAACTCCTACCACTTCCCTGGTGGTTCAGCTGGTAAAGCGTCTGCCTCCAATGCGGGAGACCCAGGTTTGATTAAACCCCTAGAGGAAAACATAGCAGAACATTCTTCGACATAAATTGCAGCAATATCTTTTACAAGCTGACTCCTATAGCCATGGAAATAAAAACAAAAATAAACAAATTGGACCAAATAAAACTGAAAACCTTTGGTACAGCAAAGAAAACCATAAACAAAAGGAAAAGAGAACCCACAGAATGGAAGAAAACATTTGTAAATGATGTGACTGACAAGGGATTAATCTCTCTAAAGAGCTCATGCAGCTCAATATAACTCAAACAACCCAATCAAAACACGGGCAGAAAACGTATATAGACAATTCTCCAAAGAAGAAACATGGAAAGCCAAGAGGCACATGAAAAAATGCTCAACACTGTTAATTATTAGAGAAATGCAAATAAAAACTACAAGATATTCCTCTAAGATCAGGAAGAAGATAAGGGTTTCCATTCCCACCCTTATTATTCAATATAGTTTCTGAAGTCCTAGCCATGGCAATTAGAGGAAAAGAAAATGAAAGGAACCAAGATTGTAAAAAGAGGTAAAACTCTCACTGTTTGCAGATGACATGATACTATACATAGAAAACCCTAACAATGCCACCAGAAAATTTCTAGAGCTAATCAATGAATTTAGTAATGTAGCAGGATACAAAATTAATACACAGAAATTCCTTGCATTCCATACACTAACAATTAAAAAACAAAAAAAGAAATTAAGGAAACAATCTCATTCACCACTGCAACAAGAAGAATAAAATACCTAGGTATAAACCTACCTAAAGAGACAAAAGATCTATATGCAGAAAACTAAAACACTGATGAAAGAAATCAAAGGTGACACAAATGGGGAAATACACCATGTTCTTGGAAGAATCTATATTGTGAAAATGACTATACTACTGAAAACAATCCACTATCAAATTACCAATGCAAATTACCAAATTATCAAGAATCAATGCAATCCTGATCAAATTACCAATGGCATTTTGTACAGAACTAGAAGAAAAAATTTTACAGTTCATATGGAAACACAAAAGACCCCTAATAGCCAAAGCAATCTTGAGAAAGAAAAACAGAGCTGGAAGAATTACCCTTTCTGACTTCAGACTATTCTACAAAGCTATAGAGTCATTAAGACAGTGTGGACTGGCACAAAAACAGAAATAGAGACAAATGGAATAAGCAGAAATCCCAGAAATAAAGTGCCCATAGGTGCATGGGTTTATCTTTGACAAAGGAGGCAAGAATATACAATGGAGAAAAAGCAGCCTCTTCAATAAATGGTGATGGGAAAACTGGACAGCCACATGTAAAAGAATGGAATTAGAACAGCTCCTAACACTATACAAAAAACAAACTGAAAATGGATTAAAGACTTAAATGTAAGGCCAGAAGCTATAAAACTCTTTAAGAGGAAAACATAGGCAGAACATTCTGACATAAATCACAGCAAGATCCTCTTTGACCCACCTTCTAGAGTAATGGATAGGAAAACAAAATAAACAAATGGAACAATTAAACCGAAAAGCTTTTACACAGCAAAGGAAACTATAAAAAAAAAAAAATGAAAAGACTCTCAGAATGGGAAAAAATAATTGCAAATGAGGCAACTGACAAAGGATTAATCTACAAGATATAAAAGCTGCTCATGCAGCTCATTATAAAAAAAATGACCCAATCAAAAAAACGGCAAAGACCTAAATAGACATTTCTCCAAAGAAGGCAGACACATGATCACTAAATACATTAAAAGACGTTCAAGATCATCAAATATTACAGAAATGCAAATCAAAACTATAGTGAGGTATTACCTCATGCTGGTCAGAATGGCTATCATCAAAAAGCCTACAACAACAACAACAACAACAACAAATTCTACAACAAATGTTGGAGAGGGTGTGGAGAAAAAGGAATCCTCCTACACTGTTGGTGGGAATGTAAACTGATGAAGCCACTATGGAGACCAATATGGAGATTTCTTTAAAATAAACTAGGAATAAAAGTACCATATGACCCAGCAATCCCACTACTGAGCATACACCCTGAGAAAACTACAATTCAAAAAGATACACATATCCCGATGTTCACTGCAGCACTATTTACAAAAGCTAGGACATGGAAGCAAGCTAGATGTCCACCGACAGATGAATGGGTAAAGAAGTTGCAGTACATATATACAAAGGAATATTACTCAGCCATAATAAAGAACAAAGGTGAATCAGTTGAACTGAAGTAGATGAACCTAAAGCCTGTATACAGAGTGAAGTCAGTCAGACAGTGAAAAACAAATACCATATATTAACACATATATATAGAATCTAGAAAAATGCTACTATTGAACCTATTTGTAGGGAAGAAATGGAGATGCAGATGAAGAGAATGCACTTGTGGACGCACTGGGGGAAGGAGAGGGTGGAATGAATTGAGAAAATAGCACTGACATATATACACTACCATGTGTAACACAGAGAGCTAGTGGGAAACTGCTATATAACACAGGGAGCCCAGCCTGGTGCTCTGTGACAACCTAGAGGGGTGGGATGAGGGGGTGGGAGGGAGGTTCAAGAGGGAGGGGATATGTGTATATGTGTTTGTGTGCATGCGTAGTTATGACTGATTTGCAATGTTGTATGGCAGAAATCAGCACAATCTGTAAAGAAATTATCCTCTAATTAAAAAATAAATTAACAAAAAAACTATGAACTATCACCTCACACCAATCAAAATGGCCATCATCGAAAGGTCTGCAAACAATAAATGCTGGAGCAGGTTTGAAGAAAAGGGAATCCTCATGAATTGTTGGTGGAATGTAAATTGGGATAGCCACTATGGAGAAGTATGGAGGTTCCTTCAAAAACAAAAAACAGAGCTCCCATATGATTCAGCAATCCTACTCCTGTGCACATATTAGGAGAAAACCATGTTCAAAAGGTTACATGCACCCCAATAGTCACCAAAGCACTGTTTACAAGAGCCAAGACCTGGAAGCAACCTAAATGTCCACTGACAGAGAAATAAAGATGTGGTACAAATATTCAAAAGAATATTCAGTCAGTTCAGTTGTTCAGTCGTGTCCAACTCTTTGCAACCCCATGGACTGCAGCACGCCAGGCTTCCCTGTCCATCACCAACTCCTGGAGTTTGCTCAAACTCGTGTCCATTGAGTTGGTGATACCATCTAACCATCTTATCTTCTGTCATCCCCTTCTCCTCCTGCCTTCAATCTTTCCCAGCATCAGGGTCTTTTCCAATGAGTCAGCTCTTTGCATCAGGTGGCCAAAGTATTGGAGTTTCAGCTTCAGCACCAGTCCTTCCAATGAATATTCAGGACTGATCTCCTTTAGGATGGACTGGTTGGATCTCCTTGCAGTCCAAGGGACTCTCAAGAGTCTTCTCCAACACCACAGTTCAAAAGCATCAATTCTCTGGTGCTCAACTTTTTTTATAGTCCAACTCTCACATCCATACATGACTACTGGAAAAACCATAGCTTTGACTAGACGGACCTTTGTTGGCAAAGTAATGTCTCTGCTTTTTAATATGCTGTCTAGGTCAGTCACGTTCTGATAATAATGCCACAGGAGGGTAGGCTCTGGTTAACTGGTTTCCCCTGATGGCAGAAGAACTGAGTCCTCTGGTGTATTTCAAAATGGCTCTTCTTCCAGCTCCTCCTGCAGGAAGTTCTAGGAGATTTTTCCCTAGTATTTGCTGAAGAAATCTGGTGGAGCTCCCGGAGGTAAATGTCACAGTGTTGTGGGGGCCCTTCTGTGACTGGATCCCTTGGAGTTGTTAATTCTGAGAATTTTCCAGTGAGCCTCCAGCAATCCATCAACTGCCATTTAGGTTTTTAACTCCTGCAGTGGTTTCTGCTTTGTGAGTCTCCACTCTGGAAAACCTAGACTCCCTACACAGACTTGACTGTTTCTCTAAGTAGTCTGTCTTGTATCTACCCCTCTCTTATGAATTCAAGAAGAGCTATTGCTGTCATCACTCCCTTCAGCTTTTTACTTTTAGGACAAGGTAGCAACTTCCAAGGATCTAATGTGCAAAACCCGAAACTGGAACTCTCTGTCCACTTTCTAAAAGGAAAGGATTCTATACTGAAATGTGGATAGCAGGCTATTTCTCCAGATAATCAATGAGAGGCAGAGTAGAAATTTTACTCCTCAACACCTAGGCTCAGAGGAGCAGAGAAAGGAAAATTGTGAGATAGTAAGTTGAGTGTTGAGTCCAGTCACTCAGTATTACTCAGCCATTAAAAATAAGGAAATTATGCCATTTGCAGAAGTATGGATGGACCTGGGATGATCATACTAAGTGAAGTCAGTCAGAGAAAGATAAATATCATATGATATCATTTTTATGCAAAATCTAAAAAAATGATACAGTTGAATTTATTTAGAAAACAGAAACAAGCTCATAGACTTAGAAATCAAACTTATGGTAACAAAAGGGAAAAGATGGGAGGGGAGGAATAAATTGGAAATTTGGGACTGACATATACATACTACTGTATTTAAAATAAATAAAGGGGAGGGGACATATGTACACCTAAGCTAATTCATGTTGATGTCTGACAGTAAACAATAAAGTTCTGTAAAGCAATTATTCTTTAAATAACAAATTTAATAAAATACAACAAATAATGAACAAAGATCTACTGTACAGCACAGGGAACTCTACTCAATATTCTGTAAAAACCTAAATAGGAAAATAACTTGAAGAATAGATACATGTATATGTATAATTGAATCACTTTGTTGTATACCTGAACTGTGGTTCAGTGGAAGAGAATCTGCCTCTAATGCAGGAGATCTAGGTTTGATCCCTGGGTTGGGAAGATCCCCTGGAGAAGGGAATGGCAACCCACTCCAGTATCCTTGCCTGGAGAATCCCATGGACGGAGGAGCCTGGTGGGCTACAGTCCTTGGGGTTGCGAAACAGTCAGATATGACTTAGCTACTAAACAACAAGAACTACTCTCTAATTTGCAGGGGGTGGAGTGGCAGTAGTTTAGGGCTTCCCTGGTAGCTCAGCTGGTTAAGAATCTGCCTGCAATGCAGGAGACCCCAGTTCAATTCCTGGGTTGGGAAGATCCATTGGAGAAGGGATAGGCTACCCACTCTAGTATTCTTTGGCTTCCCTTGTGGCTCAGCTGGTAAAGAATCCGCCTGCAATGTGGAAGACCTGGGTTCAATACCTGGCTTCAATCCCTGGGTTGGGAAGATCTCCTGGAGAAGGGAATGGCTACCCACTCCAGTATTCTGGCCTGGAGAATTCCATGGACTGTATAGCCCGTGGGGTCACAAAGAGTTGGACACGACTGAGCAACTTTCATTTTCACTCTCAATAAGCATTGTAAATCAACTATACTCCAATAGAAAATAAACAATAAAGGGAAACATTTCTGAATGGCAACACAAACAAAACCCAACCAATAAATCAACCAACCACAAATTAAAAAAAAAAAAAACTTAAAAAACAAAGCATTTTTTAAAAGTCCATAACTGGGAAAATATGTATTACATATAATAGCAACAAAAACCACTTTTTCTTAATACAGAAGAATCAACAAGAGTAACCACTCAACAAAATAAGGAATAAAGGAATGATGGAGAGTTCATAGAAAAAAATAGATTGCCTTTTAAACCATTAAAAAATGCTCAACATCACTTACAATAAAAAAGTACAAATTCACACCATAGTTAAGTATTTTTCACCTGAGACTGACAAAACTTAAAATAAGGAAAATAGGTGGTGTTGGAAAGGATGTGATTCAAGCATTCTCATACATTAAATAGGCACAATCTCTTTACAGGGAAATTGGTAACAAGTATCACAAATCAGCTATTGAAGTTTAAACTAAATAACGACTGACCTAATGATTTCAATTCAAGGAGTTTATCTTCTACAGATACTGCTGCTTCCATGTATTAAGAATTCATTATGAGAATATTCACTGAATCAGTGTTAGTAATGGTAAAAGGTTAGAAAATTAATGGCATTTAAAACAGAACATAATAATAATACATCATCAGATCCACACAATGGAATATTCTGCAATGGTTTAAAGAATCTATTAGATCTCTAGCAATCAATATGGTATGACCTAAAAATAAATGATATCAAAAAAACAACAGAATAATATACTAAATAGCATATAATGACTACAGTGAAAAAACAACAACAATGGACTTAGTATTTCTAGAAGAAGAAAAAACTCTGAAACAGTGACTACTTGGGGGAATTGCAGTGGCAGTGATTTAGGAAAGTAGACATACTTTTAATTTTCATTGTGCTGTTGTAATTTTCAGTCTTTGGTATTGTTTCTTTTGTTTAAGGAAGTGTGTATGTATTTAGGGGAAAAATGTACTTTAATGAACAGTAGTCCTATTACTATTATAACTACAATTCTGAGGAAATAAATCTCCAGCAACAGAGAAGGGAAATAAAATACCTTTTTCTACCCATAAAAATAAAATAGCATGCAGTAAAAACTACTTTTAAGAAACAACAACTGTATTGGCAAATTATTT
Organism: Oryx dammah; assembly: GCF_014754425.2. Classification (NCBI taxonomy): domain Eukaryota; kingdom Metazoa; phylum Chordata; class Mammalia; order Artiodactyla; family Bovidae; genus Oryx; species Oryx dammah. Next base: position 119,329,758 of record NW_024070207.1, read on the forward strand.
AACAGAACAAACCAATCAAATAGTTATTTTAACCAAGGTTAGTATCTGAAATGACACATACTTTTTGAAATGAACCATACTTTGTTTTTCTAGGCTTAAAAGTGAAATATAAAGCCTCAGAAGAGGAAAGCAGGAAACATGAAGTTTAAATAGTGCTTCGGGGGGAGGAAGTCAAGATGGCACAGTAGGAGGACATGGAGCTCACCTCTTCCCACAAATACATCAAGAATACACCTACAAATGGAACAATTCTCAGAGTACATGCTGAACACCAGAAGAGGACTTTGGGCAGCTGAAAGGACAACAAAGATCTCTGCATAACCAGGTAGAATGAAAGAAAGAAAGAAAATACAGGAAGCTGAATGGGATCTTGCACCCCAAGGAGGGAGGTGCAAGATGGGAGAGGTTCCTGTACCTTGGGAAGCCCCCCCCTCATTGGCAGGGCTATCAGTTGGGACAGAAGAGGAGTTAGAGAACACAGCAACCAGTCTGTGGCAGGCAGGATAGAGTGAGACCTCCACAGGTAGTCCACAACCCTGTGCACCCCAGCCTGAGATGTGTCTACAGATGCAAACGGGCTGGATGCTGGAACGTTGGGTCTGGAGAGAGCAGACCTGGGGAAAGCCTGCTGCCCGTGGTGACGAGATAGCCTGAAAGGATGGGAGGGTGGAGCTCTACAACCAGGAATATTTGTGGAAGAAGCCTGGGATGCCATAGAAGCAAAGTGCCATTGTTCAGAGGCATGTAAAGGGTGAGGCTGTCACTGCAGGCTCTTTCAACATGTGTTGACCTTTGCCTTGGTGGGCTCCAGGAGGGGCTACCTCCTTAGTGGTCCACACACCCTGACCACTGCCCCAGTAGTCTATTGCCTGAGCAGGCTCCACAGGGCTGGGGGAAGTAAGATCCTTCACTCTTGGAGAGTACACAACAAGGTCTCAAAAACTGGGCCCCAGGGCAAAGCCATGACTCCATAAGAGTCTAGACCTACTTATGGGTCTTGGATAGTCTCCTGGTGAGGTGCAGGTTGGCTGTGGCTCCCTATGGAGGCAAGAATACTGGTGGCAGAGGCCTCAGGGAATATTGATGGGTATGAGCTTTCCCAGAGGGCGGTCCCCGTTTTGGCACCAAGACCCGGCCCCATCCAACAGTCTGCAGGTTCCAGAGCTGAAATACTTCTGGCCAAACAATCAACAAGACAGGAACACAGAGCCACACAGCATCAGACAGGCTGCCTCAAGTCATACTGAGCTCAAGTGAAGTTAAGTGAAAGTTGCTCAGTCGTGTCTGACTCTTTGCGACCCCATGGACTATAGAGTCCATGGAATTCTCCAGGCCAGAATACTGGAGTGGGTAGCCATTCCCTTCTCCAGGAGATCTTCCCAACTCGGGGATCTAACCCAGGTCTCCCACATTGCAGGCAGATTCTTTACCAGCTGAGCCACAAGGGAAGCCAAAGAATACTAGAGTGGGTAGCCTATCCCTTCTCCAGTGGATCTTCCCGACTCAGGAATTGAACTGGGGTCTCCTGCATTGCAGGCAGATTCTTAACCAGCTGAGCTAAAAGGGAAGCCCTTACTGAGCTCAAAGACGCCTCTAAACACACCCCTTGACATGGCCCTGCCCACTGAGGGCAGGCACCAGAAACAAGAAGAACTAGGATCCTGTAGCCTGCACAAAGAAGGCTACAAGCACAGAAGGTTAGACAAAATAAGATGACACAGAAATATGTTTCAGACGAAGGAACAAGATAAAAACCCACAAGAACAACTAAATGAAGAGGAAATAGGCAATCAAGCTGAAAAAGAATTCAGAGTAATGATAATAAAGATGATCCAAAATCTTGGGAAAAGAATGGAGGCAAAAACCAAGAAGATATAAGAAATGTCTAACAAAGAGATAAAAGATTTAGAGAATGAAGAATTAGAGATAAACAATTCAATAATTGGGACTTCCCTAATGGCGCAGTGGATAGGAATCCACCTGCCAGTGGAGACAATATGAGTTCAATCCCTGGTTGGGGAAGATTCCACATGCCAGGGAGCAACTAAGCCCATGTGCCACAACTACTGAAGCCTGTGTGCCTAGAGCCTGTGCTCCACAACAAGAGAAGCCACCACAATGAGAAACCCATGTACTGCAATGAAGAGTAGCCCCCGCTTGCTGCAACTAGAGAAATCCCACACAAAGCAACAAAGATTCAGTGCAGCCAAAAATGAATCCTAATTAAAAAAAACTCTATCCCACCCTCTCCCTCCCCCTTAGAGTCTAAAAGTCCACTCTACACATCTGTGTCTCTTTTGCTGTCTTGCATACAGGTATTGTAAAATAAAATAAAGTAAAAATTAAAATTAAAAAAATAATTAAAAATTTAAAAAAAACTCTAAAAATCAAAAAACATAATACAAATCAAAAATATACTAGAAGGAATTAATAGCAGAATAACTAAGGCAGAGAATGAATAAATGAACTGGAAGACAGAGTGGTGGAAATCATGGCTGCAGAACAAAACAAATAGAATGAAAAATGCTAAGAAATGAGAAAGAAAGAGGGAAAGGGCCTGAGAAACTATTTGAAGAGATTACAGCTGAAATTTCCCTTGAAAAAGGAAAGAGTCACCCAAGAGCAGGAAGTGTAGAGAGTCCCTGGCAGGATAAATCCAAAAGCAACACCCTGAGATACATATTAATCAAACTGACAAAAATTAAAATACAGAGAAAAAATACTGAAAGCAACAAGGGAAAAGCAACAAATAACATACAAGGGAATTCCCATAAAGTTATCAGCTGATTTTTCAGTGGAAACTGCAGGCCAGAAGAGAGTAGCATGATATATTCAAACTGACAAAAGGGAGAAAATCTCCAACCAAAAACATTCTAACCAGCAAGGCTCTTGTTCAGACTCCACAAAGAAACGAAAAGCATTACAGACAAGCAAAAGCTAAGTGAATTCAGCATCACCAGACCAGCTTTGCAACAAATGCTAAAGGTACTTCTTTAGGTGTTTAAAAAAAAAAAAAAGGCCAAACCTAGAAATATGAAAATCCACATGGGAAAGCTTACCAGAAAACATACAGTAAAAGTAGGAAATCATCCACACACAAATATGGTATCAAAACCGGCAACTGTGAGGAGAGTACAAATGCAGAAAACGGGCAATGCATTTGAAATTAAGTAAACAGCAACTGAAAACAATGTTGTGTATATATACATATAGATAGATAGATATATTGCTATATCAAAACCTTATGGGAAGACGTCCCTGGTGGTGCAGTAGATAAAAATCTGCCTGCCAATCAGGAAACAGAGGTTCAATCCCCGGCCCAGGAAGATTCCACATGCCTCTGGCAACTAATGCCCATGTGCCACAACCACTCTGTGCTCTAGAGCCCATGAGCTGTAACTATTGAGCCCACATGCCTCAACTACTGAAGCCTGTGCACTCTAGAGCCCATGCTCTGCAACAAGAGAAGCCACGGCAATGAGAAGCCTGCACACTGAAACTACAGAGTAGCCCACACTCTCTGCAACTAGAGAAAGCCTGTGCACAGCAATCAAGACCCAGAGCAATAAAAATTAAATAATATTAAAAAAACGTTATGGGAAATGTGAACCAAAAAGCTACAACAGATACACAATAAATACACACACAAAATAAAAAGCAATATGAACACTAAATCACGAGAAGAGAACAAAAAAGGAGGGAAAAAGACTTACAAAAACAACTTCAAAAGAATTTTAAAAAATGGCAATAAGAATATACATATCAATAATTACCTTAAATGTAAATAGGTTAAATGCTCCTTAATTAAAAGACACAAACTGCCTGAATAGGATAAAAAAATGACTCATATATATGCTATCTATAAGAGACTCATTTCAGACCTACGAACACATACAGGCTGAAAGTGAGGGGATGGAAAAAGATATTCTATGCAAATAGAAATGAAAAGAAAGCAGGAGTGGCAATACTCATATCAGACAAAACAGACTTTAAAATAAAGACGGTTATAAAAGACAAACAAAGACACTACATAATGATCAAGAGATCAATCCAAGAAGAAGATATAACAATATAAATATATATGCACTGAACACAGAGACCTGCAATATACAAGGCAAATACTAAGGGAAATCAACAGTAACAATAGTGGGAGACTTTACCTTTCACTGTTCATCTGAAATGATCACAATATTGTTAGTTCGCTATACCCCAGTAAAAAATAAAAAGTTTAACAAAAAATAGAGAATAAACAAATAAACAGAAGATAATGAGGGACTTTACATCCCACTTCCACCAATGGACAAATCATCTAGACAGAAATTCAATAAGGAACATAGGCCTTAAATGACTCATTAGACCAGATAAACCCAACTGATACTTACAGCACACTCCATTTAAAAGCAGCAGAATACACTTTCTTCTCATGAGCACATGGAACATTCTCTAGAATACATATCTTGGGCCACAAATCAAGCCTTAGTAAATTTAAGAAAACTGAAATCATAAGAAGCATCTTTTATGACCACAACACTGTAAGATTAGAATTAAATTACATGTAATAACTGTAAGCAAAAAAAAAAAAAAAAAACACACACAATCATGTGAAGGCTAAACAATGTTACTATACCAATGGATCACTGAAGAAATCGAAGACAGAATAAAAAAAAAAAATACCTAGCGGCTAATGACAATGAAAACATGACAATCTAAAACCTATGCGAACCAACAAAAGCAATTCTATGAGGGAAGTTAACAGCAATATGATCTTACCACAGAAAACAAGAAAAATTACAAATAAACCACCTAAAGTTACACCTAAAGCAATTAGGGAAGAGGAACAAACAAAATCCAAAGTTAGCATAAGGAGAGAAATCATAAAGATCAGAGTGGAAATAAATGAAACGGAGACAAAACAATAGAAAAGATGAATGAAACTAAAAGCTGGGTCTTTGAAAAGATACACAAAATTTTTAGCCAGACTCATCATGAAAAAAAGGGAGGGCTCAAATCAGTAAAATTACAAATGAAAAATAAATTATTATAAGCACCACAGAAATACAAAGGATCATGAGAAACTACTACTACACTACTACAAGTGCCAATAAACAACAGACAATCTAGAAGAAATGGACAAATTCTTAGACTGAACCAGAACAAACTAGAAAATGTGAACAGATCAATAACAAGTGATATTGAAACTGTGATTTTAAAAACTCTCAACAAAGTCCAGGACCACATGACTTCAAAGGTGAATTATATCTCACATTTAGAGAAGAGTTATCACGTATTTTTCTGAAACTCCTGCAGAGGAAGGAAAACTCTCAAACACCTTCTAAAAGATTTTCATCACCCTGATATCAAAATCAGAAAAAGCACAAAAAAAGAAAATTATAGGCCAATATCACAGATAAACAGATGCAAAAATCCTCAACAAAATACTAGCAAACCAAATCCAACAATACATCATGATCAAGTGGGATTTATCCCAGGGATGCAAGGATTCTTCAATGCAAGCCAATTAATTAGTGTGATATACCATATTAACAAACAGAAGAATAAAAACCAAATAATTATCTTTGTAGATGCAGAAAAAGCGTTTGACAACATCATGCATATTGACATTACTTTAAATGTAAATAGATTAAACGCACCAACCAAAAGACTTAGACTGGCTGGGTGGATGAAAACATGTGCATGTATGTACTTCTAGTTACCACATTACTCTGCTTGGACCACCCCCCCCCCAACTGTATGTAATTATTTTATATTGTTAAGTTAATCATGTTCCCATTATGGCTTGCAATTTTAATTAACTTTTATTTTTTGTCTGGCTATTGACTGTGAAAACTGATAAACATATTTTACTTTTGTGATTACTCAATACCACTGTATCATGATTGGTCAACAGAAAAATAATAGACCTCTATATCACTAAAACTAGGATCTAACAGAAAAAAACTTGTAATCACTTTTTAAAATCCAGATGGATATCAGAATTATCTTGAAACTTTTTGAAAAATACAAATGCTCAGGTATTTCTTTTTCTCACCAGAGCTCCAGATATGTTTCTAATGAACAGTCATGTTTAAAAACAACTTGACTATATGATGATCTTTTAGTTTTATCTAGTTTATTTCACTTTTTCTATTTCACATTCAGGGCTCCCATTTCATTTAGTTTATGTTCTCTAATTTTTTCCATCTTTTTTTTTTGGATACTCTTTCTCAAGCCTTTATCAAGTATAGTAGAAAAACTTTTGTATACACATATGTAAATGTGTAATATATATATATTTTAGAAAACTTATTAACCTAAAAAATTATGACATTTTGGCTAATCAATGAATATAGTAAAGTTACAGGATATAAAATCAACACACAGAAATCCCTTGCATTCCTATACACTAATAATGAGAAAATAGAAAGAGAAATTAAGGAAACAATTCCATTCACCATTGCAATGAAAAGAATAAAATACTTAGGAATATATCTACCTAAAGAAACAAAAGACCGATATATAGAAAACTATAAAACACCAGTGAAAGAAATCAAACAGGACCCTAATAGATGGAGAAGTATACCGTGTTCATGGATCAGAAGAATCAATATAGGGAAAATGAGTATACTACCAAAAGCAATCTATAGATTCAATGCAATCCCTATCAAGCTACCAACGGTATTTTTCAGAGAACTAGAACAAATAATTCCACAATTTGTATGGAAATACAAAAAAAACCTCAAAGAGCCAAAGCAATCTTGAGAAAGAAGAATGGAACTGGAGGAATCAACCTGCCTGATTTCAGTCTCTATTACAAAGCCACAGTCATCAAGACAGTATATGGTACTGGCACAAAGACAGAAATATAGATCAATGGAACAAACAGAAAGCTCAGTGATAAACCCATGCACCTGTGGACACCTTATCTTTGACAAAGGAGGCAAGAATATACAATGTAGAAAAGACAAATCTCTTTAACAAGTAGTGCTGGGAAAACTGGTCAACTGCTTGTAAAAGAATGAAACTAGAACACTTTCTAACACCATACACAAAAATAAACTCAAAATGGATTAAAGATCTAAACGTTAAGAGCAGAAACTATAAAACTCCTAGAGGAGAACATAGGCAAAACACTCTTCGACATAAATCACAGCAGGATCCTCTATGACCCACCTCCCAGAATATTGGAAATAAAAGCAAAAATAAACAAATGGGACCTAATTAAAATTGAAAGCTTCTGCACAACGAAGGAAACTATAAGCAAGGTGAACAGACAGCCTTCAGAATGGGAGAAAATAATAGCAAATGAAGCAACAGACAAAGAAATAATTTCAAAAATATACAAGCAACTCCTGCAGCTCAATTCCAGAAAAATAAATGACCCAATCAAAAAAACGGGCCAAGGAACTAAACAGACATTTCTCCAAAGAAGACATACAGATGGCTAACACACACATGAAAAGATGTTCAACATCACTGATTATCAGAGAAATGCAAATCAAAACCACAATGAGGTACCATTTCACACCAGTCAGAATGGCTGCGATCCAAAAGTCTACAAGCAATAAATGCTGGAGAGGGTGTGGAGAAAAGGGAACCCTCTTAACACTATTGGTGGGAATGCAAACTAGTACAGTCACTCTGGAGAACAGTGTGGAGATTCCTTAAAAAACTGGAAATAGAACTGCCCTATGACCCAGCAATCCCACTGCTGGGCATACACACTGAGAAAACCAGAATTGAAAGAGACATATGTATCCCAATGTTCATCGCAGCACTGTTTACAATAGCCAGGACATGGAAGCAACCTAGATGTCCATCAGCGGACGAATAGATAAGAATGCTGTGGTACATATACACAATGGAGTATTACTCAGCCATTAAAAAGAATACATTTGAATCAGTTCTAATGAGGTGGATGAAACTGGAGCCGATTATAAAGAGTGAAGTAAGCCAGAAAAAAAAACACCAATATAGTATACTAACGCATAGATATGGAATTTATAAAGATGGCAATGATAACCCTGTATGCAAGACAGCAAAAGAGACACAGATGTTTAGAACAGTCTTCTGGACTCTGTGGGAGAGGGCAAGGGTGAGATGATTTGGGAGAATGGCATTGAAACATGTATATTATCATATATGAAATGAATCGCCTGTCCAGGTTCGATGCATGATACAGGTTGCTTGGGGCTGGTGCACTGGGATGACCCAGAGGGATGGGATGGGGAGGGAGGTGGGAGGGGGGTTCAGGATGGGGAACACATGTACACCTGTGGCGGATTCATGTCCATGTATGGCAAAACCAATACAATATTGTAAAGTAATTAGCCTCCAATTAAAATAAATAAATTTATATTAAAAAATTATGACATTTTGATTCCACCTGTTCTAGAATACTAGATTTATAATTAAAAAATAGATATGCAATAAGCGACAAAGTTTTACTGTATAGCATATGGAACTATAGTCAATATCTTGTAATAACCTATGATAGAAAATAATTTCAAAATAATATATGTGTATTTATATAACTGAATCACCTTGCTGTACACCTGAAACACTGTAAGTCAACTATACTTCAATAAAATATATATGTTAAAAATGTTGCAAAGTTCAACAATGCAAAATTGCAATTACTTTTGAACCAACCTAATAAAAACAACCTACTATATAGAACAGGGAACTCAACACTCTGCAATAGCCTATATGGGAATACAATCTGTAACAGGATGGATATATGTACAACTGATTCATTCATTTTGATGAACACCTGAAACTGACAATAAATGTTAAAAAAATACAGAAATAATTCAATATTTAGGGGAAGAAAAAGAAACATCTTTGAAATAATCTTTAATGACCATCATTCAGTAATAAGACACTTTTCATTTGGTTTTTCAGATGTCTAGGAATCAAGATACTGATAACCAGTTTAAGGTTCAGTTTGGCTGAAGAAATAGTTGTGCATGTCTCTATATGAAAAAATTTCTATTTTTGTTACCCTCATCCCACCCAATTTCCTTTGCAGTGAGTTGAAGTGTTGTGGAGTTCTCTGTAGGACTACGTCCACTTATGATAGTCTGGAAACAGTCTCAGACATAAGGATATATATATTTTATATCTTTTAAAATAAATTTGAGTCTCAGTTCATAAGTATTAATGGCAAACCACTCCAGTATTCTTGCCTTGAGAATCCCAGGGACAGAAGAGCCTAGTGGGCTGCCGTCTCTGGGGTCGCAGAGAGTTGGACACGACTGAAGCAACTTAGCAACAGCAGCAGCAGGGACCTCATACTATTCTTCCTTTCTTTTCTTAAAATCATCCTTAGCTGGTTGCCAAAAGCTGCTGAGAACTTTCTGTATAATACACCACTCTCATGGAGAGTCAATTTTGGTTCAGATATTTTATCCAGTCTTTCATAGGTTCCAAATGTACTGTACAAACAAAAGGTTGATAACTTCCCCCCAAAATTACCAATTCAAGGTTTTTTCCAATGAAAGAAAACACAGAAAAGGATACACAAAAACTTTTCATTTTGCTACTCCTTTGATTCTAGTTGAACGTAATTTTGCCAGTACAAAGTAGATTGCCAAAGTCAAATAACTGAAGTATTACCAATCAAAATTAACCTGAAGCATACAAAATCCATAGGTTTCACAGTTTAGTTTTTAAAAAAGTCATTATCCAATTATGTTTCATTGCTATGGAGTACTAAAAATTTAACACATTTCTACTTCTGGTCTCTTATTTGTAAGTAGTAAGATCATTTCCAAAAAATATTATAGTATATATTAACTTTTAAATTAAAAACTGTTCAACAGTAAATAACTGAAATCAAACTAAAGAGACATCAAAAGGCAATTAAGTGATTTATAGTCATTCATTAAACAATTTATGGGTTATCTCTAGACAGTGTAATACTATGCAGCCACAAACAAGAACAAGACAACTTATCACATAATGATCTTGAATGATTTCTAAGAGAATTTGTGAAGCAAAAAGCAGCACACACAAGAGTGTATAAATACACTACTTGGTTAAAACCATGATGGGAGGGAAAAAGAATTATATATATATATATGAATACTATAGTTGTTTATATATTACATATTTAGTACAGTTTTTTATATAGGTAACACAGATCCCTGGGCGGGGGGAAAAAAAGAAATTAAACTAGAGAGAACAGGATAGTAGCCACAGCAGTACAAAGACTTTTACTGAATACTTGTTTCTGAATACTTTTACTGAGTATCTTTCAGTTTAAAATCATATAAAAACTTGACCTATTCAAAAATAATTTAACAACTCAAAATGTTTAATAAAAAATGTCCATAACTCTGGTTTCTATTTTAGAGTATCTATAATTTTTCTTAGGATGTTTAGATATTGCTTTTCTGTTTCTGTTGAGGAAAGAATACAGCCTCATGTGTCATGATCCAGTCTTATTTTAAAAACAGGTTCTAGGTACTGTACTTACAGTTCCACCCATGTGAGGAGGCAGGTATTCTACACTGACATAGTCTTGGATGTCATTTTTACTCGTAAACTTCAACAAACTCACTGCTTCTGGACCAAGCCAGGTTTTCACAATTTTGAAAGCAGCTGAAGAAAAAGACAATCACTGTATTAAATTCCTTTCATTCTCTTTCTTGATTTACTTACCGTATGTGCTAATGTAGGTCCTCTGAGATTAGTTTGGGCTAAAATCTGTTTATATGTATTTTTCCATGGCATGATAGTTATATTCACATTCTCTAACCCCTTATGGCAGAAAGTGAAGAAGAACTAAAGTTTCACTTTCCTGATGAAAGTGAAAGAGGAGAGTGAAAAAGTTGGCTTAAAATTCAACATTCAGAAAACTAAGATCATGACATCTGTTCCCATCACTTCATGGCAGATAGATGGGGAAACAGTGGAAACAGCGAGAGACTCTTTTTTTGAGGTTCAAAATCACTGTAGATGGTGATGGCAGTCATGAAATTAAAAGATGCTTGCTCTTTGGAAGAAAAACGATGACCAACTTAGACAGCATATTAAAAAGCAGAGACATTACTTGCTGACAAAGGTCTCTAGTCAAAGCTGTGGTTTTTCCAGTGGCCATGTATGGATGTGAGAGTTGGACTATAAAGCTGAATGCCAAAGAATTGATGCTTTTGAACTGTGGTGTTAGAGAAGGCTCTTGACAGTCCCTTGGACTGCAAGGAGATCCAACCAGTCCATCGTAAAGGAAATCAGTCCTGAATATTCTTTGGAAGGACTGATGCTGAAGCTGAAACTCCAATACTTTGGCCATTCCAATACTTTTGTGAAGAACTGACTCATTGAAAAAGACCCTGATGCTGGGAAAGATTGAAGGTGGGAGGAGAAGGGGACGACAGAGGATGAGATGGTTGGATGGAATCACTGACTCGATGGACATGAATTTGAGCAAGCTCCAGGAGCTGGTGATGGACAGGCAAGCCTGGTGTGCTGCAGTCCATGGGGCCGCAAAGTCGGACACAACTGAGCAACTGAACTGAACTGAATCCCTGTAGGCATTTATACTTTAACTGTGCCTTATGGGTTTCAAATGTTCCAGAAGATTCTGGAGGATTAAATTACTTTGATGTTCATTAACAAACTTATGGTTTTGGCCTCTGAACAAATCCATCAATGATCCCGACTTCTAAGATTTCCAGACAATGAATCAAACTGCATTGTGATTCACTACCTGTACAATAGTATGGGAAGAGTCATTTGCCTTATGCTTCTCTGATAAATCCTCAATCTGAAAAATCTTCTAAAATGGGAAGTCAGGAAGAGAAAGAAAAAGCCCTTTTCTTATGTGTGTGAGCCAGACCCAGACTTTCCCACCCTAACCTTAAACTTCTGTGCCTTTCTCCTAAGCCCTGCAGCTTAAGAGTTATGATGATATTATAGAATCTTCAAGAATAAAATTATCAAACACAGCTATTTAGTAACTACAATTTTGTTCTATCATGAGATTTTGATAAACTTTTTAACCTTCTTTCCATCATGAGTTCCTAAGCACATTTTAATGGAATTAAAAGAGAAATCCTGAATTAAATTTGCAAAAGCGTCAATGAAAAAGTCAGGAAATAAAACAACATGATACTGAACATTAAACAGTAGTTCAGAAAACTGCATTTTTACTTTGGCTAATTATGTTTAAAATTTTCTACATAACATTTACATTTTCATTAATTTCAATTTTAAAAGTCTGAGTTGGCATGTCTGAAGCTATGGTACTTGAAAGTAACTGAAGTGCTATAAAGCTGACTTTTTATAACAGCTTTTATTGAAATAAAATTTACATACCATAAAATTCACTTTTTTTTAAACATATACTCATCAATGATTTTTCTTTAGTATATTCACAGAGTTGTGGAACTTATCACCACTATCTAATTTTGGAACATTTTCATCACCCAAAAAGAAATCTCCACCCATGGGCAATCTCTCATCTTCCTTTCTCCCTGACAACCATTAATCTAGTTTCTGTCTTTATGGATTTGCCCGTTTTTGTAACTGTGTTTTTATAAATATGAGTTTTTATTTCCTACTAGCTTTGTTCACTCAGCATGTTTTTAAGGATCATCTGTAATGGAGCATGTATCATATTTAATTCCATTTTATGGCTGAATAATTTTTCATTTTATGGTTATATAACATCTGTTTATTTACTGTTTATTAGCATTTGTTATTATCAATAACCTCAGATACACAGATGATACCACCCTTATGGCAGAAAGTGAAGAGGAACTAAAGAGCCTCTTGATGAAAGTGAAAGAGGAGAGTGAAAAAGTTGGCTTAAAACTCAATATTAAAAAAACATAGATCATGGCATCAGGTCCTATCACTCCATGGCAGATAGCTGGGAAAACAATGGAAACAGTGACAGACTTTATTTTCTTGGGGTCCAAAATCACTGCAGATGGTGACTGCAGCTATGAAAGTAAAAGCTGCTTAGTCCTTGGAAGAAAAGGTGTAACCAACCTAGACAGCATATTAAAAAGCAGAGAGACATTACTTGCTGACAAAGGTCTCTAGTCAAAGCTGTGGTTTTTCCAGTGGCCATGTATGGATGTGAGAGTTGGACTATAAAGCTGAATGCCAAAGAATTGATGCTTTTGAACTGTGGTGTTGGAGAAGACTTTTGAGAGTCCCTTGGACTGCAAGGAGACCCAACCAGTCCATCCTGAAGGAAATCAGTCCTGAATATTCATTGGAAGGACTGATGCTGAAGCTGAAACTCCAATACTTTGGCCACCTGATGGGAAGAACTGACTCACTGGAAAAGACCCTGATGCTTGGAAAAGACTGAAGGTGGGAGGAGAAGGGGATGATAGAGGATGAGATGGTTGGATGGCATCACCGACTCGATGGACACGAGTTCGAGCAAGCTCCAGGAGTTGGTGATGGACAGGGAAGCCTGGCGTGCTGCAGTCCATGGGGTCGCAAAGAGTCAGACATGACTGAGCCACTGAACTGAACATTTGTTTATCCATTCATCAACTGATGAACTTTGGATTATTTCCACTTTTCACTATTATGAATAATGCTACTATGAACCTTTGTGTAGAACTCCTTGTGTAGACACACATTTTCAGTTCTCTGGGACATACACCTAGGAGTGAAATTGCTAGGTCACATGATAACTCTGTATTTAATTTTTTGAGGAATGGCAACTGTTAAATGGCTGCGCTATTTAACATTCTCAACCACAATGTATGAGGGTTCAAAATTCTCCACATCATTATGGACACTTGTTACTTTATTCTGTCTTTTTGATTACAGCCATCCTAGTAGGTGTGAAGTAGTATCTCATTTGGTCTTAATTTGCATTTCTCTAATGATGTTGAGCAGCTTTTATGGGTTTATCACCCATTTGCATATTTTCTTTGGCAAAATAATTATTAAAATCTTTTGTCCTTTTCACCTGGGCCACTTGTCATTTTATTGTTGCATTATAAAAGTTATTTATATATTCTACTCACAAGTCCCTTTTCTGATGTCTGATTTGTAAATATTTTCTTCCATTCTGAGAATTGTCTTTTTACCTTCTTGATGGTGTCCTTTAAGGTACAAAAGTTTTCAATATTAATGAAGTACAATATATCTATTCCTTTGTTGCTTGTGCTTTTTTGGGGTCATACCTAAGAAACCACTGTCTACTCCAAGGTCACATTGATTTACCCCTATGGTTTTTCTAACAGGTTTATAGTTTCAACTCATCCATTTAGAGTTCATTTTGTTAGATGATGGAAGGTAGAGGTCAAACCTCATTCTTTTGAATGCTGATATTCAGTTGTCCCAGTATCATTTGTTTAGAAGGCTAATCTTTCTCCACTTAATTGTCTTGGCACCATTGTCAAGAAATCAATCATAAATGTTAGGATTTATTTCTGGACTCTCAATTCTATTTTACTGATCTTTATTTCTATTATCATGTTCACACCACAATGTCTTAATGCTTTATAGTGAATTTTAAAATCAAGAGATGGACTTTCCTGGTGGTGCAGTGGATAAGAATCCACCAATGAAGGGGACACAGGTTCGATTTCTAGCCTGGGAGGATTCCATATGCCACGGAGCAACTGGGCCTATGTACCACAGCTAATGAGCCAGTGCTCTAGAGTTTAAAAGCTGAAACTACTGAGCCTGTGTGCCATGATTACTAAAGGTGGCTTATCTGGAGCCAGTGTTCCACAACAAGAGGGGTCACCACAATGAGAGGCTCACGCACTGTAACTGAAGGGTATCCCGCATTGTCTGCAACTAGAGAAAAGCCCAGACAGCAGTGAAGACCCAGCATAGCCAAAAATTAAAAAAATAAAAATTTTAAAAAATCATCTAAAAAGTTAAACTATTTTAAAAATAGTTTAAAATAGTTTAAAAATTAATAAAATCAAGAGGTGTAAGTTCCTCAATTTCACTGTTCTTCAGTTTAGTTCAGTCACTCAGTCGTGTCCAACTCTTTGCGACCCCATGAATCGCAGCACGGCAGGCCTCCCTGTCCATCACTAACTCCCGGAGTTCACTGAGACTCGCATCCATCAGGTCAGTGATGCCATCCAGCCATCTCATCCTCTGTCATCCCCTTCTTCTCCTGCCCCCAAGCCCTCCCAGCATCAGAGTCTTTTCCAATGAGTCAACTCTTCGCATGAGGTGGCCAAAGTACTGGAGTTTCAGCTTCAGCATCATTCCTTCCAAAGAAATCCCAGGGCTGATCTCCTTCAGGATGGACTGGTTGGATCTCCTTGCAGTCCAAGGGACTCTCAGGAGTCTTCTCCAACACCACAGTTCTAAAGCATCAATTCTTTGGCACTCAGCTTTCTTCACAGTCCAACTCTCACATCCATACATGACCACAGGAAAAACCATAGCCTCGACTAGATGGACCTTTGTTGGCAAAGTAAGGTCTCTGCTTTTCAACATGCTATCTAGGTTGGTCATAACTTTTCTTCCACGGAGTAAGCGTCTTTTAATTTCATGGCTGCAGTCACCATCTGCAGTGATTTTGGAGCCCCCCAAAATAAAGTGTGACACTGTTCCCACTGTTTCCCCATCTATTTCCCATGAAGTGATGGGACCAGATGCCATGACCTTCATTTTCTGAATGTTGAGCTTTAAGCCAACTTTGAATGGCAAACCACTTCAGTATTCTTGCCTTGAGAACCCCATGAACAGTAAATCACTGTTCTTACTCAAGACTATTTTTATTACTCTGGGTCTCTTGCATCTCCATATGAATTTAAGGACAAACTTGGACGAATCTGTTTAAAAAAAAAAAGTGGGGGCAGCAGTTGGGATTTTGACAGAAACTGCACTGAATCTGTAAATCAACTTTGAAGCACTGCCATCTTAGTAATTAATAGGTCTTCTAATCCATGAACAAGACATGAATATTTACCTAGATCTTGAATTCCCTTCAGTGGTGTTTTACAGTTTTCAGTGTATGAGTTTTCAACTTTTTATTATTTTTATTTCTAAGTATTTTATTCTTTGTGATGCTATTACAACTGGAATGATTATATAGTATCATTTTGGGTTATTCATTGCTAATGCATAGAAACACAATTGGTTTCATGTATTGACTTTGCATCAGGTCACCTTGCTGAACTTGTTTACTGGTTCTAACAGGCTTCTGTGTATGTATGGTTTGTATTTCTTAAAATTTTCCATATAGATATCAGCTGCAAATATGAACAGTATGACTTCTTTTCCAATCTGGATGGTTTTTCTTTTTCTTGCCTAAGTGCCCTAACAATCTAAGTGGTAAGAGCTGACATATCTGGCTCCTGATCTAAGGGGGAAACTATTGATCCTTTCACTAAGCATGATGCTAACTGGGGGGTTTCAAAGATGAAGTTTTACACAGATGTCCTTTATCAGGGTGAGGAAATTCTCTTCTGTGAAGAATTAACTTTACCCAAAGAAAGGTCTGGCCTTTATCCTCAGCTTTCAGAAGTAATCTTCATGTCTGTTGGAGTGTCTTTGTTTGCCTATATGCCTTGAGTCACATTGGAACAACATGATTTAGTTTGGGGGCTTTGGGTCACACGGTATCTGTAGACCTCTGGAGAGACTGGAGAGTGGGATGAACCATGTGATAAACTGGTCAGGCCTAAGTAATGGAGCGCCAATAAAAACTTTGAACGTCAGTGTTTGGGTGAGCTTTCCTGGTTGACAACACTCTACGAGCACTGTCATGTACTGATGGTGGGAAAGTAATGCACTTCACATTTGGTACTTTCCTGGATTCTGCCATGTTTTTCTTCCTTGGCTGATTTTAATCTGAATCCTTTCTCAGTAATAAATTATAGCTGAGAATAACACCTTTCAGTGACTTCTGTGAGTGACCATAGTAAACCTAAGGGTGGTTTTGGAAACCCCTTTACATTACAGTTGGTATCAGAAGTAAGAGTAGTCTTGTGTGAACTACTGTGATCCCCACTAACTTTTTAGACATTCCAACTCTTTCTGCCTTCTATTCCTAGTTTCTTGGGCACTATGATCAGGAGAGTGTAGTGAATTTTCTCAAATGTTTCTTGTGTTTATTAAAATTATGTGTTTTTTCCCCTTTATTAATATGTTGAATACCTGGTTTATTTTCATATGTTGAACCAACTTTGCATTCCTGAAACAAATCCCACTTGATCATAGCATACAATACCATTCACATGCTCACTAGATTCAGTTTGTTAATACTTTCTTGAGTGTTGGTTCATTTATATTCATAAGGAGTATTAGTCTCTAGTTTTCTTTTCCTGTGATGTGTGATATTAAGGATATACTTGCCTCATAAAATGAGTTGGGACATGTTTTATATTTTCTGGAAGAATTTCAGAAGAGTTGGTATTGATTCTTCTATATAGGTCTAGTAGAATTTACTAGTGAAGCAAATACCGTGTTCTAACAACCCAAGAGACAACTCTACACAAGGACATCACCAAATGGTCAATACTGAAATCAGACTGATTTATATTCTTTGCAGCCAAAGAGAAGAAGCTCTATACAGTCAACAGAAACAAGACCTGGAACTGCCTGTGGCTCAGATTATGAGTTCCTTATTGCAAAATTCAGACTTAAATTTGAGGAAAGTTGGAGAAGGCGATGGCACCCCACTCTAGTACTCTTGCCTGGAAAATCTCATGGACGGAGGAGGCTGGTAGGCTGCAGTCCATGGGGTAGTGAAGAGTCGGACACAACTGAGCGACTTCACTTTCACTTTCATGCATTGGAGAAGGAAATGGCAACCCACTCCAGTGTTCTTGCCTGGAGAATCCTAGGGATGGGGGAGCCTGGTGGGCTGCCGTCTATGGGGTTGCACAGAGTCGGACATGACTGAAGCGACTTAGCAGCAGCAGCAGCACAGAAAATCACTAGGCCATTCAGGTATGACCTAAGCCAAATTCCTTATGATTATACAGTGGAGGTGATGAACAGATTTAAGGGATTAGATCTGGTAGTGAGTGCCTGAAGAACTATGGATGGAGGTTCATAACATTGTACAGAGGGCAGTGACCAAAACCATCCCACAGAAAAAGAAATGCAAGAAGGCCAAGTGATCATATGAAGAGGCTTTACAAATAGCTGAGGAGAATAAAAACAAAGCTGATAAAAAAAATATTAAAAAAAAAGAAAAAGAAGAGATGAGGAAGGCAAGGGAGCAAGGGAAAGATATACCCAACTGAATGCAGAATTCCAGAGAATAGCAAGGAGAGATAAGAGGGCCTTCTAAAATAGACAACGCAAAGAAACAGAAGAAAACAATTAACTGGGAAAGACTAGAGATTTCTTCAAGAAAACTGGGGATATTAAGGGAATATTTCATGCAAGGATGGACATGATAAAAGACAAAAAGAGTAAGGACCTGACAGAAGCAGAAGAGATTAAGAAGATGTGGCAAGAATACACAGACGAAGTATACAAAAAAGGTGTTAAAGACCAAGATAACCATGATGGTGTGGTCACTCACCTAGACTCAGACATTTACACAGTGTGAAGTCAAGTAGGTCTCAGGAAGCACTACTAAGAATAAAGCTAGTGGTGTTGATGGAATTACAGCTTAGCTATCTAAAATAGTAAAAGATGATGCTGTTAAAGTGCTGCACTCAATATGTCAAAATCTGGCAAAGTCACTGGTGGCCACAGGACTGGAAAAGGTCAGTTTTCATTCCAATCCCAAAGAAAGGCAATACCAAAGAATGTTCAAACTACCATACAACTGTGCTCATTTCATATGCTAGTAAGGTTATGCTCAAAACCCTTCAAGCTAGGATTCAGCAGTACATGAACCTAGAACTTCCAGATGCACAAGCTAGGTTTAGAAATGGCAAGGGAACCAGAGATCAAATTGCCAACATCCACTGATCACAGAAAAAGCAAGAGAATCCCAGGAAAACATCTACTTCTGCTTCACTGACTATGCTAAAGCCTTTGTGTGGATCAAATCAAATTGTGGTAAATTCTTAAAGAGATGAGAATACCAGATCACGTCACCTCCCTCCTGAGAAACCTGTAAGTGGGTTAAGAAGTGGTAGTTAGAACCAGACATGAAAACAACAGACTGCTTCAAATTGGGAAAGGAGTATAACAAGAAAGTATATTATCACCCTACTTATTTAATTTATATGCAGACTGCATCATGCAAAATGCTGGGCTGGATGAATCACAAGTTGGAATCAAGATTACTGCGAGAAATAGCAACAACCTCAGATATACAGATGATACCACCCTTATGGCAGAAAGCAAAGAGGAACTAAAGAGCCTCTTGATGATGGTGAAAGAACAAAGTGAAAAAGCTGGCTTAAAACTCAACATCCAAATGGTTATATTTGACTAATTCAAAATTAAATACTCTGCCAAATAAAAGACTTGTTTTCTAAGTACACAAACAAAAACCCAATATTTAAAAAGCTAAGACCATGGAATCTGTCCCGTCACTTCATGGCAAACAAAGAGATAAAGTGGAAGCAGCGACAGATTTTATTTTCTTGGGCTCCAAAATCACTGTGGATGGTGACTGCAGCCATGAAATTAAAAGACACTTGCTCCTTGGAAAGAAAGCTATGACAAACCTATTCAGCATATTGAAAAGGAGAGATATTACTTTGCCAACACAGGTCCGTCTAGTCAAGGCCATGGTTTTTCTAGTAGTCATGTATGGATGTGAGCGCTGGACTATAAAGAAGGCTGAGTGCTGAAGAATTGATGCTTTTGAATTGTGACACAGGAGAAGACTCCTGAGAGTCCCTTGGACTGCAAGATCCATCCAGTCCATTCTGAAGGAAATCAACCCTGAATATTCATTGGAAGGACTGATGCTGAAAGTGAAGCTCCAATATTTTGGCCATCTGATGGGAAAAGTCAACTCACTGGAAAAGGCCTCGATGGTGGGAAAGATTGAAGGCAGGAGAAAGGGTTGACAGAGGATGAGATGGTTGGATGGCATCATCAACTCAATGGACTTGAGTTTGAGAAAACTCTGGGAGATAGTCAAAGGACAGGGAAGGCTGGCATGCTGCAGTCTATGGGGTCACAAAGAGTTGGACACGACTTAGTGGCTGAAGAACAACTAGGGAAGCCATTTGGGGTCTCAGCTATTTTTTATGATCTTTTAAATTAATAATTCAAGTTCTTTTGTTATACTTATTCAGAATCTTGAGTCCATTTTCATAGTTTGTGTCTTTCTAGGAATTTGTCCATTTCATCAAGGTTACCTAATTTCTTGGCATGCAATTATTCACAATATTCCCTTACAAGCCTTTAAATTTCTCTAAGGTCTACAGTGATGTCTCTTCTTTTATTCCTGACTTCAATAATTTGAGTGGTTTTTGTTTTTCATTCATCAGTTTAACTAAAGGTTTGTTAATTTTGTTGAACTTTTCAAAGAACCACGTTTTTATTTCATTGCTTTTCTGTACTGCTTTCTATGTAACAACTGACTTTGGCAAACACAGGTGAAAATGCACATTCTAAAAATAACATTAAATTTACAACCACACTGAAGCTGGTAAGAATGTTTTTCAATGGTTTAAACTTTGTTTTGTCAAAGAACATATCATGACTGTCCTAAGGATCACGTGACAACAGAGATTTGGGTAAGTATTAGATTCATCCCATTTTCTTGCTCAACTTTTGAAGCCCAGGAGAAAATCTAGCCAAGGCCTGCATTCTGTGATATATCTCATCTAAAGGTGACAAACTGAGGCTTCTGGCTACAGTTTTACCTGAATGGTTCAATATTTAAAAACTGTTTTTAGGCATGACTAAAGGGTGTCCCCAGAGCCTGGGAACAGAATGTTAGCCCAGTTTGCCTAGGAGCAGCCTTTGACTATTCCAGTTCCAGCCTGTTAAAAGTACACACCAAGCACAATACAAACATTTTTTAAAAAACAAGTATAGAAATATTGCTAAATTGGGAAGAAAAAAAAGGAATCAGATATTTTCTATTAGCAAAGTATAAGTAATATACTCACCGTTCATTATCCAAGGCATATCGAAGATCACCATTTTTGCTGAAAGATGGGAAAAAAAAATCATTGATTGTAGCTCAGTCCCTCAATAGTAGTACCACTTATACCTGACCAAGAAAAAAACTAGTGACGTAAATGGAACTAAAAGTTGAGATATGTGACTCAGTTTTAATCCCATGAAGTGTGAGTAGTGCTAGAAGTAAACTAACTTCTCACAATGTTGAGGGGTTCACCTAGGAGGACGGCTTATGTGTAATGAAAAATGCACTATCACTGCCCGCTGGCAAATAGCCTGTTCCTTTATTCATTTAGCTTTTATTTTTTGCAGAAAAGTACAAAGAATAGTTAAGTGGGTAAGGAGACTATGGATGTGGCATGTGGTATTAGTGCTAAAGTCCACTGAGCTTTAAAATGATTTCAATGTCTAATTTATGGTTTCAATTATAATTTTATAGAGATTATATCATTAAACCCACTCTTGACAGTTGTCCTCATTTTTAGTAAGTCATGTTTTAAGAAACAAAACTTGTTTCAACTTTTCTTAGTATTATCAGCCCTAGGAAGCCAATAATTCCAAAGTACACAGAAATATTAGTTGTATACTTAGATGAAGATATTAAACAGCTCTATTAACAATTGTGACAAAGAATCAGAACTCACAAAGGGGACTTTTGATATAAAATTCATTCTATTTCAGATGAATCAAAAAACAATTTCATTCTTCTCTGAACAGGGAACCTCCTAGAATAATTAATGTAGGACAAGTAAAGTACATGTAGGGAAGAAGGTACATGGAAAGAGGTACCCTGGTGCTTAATACCTCAGTCTTCATCTGAGATCTGCCTCAAAAGATCTGGATTCAATAGTTTAAGAAATAAGAGTTACATTTCATGACAAATTTTAAAGCATAATTAATCTAAGATTCTGTAAAATTCAATGTCTGCAAAGCATTATGAAGCTAGAATATATACATTATATAGTTATTTGGAATGACAGTGTTCAATTCATCTTCATATAGACCCATGAATTTATTAAGTTTCCTCAAAAGAATCTTAGATGTATTTTATAAAGCAGTAACAATATCTGTGCTCTTCAAAATGGCTCTTCACAAATAGCTTTGGATATTTCAATAAACAAGTGAAGATTTTTCTTTCATTTTGTACATAAAAGAAAGAAAACCTAATAATATGGGGTAGCATTTCCCTACTGATCAATGACTGGCACCATTCAGCAAGTCTTAATGGATCAGGGTACATGCCAGATCCAGGAAGAAATCAGAAGAAACAGCAGATCCTACAGGTTCCCCAAACCAAACATTCCTTTTACCTAAAAATGTTCATGAATACTCTCTCCGAAGACATGAGAGCACAGGGCTATGAGTGGCACTGATCCTTGATAACCATCATGCTTTCTGTATGCTCTTCACTCCACATTAACACTAACGTGAAAGCATGTCGGCAAAAATTACTGCAATATTGTAAAGTTATCAGCCCTCCAATTAAAATAAATAATTTTAAAAACCCACCAAAAAAAAGCTTGATCTTAAAAAAAAATACAATGACTTAGGGATTTCATGCTTTAGTGTCACCTGAGTTACAAGTCCCAAAAGACCCCAACTGTGGAATTTGCCAGGGGTGTGTCCAACCAGACCTGTTTCCATTTTCTGATATCCCTGTTGCATCTCTCCTGTCTCTTTACTTTGATCCCACACGGGTTAAAAGTTTTTGGCTATCTATGTGGGATGGCATCTTGATTCTCCAGGGGGAAACCATCATATAAATTTAATCAATCAAACATGAATACATAACATGTAGGAGCGCTTCATTTAGGTAATTAACAGAAGACTCACAATTAAAACACAAAATCTAAATGCCAACTAGTCAAATGTTTTCTTAGTAACAATTTAAAAATATCAAATTGATAGAAACAGCGCATTTTATGTTTGAGTTGCTTATCACACCTTATCAATACTGCTCATCTGTGTCTTGCATGTAAGAAGCTCCAAATAATACTTAAAATTTCTCAGTTGAAAATATTAAAATGGTACAATCTTAGAAATATATATGTTTTTATGTCTCTATATGTGTGTGTATGTGTGTGTTACAGGATGATAAAAACACAGATTATAACTTATACTCTTAAAACTATAAAGAACAGTGATTGTTTATGAAAAATTTCTCCTGTACCTACTAGGATATGCACTTAAACTTCTATTAACACATTTAAAGCTTTTCACCAAAATGTAACATCTCAGGTTTTAAAGGCTATAATAATACAAAGCTCACAATTGTCTTTGTCTATGCTTTCACTATATTTTTATAAACAAGAAATTTACTTACAGAGGTATTTGGGGTAATAAACCTTAAAGCAGTTGATGATAAAGCGTACAAAGTCCATGTCCTAAAATAAAGAATATACATTTAAATCTTTAAGACTGGCCACATTAGAAAATTTTAAATTGCGTATTTCTAAGGGTGCTCAATTAAATAAAAATGAGGTAATTATTAAATTCTTTAAAAATAGCTCATAAAATAAGTATCTATATTCCCAGAATTTGGTTTTAAGTCATTAAGATACTTAAAATAATCAGTCTTAAAACTGAATTAAATATATGGCTGAGTCCCTTTGCTGTTCACTTGAAACTATCACAACATTGTTTGTTAATCGGCTATACCCCAATACAAAATAAAAAGTTTAAAAAATTGAGTTAAAGAAATGAAATGCTTACACATCATTCATGTTACCTCAAACTAGTTAGATACTTCAGGCTGCTAAGGTAATGTGGCATTATAAAATGGATCTAAAAAGGAACTCTCATAGAAAAATTCTAAAAATCTGTTGAACAATTAAATAATTATTAGAACAAATACACAGGCTACAGCCTGACTATTGGGAATGGCAATATATATGTATATAAATTCTGATATCTCTTTTTTAAACCTAATTTCTATACCTCATAATAGTCAATAAAATATATTTTATTAATCTTTCACACAACAGTTAATCTGATCATACCAGTTCGCTGGATCTACTTCTACCTTTGTTCCTCTTATGTAGGAATCAAGAATTTTTTTAGTTTATATTTAAATACTGTTCACTGACTTCAATTTCTGGGAGATATAGCTGACTGTTAGTTCTACTGCACTGAACACAGCAACATGAAATTAGATTATCAGGGATACTATCTACATGGATCATTTCATTTCGTATGTTTCCACTGGCCATGGGATGACTTACTCATCAACTATCTTGTAAGAACTGTAGGATGAAAAATACAACCAGGTAAACTTAAAAGCATCAATTACTAAAAGGTGAGCTGTCCTAGAGATCTGAGTCTATAAAGTTATTCCTAGCATGCGAGTTACAGCATCTTTTAACTCCAATAAACTGAAAATAAGCATCCTTAAGTATTTTAAGTATTTATTATGGAATAAACCCTAGCATATAATAATACTTTTATAACTAGTCATTATATCTACTGTACACAGGGTTTAATAATCTGTAGTAAAGTAAGAATCAAAGAGAATACCTCAAAATTTATATATTTAATTACTTAGTACATGATCTGTGGCCCCCAGACTTTGCCTAAAAAGTCCTTGTCCAATATTCTTGTTGGAAATACCTTTTATTTCCAAGGTATTAAATAAAATAAATAAAACGTATTAAATAAATACCTTTTATTTAACTGAATCACCTGGCTTATAAAATTCCAAATTACTGCTAATTCAAGTCGATTTAATAGGATGCCACTGGTGTACATATATTGGTAGGTACTACATTAAAAAGTTTCATGAAACCCATTGCTCTGTGTTCTGTGAGGATATTTTCAAGGATGCTATTCATTATCCTGTAAAACGTCTTCCCTTTGAAGACCCATGAAAGACTTTTCTTCTAGTTCAAGTATCAGGAATGGATGCACTTCTCTTAAGACACAGGTTTTAAAGTATGTCCACTGAGTAATTTTAAATGTTTCCATTTCTTTCAGGCAAGCTTAAAGCCAAATTGGTGGCCTAACTCTGATAAATAATTGTAAAAAATTTTTGACTTACAATTCTGTATACAGCTTTACAGGCCAACTTAAATCTTCTGTGAATTGTGCGGATTATATATAATTATATATATATATAAACATTATTATATATAAACATAAAAATATATAAACATTATATAAACATGATTCAGTAAGATTCTAGTACTTGAAAACATTAATGATTTAAGTACTAAGTAATGCAAATAAATCTTATTTATAAATTAAAGATAATGAAATAAAATATAAATAGCTTGAAAAATTATCAGACAGCTCAACTCTCTGCCCCTGTATTTGTTAATAAAAAAAACATTAACATTTATTTTTTTTATGATTCTGGGTTAATTTAAATACTAATTATTAGAATAGTATCATACATAAAGGATAACAGAATTATAATTTATTTTCATGGAATATTTATTTATCTAGGCATTTTGGTTTAGATTTGAGATATAAAATGATTTACTCTGTAATCTAGAACTCACTGACATGGAAACTAGATTGAAAAATGAACCAAGGGCAAATGACTCAGAGATACAGAAAGATGAAAAAAAATGTGGGCCTACTGCCTAAAAAAACTCCATCTAGCTTTTTTTTTTTTTAAATGTCTAAAGTTTCCCTTTTTGGGGTGAGGGTATCACTGCAATATAATTTCATCGCCTTTATCATCTAAAAAAAAAAGCTATTTTCCAGTATTACTACAAATTCTTTACAAACACCATTGTACATAGCTACACATATGCCATCAATTAGATATACCATAATTCACCACTTCACTGTGTTGACATTTTCAATTTTTCTAATTTTTCACCATTTTAAATGACACTCTGAAAAAAAATTCTGATGCACAAAGGTTTACTTTTTGTACCAAGATTTCTTTAGAATAGGTTTCCACAAGTTAATTACCAGGCAAAGAGTATGAATACGAACACTTGTAAGATATTAACATACTTTGCCAACTGGATTTTCAAAAAGATTTCAACACTGATGCAGGCGGCTCCCCAAACGCCACTTCACTGCCACCAGCATTAGCCCAGGTTTGAGTGTTAGAGACAATAGCTCTAATGAACAGGCAACAAATCCCCATCACTGCTAAAGGGTTTGCAGTCAGCACTAAGGGCTCAAATGGAAGACTGGTAAGTTTTATTTATTTTTTTAAGATTGGCAAGAATCACCTGAAGAAAACTAGGTTTGAAAACTAACCAAATCAAACAGAAAGTGAATTTAAAGGAGCAAACAAGAAAGCCCAACAAAATCACAAAGTGCTGGATATGCAAAAACGCAAGCAAACATCCTGTCACTACCAAACAGGCAATGGTATGCTGGAGAGCTACACTACTGTGCTCCACGTTTTCGGAGTGCGCTCCTCTGTGCCAGGCACAGGGGAGGTGCTATAGAGGACACTGGCTTTGACAGAAAAGTTCACTGTTACCACACCTACTCATTACCCTGCCAGCCTTGACACCCAATATCCTGCCTATCAGGTAAGGAACATTTCTAGAAAACATACAGTTTCAATGCCAAATATGTTTAGTTTTTTGCAAATCCTATTCCATGTTTGACTTCAATCACAATTCCGGGCAGGGGGAATAAATTCCAAACATGACTTGATTAGCTCAATTTTATAGGATTCTTTGGTTGAATGGTTGGTGATGGGAAGGACAGGAGAGGAGGATGACGTCGTGATAAACA
This sequence comes from Oryx dammah, assembly GCF_014754425.2. Taxonomy (NCBI): domain Eukaryota; kingdom Metazoa; phylum Chordata; class Mammalia; order Artiodactyla; family Bovidae; genus Oryx; species Oryx dammah. The sequence continues at coordinate 119,356,458 of NW_024070207.1, forward strand.
ATGATTCAGAATTAATGAAAAATTCTTACTATGCTATTTAGTCCAGTCTCTGACAGGTCAAACATCACTGTAACAGGCTTCCCATTTTCTCTCTTAGCATACCGTTCCAACCAGAATGCAATAAGCTTCTTTTTGTCCAATATGGTCTTATGGTCTTTTATATGGTACTTCACCCTGATCCAGACTTTAAGCAGAACATAAGATAAAAAGAAGAAAAAATATTTATAGCATTTTAATATTATTTTATGCATGTATCATTCATTTCCCTTGACATTTTTAAATTTATATTTCATTTTGTTTCTCAGATTAAAAACATCTCTTCCTTCTTTTAAATGAGAAACAGTGCATACTTGTGAATCTTAAAGAGTCACAGAAAGGTATCCCCCCTTAGAAAATACATTTTCCCCCTTAGTAAGCAAGGGAAGAAAGAAAATACAGGTGAACAAGTAATATTTGCTGATAACCTACAAGTACTCTACCCTGTGCTTAACAATAAAGCACTAGAAAAACATTTTATCCAGAAGAAAAGCCCAGACAGAAGCACAATGGTAGCAAAAACAGGTGTGCACGGGGGCAGAGCATGGCATGTGCTGAGTGGCGGCAGCTAGGACAAAATGTGACGAGCAGTGGGAGGAGTAGCTGAACAGAGAGACAGAGCTGGGCTCGAAGGACTCTGTGTTAAATGCTAAGGTGCTTTGATTTTCCTATTTCAAACATCTCTGGGCAGCAGCACAGAGGGGAGACTGCAAGAGGCAGAGAGGGAGGCCCAGCAGGCTGCTTCCTGGGAAGGGTCTTGGGTGGGGATGGGTTGGGACTGAAGTGAGGAAGTGCTGCGGAAATCAGAGGAGGGCCTCAAGTGAAGCTCTGTCCAAGGAAGAGTCAATGGCTGATGGACCTGAGCTGGGCCGTGCAGGGAAGGTGGCGGGATGTGTGCGGTGCACTGAGTTGTGTTGAAGGCGGCCAACCACCGATCCGGTGTGCGGCTGGCCGTGGATGTGCATATGGCCTGGGGGACAGCCTGGGGTCACCGCTGTTTGGGGGATAGGGGCTGAAGGAGCCCAGGTAATTGACATCACCCAAGGAGGCTGCATCAGCTGGAAAGGAAAAGAGGCCAGAAAAGGAACAAAGCCTGGGAAATACATGTGAGACACCAAGTGGAAGAAGAGAAATGGGAAAGAAAGCTTGAGCAGGAGGAGCCAGCACTGGGAGGAAAACGCTCCCAGAGGGCGGCGACACGGGAGCTGATCACAGGCCGCCGACTGGGCGTGTGAGGTGGGCACGGAGCGTGCAGCACACTACTTTGGCAGGCTGGCTGCTCAGGATGGGGGCTCTGACGTGGCCACTGAGCCCCAGCCTTGGTGCCAACCGAGCTGCAATTTGGACAAAGGGGAGAGAGGACTGACAAGGGAGACCTTGAGACAGCAGGCTGATGATCGCCTCACTCTCACACCGATTTAGGAAGAAGTAAGGGGAGAAGACTGTGGGTAACTTGAGAAGCCATCCTCAGTGACTGTCAGAAACATTCTCCATCAAGATACCGGGTTGAATTTTAATATCAGTAAATTAGAAAGAAGAAAATGACTCTGAGTTACATCATTTTGGCTGTGTGATGGGATGTGGCATTTGGGCCTCTACAGCCTGCTTTATTATATGGTACATTCAACTACTAAGTACCTGATGCTTGGTCCACCTGGCCCCAACCACTCCCACTGGAGGAAACCTGACATGAGGTTCATACACAGAAAGTTCTGCCTATTATCAATTCAGTTGAGATGGATGACATCTCAAAATCCCGAAAAGCTAGTACATATATTAAATATACTCACACAACTTGTTGCCTTCTTTGTCATAACCATGGAGATAAATGCCACCAATTTCCAATAGCCACCTGGGAATGGAGGCTTCGGTCAGGTCTAAAAGGTGACAAATTTTAATGAGTAATTCTAACTCAGAGGTCTTCTAAAGAGAATACTTACAACATATAGATTACTATTATATAGTAGTTCTGGTACAGAAAACAATAAGGTTATTATTTTTTTAAAGATACAGCTTTTACAAACACCTGGAAAGTACCTCTGATGATAAAAAAAAAAGTGTTTCTTACTAAGTAGGAAAAAACTACATAAAGACAGAGATGAGAAAAATGGAAAAAATCCATTTCCTTTTACATGTCAGCCATTATGATGTAGACACATTTTCATGTTCTGATTTTATTTCTCATAATGACTTGCAAACAAATATCATTATTGGACAATTTTGGAAGAACATGGCAGTAAATATCCACATCATAGTTTCAGAGGTGATGTAAGAAGGTTTCTCTAGTAAAATGTTTTAGTCTATTTTTCTACAAAGTCTGATAACCAGCAGAGTCTAACACATTTATAATCTTGGCACAGGTGGGAAATACTTCAAGAAAAATGCTAGATCCTTTAGCAGGAGGCCTGGTCTCCAGTAAGGTCAAGAACCAACACAGCAAGGCAGCAAATGCCAAGGCTTTTGTGTCATTCATCAGTACTTCCCTAAGAACTCTCAAAGATGTCTTTATCTTTCCTCACCCCTCTTTCATCATATCTCTGCTATTGGCCACTAGAAACTAGCAATTCTATATAAGAGAAAACTATTGTTGAGTTTAAGGTTTATCCTGTACTTAAACGATTTAGGAATATCAGGTTTACATTTCTTGCTTGGTTAATAAATGCTCACTGCTCAAATTACCTAGTTTTTATATTTCCAATCAAATGATTTTTTAAATACCTTCCTTCTGATAGATTCCTTCTCCAAATATGATGACTGGAAAGAGTATCTGCTCTGGATTTATTTGTTGACTATTTTGTATTAAATCTCCAGACTCAGTCACTCCAGAGTTTATAATCCTTACAGTCAGGAAACCCTTCTTTAAACCTCATTGAAACCAGTAGTTTCAATGACTTACTACAGGAGTTGGTGATGGACAGGGAGGCCTGGAGTGCTGCAATACATGGGGTCACAAAGAGTCAGACACAACTGAGTGACTGAACTGAAACCAGTAGTTATGCCAGTTTCTTCCTGTTAAATTTTTTAGGAGGAGATAATGGGTAACCTTTCCTGAAAAGAGGTCTTCATTTACTTGAAGACTACTACATAATCCCCTCTAAGATTTAAAACTCTTTTTTTTTTTCAGGGAAGGGGGTGCAATTTCAATCTAGAATTAGACCTTGAAAATCAAGATGTTAAGAGGAGGCAGCTACAGGCATCCTTGGGGATAAGCTTGCATTTTGTGGATTCCCATTCATCTAGTAATTCCACATGGAGCACCTATTAACATAAGCAACCCTGGGAATAGAGGCAGACACCAGGCAACAACTGAGAAAAACAGGCAAATAGAATCTCTTTTTCTCCAGGCTTGGTGGTAAAGATAGTGAGCTACTAGTTTAATTAAGGTTCTAAACCAAAAAACTACAGAATAGGAGACTGTGCTGTTAGTGAAGAACGTGAGTGTGATTTGGCTCCTTGGCAATCTGATTTCCTTGTGAATAATCCTACTTTTAAGACTTATTTATAAGATGCTTCTCTCAAAGTGTTACTGGGTCTTTATAAAACCTGGTACCCTGATATTTATGATGACTGCCAAGAATATTTCCAAATATGCTATTCAATACATGTAAAATAGTAACATTTATGCAGGGGAGGGATACAGTACACAGTCAAGGTTAAATTGAACAGCTTACCATTGACAGCCATTTCTTTCCTCCACTGAAAACTCTCATCAAGCATCTTCAGTGTTTCATCTACGACATTATGCCTCCAAGCCAAGTAACTTTCAACCCAGTTATCATCTTGCTGTAGTCTTTCAACATCACGTGAATCATACTTATTTGACTTATCTAGGGGAAAAACAGTAATAAATATCCATGTCAGATAAATTCTTCAGTGAATGATAACCAATACTAATACCAAAGGAGAAGAGAGACCCGAAGGATAAAGCTAAGCCATTTGAAGACAGACACAGGGATGCAGTTCAGATGAAAATGCAATTTAAAGGATTGATGGAATTTCTAAGTGTGACTAAAAGTTATCTAATAATTGCAGCTTTATTTCAAGACAAGCCACCACGGGTGTAAAAAATAAGAACATAGTAAAATATTTTGCAGAACCCTCTCTAAAACCATAAACGAAGATCTGGGAAGAGCAATTATGTTATTGGAACTTGAAGTCCTCACCCTAGTCAACGAAAAATGAACTTTTGTGTAAAGAAATAACTAAGTCGTACTTAAAAAGACATATGTTTGGCAAATGTCTTTTTTGAAAAGGAACTAAATCCGAAATGGAAATGATGTATGTAGCAGTCAACATTCCCCATAGTTCACCGGAATGTGTGTGCATGCTTGTGTTAGTTGTCCAGTCATATCTGACTCTCTGTGACCCTCTGGACTGTAGCCTGCCAGGCTACATTCATGGACAGAGGTCCGTGGAATTCTCCAGGCAAGAGGACTGGAGTGGGTTGCCATTTCCTTCTCCAGGGATCTTCCCAACCCAGGGACTAAACCCAGGTCTCCCACATTGCAGGCAGATTCTTTACCACCTGAGCCACCAGGGAAGCCCTAGTCGGAGTAACTGTCGCCAATGATGTCTCATTATCCACCTACACACAAGCTGTGTTCTCATCAACCTCTACATACCTCTATACCCTCCTTCCACGCCCCCCTCTAGTTTCCTGTAACTGAAGTTTCGTCGTCTCCTTACAACCACCTCTGCACATCCAAATTCTACCATTCTGTAAGACTCGTTTCAAATGCTTCCTCTTCCATAAAATTATCCCTAGAAGTAATTATCAGAAGTAATTCCTTCCCTGTGAATAGCTAGTGGACCTGAACTATGCCTTTCTTAAGGCACTTAGTGTATTTCCCCTTGAATCAGAGTTACTGGCATTTATGCCATATCTTCCTGTACAGAGATCTTAACAGCACAGTCTATACATCCTAAGAAGCCCCCAGAGCAGATTACAGCAGAGCCAATGAAAAGACTTTTAGGGAATATTTGTGGACTGAATCTTTTCCTTTCCTATTTTTATTTTCTCAGGCAATGGTACCCTCCCAGGTGCCCAAGGAAGATATTTCAGAAAACTGCCTTTATCTCCAATTTATTTTGCCCCTAGTTAGTTGCCAAATTATATAGATCTATCTCCTCTCCATTTGTTCTGACTTATTTCAGGCCCTCATGGATAATAGATGAAAGGGCAGGGGAATATAAAGCACATTCATGGAATTATCTTCTTTGAGACCCAATTTCCATATCTTTAAATTACATTAGATACTCATAGGGTTGTGTGAGGATTGGATAAAAATGTATATATATAAAAGTACCTGAAAGTTTAAAGCACTATAAAATATAACATGAGGCCATAAGTCATTTATTGTAGAGTGTTAGCTTGGATATGGCTTTCAATATCTGGTCTCTACTTTTCTAATGCATACTCTGTTGTAGATAAACCTTAGAAAATGGTATTTTAGCTCTGCTATTCAAACATGCATCAATATTCAAAGCAAAAAGGCCCCTGGGGACACCTGCCCCTCCAAAAGGACCATCCAACCAGTTTGGCCACTGGACAACTTTCTCCAATGGACCAATATGGTGTTTTCCTTGAAATTACTGTCTGCCTTCAAGAAAATTTCTCCCCAAAACCCAAGTCTGAATAACCAAAGTTTACTTAACAGTTGTTCTTTCAAATAAAAAGGGTGGTCCATGAAAAATATGACTAATTTAGTTGGTAACTCAAATGCACAAAAGTATTTTATGAGTACTTCTCAATTTTGTTACCTAGAACACTTAAAGAACATGCACTCAAGGGTCAAGATTTAATAAAACTTATTGCTTCATCAGAGGCTTTCTAAAATAACATTGACTTAAAAAAAAAGTTTTAACTGAGCATGCTGACAATGAAGACTATATTGGCCATTCACCTTGATTCAGGCTGAGGAGGCAACAGCTTTGCCTACCAATGCTTCCATGTAATCAGAGCAAATGAAAAACGCAAGAGGCTTCTTAGCATCACTGTGAAAACAGCTCTGACCTCATGGGTTCCTGAAGAGCCCTTGGCATCTCCAAGGATCGAGAGACTAAACTCTGAGAACCACTTCCCCAGGAAAACATGTGGTAAGTGGTGAAAACTCAGAAAAGTATTAGCCATAAGCAGAAGAATCAAACATACTTGCTGTTATTATCATTATTCCTACCCCTGTTGGTATTATCACTACAGTGTCCCTTACCAAGAAATGCAAAGCTTACTGCTCCTGGAGAGCTTTTAGGAATGAAGATTTTTGCAATCAGAAATCTCCATTTAGATTAAAATGGTTGCTATTAATAAAACATGTACTTAACCATATGAGATACCTGTTGTTAGACATTATCCCTAGATAGAAAGAAATGGAAATAAGAACGTTAGAAAAGAGAGAGCAAGAGAGGACTAGGGAGAAGGTTATGTAGGTGGAGGGAGAGAGGCAAGAGATAAGTTGGGGCAGAAGAGGACCGAGAAGGGGGCTAAGGTAAGGAGAGGGAGAGAAGGAAGGAGACAGAGAAACAGAAAACTGAGCATTCAAGCTAAGGAAAACTTGACCTGGACCACAAGACCAAGTGAAATACTGTTTACAACATCACAGTTTGCTGCAACACAGCCCCCAGACAACTGAGCTGAGGGGAGGCAAAATACACAGCCCCAAACATGCTTCTCTGGTATACTGATTATTTTGAGCTATTTTTAATAAACAGCAAATACAGGAAAAGGTCTAAAAGGTGAGCAGAAGTCATCCTTTTATATGAAAAAGTTATCCTTTTATAAGAAGTCATCCTTTTATAAGGGAAGCCTCCATTTGTAAGGATGCTGCCCTCTCTGTAACAGGAAGAGAAGAATGATGCTAAATCTCCTGAAACTCTTATCAACACAAAAGGTAAGGACTTAAATCTGCACAACCATACCCTTATTTACTGAGTTCTTCCTGGTCATCTCTAATAACTGACTCCCCACCTCGACATTTTCTTTTGTCTTTAGCTGGAGATGGTAGTGAAGGTGGTGGCTTGGGCCACTTTGGAGAGTGACTCAGTTCTCCTGGGTCCCTCTCAACGTATACAGGAGGTATACATGTTATTAAATGTGTTTGCTTTTCTCCTGTTCATCTGTCTTTTATCAATTTATGAGATCAGTTAAAGAACCTAGAAGGGTAGAAGGAACTTCCACAGAACCCTCAAGTGTTAGGGAGTTTGGTCCTTTGGTAAATCCAGATGTTACAGGGAAAAGCTAAAGATGTACACCCAGAAGGTATCTGAAGATATCAAAACCTTCCCCACTCCCTAAGACATCACTTTACCTCTCAGTGACTAATGCACAGAGATAAAGAAGAGATCAATCTCATACAGAGATATATGTGTACACTGTCTAATACCTTGTCCTTATTACTTTCATCTTGCTGAGGACCAGTGAAAACTGCATCAGAAATCAACGTGAATCTCAAGTAGCAGACTTTGAAGCCTCATCCTTGCACTTGTTCAAAACAGCTCAAAGCTCATTTCTGGCCACTCCTCTGTTAAGAAACCTTAATGAACTATTGCCACACTTACTATGGTTTACTGTCTCTTTCTACTGTTTCTCCTTATATGAATTTTGCTCCATAAATTGGTCTTATATTTATACAGTATATCACCAAGCCAACTGGACACTCCTAATTTTGCTAAGAACCAGATAAGTGGCTATGGTGATTAACCTCTGAGTCAGACAGGACTAACTGTTCCAGAGAAAAGATGACTCCTCTCAACTCTCTTTCTTCTCCCGTATGCACATGCACATGTCCTTTGAGCTCTCTCACATACACACTTTTAAATGTTGCAAGATAAAGAGAATGCAGTGCTTACTCATAAAACAGCAAATTCCATTATTAACTTTTCTCTCTCTTGCATTTGTTGGCTGGTGAAATTACAAACCAGCCAGAAACTATGTTTTAAGGTTAACAAATATGAAAAAGAATTCACAGCCAGATTCAGGATATGGGACAGTGATGGTATCAGAAGACCCCTGCTATTAACTATGTTCAGGAAGACTGAGCAAGTCACTCCAGGCCTGACTTTTCTTCTCTGGAAAATGGAGATAAGGTCTGCCTTTTCAGTCTTATGAAGATCAAGGACACTTTGAAAACTTTTAACACAATACCAATGAATTTTTATTAACATAAGGTAGAATGCTACTCATGAACAGAAACCTAAATTCTAGTTGACCTATTAGTTGAGAAAAATCTTGAAATTATATTGTAGTTTATGTGCCTAGAATTCATATAAAAGGTTAAAAAAATGCCAACAGTATTTTGATAATGAAAAATAGAGAACAGTTATCAACTGGGTGTCATAATGTCAAAAAGCAGCAAATATACAACTCAAACATTTCAGTAGTGTGAAATCTCATGAGTGTGTGTTTGGTCACTAAGTCACGCCCAACTCTTTGTGACCCCCATGGACTGTAGCCCACTAGGCTCCAATGTCCATGGGATTCTCCAGTTAAGAATACTGGAGTGGGTTGCCGTTTCCTTCTCCAGAGGATTCCTGACCCATCAAACCCGAGCCTCCTGAATTAGCAGGCAGATTCTTTACCACTGAGCCACCAGGGAAGCCCTTGAAACCTCTTAGCATCTGTTATTTCTCCAAGACTCTGAGCACTCATCTACTTAAAGTCCTAGTGGGGCCCTGGAAGAGCATTTGTACTGGATGGACGATTTCTATTGGCTGGAGCCTGTATATGTCAACAATGCAAGTGATTAGGCTGAAATAACAAATATTTCCTTAAGGGCATCCTCTGCTGATTGGCCACAACCTACCCTGAATCTCTTCTTTCCTGTGAAGCTTTCCAGTGAGAGACTGCCAAGCAGGTGACTATCTACAGTGGGATTAAGCCACTGACCTCCAGCAGCAATTCTCAAACTTTAGCACCTATCAGAGTCACCAGGAAGGTATGTTAAAACAGGTATGACTGGGGCACTACCTCTAAATTCATGGGGCCCAGTAATTTGTGGGTGAGATCTCAGAATCTGCACTTGCAGCAAGTCCCTACAGAATGCTGCTGCTTCAGAGACCACACTTTGAAAACTCCGGGGCTACCACAGGGGTTGGCATAATTGTTTGGTAAAGGGCCAGAGGATAAACATCTAAGGATCTTAGCCTCTGAGGGCCACATATGGCCTCTGTTGCTGATTCTTTTTCTGTTTTTTAGCAACGCTTTACAAATAGAAAAACCATTCTGAGCTCAAGGGCTATTAAAAACACAAACGGGGACTTCCCTGGTGGTCCAGTGGATAAGAATCCACTTGGCAATGCAGAGCACATGGGTTCAATCTCTTGTCTGGGAAAATTCCACATGCTGCAGAGCCAACTAAGCCAAAGAGCCACAACCACTGAAGTCTCCACACCCTAGAGCCCACATGCTGGAACTATCGAGCCTAAGTGCTGCAACTACTGAAGTCCGTGCACCCTAGAGCCTGTGCTCTGCAACAAGAGAAGCCACCGCAATGAGAAGCCTGCACACCACAACCAAGAGTAGCTTCCGCTTGCTGCAACTAGAGAAAGCCTGGACACAGGAAAGAAGAGCCAGCGCCACCAAAAATAAATTAATAAGACACAACATACAACAGAACTTTGCTGACTGCTGGTCTGTTGTAGAGAGGGGAGGGGCTTTCTGCTTCAGCTCCTATCCTTCAAGAACTGAGCTCATATGCTCAATATGTACAAGACATTATATCTTGGTGACTTACCTCTCTATCTGTTGGAGTCTTCTTTCGATGTTCTTTAATAACAATTCATTAGAAAGTTTAGAGATTTTTGTGTTGCTGTCATGAGCCAAGATTTGAAAACCTTACACCTCTTATTTTTCTTGCCACATTGATAACTAGGTTGTTTTATATCCTGTAAATTATATAAATAATATTGGAGATCATTGTCTTTTGCCTGACTTTCTGGGAATCATTTTGAAGTTTCATGATTAACCATGACTTTTGCTGTAGGATTTTTAGAAGAGTTAAGAAAACAAGTTACCTTGTTTGGTAAAACTTTTGTTTGCTTTTCATAAAGGTGAATGATAGCCAATGTGGTTTCTGTCTTTATTGAAATACACATTTTCCCTCATTTAATCTTGTTATTGCAAATATGTTTGTATTTGCTTCAACAAATATAGAAAAAAAGAAAGAGAAAACAGATATGGCTAGCTAAAAAGACAAGGAGAAAGGGGAGTGAAGAGCACAAGAGATGAAAGACACTTCTCAATACTTGCCTTTCTAAACAGTTTTGGTGGTTGAACTGTACCCATTAAAATTTCCCTGAGAAGCATTTTGTGAACGTAGTAGTTCTTCCCCTGCATTTTCTTTTTAATTTTCTTTTTAATTTAAATTTATTTATTTTAATTGGAGGCTAATTACTTTACAATATTGTACTGGTTTTGCCATACATCAACATGAATCGCCCTGCATTTTCTAATCATGAATTATCTTTACATTCCTGGGGCTAACAAAAGTGTTGGCTTGGACCTTATGTGTCTGTGTGTGCCTTTGCGGTGGTAGGGCAGGGAGACTGTAAGGACTATGCCTACCAATTCAATTTTCTTTAACAGTCATTGATATATTTAGGCCTTCTACTTTTTATTGAGACAATTTTAGATGATTTTTCTTTTCTCTGGAAAGTTTTCCATGTAATCTAAGTTTTCTAACTTACTGTGACAAAGCCTGTCATTATATTCTCTTTTATGATTTTTAAAATCTCTGCCACATCTATAATTCTATCTGCTTTTTGTTCCTAGTGGATGTTTTTGCCGTCTCCTTTTCCTCCTATTCGGTCATCCTAGGTTTGTCTATTTGACTAATCCTTTCAAAAAGTCAGCTTAGGTTTATTACATCTATCTTTTTTCCTATACCATAATCATCTGCTCTTATTCCCTTCTACTCTCTCTATATTTACTCATGTTCATTTTTTAGTTTCTTGAATTCAATCTTTAGTTGATTTTTATTTGGGCCTTGATTCCTAAGAAATGAATGTAAAGACCACAGACATTCTCTTGGTCAGCTAAGTATTTTGTAATTTCCATTGTGATATCCTCTTTACTCTCTGGGATATTTAGCAGAAGAATTACATGCATTGCTAAGAAGTTGCTAATCCATGGTTATTTAGAGGTGTTATTTTAATTTCCTAACATTCAATTTACTTTTAAGTACCTTTTGTTATGACTTCTTATACAGTTGCTTCCTGGGGTGAGACCATGGTCTGTATGATCTAGTTGCTTTGGAATTTCTGAGACTTCCTTTATGACTTAATATGTGGGGACTGTTTACAAAAGTTCTCAAACCACAACTACATATTCTACGTACGAAGTTACTGAATCATATTACATGGTCTGTAGATATGCAATAAGGACAAAAACTGATAAACTCTTAACATCTTTTCCTCTTACTGTGACCATGACAACTTTAAAAAGTTGACCTGGAAAATGTCACAGCACAATTTAAGGAAATTGAAGTGTCGGTCTACCTACCTATCTTTTAAAGGCTTCCTCTCTTGGGGATAAAACATAATTCAGTAGTTATGAGGACTAATTTATGATCACTCATCATATGTTAGCTCAAAAGAGAGCTAGGAATTACAGATGCAAAGATGAACAAAGCCTGGGTCAGTCCCTTGGATGGTTCATAATCGAGAGTTTATGTAAAATATCCAGGAATGTAACTACACTTTAAAAGTGTAATTCCACCCTTCCTTTCCAGAGAGGGCAGCTGATAAGAAAAATTCCAGTTTTATGTACTTTTACCCACAGAGGTTCCTTCTATTCACTACTTATCTTCCTGTCCCTGAAATTCTCCTCTCAGAGATCATCTATGATACTAAAGTTTCCTGGTTCTTCTACTTCTCTAACCACTTCCTCTCCCTCAGCCTAGTAAGGTGAAGGCACTCCTCAAGGTTAACTGTGTAATTTAAAAGGCAGCAGAAATAAAGACACTTTCAAAATTAAATTTACCACCAAGATCCCACCAAAGGAAAATCTAAAGATTATACTCAAGATGAAACAATAATGATACCAGATAAAAAATCTGAAACTTAAGAAATGATAAAGATATTGGCAAATACAAGGTATAAAAGCAAACAGTAATAAAAAACAACAACAAATTGGAAGAGCAGTAATTTATGAGGAACCAAGTTAGAACTACACAATGACCATTTCTTTCAGGGAAGAGAAAAGAGGAAACACTTCTAACTGATTTTATGAAGTCTGAATAATTCTGACATCGAAGTCACACAAGAAAAATACAAGAAAGTAAATTTACAGACCAATTTTTGAATACAGATGCAAAATTTTCAAAGAAAATATCAGCTACTGAAAATATCAACTGACCACAGCAAAATATTTTTAAAACCAATTAATACAATAAACTATATTAACAGATTAAAAGAGAAAAACCAAGTGAACATTTCAGATAGAATGTATTCAACAAATGAAGAAAATGCATTTAGTAAAATTCACTCCTTAATTGTGATGGGAACAAAACAAAACAATGAACAAAAACCAAAACTAGCAAAGGAGGAACAGAAGGAAACCTATTCATTCTGATAAAAAACATCTACAGAGATCTTTCTTGTTTGGGCTATCTAAGATCAGGAATAAGACAAGTAGGCTTTTATCACTGATTCAACAGTGTTCTTAAAGGTTCCAGCCAGTATAAAGCAAAAGTACTTAAAAGTTGTAAAAATCACTAATGACAATTAGTTATCATTATTTCCAGGTGATACTATAATCTACAAAGAAATTGCCAACTTATCTAGAGATAAATTAATTGAAATGAATAAGGTTCGAGTCCAATATTAATGTAAAAAGTCAAACATACTTTCTATAAACCAGCAATAATCATCTAGAAAATACATTCTGAAGAGATAACTGTTTAAAGCATCACAAAAATAAAACATAAAGTATGTGGAAATAAACTGAATAAAAGTGGGTTAACCTTTATGGAGAAAATTATAAATCTTTCCATAAGGAAGAGTTTGGCTGATAGGTATACCAAGTTCTCTGAAGATTTAACCATTGTTATGTCAAGTTTCCCAAAATTGATCTTCTGATTTAACACAATTGCACTCAAAATCCTAAAAGAGGTTCTTTTTTTTTTTTTTGCGGGGGGGGGGGGGAGGATTGCAAAACCATAATAAACTGATTCTAAAATTTAAACGTAAGAACAAAGGGCCAAGAGAATCTGAAGAAGTTATTTTCATAAGCAGAAACCAAATGGCCCATAAAAATATGAAGAGATGCTCAATCTCATTTGTACTCAAAGAAATGCAAATTAAAACTACAGTAAGATATCCTAACAATGGCATCAGATGGGAAAAAATAAAAAACAAAACACTAACAATGTCCGTTTTTAAGTTGTGGAAAAACAAGGACATTCAAAAACTGCTGGTTAAAATAAACGCAGGTGAAATCACTTTGGAAACTAGATTAGTAAAGTAGACTGAGTATCTATTCTACCAGCCACCCAGTTCACAGTTGACTACAGAAGTTTTCAAACTTCTTGGTCTCTGGACCCCTTTTACACTGAGGGCTCTACATTTCATCCAAGGCAACAGAACAGGACTTCCCTGGTGGTCCAGTGGTTAACAATCCTCCTGCCAATGCAGGAGACATGGCTTCAGTCCCTGCTCTGGAAGACCGCACATGCAGTGGGGCAGCAAAGCCTGCGCACCGCAACTACTGAAGCCCATGCGCCCTAGAGCCTGTGCTCTGCAGTAAGAGCCCCATGCATGGCAACAAGAGCAGCTCCCGCTCACAACTAGAGAAAGCCTGCATGCAGTGGCAAAGGCCCAGCACAGTCAAAATTAAGCAATCATTTTTTTTTTAAAGCAGCAGAAGGGGAGTGTGGGGAGAATGGATACATGTATATGAATACCCGAGACCCTCTGCTGTTCACCTGAAACTATCACATTGTTTGTTAATCGGCTTTACCCCAATACAAAAAAAAAAAAAAAAACAGCAGAATACACATTCTTTCCAAATGCATATGTAATGTTCTCCAGGACTGACCACATGCTGGGCCATGAGTCTTGGTAAATTTAAGAAAACTGAAATCATATCAAGCATCTCTTCCAATCACAATGCTACAAGGTTAGAAATAAACTATAAGAAGAAAAACTATAAAAAAAAAAACAAACAGGTGGATGCTAAACAATACTGGTACTAAACCACCAATGGATCACTGAAGAAATCAAAGAGGAAACCAAAAAACAGCTAGATATAAATGAAAATGAAAGCACAATGATCAAAAACCTATGGAATGCAGCAAAAGCAGTTCTAGGAGGGAAGTTCAGAGTAATGCAATTTTACCTCAAGAAACAAGAAAAATCTCAAACAGCCTAAACTTACACCTAAAACAAATACAGAAAGAACAAACAAAATCCAAAGTGAGTGGGAGGAAAGAAATCATAAAGATCAGAGCAGAAATAAGTGAAAAATGAAGAAAACAATAGAAAAGATCAATGAAAACTAAAGACTGGTTCTTTGAAAAGAAACACAATTGATAAACCTTTAGCTAGGCTCATTAAGGAAAAAATGGAGAGGACTCATATCAATAAAATTAGAAATTAAGAAGTTACAACTGACTCTACAAAAATACAAAGGATCGTAAGAGACTACCGCAAGCAACCATATGCCAATAAAATGGACAACCTGGAAGAAATGGACAATTTCTTAGAAAGGTACAGTCTCCCAAGACTGAACCAGGAAGAAACAGAAAATATGCACAGATCAATCACCAGCACTGAAAATGTGATTTAAAAAAACTCCCAACAAAAGTCCAGGACCTGATGGCTTCACAGGCAAATTCTATCAAACATTTAGATAAGAGCTAACACCTATCCTTGTAAAACTCTTCCAAAAAATTGCAGTGGATGGAAAGCTCCCAAATTCATTCTATGAGGCCACAATCACCCTGATACCAAAATCACATAAAGATACCACAAAAAAGAAAATTACAGGCCAATGTCATTGATGAACACAGATGCAAACATCCTCAATAAAATATTAGCAATCTGAATTCAACAATAGATTAAAAGAATCTTACAACAGGATCAAGTGTGATTTATCCCAGGGATGTAAGGATTTTTCAGTATCTGCAAATCAATCAGTGTGATACACTACATCAACAAATTGAAGAATAAAAATCATATAACCATCTCAATAGACTCCAAAAATGTTTTTGACAATATTCAGGAGCCATTTAAGATTAAAAACTCTCCAAAAGTGGGCATAAAGGGAATCTACCTCAACATAATAAAGGCCATATATGACACACCTACAGCTAACATCATACTCAATGGTGAAAAACTGAAAGCTTTCCCTCTAGGATTAGGAACAAGACAAGGATGTCCACTCTCATCACTTTTATTCAAAATAATTTTGAAAGTCCTAGCTACATACAGCAATCAGAGAAGAAAAAGAAATAAAGGGAATCTAAACTGGAAAAGAAGTTAAACTGTCACTGTTCACACATGACATGATACTACACATAGATGATTCTAAAGATGCTACCAGAAAACTACTAGAACTCAATGAATTTGGTGAAGTTGCAGGTTACAAATACACAGAAATCTGTTGCATTTCTATACACTAACAACAAAAGATGAAAATGAAATTCAAGACACAATCCCATCTACCATCATCAAAAAGAATAAAATACTTAGGAATAAACCTAAGGAGAGAAGAGATCTGTACTCTGACACAGATGGATGGAAAGAAATATCATATCATGTTCATGGACTGGAAGAATCAGTATCATGCAACTGACTATACTACCAAAGGCAATCTACAGATTGCAATCCCCATCAAGTTACCAATGGCATTTTTCACACAACAAGAAGAAAAATTTGTATGGAGACACAGAAGACACCAAACAGCCAAAGCAATCTTGAGAAAGAAAAATGGAGTTGGAGGAATCAGGCTCCCTGACTTCAGACTATACTACAAAGCTATAGTCATCAAAACACTATGGTACTGACACAAAAACAGAAATACAGATCAATGGAACAGGACACAAAGCCTAGAAATAAACCCATGCACCTATGGCCAATTAACCTATGACAACGGAGGCAAGACTTCACAATGTTGGAAAGACAATCTCTTCAACAAATAGTGCTGGGAAAATCAGACAGCCACATGTAAAAAACTGAAATCAGATCATTCTTAAACACAATACACAAAAATAAGCTCAAAATGTATTAAAGACCTAAATGTGAGAGCAGACACTATAAAACTCCTAGAGGAAAACATAGGCAGAACACACTCTGTCATAAATCCCAGCAATCTGTCTCCCAGAATAATGAAAATAAAAATAAACAAATGGGACCTACTTAAAAGCTTTTGCACAGTGAAGAAAACAATTAATAAAACAAAAAGATAGCCCAGTTCAGTCATTTCAGTCACTAAGTCATGTCCGACTCTTTGCGACCCCATGGACTGCAGCATGCCAGGCCTCCCTGTCCATCACCAACTCCTGGAATTTACTCAAACTAAGGTCCAGGGAGTCAGTGATGCCATCCAACCATCTCATCCTGTCGCCCCCTTCTCTTCCCATCTTCAAATCTTTTCCAGCATCAGGGTCTTTTCCAATGAATCTGTTCTTCAAATTGGGTAGCCAAAGTGTTGGGGCTTCAACATCAGTCCTTCCAATGAACTCCCAGGAAGGATCTCCTTTAGGATGGACTGGTTGGATCTCCTTGCAGTCCAAGGGACTCTCGAGAGTCTTCTCCAACACCACAGTTCAAAAGCATCAATTCTAACCCAGAGATTAGGAGAAAATATTTGCAAATGATGTGACTGACAAGGGATTAGTCTCCAAAATTTACAAACAGCTCATGACGCTTAATATAATCAAAACAATCCAATCAAAAAATGGGCAGAAGACCTAAAGAGACATTTCTCCAAAGAAGATATACAGATGGCCAAGGGGCACAGGAAAAGATGTTCAACATCACTAATTTTTAGAGAAATGGGAATAAAAACTACAAGGAGATATCACACCACTCAAGATGGCTATCATCAAAAAATCCAAACAACAAATGCGAGAGAGGATATGGAGAGAAGGGAACCTTCCTACATTGTTGGTAGGAATGTTAAGTTTCTACAAGTGTTATGGAGAACAGTATGGAAGTTCCTTAGAAAACTAAAAATGGAGCTACCATATCACCCTGCAATCCCATTCTGGGCATATTCAGAGAAAAACATGATCTGAAAGGCTACATGCACCACAATGTTCAGTGCAGCACTGTTTACAATAGCCAAGACATGGAAGGAACCAAAACGTCCACTGACCGAGGACGTAAAGAAGATGTAACACGTATACACAACGGAATATTACCCAGCCATAAAAGAGAGTGAAATAATGCCATTCGTAGCAACACGAATAGACCCAGAGATAGTCACACTGAGTTACCGCAGACAAGAAGAAATACCCCATGACATCCCTTATATGTAGAATTTAAAAAGAAATGATACAAATGAACTTATTGACAAAACAGAAATAGACTCACACACTTAGAGAATGAACTTATGGTTGCCAGGGGGAAAGATGAGGTTAAGGGGTGGTTAGGAGTTTGGGAATGACAAGTACAAACTGCTATATTTAAAATGGACAACCAATAAGATCCTACTGTATAGCACAGGGAACTCTGCTCAGTGTTATGCAGCAGCTTGGATGAAAGGAGAGTTTGGGGAAAAATGGATACATGTATATACATGTATGGCTGAGTCCCCTTGCTGTACATCTGAAACTATTACAATACTGTAAATCAACTATAATTCAATGTAAAATAATGAGTTTTAAAAAATAACTGAGGCCTCTAAAGACTTTTTTTTTAAATTATTTTAATTGGAGGTTAATTACTTTACAATATTGTATTGGTTTTGCCATACAACATGAATCTGCCACAGGTATACATGTGTTCCCCATTCTGAACCCTCTCCCTCCCCGTACCATCCCTCTGGGTCGTCTCAGTGCACCAGCCCCAAGCATTTTTGTTTCTATGGATTATATTTACTGGTAGTTACTACATTAGGTATCATAACTGAGAAAAAATTTAAATATAACCACACACAAGTACTTTATTCTATCATCTGTCAGAGTAATATCATCACATGCCATGTAACCTCTGGGAAACCCCACTGTGTGCTTGTGAGAGAATGCCAGTGAAAAAGGAAAATGATGTCTTAGTATTATTATGGAAATAGTTTGGACTCTGAAGCTCTTTGAAATCATCTCAAGAAACTATAGTTCCTAGACCAATTTTGAGAACCACTGCTCTAGACAAAGTCTAGGCATCAGATATGTTTAAGAATGTTTATAGCAGCATTGTACATAGTAGTAAAATGTAGAAAGAACCCCAAATTCATCAACTGGTATTTTCATTCTGTGAACTGTTGATACACCACGACTGTAAAAAGGAATCAACTACAGTAAGAATGACTCTTGAACAACAGATGCAAATCATGGAGAAATATATTCAGCTTTGATTTCCAGTTCAAAAAAGAGGCAAACTTAATCAAGCAGTGGTGAGGAATACATCACAGGTGGCAAAGCTAATGAAAAGCAAGAGACTGAGTAACAGCAAATGCAGGATAGGCAACTACCATGTGAATGGCAGGGTTGGGGATACACAGAAAGTTCTGAGTAGCGAGTATATGGGTGTTTATTTTATGTTTTACACATTTTGTATGTAAAATATATTTCAAAATTAAGAAATAAGAGACCAACACAAAACAAAAGCACTAGAAAAGTTACTGAATAAGAGACAATTATTTAACGTAACAGCAATGGAAGAAACCACAAAGGAATGGGTAATTTTGAATACATTCATTCAAAAAATGAAAAAAAGTCAGAGTGACAAACAAGAAAAGGCCAAACCAATTTTAAAAGCCACACACTAATGAAAAAAAGAATTTTAAACTACAAATGGATATAAATAGATGAAGTTTATTATCACTAGTAATCAAATGCAAATTAAAACCAAGAAAAAAGCATTAAGAGATGATCCTAATCTGAGTAAGGCTGTAGTGACCCTAACACTTTCCTGTGTACTGGTGGGAATTAAGCTTGGTGCAATTTATATGGAGGAGAATTAAGCACACATGCCAAGTATCCTAAACTATTCACTCTTCAATAATTCTACTTCTAGACATGACTATTCAGGAAACAATCTGAACTACTGCACAAAATATTAACAAACAAAAAACGGGAAAGAATCTAAATGTCCAAAAGGGGCTTTTTCAGATAAAAGAGAATTCTCTTTTATTTACAGAACTGAATATTAAGTAATGTTAAATGTTGGTTACTTCCTAATATGGGGAAATAAAATCATGGCAATAAAAAATAGAACACAGAAAACTACATACAGAATGATCTTTTAAGTGTTTTAATGTATAGAAAAAAGTTCGTTCACTGTTAGAAGGGCTATCTCTCTGTATGATAAGTTTATGGGAGATCCCCTGGACTGTTTTTGGTATAACACAAATTTATTTAAATAAATTCACATACTTGTAGAATCAGACAACAAGCCTAAAATAATAAAACCCACAAGCCTCAGTTGCGTACAAATGTATTGCTTCAGTGGCCACAGATCTCCACGCTATACGCCCACTGTTTTTAGTCAGGTGTGCTCCTTAAGGATCATCAAAGTGGACTTCCTCTGGCTTCTCAAACATGCCCCATACCTTCTCACTTAAGCATCTCAACCTGGACTATGGGATCCCCCTGAATCACATTCGCTATCTGGCTGGCCGAGTTCTAGCATCTCCCAAAGTTCTTGAGAAATACCGCTTTTTCTGAGGAGGTTTTTCCAACTGTGCTAACCCAGTCACCCAAATTAGATGTGATTTTTCCTGGTCTTGGACTCCTACAGAAATGATTTTAGCATTCGTATTCCTCTGGACAGCATTTGCCTTTAATATTTCTGTCTTAACACCTTTACTAGATTGTAGTAGTTCAGGAAGGGGCTCTATCTCTAATATTGGCACACTGCTTCCCAGAATTAAACAGAAACGGAATAAATTTTTGTCACAAGAGACTAGTCTCTTGCCCTGGCCACAAGAAAGAGGAAGAGATAATGGGAAAAGTTTCTCATTTGAGACTCAGCATGAAATTTCTCAGAGAAACAATGAGGGATAAAAAGGACAATTGGCAGCACTACAACAATTACAACCTTCGAATTTGTTCTTTTTGCAGCTACAAATCTATCCATAATTGGTAATAATTTCTGTGGAAACAAAAACATGCTTGGAATTTCCAAGAACCCACTCCCAAAAGAGCTGTTGGAGTTCAGCAACTGTGTAAACTGATAAACTGCAGATAATATTTTCCTTTAGGAAAAACATGTTTGCTTAAGTCTGCCTAAAGCCACTTCTGAAACAAAATATTGTTAATGGTGAGAGAAAGGGGAGAATCAAAGAGGAAGGAGGAAAGTGGTTATTCTCAATATCTAGCTAACTTCTAAAAAGTAAACTTGAAAGGGAGAACACAGACAAATCATAAAACCCTTTATGCCAGTTTCCCACTCTACCTTTACCCAATGCTCTATTTCACCAAACAACTGAAACTTTAAGGGGAGAAAGTCTCAAGAATTTTTCTTTTTCTTACCAATGCAAGTCTTTAAATTAATTAAATCAGTATTTGCCATGGCTGTGCAGATAACTCATTCACACATATCCAGGTGTGACAAAACCCTCCTTATACTTAATGCCAGACAGTGCTTTACTTTGAAATAACACTGGTCTTTATGAGACATTCTGTGAGGACTGCTCTCTGCCAGATTTTTGTGGGGGAGAGGAGACAGGACAGCCCTTCATACAGACTTGGACTCATCTTCATATGTATATTTATATTTAAGCGTTGCTATATTCAGTCAATGACTACGTATTGAGAACTGTGCTAAGTATACAGAGGTGAGTCAGACCCTGCCCTCATGGCCCACAGGTTGCCCCAGACCCACAGTTAACTGAAGGAAATGAACAATAATAAGTCAACAAATGAACAAGGGAGGTTACAGGTGATGATAACCATAAAGGAGACAAGATAGGGAGGCCATTTAATAACCAGAGTTATAGGTTATGATAAGAACTGTAATGGAGACAAGACAGGAGGCCATTTAATAAACAGCAAAGGTCTCTCAGATACATTTAAACCAAGATGGAAAAGCAGAACCTAGCTATGCTTGGTGGTCTTCCAGGCAGAGAAATGGAAAGGTCCCGAGATGGAAACAGACTCAAGTCAGTTTGAAGGGCATAAAAGAAGCTGGTCACACTATTCTGTGGGTCACATCTGTAGGTTATGATGTTAATGTTGTGCATCAGTGTACCAGGGAGTCATAGGTTTTCAACATAAGTATTCTTTAATGAACTGTTGCTTCAGTGATATGTATGAGTGTGTACTAGACTGCAATATATAATACGTTTCTTACTGTGGGCAGTAGTGAAATCTGCACTGAGCAAGAAAAGTAGTAACATGAGGATGGTGTTGCAGGCCACCAAAAATAACTGAGATATTTTTTTTTTCTAAACACAGTAGAATGCTACTAGAGGCTTTCAAGCTGGGGAGGGCCATGATCTAATTAGATATGTTGGTGTTGCCAAAAGATTACTACAGTGAATTCACAAGACCTGAGCACCAGTCCCATCTTAGCTACCAAGGAGTTTGAGCAAATCATTTACTCTGTCCAGAGTTCACTTTCTTCATTGCAAAAACGAGAAGGTTGGACGGAGATGACCTTCAAGATTTTATCTATTACTAAATTCTCCTGGCTATATCCTGCTTCCTCCCTTGGGCCTAAGTAAACAACTATTGGTGAGTACCAGCACATTAGGTGAAGTTCTGGGTTACTTCACAATATTATAAACTATACAGCTAAGACAGAGAAGGCAATGGCACCCCACTCCAGTATTCTTGCTTGGAAAATCCCATGGATGGAGGAGCCTGGTGGGCTGCAATCCATGGGATTGCGAAGTTGGACACGACCGAGCAACTTCACTTTCACTTTTCACTCTCATGCATTGGAGAAGGAAATGGCAACCAACTCCGGTGTTCTTGCCTGGAGAATCCCAGGGACAGAAGAGCCTGGTAGGCTGCCATCTCTGGGGTCGCACAGAGTTGGACACGACTGAAGCGACTTAGCAGCAGCATACAGCTAAGAATTATGTTTCCATAGAAATCAATTTTAGAATTATCTCTTTACTGGAACCAGCTATCTCATTGGGCTAAAAGTTAATTAAATGTTTTGCAACTCTCTAGTACAAGATTTGGGGTGTGAAGAAAATTGACAGGGAGGGATGAGAAGATTTACTGACCAGGTTATTCAGAACAGATTTCTTTATTTGTTCTAGGTCATCAACTGACATACAAGCTAGTGCCATCTAAAGTTGCAGGGAACCCTCAGCACTGAAGTCAAGATGTAGAAGCTGAACTTCTTTCATGCAACCAAAAATACTGAGGAAAACTTCTTACTGAGAGCCTACTATATGCTAACCCCATGCTACACAGTTTGCTATACATATTTTCATTTAGTCCTCCTAGTTAGTCAAACTTCACAAATGTGGAATCAGGGGCTCAGAAAAGACAAGCAAGCTATTAAGAGGAAGGGTCAGGATTGGTCTTTAGTCTGTACTTACAATAAATTATCCTGCAGGATTTTGAAAATTACTATACAGGTATTAAATCATCAGTTAAATATTGGACAACTCCAGTTATCTGTGACATGTGGACAGAGAGGTTCACCCAATAAATCAATTTGGGACGCACGGGTACTTTGCTAGGTACAGTGTGAGATGAAAAGAACCTGCTCCAGCACAGGGGGCCTACTTCGTGGGCACCTGCTGGGTTGTATAAAGTGGAATTAGGCAAAATAACCTAGGGATTCAGATACCCAATTAAGCACACGTGAATAGTATTTCGGCAATTTCCAGGTTCATTTTCTCGATTGTTGTTCCTGATACTGATAGGTCAGCAGAGGAACAGCGTCACCTGAGCTGAGGGCCTAACAAGTGTCCTGAAAGTTCCATAAACTCGAGATACTCGAAGCACGAATTTCTAACTCACATTAACCCTTTAGGAAGCAAGAGACACGTCACTTGGCCAACTGGAGCAGTATCCTTGCCATATTAAGGAGAGAAAACTTAGAAAACGTGTAAGGCACGGTCCTCGTGAGGATCGAAATGGTCCCTATCGGCTTCCAGAGACCCAAGCAAACATCTCAGCAAAGTTGGGGCCGCTCATGGCACACCTGCCTCAACACCAAGATCGCGCAGTACCCACCTGTCACATACTCAGCTTCAAACCTCCGTCGAACTTCAGAGATGAGCTTGGCTTTATTCGGGGCTTGATACTAGAAGAGAGACACGAAGGGACGCTTAGACGTTACAAGCACCATCCTACTTCCCCTCAGCCCAGCCCACCTGCACCTGGGCGTGTGGCCCCCTAGCCTCAGAGGCGGCTTCGGGGTCCGGGATAGAGGGGCCCGGTAGTGATCCGGTCAGCTCCTCACCTCGGCGATAGTAGCGGTCGTGGACATGATCAGAGTTGGCGTCGCTCCTTTCCACAGCTGCGGTCCGAATATCTCAGCACTGGGCAAGCTGGCCAGGAGGTAAAGAGGGAAGGGCGGGAGGTGGAGGCGGTCGCGTGACAGCGGAAGGAAGGCGGAAGCGTCGCCACGCCGCCCAATCTGGTACGTCCGCTCGGGTCTGGGGCGGGACCAGGTCCTCAACCTGGCTTTCCATTCGTTTCCCGTTCGGGCCCCGCCCCCGACGTCCCCTGAACTGCGGACCCTCCCCCGCCAGCCCGCGAATCTCGGGCTCTTCCCTTGCAGAGGTCCGCCCGTGCGAGCTTCGCTTGCCGTTCACTTTTACAACATTCCCCGGAGGCCCCGCCTCCTCAGGCTCCCATGGCAACCGAGTTCTGGCCGGGTGGGCAGGCTCCGCCTCCTTTGCGCTGGACGCAGCCTCCGGCCTGGACCTCCCAAGATGCAGCGCGCAGGCGGGAGGTTTGGAGCGGCAGGACACTGTACGTATTTTTGGCGTTGCTGCTGCGGGATTGTTGCTGTTGTGCTGAGCAAGGGTCTCACGCGTAGAGATAGGGCTGGCGGCTTGTTCCCTGACCCGACTTTCGTCGAGAGGTAGCGGGGCTGGGCTTGGCTCTCCTAGTCCCGTTATTGCGGAAGACCGGTTAGGAAGTGGGCATCCTCAGGCCTGTGCGCCTCTTTCTCTGGAATGACAACTAGATTATTCCTAGTGCTTTCTCTATTTGGGAATTACTTCACTTGCAACTTTCTTCACTTCTGCAGCATCTCTCTCACTTGGAGTGTGAGATACTTAACAAAGGATTTAATCTTGAAATCTTTGAAAGAGTTATGTAAAGTTTAAAGATATAAAGCGTCTTCAGTGTGTTCGTATCCTTGCGACCCCATGGACTGCAGCATGCCAGGCCTCCCTGTCCATCACCAATTCCCAGAGTTTACTCAAACTCATGTCCATTGAGTCGGTGATGCCATCCAATCATCTCATCCTCTGTTGTCCCCTTCTCCTCCCGCCTTCAATCTTTCCTAGCATCAAAGTCTTTTCCAGTGAGTCAGTTCTTCGCATCAGGAGGCCAAAGTATTGGAGTTTCAGCTTCAGCATCAGTCCTTCCAATGAATACTGATTTCCTTTAGGATTGACGAGTTGGATCTCCTGGTAATCCAAGGGACTCTTCTTCAACACCACAGCTCAAAAGTATCAATTCTTCGGCACTCAGCTTTCTTTATAGTCCAACTCTCACATCCATACATGACTACTGGAAAAACCATAGCTTTGACTGGACCTTTGTTGGCAAAGTAATGTCTTTGCTTTTTAATATGCTGTCTAGGCTGGTCATAGCTTTACTTCCAAGGAGCAATTGTCTTTTAATTTCATGGCTGCAGTCACCATCTGTAGTGATTTTGAAGCCCAAGAAAATAAAGTCTCTCACTGTTTCCATTGTTTCCCCATCTATTTCCCATGAAGTGATGGGACCAGATGCCATGATCTTAGTTTTCTGAATGTTGTTTTAAGCCAACTTTTTCACTCTCTTTCACTTTCATCAAGAGGCTCTAGTTCTTCTTCACTTTCTGCCATAAGGGTGGTGTCATCTGTGTATCTGAGGTTATTGATATTTCTCCCGGCAGTCTTGATTCCAGCTTGTGCTTCATCCAGCCTGGTATTGTGTGTGATGTGTAAATTAAGATAGTTCTCACCTGGGGCAGTTTTGCCCCCCGGGGGACTTTTTGACCACGTCTGGAGACATTTTTGCTTGTTGCAAGAGAAAACTGCAAAGAAATTATAAGAACAGTCCCCATACTCCCACCAGCCATAGTCAAACAGGATGGACACTTGAGCATCTTTTTCCCCAAACTTATTTTGTATCTTTACTTTATTATGGGGGAAAATGAACATTGTGTTCATTTTATTTGTAATATTGTATTTGAGTATATCCTTGAAACAGTATCTCAAGTATGGCTGAAGTCTCTGTCTGGCTCCACTCCCCTTCTCTGATATCTTTCTTCTCCAGAATAGAAAGTCACCAGGATTTGTTATGAATCCTTACACCTTTGCTTTTTAATTTTGGACCAGGCTGCCTATGTTTGAGGGAGAAGGCAATGGCAACCCATTCCAGTACTCTTGCCTGGAAAATCCCATGGACGGAGGAGCTTAGTAGGCTGCAGTCCATGGGGTCGCTGAGTCAGACTGGACTGAGTGACTTCACTTTCACTTTTCACTTGCATGCTTTGGAGAAGGAAATGGCAACCCACTCCAGTGTTCTTGCCTGGAGAATCCCAGGGATAGCAGAGCCTGGTGGGCTGCCGTCTATGGCGTCGCACAGAGTCGGACATGACTGATGCGACTTAGCGGCAGCAGCCTATGTTTGAATCCTGTCTCTGTCACTTCCAATCTGCAGGCCTTAAATTCCATTTCTCAGTTTCCCCATCTGAGGATAATAGTACCTATAGCGTAAGGATGTTCTGAGGAATAAGTGCATTAGTCCAAAGTGCTTAGAACAGTGCCTGGCACAGAAAAAGCAGTCAGGGAATGTAGCCATTGTAGGTAAACAAAGTATATTATGCTGTTTTATCTGTTTTGATTTTGGTACATAATATACTACAGTATACATTTTTCTGCAACTTAATTTTTTTTCATTTGATTTTTGAAATCAAGCCACAGTGTTGCTGTTCAGTCGCTAAGTTGTGTCTGACTCTTTGCAACCCCTTGGACTGCAGCAAACCAGGCTTCCCTGTCCTGAGTTTGCTATCTCCCCGAGATTGCTCAAATTTATGCCCATTGAGTAGATGGTGTTATCTAACCATCTCATCCTTTGCCTCCCCCTTCAACTTTTGCCTTCAGTCTTTCCTAGATCAGGATCTTTTCCAATGAGTCATCTCTTTGCATCAGGTGGCCAAAGTATTGTAGCTTTAGCATCAGTCTTTCCAATGAATGTTCAGGATCGATTTCCTTTAGGATTGATTGGTTTGATCTCCTTGCAGTCCAAGGGACTCTCAAGAGTCTGCTCCAACACCACAATTCAAAAGCATCAGTTCTTTGGCACTGAGCCTTCTTTATGGTCCAACTCTTATATACATGCACGACTACTGAAAAAACCATAGCTTTGACAAGATGGACCTTTGTCGGCAAAGTAACGTCCCTGCCTCTTAATATGCTGTCTAGGTTTGTCATAGATTTTCTTCCAAGGAGCAAGCGTGTTTTAATTTCATGGCAGCAGTCACCATCCACAGTGATTTTGGAGCTCAAGAAAATAAAATCTGTCACTGCTTTCATTTTTTTTCCTCATCTATTTGCCGTGAAGTGATGGGACCAGATGCCATGATCTTAGTTTTTTGAATATTGAGTTTTAAGCCAGCTTCTTTGCTCTCCTCTTGCACCTTCATCAAGAGGCTCAATGATACACATTTAATTCATTCCTCTTAGCTATAATATGATATTCCATCCATATCTATTCATTCCCCTATTGGTGGTCATTGAAGTTTTTGCTTTAAAAAAAAAATAGCACAGTGAACATTCCAGAAAAAGTCTTCATTATTATGTAGGATTATTTCTCTTGGTTAATATCTAGAAATGAAATTTCTAAGTGTATGCATTTCTGTTCACTGCCAGGTTGTCTTCCAAAGTCTCCCTTTAATTAAGTACTTGCAATTATTTCCTAATTTATGACTTCACCTCCAGTGTCACTTCCCTCCCCCATCTTCAACACTGTCACCAGGATCTTTATTACTCAGAAGTACAGTCCTGTGGTTTCTATTTTTGAAATCTTTCAGTGGTTTAACATTCCTTAGAGAAAGTTAGAAGTCCTTAGTATGGCATCAAGAACCTTTAATCTTTCCTGATTCTCTCAGTGGATCACATTCATTCAAATTTCAGATACACTAAGTGTTGCTGGGAAAGGGAAAGGGGAGATTTGACTTGGGCAGGCCTCAACAAATGACTTCTAGTTATATAGGTAGAAGAAGTTTTAACAGTGAGCCTATTCTGTAGCCAAGTTAATTTACTAGGTAAACAATGTCCTGTATGTTGGAAAAATGATTATCTCTGTGTATTATGCTCATAAGATTATGTTTAATATTATGAGGTGAAGTTTACAGTTGAGTGTCATAATTCTACCTTTTTCCCAAAGGTAGAATTCCAAAGACACTTTGCACTGGTCACAGTCTATCGATTGGTTTCTTAGAGAATTTTATAGCTTTCATATGTAGATAATATAGTGCTCTTTTAGGATCTTCCTGTACCAGACCTGGTTCTGAAATTTATAATGCCAAATGTATTTATTAGCATTTAACAGAAACATTGTTTATTTGTTGGGAGACTGGGAGAGAAGGATGGATAAGGGTGATAATTTGTTGCCTATATTTAGGTTAGCATGTATCATTTTTCTAATATACTCACACATCTGTTTTCATTTTATGTGTAAAATATACAATCAACTTTGATGTGTGGTGATACAGAACAGGAAAAGCTCAAATTAATTGCGTAGTATTTTATAAATAATCTGCATCCAAATCTTCCTTCCTGCTGCTTTCTTTCCCCTAGCCTCCTCCAGAGCTGTGACTGGAGGTAAAACTTAACTGGTTTGAGTTACCTGTTTTTTTTCTGCAGCCACTGTTGTAAGAGTACTAAGTAAAAAGTCAAATGACTAATACGCTAGAATACTAAGCCTGGTATCCTGATTTGATTAATCAAGACTTATTTATATTGGTTTAAAAGCCTCTACATTGAACCTTAGTTTCACTTGTTTCCAGATTATTTCTGTCTTAAAACTGAATATTACCACTTATTCCATAGCTTTAAAGTTTTGTCTTGTGAACATATGCTCAGAACTTTTACCTTTAATGTAGATATTGCATTTGTATAAAATAAAACAGATATTCACAGATATGTGAATTCAGTAAGCATTGAGATTATTTTAGAAAGTTTGAAGGAAAAAAAGTTATCTTTATAAATTAGTAGTTTAGCTTCTGATTTTTAGCTCTGAAGATGATCCATGTAAAATAACTTATCTTGAAAATGTGCATGTTTTTGCAGTAGTACTTAAAAATAAAAAATAGCCTTTCATATAACAGCTGTGTTTTTAAATCTATTTGAATCTAAGTCCGTGAGAATAAGTTTTCTTTTTGCCTAGAGCTCACGCTCAAAGCTTGTAGCAGTGCTTTGCAACTTTTTATCTCTATTATCACTCAGCGTCTATCTTTCCAGGTCATAGTTCAGGGATACAAATCATAGATTTGGGGGCTGGTTGGGGTGGGTGGGGGAGTACAGAAGTAGGTGCATGCAAAACTTTTGAATTAGGGGCCAGTTACCAGATAAGTTTGTATTTTAGTACAATAACTGAGGTAGCATAGGTGAATGGACATATTGGAGGAGAGAGAGACTAGAGTAAGGAAGGCTGATAAAGGGCGTTTGTTGATGCTGCTACTAAGTCACTTCAGTCGTGTTCTACTCTGTTCGACCCCATAGACGGCAGCCCACCAGGCTTCCCCGTCCCTGGGATTCTCCAGGCAAGAACACTGGAGTGGGTTGCCATTTCCAGGGCAACAATATATACTCTAAAGTTTATTGAAGGGGATGATTCTACTGACCTTTTAGCACTGAGATCCTCCTTACTCCTGCCACACTTGTGGGTAAACCAAACCATTGTGTTGATGACCCATTAGTTGTGACATTTAATATTAAAATTACAAAATCCTTTTCTCGATGCAAGTTATTTTTGTTTATTTTCAGTATTAGGAAGTCAAGACCTTTTGAAGTGAGTAGGTAGTAAAAGACGATGAGTTCTTAGATCTTTACCTCCGAATATATAATGTTAAAAAAATATCATTTAGTGCCAAAAAAGCAAACTCTGTTAGAAGTCTCCTAAGAGGTCTGAGATGTCTGTGGGAAATTAAAGTAAAATAAAAAATAAATAAATTTAAATAATAAAAAAAGTTATTAGTCATACATTTTCATGTAATGTAACCAATTTCAAGTAAAACATAGTTTCACAAGTAAAAGCTACACCTTTGGTTTCACTACCTATCTGCTTTACTGATAAAGCTTAAGCTGCTCTGGGATACCTGTTTTCCCAGATCTTTGCATGAGTTGCCTAACAAGCCAGGAAGTCATTTGGCTTTTGCTAGTTTGTATTATCCAGTATCTCCAGTTGCTTCAGTAATTTTCTAGAAATTCTCAAAAACAATATAATAAATTTGATTTGAAAAGAAATGTTGTATAACAGATTACTCCCAAATTTAGTGTAAAACAACAAGCATTCATTATCTTAAAATTTCTGAGGATCAGGTTTTTGGGAACGGCTTAGGGGTGGTTCTGGCTCAGGAAGGCTTGACTGGAGCTGGGAGATGTGATCCTAGGAAGGCTCACTCACATGGCTCTTGGCAGAAGGTCCCAGTCCCTTGCTAGCTGTTGGCAGGAAGCCACAGTTCTGTGCTGCGTGTGCATCTCCACAGGGCTGCCCAAGTGTCTTAATGATATAGCAGGTGATTTTCCCCAGTGCAAATGATCAAGGAAGAGGTCACTGAGGAAGCCACCATGCTCTGTGACCCAGTTTGCTTCTATATTCTGTGCCTGGAAATGACTCATGATGACCAGGCCTCACTCAAGGAGAGGAGATTTAAGTGCCACTTCTTAATAACAGGAGTTTCAAAGAAATTTGTGAGGGTCTATTAAAACCACAAGTGATGTATTTGGAAGTTCGACAATAAGGTGCAGCATCTCCAATTTGAATGATCTGATATGCTTTTAAGTAGAGTTGCCTGTAAATCAAGTCATTTTAATAAAATGCAGGCTACATTAAGTTAAATGAAATGATTATGGTTCAGTGATACTTTTTTCTAATTGGATTGTTGGTAGATTTTTATAATCAAAGAACAAAACTTAAGCCTTTGGAGTTTGCTTCTCATTCAAAAGAGGAAAACTTATTACTTACTTGTACATGACCTCGTTTTCATTTATTTCTAAAGTACTTGATTTTCCTGGTGTAAATAATCCACAAATAAGAAAAGAGAGAGTATAAGTTAGAGTTATTTAAAGTGACAAGAGACCTTTCAGCATTCACAAACCATTAAGTATACAGTTGCTCTGATGTTTCTAAGATTAGGTACTGTATGAGCCAGAGCTAGCCATGATGATGAGAATGATAGTAGTTAACCTTTTCTAGCACTTTCTATGGGCCAGGCTCTATTTCAAGTGAGTTCTATTCATTAATTCTGGTACCTTGTAGGTTTGGCGCTGTTACCGCACCCTCTTACATAGATGTGGATGTGAGGTGGCATAAAGGGACTAAATAACTTGCTCTAAATTGCACATCTAAGGAAAGGCAGGCCCACCATTCAGAGGGTGCTCTGGTGGTTCTTAGCATATGCTAAGCATTTGGTAACTGTTACAGGAGTGACTCCTGGGGCCAAGCTATGGTGGAGGTAATGAAGATAATGGCCACCTCCTTCCAAAGGTCCCATGCGTGCACTGCTGCACTCCATGCCCCCGACCCTGCAGCAGGCCACTGCTGACCCATGCCTCTGCTGGAGACTCCTGGACACTCACGGGCAAGTCTGGGTCAGTCTCGTGGGGTCACTGCTGCTTTGTCCTGGGTCCTGGTGCACACAAGTTTCTGTGTGTGCCCTCCAAGAGTCTATTTCCCAGTCCTGTGTAAGTTCTGGCAGCTCTATGGTGGGGTTAATGGCGACCTCCTCCAAGAGGACTTATGCCATACCCAGGCCTCCTGCACCCAGAGCCCCTGCCCACGCGGTAGTCCACTGTTGACCCGTACCTCTGCAGGATTCGCTCAAACACAGTTCTGGCTGTCTCTGTGGGGTCTCTGGGTCCTGGTGCACACAAAGTTTGTTTGAGCTCTCTGAGCATTTCTGGTGGGTATGGGGTTTGATTCTAAACACGATTTTGCCCCTCCTGCCGTCTTGCTCGGGCTTCTCCTTTGTTCTTGGGCCTGGGGTATCTCCTTACAGTTTCTCGAGCACTGCACAGCTGCTGCTTCATCTGGTCCCATCACTTCATGGCAAATAGATGGCCAAACAGTGGAAACAGTGGCAGACTTTAGTTTGGGGGGCTCCAAAATCACTGCAGATGATGACTGCAGCCATGAAATTAAAAGACGCTTGCTCCTTGGAAGAAAAGCTATGACCAACCTAGACAGCATATTAAATAGCAGAGACATTACTTTGCCAACAAAGGTCCACTAGTCAAAGCTATGGTTTTTGCAGTAGTCATGTATGGATGTGAGAGTTGGGCTATAAAGAAAGCTGAGTGCTGAAGAATTGATGCTTTTGAACTGTGGTGTTGGAGAAGACTCTTGAGAGTCCCTTGGACTGCAAGGAGATCCAACCAGTCCATCCTAAAGGAAATCAGTCCTGAATTTTCATTGGAAGGACTGATGCTGAAGCTGAAACTCTAATACTTTGGCCACCTGATGTGAAGAGCTGACTCATTTGAAAAGACCCTGATGCTGGGAAAGATTGAGGGCAGGAGGAGAAGGGGACGACAGAGGATGAGATGGTTGGATAGCATCACTGACTCAATGGACCTGAGTTCGGGTGGACTCCGGGAGTTGGTGATGGACAGGGAGGCCTGGCGTGCTGCGGTCCATGGGGTCGCAAAGAGTTGGACACGACTGAGAGACTCAACTGAACTGACCGAAGTGACTCAGCATACATAGCCAGTGAGTGAAGAGACTTCACCATCTTTTTCTTATGTGTTTTCTCACATGGGTTCAATGGAGGGGGTGTTCTTTGTTCTTTATTCTGCCCTACTAATTATCTCAAGTTGCCTTTCTTATACCCAGTCTTCAGAGCAAGGGAATACGTGCCAGGACAATGTAGTGGTTAGAAGTATAGGGTCAGGAGCCAGAGGGCCCCTCTTCTAAATCTAGTGCCATTGCTGATTAACTTTGTAACCTTGGGAAATTTTCTGACCTTCATTAAAATACAGTTTTCTCATTTAAGAGGCAGGGCACCTAAAGCCAGTGCTCTGGGACAACCCAGAGGGATAGGGTGGGGAGGGAAGTGGGAGGGGGGTTCAGGATGGGGGGGACACATGTATCAGTTCAGTTCAGTCACTCAATCATGTCCGACGCTTTGCGACCCCATGAATCGCAGCATGCCAGGCCTCCCTGTCCATCACCAACTCCCGGAGATTACTCAGACTCACATCCATCGAGTCAGTGATGCCATCCAACCATCTCATCCTCTGTCATCCCCTTCTCCTCCTGCCCCCAATCCCTCCCAGCATCAGAGTCTTTTCCAATGAGTCAGCTCTTTGCATGAAGTGGCCAAAGTACTGGAGTTTCAGCTTTAGCATCATTCCTTCCAAAGAAATCCCAGGGCTGATCTCTGTGGCCAATTCATGTTGATGTATGGCAGGAATCATCACAATATTATAAAGTAATTATCATCCAATTAAAATAAATAAATTAAAAGATGGGATATTAAGAATACTTTACAAGAACATTTGTGAGTATTAAATAATGCATGTATTGTACCTGGCATACAATAAGCATGAACAATTTATGGCTATTTTTTAATTCTTGTGTTCATTACAATATCTAATCCTCTTTTTTTCTACTTTGAATAAGAATAGTGACTTCCTTAGGATGTAAAACTGCATTGCTTTTGCAAAATAAGATTTAAATTTTATTTCTATTACTCCTATGAAGAGTTTTTTTTTAAGTCATGTTACAGCATTTCCTGGTTTCCACCACTCCCCCCACCCCCATCCCCCACCTCACCGGGCTTTCATTTTGGCTATCAAGTCTGTAGAAACTCCTTTCTCAGGGAGGCAGAAACCCAAGCACCTGGGCTATGGGAGCAATCTAATATGAATCCTTGACTGACTGAGATGTCATTGTAGAGAGGCTAAGACGTAGAAGGAGAAACCAGGTTAGGACTGTATGTTTGAGAGACAGAGGTAGAACCCTTAAGAAATTCTCTGAGCCGGAAAGTTTGCAGTTCTTTATAATGGAGCACTTGTACCTTTTAATAGATGCTGTTAACAAATTAACTTATCTTCTGTGATGTGCTTATTTGCCTTCTTTGCAAACTGTGTTTTTTAAGGGCTCTACAGAAATGACATTTGGGATACAGATTTTTTTAAACTTTTTATTTTATATTGGAGTATGCAGGAATGAATATGAATTGCAGGACACATTGGGCTTCCCCAGTGGCTCAGCGGGTAAAGAATTCCCCTGTAATGCAAGAGACACGGGTTTGATCTCTGGGCCGGGAAGGTCCCCTGGAGGAGGGCATGGCAACCCACTCCAGTATTCCTGCTTGGAGAATCCCATGGACAGAGGAGCCTGGCGGGCTACAGTTCAAAGGATTGCAAAGAGTCAGACACGACTGAAGCAACTGCAGCACATAGTCGATTAACAATGCTGTGTGATTTCAGCTGGACAACTGAGGGACTCAGCCCTGCATACACATGTATCCAGTTTGTTCTTTCTGGGGCTATTAGTAGTCGTTCTCCACTCTTCTCGAGTAGCATATTGGACACCTTCCAACGTGGGAGACTCATCTTTCAGTGTCATATCTTTTTGCCTTTTATACAGTTCATGGTGTTCTCATGGTAACTATACTAGGGTGGTTTGCTATTCCCTCCTCTAGTGGATCATGTTTTGCCAGAACTCTCAAAACTCTCAGCTCTGACCTGTCGGTCTTGGGTGGCCCTGCACTACATGACTCATAGCTTCATTGAATTATGAAAGCCCCGTTGCCACAACAAGGCAGTGATCTGTGAAGGGGATACATGTATCCATTCCCGCCTAAGCCCCCCTCCCATCCAGGCTGCCACATAACACTCAGCAGAGTTCCCTGTGCTATACAGTCATTTCTTGCTGGTTATCCATTTTAAATACAGCAGTGTCTACATATCTATCCCAAACTCCCTAACTATCCCTTCTCCCCATCCTTTCCCTGCCCCGCAACCATAAGTTCATTCTCTTAAGTCTGTGAGTTTGTTTCTGTTTCATAAATAAGTTCATTTGTATAATTTCTTTTTAGATTCCATATATAAGGGATGTCATATGATATTTCTTCTTTTCTGTCTGACTTAGTGCAACAGTCTCTAGGTCCATCCATGTTGCTGCAAATCGCATTATTGAGATACAGGTTTTGATAAGTGTGACATTGTTAAGATAGCATAGAAAGCTAAAAAATGTTAAGAATGTTTATAGTTACCTGTGTAATAGTTTTCTAACAAAAACATGTGTTTTCTTTTCAGCTCTGCCTACTCAGTGGCAGTTTCCCTCATTTCATTTTTAGGTTTAAAAGCATCAACTGGAATTGACTTACTTTCAAAAACTGGACCAACACAAATTGGACTTGATACTGTAGATTCACTAGCAAACAAGCAATGGCATCTAATGAACAAGAAAGGTTCTGCTGTTATAATGGAGAAGTCCTTATTTTTCGTTTGTCTGAAGGAAATTTTGTAGATAAAGGGCCTAAGAAAACACCTGTGTTACATGTCAGAAGAATGGTATTTGGCAGAGGACCAGGGGGATTTGTTCAGAAATCCGCTGGATTCTTTAGCATAAAAGAAGAATACTCTCATTTAAAAATTATGTGTTGCAACTGTGTTTCAGATTTCAGAACTGGAATCAATCTGCCTTATGTTATGATACAGTGCATTAAAGAAGAGAACATTTTCAAATATTTTCTACTGTTTCTTCATGGTACCAATAAATTTGAAAAGTGTTTGAGTTTTAGACTAGGCTATGAGATGAAGGACAGTATAAGGGTCCTTAATGGCCCTTTAGTTTTATGGAGACATGGTCAGACATTCTTTTATATCTCTTCTCAAACTGGCAAAGTTGTCACTGTGTCTATGAACTTTTCATCTGTTGAGTGGGCAGGGGAGATTGAAAATCTAGGTATGGTTTTGTTAGGACCAAAGAGATGTTATTTATCTGCAGAAGGATGCACTCCAAAGCCTTCAAAATCAGATTATGCAACTTGGAATACCCACTTTTGTGCATACTCTCTTGAAAGGGCAGAAATAATAAGTGATACATACATTATCCCTCCTGCTTATACCAGCATGATAACATTTGTGCATGTCTGTTCAACTGAGATTGTCAATGACCAGTTAAGAATATCTCTGATTGCCCTTACTCAAAGAAATCAGCTGATTTCATTCCTGAATGGGACTCCTACAAGTGTGTGCCAGCTTCCATTTGGAGATCCTTGTGCAGTTCAACTTGTGGATTCAGGTGGAGAAGACCTCCTTTTCATCATATCCTTTAAGTCCAGTGATGCTTGTGCTGTTTGGGAAAAGAGCTTTCAGGTATGGTACTTATAATCATTCAGTTGGCATCATCTTAGCCCTACTAAGCATCCCTACACTTCGTAGGATTCATCCTAGAGTCTTATTATCCAAACTGATTTTTAGTCCTGGACTTAAAAGGAAATCATGTATGTTACAGCATTCCTTTTTCTTAAAATGATTATCTGAATGTTATTTAATAAGTTTTGCCTTGCCATTTTGAGTCATAAAACCCTTGAGTTTTTGGAAATACATGAATACATAACTATAATTATTATCTATCTATTTGTCTCTTACCATAACTGTTTCTAATTTTCATTAATGTGATAATAATTGGATTTGTATTTTTACTCAGAACAAGACCATAAGCCTTTCTGGAAAACTCAAATCAGTTGTTGAACTCTGAAAAAGTTGGTAGTTGTCGTTTTAAACTTGAAATCTAGAGGAGTTCCTTGAAACCTGTCATTATCCTTTTAGAGACAAATGATGGTTCTCCAGAGAAAAGCAATGTGTTAATTTTTCCAGAAATTGTTGCTTAGAGAATTGCATTATGTTACATTTTGAAACTCAGAGTTGTCCTCTGAAAAAGCATTCACATTTTATCTATATATAGTCATGTCTTTTAATGTAAGGTTTGAAATTGCTTTAAAATACTCACTGGTATTGAATGTTCAATAACAAGTAAAAAGGTGTAGAAAATGAAAAGGAAATTGGAGGATTGGAATCATGTGTCTCCAATAATATCTCTCTGACCCTGATGTTTTGTTAACATTGCATCCTCCTGGCATAAGATGTTTATCAGCACATTCATTTATGTGTGCTGAAGTGTTACTAATTTGAGATCTTCCAAAGCAGTTTTTAGTACATTATATAGCTTTTTAAGTTCTTGTGCTACTTTGGAAAACAAAAAGCAGCAGATACTACCTTCCTTGGTGTGCCCTGTCCATTTCATTAGAAGCTCAGTTAAAATTTCTCTCATTGTATTATCACCTTGATATGAAATATTGATAAATGTTTCAGAAAGCTTGAAAGGCTTTTTTTTTTAATTTGAATGTGTATACGTGTGTTTGTGTGTGTGGAAATAGGTTGAAATTATGTTTTATGAGACTTTTCCTTGTAGACTAGATTGCCTTGATGCTAGTAGGAATTATGTGACCATGTTCAACCTCTGCAACACACAGAGGACTTAAATTCTCAAAATGAAAATCATTTGAAAACTGTCCTGTTCTTATTTTGAGAGCAATCTATAAAGCTCATCACACTTTTCTTTCAAGGTTTTGTAGGAAGGTAGCATTTTCTGTTTGAAGAAGTGGTGTGGGGAAAAGCATCTGTTAATAGTAAAGCCTATACTCCTTATTGGGTTAGAGTAGTGGGAAGAACACTATTAACCTTGGGTTTCAATCCCAGATGAACACCATACTAGTGTTACCTTAAGGGATGTATTTACTTTTTGTGAACTCATTTTCTGTCTGTATGAATTTGCAATCATCCTGCCTCGGAGAGAGGAGAATTCAATAAAATGACGTTGTAAAGTGACCTGGACAGCACCTGGTACTCAAGACAAGCCCAGAAGGTGGCAGCTACTATCATGTTGGACGAAGGCTAGGGCTATCATCAGCAATGGTGCTTACCTAAGGTTCCCTCTTCACCTGGCTAAGGAGTAGTAACTTCCTGTCTCATTTATTCAGTGGAATAGTCCTCTCTTACTTGAAATAGGTCCCTTGCTCGGACACCATAGAGCTCTGCCACCGACACATTACCCAAGGCAGAAGACTGTATCACTGTTTGTACGTGGGCCTGTAACTGGTGGGCTCCCTGCTTTGAAATCATATCCTACGGTTCTTTTTCTACACTAGACCACCAGGTTATTTACCTCTGTCTCTACTGACAATCGCTATGCTACCTTTTCAGGGATTCCATACTTCTAAGCTGTTCTCAAGTGCCCAGTACTGAATGCTCAGGAGCTACATCCTGATACCTACAAGTTAAGTGCTTCTAGATTGTCTCTGATACCTTGCCACTCTGGGAGTTTCACAGCTCCTGTCCCTGTCATGGTGTTTGTTTATACACACCTACTTAAAAAGAAAATGATGTAGCTTATGGTAAAATATTTGATTACTTTAGCAACAAGAATAAAGGTTAAGAATCTACAGATAAAAGGGGGAATAATCGTGTCAGAAAACCTGAGTTAAGGGAAGTAATTGCATTTGAGCAATTACACTTCGTTTAGCAGTTAAGAGAAATAAAGTAAATACAGGAGGTTTTGTAATTGAATGGAACATACTATTAAGGGGAAAAATATTTTTCTCATTGCCTAGCGAAAGGAATTTCCTGTTTGTGGTATCAAGAGGTTTTAAATAGTAAAATGAATACATTATTGAGTAATAAAATGGTGCCTTTGATGGTTTTGCCCCCAAATGGGAGAAAACATCAGATGCAGTCTTCCTTTGGGTTGGCTATGGATTTCATCCATCCATCCTTTTACTACTTCATTGCAAACAGGAATTAAGGCAACATACAAAGATAGGTGAACTACAAATAAGCATAAATTAGAATAAATAATGAAAAGCAAGGTTACTGTGTTCTGAGATCAATGCGTCATGAAGGCCCTAGTCCTTAATCCAGTGGTAGGGCTTGAAAGAGAGAGCTGAGTGTGGATAAAAACATGATTAGCTTTTCTCCTAGGCTTTTTCTTTTGAGTAGAAATTATCTCTGCAAGTTGGGGCAAGTATCCTTGTAGCAGGCATTTCAAAATTGAGATCATTGTCAAGTATGTGTGCAACAGATAGTGGTGTGTTGTCAGGTAGAAAGAGGCCAGTATGTTTAGAGGCGTGATGTCCAATATGGTCAGTAGTCACTGGCTCCAGGTGGTGATTCAGCATTTGCAGTCTGGCTGGTCAGATTTAGGATGTGCTGTCCATGTCAAATACACAGCAGATTTCAAAGGCTTGGTAGAAAGTGGGAGTAAAATATTAATAATTTTTCTTGATTCTGTTGAATTGAAGTGATAATATTTTAGCTAGACTAAAATGCCTTTTAAAAGTAAAATCACCTTTTTACTGCTACTAGAGAATTTTCTTTTATTGGCTACTGGAAAATTGAAAGTCATGTATGTGCCTTGCGTTTGTGGCTCATCTATATTTCTTTGGGACAGCCCTCTTCTAGAGCTAGAGATTGCAGGTGTCTGTACATGCATGCGCGCATAGCTCTGTGGTGTTTGTGTGCTGAGCACATTCTTATTACCAGTGTCTCTTGGCATGGTTCATTATAATGCATGCTACTCGTGGTGGGGTGGTGGAAGAAAGGGAGTGGGTTTACAAATAAGCTTTCTCCCTGATGAGTGAAAACTCACTGTTTTGAGTGAAACATCACTGCTTTGGAATTAGCCTTATAGGGGAAAGATCGATATTTGATTATGTAGCTTGAAGAGTTTTATGTATTCTTGCTTGAATGCAAGCTTCCCTCTACCTGGAAGATGATGTATCCATTCTTCTGGGTTTCTGCATGGGGTTTTCAGCTTTTCTGCCTGAGGGAGAAGGAATTTCTGATCCCTCTGTGTTAGTTTTCTAGGGGATCAATCTGGAAGCCTTCAGCTTTTGGATCTTTAAGAAGTTGTCTTCTATTTTAAACTTGGAATTTCACGTTCTGGTATAAATCTAACAAATCATTCCGATAGGCTGTGATGATTCTAGGTGCCCCACTATTAGGATCCCTTCCCTTCTGTGCCCCACATAATCACTCTGTTCTCTCCTACCAGAATTCAGCATATATTAATTAATTATAATTTCATAGGGACTCTTACTCTGCTTTGAGAGCTCTTAGAAGTGTTTGCTAGTACCTTCTAGTTACCTAACGCAACTGAATTCCTTGTGTAATTGGTTTGGTCATAAATACATATCCACTAAGGCTTATGGAGTGAGGGTTATCCTTAAATTAACCAGTTAGAGAAAGAATCTTCACTAGAGTTAGTCATGAGAAGTGTTAACATTTATAAATTATAATAAAAATTTTATATAGGAATCAGGAATGTGACAGCCCCTGGAGAAATGTTGATAAAATATTAAATATAAGTATCTTGCTGTCTACAAATTTATGACTCCTTATGTCTTCTGATCTCCCAATATCTTTATTTTAGTTTGGTTCTTAGTGTTTGCACTACCATTTTCATGACTGACTTGTAAGATCGAAGGTGACCAAGTGGATCTACGTGCAGCGAAAGGCTTTAGCTCACTTTCTATGTATTCATGTGTCCTTTCTTTGTTCCTTCTTTACCACTCTCTTTCAGGTCGCTGCCAAGTGGGAGAAGATTAGTTCAGTACTGATAGATGACTTCTTTGGAACTGGAAGGGAACAAGTACTGCTACTTTTTAAGGACTCCTTGAATTTAGATTGCTGGAGTTCCTTTGAAATAATAGACCATGACACCTTAAACTGTTTGGTAGGTTCTGTGTACTTTTTATACATTACTTTAAGAATGTTTTAGAAAATGTGAGTACTTTAAAGCTTTTGACTTACCTTTAAATATTTGTTTCATACTTTTGACCCACCTTTTAAATATTTTGATTGCATCCTTAAAAATACATACATTGAATCTTTTAAATAGTATATTGACTCTCCTTTCAACAAACATTATGAAATTGTATACCAAATGTTATACAAACTATACCATTACTGTTTTTGGTATAAATTTGAAATACAGTGTATCTGGTATTTGCTCGTGACAATACTGTAAATTAACTTCATCATTGCTTCTGAAGAGCACATTTTATGCCAATAAAGCATGGTGATATTAGATTTATTAAGGAATAAAATCAAGTGAAAGTGCTTTATTAAAAGAAGTAACAGTTCACAATGTGTTAAGATCTTGAACGTAAGAGAAGTAATACCCTGAAAGTTTCAGACCTATCTTAAATACCTCTGAGCCTCAGTTTTTTAATTAGTAAAATGACAATAATTCTAATTCTCTCTAGTTAGGACATTTTATAAAAACCTAGTAAGCTGATACTTTTTGAGGCAGTATACAAATGTTCCATGGGTGGTGTGTGGTATTCATATTTTTCCTAGTTAGGAGAAAATGGTGTATATTGTGGCACACTGCTTTTTGGATAAACTTTAATTGTATTTTGTTAATCTTAGGAATTTTCAGTTTATTTCAAAATTTCAGTTTTTTTTTATTTTTTTCTGTTTTATTTATTTATTTATTTATTTTTTATTTTACTTTACAATTCTGTATTGGTTTTGCCATACATTGACATGAATCCACCACGGGTGTACATGCGTTCCCAAACATGAACCCCCCTCCCACCCCCCTCCCCACAACATCTCTCTGGGTCATCCCCGTGTAATGTGCTGTTTTGTTTACTAGAGTGAAACGTTGGATTGCAATGAAGATGACCTATTTGACGACAAACATGAGAATTATTATTTGGTGGTCCTACCTCTGGAAAGAAGATTGAAAGTTAGTGTCTGTTTCCTTTTGCTTTTTTTGGATTAGTGCTGTTCTAAATGAAGGAAGGAACATTGAACGAAAGGTCCTTAAAGTATAAGCAATGCAGTGATTGGGGGAAAAAGAAATGGTACAGGTTATCTCCTGCTTTTCAAAAGTTTGCTTTATGCTACTTTGCTTAATGCCATTTTGGTTTATGCTACTTGGCTTTTAAGAAAGACCTCCATTAGCAAAAACTGTTTTTGCTAGCCAGAAGAAATCTGAAGAGGAGTTTTGCTTTTATAAAAAAAGGGGAAAGCGAAAAATAGTGTTCAGCGTTTGTTTTGCAACAAGCCATTGCAGCACACATCCCAAGCAGCAAGAGTAGTCCCGCCAAGCTCCTTTTCCAGACCTTATCTCAGCCTCTCAGCAGCCAGCCACCATGGCTTTCACCTGGGTCTGTGAGCACCTGGGCTCTATCTCGATTTATTTGGTGCTGCTGCTGCTAAGTCACTTCAGTCGTGTCTGACTCTGTGCGACCCCATAGATGGCAGCCCACCAGGCTCCCCCATCCCTGGGATTCTCCAGGCAAGAACACTGGAGTGGGTTGCCATTTCCTTCTCCAATACATGAAAGTAAAAAGTGAAAATGAAGTCGTTCAGTCGTGTCTGACTCTTATCGACCCCACGGACTGCAGTCTACCAGGCTCCTCCGTCCATAGGATTTTCCAGGCAGGAGTACTGGAGTGGGGTGCCATTGCCTTCTCCGTTATTTGTGTCCTAAGGTAATTGCTTCTTTGCTTTACACCATTTCCTCATGGCGTACAAAAGGTTTCATAGGCATGCTCTGCTTTTGGTTAGTGGGGGAACTCTGTATTTCAAAGGATCTATTTCATTTTTTCGTAGTAAGATTGTGAAAATTTGATAAGACTTATAAAACATAAACATCTGTCTTTTGGAAAACATGTTTCTTGTAGTTTTAGGGTCAGTATACCATTACTCTTTTAAAAGAGCAGTAAATATGATGAATGATGACATGTTCCAAACATGAATAGTTTACCTTCAAGCCTTCAAGTTTTCCATACAAAGCTCTCTAAAAAAGATTTTGATATTTTCCCAAGTGTACAAAGGTACTGCATATTCCCTGTAAAATACTCAAACTTTAATGCCAAGAAATATTAAAAAGAGACTAACAATTATCTTTAATTCTACTACTGTGACATAACCAGTGTTAAAACTCTGACTTGCATATTCTTATTGATGTTTTTAATGAATATATACAAGTTTACGTGGAAATGTGATTATAAGATGCCTGTTCTCACATAACCTGCGTTTTTTTATTCATAAAAAATTTCAAATATACAGAAAATTCATAGAATAATACAGTGATCTCTAGTTACTTTATAAAAATCATATTTGCCTTATCTGTTTCTCCTTGTGTGTATGTACATGTATTTGAAAGTTGCAAATATTCAGTATTTCACTCTTATGTGTTTTAGCAGGAATCTCCTAAAATAAGGACATTCTCCTGTGTGACCCCAATACCGTTATTCACTTAGAAAGTTAATATAATCTCTTAGTTTTATTTACTATTCAGTCCATATTCAGAGGGCTTCAACTGCCACAAAAATGTTTCATATGGCTGCTTTTTTCAGGATCCAGTCAGTGTTTGCACTTGATTATTATATGTCTCATTGGTCTTTTTCTCTAGAATAAGCCCTCCCTACCTTTTGAAAAAAATGACACTGCTGAGGCCAAGCCAGTTGTCCCTCCTTTTGGATTTGTCTGACTGTTTCCTTGTGTTGTCCTTTATGTCTTTCTGTATCCCTGGCAAAGTTTTTTGGTGAAGGGCCAGTAAATATTTATACTTTGCAGGCCCTTAAAAAGTTTTTTTTGCAAGTATTTTAATATTAAAGTGAATTCACTAAATACTTAGTAAACAGATATTAGATGTAAATGTGAATGGTAGATAAATAAAGCATCATAGTGGACAAAGAACCGTAAAGGAAAAGGTAGATTACCTTAAAAACTTTTGTGCTCCAAACAAAGTAAAATAAAAAGATACATTTTATAAAAGGAAATTGTAAAATTTGACAGAGGATTAATATACTTAACATAAAATGCATTCTAAAACAGTATTGTTGAGCATTTAGAGTGGCCCAGTCTCTTGAAAGGAAGTTTGTTATAGCTATTAAAATGTGAATTGCATGTCTTTTTATTGTTGCAATTTCACTTCTAGAAATCTGTTCTAAGGTTGTACTTACACATGTAAAACTGATTTTACAGGAATATTTAAGTAGTATTTATAAACACAATTCAGTCAAAATCTAAATATCCATCATTAGGAGTATGGTAAATAAATTATGATTTAACTGAATCATGGAATACTGTGTAGCTGTCAAAAAGGATAAGGTACCTTTTTATACAATCTTTAAGGGATGCCAAATAATTTAATTTATGAAAGCATGGCTTTTAGAAATTCCACTTCTGACAATATGTCACTTAAATTTTTGAATCAACTCTGATAATAAAAACAACTTAAAATGGTAGTTGAAATATATATTTTTTAAGCTTCAAAAGCTAAAAATATTAATGTAAGAATAGATTAGCAGACCAAACTCTAAAGACTGAAACCCAGAGAGACAAGTAGAACACGATTGCCGTGGGAGCATTCTGTATTTAAACTAAAGCAGTAGTACCCTAGTCACCCAGCAAA
Organism: Oryx dammah; assembly: GCF_014754425.2. Lineage (NCBI taxonomy): Eukaryota > Metazoa > Chordata > Mammalia > Artiodactyla > Bovidae > Oryx > Oryx dammah. The sequence continues at coordinate 119,400,452 of NW_024070207.1, forward strand.
ACCAACATAAAGTCCTCTGCAGGAACATACATTTATCCTAGGCATCTTCTGAATCTCACAAATAATTTTTTAAAGAAAATGAGCCACCCACACGAGTGGGCGAGTGAGCACATGAAGAAACAAGGCATCCTAATTAATTATTCACAGAAAATAACCAAATACCATTTCTGTAAACAAGTATCCACATGTTACCACTGGCTCTTATTGTGGCTAAAAACATTTCTAAGCGCTGGAAGACCTTTTAGAGATGAAGAGATCTACCCTCTTCACCATTTTGCATACAGGGAAGCTGATGGAGAGCCAGAAATGTGAGGTGGTTTGTGGAGCTGGGACTGGAGTTCAGCCTACTGTCTTTTCCCTCTATAGTTTATTTTCCAGCCACTCATTGAAGGGGATAAGGCAAGGCCAGGACCTTGAAGACACTTGTACATGTGTCCAAGAAGGTTCACAGTGTTGGTGGTAATGCTCCACAACTGGGCCCAGATGTCCACCAGCGGGAGGAGGAGAGGGCAGCTGGGGTAGTGAGCTGATGGGATGCTGCAGAGCAGTGACAGGCACGAGCTACAGCTACTAGTGAGAAATGGATGAGTTGAAAAGTGAGCGCATACAGAATGACTCCACCTACAAAAGTTCAGAAGCAAAAGACACACACAAATTAAACATATTCTTAGGAGTTGATATGATGATGGTAAAATGATGAAGAAGTTATCTTGAAAGGGGAGAGTAGTGTTACCTCCAGTGGAGAGAGGTTCTCGATTGGGGAAGGCCCATGGGTTGCTCTGAAAGTGCTGCTTTTTTGATCTGAGTGTAGTTCCAGTGGTTTCTACTTCATCCTTAGTCTGTGAATTTTTTTTTTTATCTTGTGCACTTTTCTGCATGTATGAGAGTGGTCACAATAAGAACAGGAAAGCAAGATTCAGTGTCACACAGTACAGTGTGCTCCTGTATTTGGTTTGGGGTGGGTTTTGTTTTGGGGGAGAAGAATGAAAACACACCTTAACATACACATGGGAAAGTTCTGGCAAGCTAAACAATCTTTTGTCTTTACCAGTGGGATTGAGGGTCTAGGAAGGGAAAGTGAGATCTCTTTGTATGTTGTTTCAATACATTGTCATGGGCTTATTTCATAGTTTTATAACAAAACTAACACCATAGAACATTTCAGTAGTCTAATGACTCATGATTTATTCTTGGAGAATTGGGATCATGTTGACAAGAGTCAGGAAGCGAGAACACGGAAAATTTCTGAGGGGGTCCTCATTGTCAACCTGCCCATGTGTCCCTCTTCTTCCGCCCCCTACCCCTCCAGCATTTTCAAACTTGGTTCTGCACCTTGGGCAGGTACATCTCACGTCCCCTCAGTCATGAATTACTCAACCAGTGAGTGATGGAGTGTGAGTGATGTGGAATCCTCAGAACTAGGCCAACATAGGAAGTTTTAAAATATTAGCTAGACACTTGATATATTTTGTGCAATGAGGTAAGATAGGGTTCAGTCTTCATTCTCCAACTTCTATTCATTGATAAAAGGAAAAAAAATCTGTCTTAAAATGTAATTTAAAAGAAAGGCAAATACAGGATGTATCTTGTTTTTTTTTCAATCTAGAAAAACATATATTAAAAGCCAAATTAATACTTGAACAGTCTCAAATCACCATCTGCAATGAAACAGCTTCTGAAAGTTCAATGGCGCAACTCTTTAAATTTTAAGAAGTAAAATATATTTCATGAATGTTTTATCCTTACTGTTGATATCTATTTATCTGGTATAATAACAGGAACAGGTTGCTCTTTGCCCACTGAGAGCCATTTTATCCCCCTGGTAGTTAAGAGTTAACCCCAGCATCGAGTTTATTTGCACAAAAATAAACATGTGACAGTTTGGGATCTGTTATATGTTACCTTTAAAATTTTGCTGTAAAGGTCATATAAACAGATGATTTCAAGCAATATTAAATCAAAAGTAAGCATTTCTATTCATAATGAGACATCTTGTTCTTGCAGAAATTATTTCAATAAGAAAAAGTTTTCTTGTTGGGGTAGTCCTTATTTTTTATGCATATTGATTAAATTTATTCATATTCATATCAATACTTAACTCAGTTGTGAAACGTGAATACACTGACATTGTCTCAATTTGATATGTAAGCTATTGCATTTATTTGCTATATTATTTTCCTTTGTAATTAGAGATTTTGTTTTTTAATAAAATAGTTTTGCTCTGAGTATTCATTGCTATCTATAGGAAAATGAATTAATAAGCAAATTTGGAGAAGATACCTACTTAATTATTAGTATATTTGGTTTTATTTGAAATTATATCTCTGACAGTGGTTTTTCTTTATGCTTTATAGGTTGGTTTCATTTCTATTTGGAAATTACAACAGCATCTCTTGCTTAAGGAAAAAATTATATCAAAATCTTACAAGGCTTTAATGAACCTGTTTCGAAGAATAGATGATAGTACATTAAGTGCAGAGGAGGTAAAGTTAAAAATGTTACCATTTTGTCATTTTACGAATTGAAAATCTAAAAGCTATTTAAGAGTTATTTAAATTGGAATACTGGAATGTATTAGAAAGTGCTGTTCAATGAATCAAGAAGCACAATGGCAGGGATTGTGTAATGGTGGGCTTTTATGACATTGAAAACTGGTTAAAAATCCAATATTTTAACCAGTTTGCAAATTATTCTATATGATATTAAAATCTCAGTTGTCAGCCACCTTGAGGAACAAGTTGTTTTTTTTTTTTTAAAGATGTAACTATTAAACTGTTTATTTGTATAGTTTGAATAGAAATTACTCTTAAGTGAATTACAGTTAGCCCTTGAACAACATGGGTCAGGGGCTCCAGCCCTATGTGCAGTTGAAAATTCACAAGTCGCATTACTGTGGACCCTCTGTATCCTTGGTTCCCCATGTGCAGATTCAACCACCCAGGGAGTATGTAGTGCTGTGGTATTTACTATCGAAAAAAATTCACATATAAGTGAAAGTGAAAAGTATAGTCACTCAGTCATGTCTGACTCTTTGCGACCCCATGGACTTTACCCACCAGGCTCTTCTGTCCATGGGATTCTGGAGTGGGTTGCCATTCCCTCCTCCAAGGGATCTTCCCGATCCAGGGATTGAACCTGGGTCTTCCACTTTGCAGGCAGATTCTTTACCATCTGAGCCACCAGGGAAGTCCTCACATGTAAGTAAGTGGACCTGCATAGTTCAAGCCCTTTTTGTTCAAGGGACAACTGTATATGTTTTCTGACTTCTTCAACAGAATATATTAATTATTATTTCATTTTGTGTTAATGGTGACATAATTTCATCTTTAATATAATGATTGTTCTTTTAGTCTGTTGTGTGATTCATTTCTAAGAGTATTTATTCCTCTAGTTAATGTCCCTAAATTGCTATGCCTTTTCAGTCCTCCTATTTGCTTTTTATAATTTTATTTTCATTTTCCTTGTGGTTGACCATCATAAGAACCTCTTCAGGTACCTTGCAGTTACTTATGCCAGTGTGGTAGTGTAGAATATTAGCAAAAACTGCTTTGACTTCATAAAAAATAGTGTTTATACATATTTGTTTCATACAGAGAAAAACAGTATGGTTGAATTACAGATAAATCAAGACAAGCTGGACATAAACACACTTGAAGTTGCATATTTTCTTTCCTCAGGCGACTTTAACATCTTACTCTGACTTCCTCTAAGATTTACCATTCTTATAATGGTCTTTGCCTTTTGTCTGTATTTCAGTCTTAGCAACGTGAGGATTTTGGCCCAAAATGATTCCATTAATGTAAGAAACAGAAGCACATCATGTTGCATTTCTGTGTTACTATTCTCAGCTCCTGGGGACCCTCATGCAAGTCCTGTTGAAAGCCATTGTTCGGTCTCCCCATTTCCCTTTCTTACTTGAGCCCAGTGATTTTGCTGATATTAGAAAAGGGGAAGAAAGGTTAGAAAGTAATGCATTGAAATCACTGTCTGGAAGGCATTGTTTTGAGCCCTTTACATTGCTATCTTTAAAAGCAATTCTGGCAGGTAATAAAAATTTCTGTTTCGGGTAAATACCCTGCCTCAAATCTCACAGCTAGTGGCAGAAGTATCAAATTCCTAGGAGCACATTTAGTTCACTAGAATGTAGATGCCCATATCTTTTTTCAGTAATTACCATGCAGAGGGGCAGTGTAGAGTAATAGTTAATATGCACCATGGGCTCTGGAAGCAGTTGGCTCCGGTTCATATCCCAGCTCTGCCTCTTGTCAACTGTGTGACCTGGGACAAGGTACTTAACCTCCCTCTGCCTCAACTTTTCCTTATCTGGGAAATGTAGATAATAATACTACCAATGCAGGGTACTAGAGTTATTGTGATGGTTAAACATATTTTTATGTGAACGGCATTTAGAACAGTGCCTGACATATAGTAAGCATTCAGTAAGTGCTGTGTATTTTTTTTTATTATTGTTACTCCTCCTCCTATTTACATTTGTATTATAAATCCATATGTCTGTGGAAATGAGTGAGTGTGTCCTGGACTTTTAAGAAGAAAACTTTACCATCAACTGTACTTGAGTTAAAAAAAAAAAAAGGAAAAAGAAGAAAATTTTAGCAATAACTACACTTGAAAGAAAAAAAAATGAAGAAAAATTTCACAAATATAGTTTAATCAGTGTTATTCATACAAAAATGTCCAATTCTAAGTTTAGTGTTAGTCATTGATAAAATAAAGATTGCATTGTCTTCAGCATGCCTTGGGCACATTTTGTCAGATTATTTTTCAAAATGGACTCAAGGTTATATCCCTGCTGGCTCTGTGTTGGGTATCCAGAGCCTTATTTACAGTTAGGCCATGCTTCTTGATCCAAGGGTTGTTGTTGTTCAGTCGGTCAGTCGTGTCCAACTCTTTGCAGCCCCATGAACTGCAGCACGCCAGGTTTCCCTGCCCTTCACTATCTCCTGGGGTTTGCTCAAACTCATGTCCATCGAGTCAGTGATGCCATCCAGCCATCTCATCCTCTCTCACCCCCTTCTGTTCCTGTCTTCAATCTTTCCCAGCATCAGGGTCTTTTCTAGTGAGTCAGCTCTTCACATCAGGGGCACAAGGATTGGAACTTCAGCTTCAGCGTCAGTCCTTCTAATGAATATTCAGGGTAATTTCAAGTAGATAGTTAATTGTATGTTTTATAAATTTTATTTTAGTGAATTATGTATTATCTATATCATTGATAATTTACTTTAAAATATGTAAGCTGTAAGGCCCAGCCAAAAACTGGTTTACATTGTATTTTTTGTTTTGCTACATTTGGTATATTTTTGTAATCAGTTATTTAAACGTATTTTTCCATAGGAATGTCTTGTTACTCTTTGTGGTGAAGAAGAAAATCCTGTCTGTACGTTTGACAAAAAGTTATCAGACAAATTTCAAGATTTAGAACGGCTAGTAGAGAAGATGTGGTATCGGGTAATAGAAGATAGCTTGGTTATTGGAGTGAAAGCCACATCTTCTTTGAAGGTGTAAGTAAATTCTAACATGATAATGTCATCTTGATCTATGGAATAGCACTGTCCAACAGAAGTATAATGCATGCCACATAGTAATCTGAATGTCCTAGTCATCATATTAAATACAGATAGAGGGGTTTCCTTGTGGCTCAGTGGTAAAGAATACACCTGCCAGTGAAGACACGGGTTTGAGCCCCGATCTGGCAAGACCCCACAAGCTGGGCGGCAACTAAGCCTGTGTCCACAGCTCTTCTGAGCCTGCGCCATAGAGCCTGTGTTCTGCAGCGAGAGAAGCCACTGCCATGAGGAGCTTGTGCACCTCGCAACTAGAGGGTAGCCCCTGCTCACGGAGACTAGAGCAAAGCCCGCACCCAGCAAGGAAGACCCAGTGCAGCCAAGATAAATTAAGAATGTTTTAAGTGAGTAGGGTTTTTTTTCTCTTATTTAAGAGGAAAGGTGAAAAATCTACCCTAGAAAGAAAATACTGGCATTATTTTACCTTTCCTTTCTCTTAAAAAAAATTCCCTTTGTAAAGTCCAGCATATTTACAATGTTTTTGCTTTCTGGTTTCAAGAGAAATGCTATTACAGGATCTTTGGAACTATGTTTGCTTTTAGACTTAATTTTAAAATCTATTTTACATTTGAAATGATGTTTCCCAGGAAAAGAGAATGAACAATCGTTTTTTTTTGTTTGTTTGTTTTTACTGTTTAAAGGCATTTAATCATCTGGTTGATGACCTTTTAGACTTAACTGAGCTCTGTGTTTTTTACAGGTCCCTGAATCATGTGACTTTATTGCTATCAGTGGATCAAGGTCCTAACTCCACCTTTCCACTTATTAAGTGTCAAAATAAGATATTTAAGTTGACTCAGAATTCATCTCCAGTACTGAGCTCAGTGCCATATGAAGTAAGATCAAAGGTAAAAAGAATCAAGTTGAGTGTTGATAGTAAAGAAGAGAAAGAGGAAAGCGTTGTTTGTGAACAACCATTGAAGAAAGAGTATGTACAGATGATTACCGCTGTAACAGCTCTTCCACCGCTTTTAACATTCAGTAATTTTTGTTGTACTGTGCTGCTACAAATGAGAGAGAATGGTAACTCCTCTGAAGCTCATTATGTTCAATGTGGCAGAATTGTTTTAAGTGTAGAAGATCTTTCAAGTGGGAAATACGTGCTGACATTTCCAGAGAAGAAACCTATAGGTAATTTTTGTGGATCCTTTTTAATCATATACCTAATTGAATCAGAAAATTTTAAGAACTCCTTTTATGTGATCCTGGACAGAGTTTAATGACAGTGCTTGTGATGTTTTTGCTGTAGAACACATGGAAGATCTCTTTACACTTCTTGCAGCATGGCACAGAGCTTGTTTTCAAATCACATCACCCATGTTTGCTCTGACTTCAGTGAGGGTATGGCTCTTAGAACACATGAAGTGTGAAGTCCTCAAAGAATTTCCAGAAATTTGCTTTTGCAAAAGGCCAGGAAGTTTCTATGGGACACTCTTCAGTTGGAAACAAAGAACACCATTTGAAGGAATTTTAGTAGTCTATTCCAGGTATTTCACGTCAAATTGGCATTGGTCCAGGGAAGTATGTGTGTGTGTGTGTGTGTGTGTGTATTCCAACAAGGATCCCTCTGGTAGTGTTCTGTGCCATTGTGGGGCATGTCCAGGTCATCACCTGGTACAAGGTGAATAAACAGGTGGTCTCACTTGGAAACTGAAGCCATTTTAATTATGTTTGTTTTTGTTTTTTTTTTGGTGGGGTTGATTAGGTAGGGTGTAATAATTTTAGGATTTCCCTTTGCTCCCCCACAATGAAATTTTACGAGTATAATTTTGATTTTATGACTCAGAGAAAAACTTTAATCAGGAAGCAACCTAATCGGGTTATTAGTCAGTACTAACTGAATTGGTTAGGATATATATACAGTTGTTCCTCTGTATCCACAGAGGATTGGTTCCAGGACCGTAATGGACACCAAAATATGGATGCTGAAGTTCCTTTTATAAGCTGGCTTAGTACAGCCTGCCCTCCATATCCATGAGTTCCAAATCCACAGATTCAACCAGCCACAGGGCTGACTGTATGTGATTACTGCTGTCTGAATTGTATCAGTGACCACCTGCATGCATTATAAGTTCTATTCATTACTAGAGGATGTAGAAAGGAATGGTAACTGATTATTACAATGTGTTGTACCTGACCATTTTGCACTAAGTTTTGTAATAGTGTGTTTGGTTTCTTTTATTTCAGGAATCAAACAGTTTTGTTCCAGTGCCTTCATGATCTCAGCACAGTTCTCCCTATAAACAGTTTCTTCAAATATCTAGAGTTAGAAAGTGAGGATTTTCTAATTGGTCATTTGGCAGCAGCTTTGGAGAAGGAATTGGTCACCCTTGCTTCTCCTTCTTCTGCCTTAGTGAAGGTTGAAACGAGCTTGGTGCAGAATTGTGAAGTAAGCAAAGAAAAGAGTAGTGATGATGTGACTGCTTTATCAGACATAGAGGAAAGCATCTGTCTCTACAGAAAAGAACTTCAGAGAGAAAAGGAGCAAATGTTGGGGACGAACTTAAAAGTGAGTGGTGCTCTTTACAGAGAAATGACTTTAAAATTAGCTGAAGTTCAGCTGAAATCAGACCTTGCTGCCAAGCAACTGACAGATTTATAATTATATTCTCAGTTTGATTATATTTTAGAATATTTTTCCCTGCCATAGTGCTTTGGTCCTACTTTTTCATTTTACATTATATGCCTCCTCTGTAAAATGAAGATTGAGGCTCACTGTAGAATCTTTGGTTTTGAAGACGCATAAAATAGCCTGCCTTAGAGCAGCACTTCTCACCTGGGCTCATTTTGCCTCCCCAAATGGGCAAAGGGATATTTGGCTGTGATTGGAGATACTGTTTGGTTGTCAAAAGTAGTAGTGGCGGTTGGGGAGAGCAAGAGGTGGGTGCTATTTGAATCTACTGGGTTGAAGCCAGGGATGCTGCTAAACTTCCTACTCTGCACAGGACAGCTCCACAGCAAGGAATGATCCAGCCCAAATGTGAGTACTGCTGGGGTGGAGAAATCCTGCCTTAGCGTTTCCACTTAACACACAAGTGATGGAACAATATTTTGTTTTAAATCTTCTAAAGAACTTAAATAGTCCTTTTATTACTTTCTGCTTACTGAAATCTTGTTGTTATTGTTTAGTTGCTAAGTTGTGTCCAACTCTTTGCAACCCTGAGGACTGTAGCCCACCAGACTCCCCTGTCCACGGGATTTCCCAGGGGAGAATACTGGAGTGGGTTGCCATTTCCTTCTCTAGAGGATCTTCCCGACCCAGGGATCTAAGCTGCGTCTCTTGCATTGGCAGGCAGATTCTTTACTGCTGAGCCACCAGGGAAGCACCCTAGTAAAACCTAGCATATAAAAATCAACTTCAAACAGATAAGGTTTTCAGGATTCAGAAGATTCTGTAAACATCAAGCCCCTGTGGAAATTTAAATGGCAGAGTGTCTAGGTGAAACCACTAAAATGAAAATGGTGGAAACCCTTATTAAATTCAATTTTATTAGAAAACCTCTCTGAAACTGTAAGTCTACAGGCATGTGAAAACTGTTGGGCATTTCTCTGAAAAGCATCTCTTTTAAAAGGCTAAGTATACCTCACAGGCCACTATTTTCAAATAGTTGAAAATGCCTTTAAGCCATCTGAAATTCCAACTCTTAGCAAAGCTAAAATGTAAAATCCTAACTAAAGTAACTTAAAGAATGGGACATTTTTAAGAACTGAGAAATTTTAGTGAAAATTATCTTTAGTTAAGTGATTTTTAAGGGGTCAAATTAGGCATTTTAAAGGGATAAAAATTCAACTTTATTCTCTTTTCTTGTTGGAAAAAAATAAGAATTCTGAAATAATAAGAGAATGTCAGGAGAAGGGAAAAGACACAAAAAGATATGGGCCAAAAAGAATGTTTCTGATCCTTTTTGCTCTAAAATCTGTAAGAGAAGTTTCTGTCTCAGTTGAAAGAAAGATGATTTTAGAAAGCAGCATTTCACGCTAGCAGCAGTGAAGTGCTAATTTCCCCCCGTGCCTCAGATGTGCTTGTCCTTAATGATCAGATGATGCAAGTGGGTTTTCATGAAGCTAGGTTATTACTGTCTTGGTTTTTATGGCTGTCCATATAATATGCTACTTCTTTTTTAGTAATCCATTGCAAATTGAAATAGAACTTTATAGCTCTATTTCTATGAAATTTCAATGAAAAATGTTTCAGACTTTCTGGAAATGGAAATGTGATAATTTCAGGATTAATTGTGGAAATCTGGAAGCAGTATATGTACATAGATGTAATGAAGCTACCCATGACATGTTCTGAAAGAACAACCAGGTAGAAAATATAGGAACTAAATTATAAAATGGAGGCTGCCAAAAAGCTAAACAGAATTTAATTATAATAGTTTATGTGTAGAAAAGCTAAGATACTTTTTTAAAAGCATATTTATTTTTTATTTATAAAGCAACTAAAAGTTATTAATCTGTATGTATCAAATAACCTCTTTACAAGTGAGCTTTGTACTCCAGTATAATTTTTCTACTTACTACAGACTAGAAAAGCCAGAGTTTGAGGAATGACGCCCTTGGCTGTGCTCTCATGATTCAGTTGTGTTGGCTCTGTAATAATCATATTCCTTTGACCACTTCTGGAGAAGGCAATGGCGCTTCATCAGGAATCTGAGACTCCCCTCAGAAACCTGTCCTCCCAAAAGGAAACCACCCTCCTACACTGTTGGTGGGAATGTAAATTGGTGCAGCCATTATGGAGAAGAGTATGGAGGTTCCTTACAAAAAACAACATACAATTACCATATGATCCAGCAATCCCTCCTGGGCATGTATCAGGTTCCTACTGTCTCCTCCTCACCATGCAGTTTTCTTGTACTACAGATGTCAGCAGCTTTACGGGACAAAAGTGCCTGTATGCATAACTGGAGGTCAACATAATTGTCCTGAGTTCAGCAAGGAAACTTCTTTAGCATCTTTAACTTCACCTTGGATTATCCATTTCCCCACAGCATCAATCACTTACCTCCAAAGTATAAGCAGTGTTGAGTTCAGTTCAGTCGCTCAGTCATGTCCGACTCTTTGCGATCCCGTGGACTGTAGCCCAGCAGGCTCCTCCCTCCATGGGATTCTCCAGGCAAGAGTACTGGAGTGGGTTCCCATTTCCTTCTCCAGGGGATCTTCCCAACGCAGGGATCGAACCCAGGTCTCCCGCATTGCAGACAGACGCTTTAACCTCTGAGCCACCAGGGAAGCCCAATAAAAATATAAATTTATTAATATTATTGTGATATCAGGGGAAATGTGGGTCATGTTATTTTTAATATTTTTATTGAAATATAGTTAATGTACAATATGATTTAGGTTACAGGGATATGATATAGTAATTCACAATTTTTAGAGGTTATACTCCATTTATAGTTATAAAATATAGATCATATTCCCTGCATGTACAATATATCCTTATAACTTGTTCTATACATAATAGTTAGTACTTCTTAATTCCCTACTCCTGTGTCACCCCTCCCCCCTTCCCTTGCCCCACTGGTAACCATGAGTTTGTTCTCTATATTTGTGAGTCTGCTTCTTTTGTGTTTTATGTATATAGTTTGTTGTGTTTTTTAGATTCCACTGTATAAATGATTTCACACAGTCCTTTTCTGTGTGTCTTATTTCATTTAGGACAATGCCCTCCAGGTCCATCCATGTTGCTGCAAATGGCATTATTTCATTCTTTTTTATGGCTGAGTAGTAGTCCATATATATATATATACACACACACACACACACACACACACATGCACGCATACACATACACACACACACATACCACATCTTTATCCAGTTATCTGTTGATGGACCTTGGGTTGCTTCCATATCTTAGCAGTTATAAATAATGCTGCTATAAATAATCATGCATGTATCTTTTAGAACTAATGTTTGTTTGTTTTTTTCCCGGATATACCCAGGAGTGAAATTTCCGGCTCATATGGTAGTTCTATTAATATTTTTAAATTTTTAAGAAGCCTTCATAATGTTTCCACAGTGGCTGCATCAATTTACATTCTCAGCAACAGTGTACAAGGGTTCCCTTTTGTCTACATCCTCACCAACATTATTTGTATTCTTTGTGATGGTAGACGTGAGGTAATGGCAGAAGTGATGACAGATGTGAGGTGATATCTCGTTGTGGTTTGGATTTGCATTTCTTTAATGATTAGTGATTTTGAGCATCTTTTCAGGTGTCAGCCATCTGCATGTCCTCTTTGGAAAAATGTCTAATCAGGTCTTCTGCCTACTTTTTAACTAGATGGTTTGTTTTCTTGATATTGAGTTGTATGAGCTGTTTATTTATTTTGGATATTAACCCCTTAACAGTCATATCATTTGCAAATGTTTTCTTCTATTCAATAGGTTGTCTTTTCATTTTATCATGGTTTGCTTTGTTGTGGGCCATGTTATCTTAAATCCTATAATAGGTGAATTCTTAGAGGTGATTGCTGGCTCCAGCCAAGTTTTCTCTCTTGACTTGCCTTCTGCTCTATCTAAATACTTGACTCTCTATTTTTTATTTCATTTCAGTTGTCTTTGTTAGAACCATAACTGTGTAGAATTATTGTATAATAATTTATATTTGGGAGTTTCTTAAATGAAAGTGTCAATTCTTTAAATAATCCTTAAATAACTTCTCTTTGAGACATCGCTTGAAGGTCTTGAGATTCTCTGAAGTGTTTGTCATTGGCTGGTAGTCAATGCAGTAGAGCTTGGAATTCCAGGAAAACTTAGCTCTTTTAGAAAACTTAATGTCTTTATTCCACATTAGTACATCACTTGAGAAGAAACGGAGTGGGATTCTGTTTTCTTTTTTCATCCTTTGTGTGCAGTAATCCTTCCCAATGATGTGCCTATAGAAAACATTTTGTCTCTTTCAAAATATCAATGGTATACGAAGTGGAAGAGGATGTGGAGATCTTTCATCTAGTCATGTGTTTATTGATATTTCATCAAATATGTGTCTTGCTCAAGTATATAAGTAGCTGCTAGGAATCTAAAGATAAATATGACTCTTTGCAGCTTGAAAAAAAACTTGCAGTCTTAATGAGAGAGACAGTGGGCACAGAGCTCTATGCTATACTAATTCATAAAAGTATTCCTGGGGTCTTATGGGAATACCCTTCTGGGGCACTGTACCCAATAGGGACAGTGTTTGAAAGCATTAGTTCTTCATTTTGCATGACAAGACTCTTTAGGGATCTGATAAACTAAGGATATTCTTGTTGGGGTAGTTGTGGACTAAACTGGTATTATCATATACTGGTATTGTCTCTGATGATTCAGGGATCGTCCACCAGACATGTTGTTGTCCCATTAAGAAAGGGCCAGAGAGGGATTTCCCTTGTGGCCCAGTGGCCACGACTCTGCCCTCCCAATGCAGGGGGCCCAGCTTTCATCCTTGGTCAGGGAACTGCATCCCATATGTCACAACTAAGAGTTCCCATGCTGCAGGGAAGCTAGAGGATCCCTCATGCCACAACTAAGACCTGGTGCAGCTGAATAAACAAACTAGAGAGTAGCCCCCACTCACTGCAACTAGAGAAAGCCCATGTGCAGCAACGAAGACCCAGCACAGCCAAAAATAAATAAATATAATAATTTTTTAAAAACACTTTATTTAAAAAAATATGAAAAAGAAAATGCTCAGAGAGTTACATATACACAAAGAAAGAAGTTCAAACCAGAGCACTTTGCACAGTAAGAAGGGATCTAAAACATTTAAATCATGAAATTTTGAAATACTTATTAATTGAAATTGATTATCTGAATTATTTACCTATGTGGTAAGTGCATAATATTAAATCTTTCATGGTAATCATTTCTAAGTGTACAGTTCAGTCATGTTAAGTATATTCATGTTGTTGCACAGTAGATCGCTAGAACTTTTTCATCTTGTGAAACTAAAACTATATTCATTAAGCATGAATTCTCAGTCCTCCTTTTCCTAGCCCTTGCTTTACACTAATAATTCTCAGCCGTGGTTGTTGATAAGAACCACCTAAGGACTTCTTAGGGCTATGCTGACCTTAAGCCTCACTCCAAAGTTTCTGATGCAGTTGGTCTGGGATCTGCCTTGGGCCTTAGCATCAGTTTAAAATCTCCCCCAGTGGTTCTGATGTACAGCCAGAGCCAGTGCCTTACAACAAGCAGAAAGTCAGCCTGACTGTTTCAGGGGGCACGGCTTCACAGATTTCTCTTTGTCATCTTTCTCTTCGTAATGTAACAACGTGCCGTTGTTTCTCATGCTTCATGTACATACAAATCATCTGAGGATCTTGTTCAACTCTACATTCTGACTCGGCAGGTCTCGAGTGGGGCCTGAGACTGCATGTCTAACGGTGATAGTGATGCTGCTGGTTCATGGACCATACTCTGAAAGGCAAGGTGATAAGCAACTTCATGGTATTGTTAAAGTCAGGACTTTTGTGTTGGGGGAAATTCAGGTTTTCAGATATCTTATTGTCCGTCCATAAAATCCTCACAGTCTACTCTGTTTTCTGGTTAGCTAACTACAAGGTCATCCATCTCTGGTATTGTGCTTCCACTGGTACAGATTCTACACAAAAGTATTGCCATACATTATCTATGTTTCAGCACCTTTGGTGATGAGATGAATGCCAGAGAATACATTAGCTTACTCTTACTTTCTTCTTTGACATTTCCCAATTTAGATTATCTTCCATGCCTTATATCCATAATCATTGTGGAAGGGTATCTTCTCTTTCATTCCAAAGAATGAAAAATTACGCCAAATACTGAAACAATGGAAAGACAATGATTGTACAATTCCAGATGACACCTTTTATCCATTAGGTCATCTATTAAAGGAACATCCAACACAAAACAAACTTACCAATGGAGGAGATGTCATGGTTACTGTAACTGGTGAGAGGTGTGCAAGCTTGAGATGGCTTGATTCAGCAGCTCAGCAGTATATTAAGGTGTACATCTTGACACACCAGTCCGTCCAGAAGGAGGAAGCTTACAGAAGACTGAGGAACCTTCTTTTCCAAAGCATAATCTCTCCTCATGTCTTGCTGCCCACATTCAGCCCTGAAATGGCCTGTGGTCATTTGAATATTCTGTATTGATTGGCTCAGGCCTGGATTATGAAAGGGAGATTTACCTGCTTCCTGTTTACTACTATTTAAATGATTTTACATAGGCATTTGTTATGGATTGAATTGTGTCCTCCCCTTACCTCCCCCGCCCTTCCCAGGATAGTTTGAGGTCCTAATCCTTAGTATCTCAGAATGTGACTTAGTTTGGAAATACAGTTGTTACAGTTGTGACTAGTTGTTGTTGTTCAGTTTCTCAGTCATGTCAACTCTTTGTGACCCCATGGACTGGAGCACACCAGGCTTCCCTGTCCATCACCATCTTCCAGAGCTTGCTCAAACTCATGTCCATTGAGTCAGTGATGCCATCCAACCATCTCATTTTTTGTTGTCCCTTTCTCCTCCCACCTTCAATCTTTCCCAGCATTAGGGTCTTTTCCAATCAGTCGGCTTTTCGCATCAGGTGGCCCAAAGTATTGGAACTTCAGCTTCAGCATCAGTCCTTCCAATGAACATTCAGGACTGATTTTCTTTAGGATTGACTGGTCTGATCTCCTTGCAGTCCAAGGGACTCTCAAAAGAGTCTTCTCCAACACCACAGTTCAAAAGCATCAATTCTTCAGCGCTCAGCTTTCTTTATGAAGTCCAACTCTCACATCCAGACATGACTACTGGAAAAACCATGGCTTTGACTAAACGGACCTTTGTCAGCAAAGTAATGTCTCTGCTTTTTAATATGTTGTCTAGGTTGGTCATAGCTTTTCTTCCAAGCAGCAAGGGTCTTTTAATTATGTGTCTTCAGTCACCATCTGCAGTGATTTTGGAGCCCAAGAAAATAAAGTCTGTCACTGTTTCCATTGTTTCCCCATCTATTTGCCATGAAGTGATGGGACTGGATGCCATGATCTTAGTTTTTTAATGTTGAGTTTTAAACCAGCTTTTTCACTCTTCTCTTTCACTTTCATCAAGAGGCTTTTTAGTTCCTCTTTGCTTTCTGCCATAAGGGTGGTGTCATCCACTTATCTGAGGTTATTGATATTTCTCCCGGCAGTCTTAATTCTAGCTTGTGCTCATCCAGCCTGGCATTTTGCATGGTGTACTCTGCATATAAGTTCAATAAGCAGCATGACAATATACAGCTTTGACATACTCCTTTCCCAGTTTTGAACTAGTCCCTTGTTCCATGTGAGTGGGTGTAATTTTTTAAATTGTGGAGACTAGCATGGAATTGGTATCTTTTTGTTTTACCATGTAAAAATGTTTTAAAAAATGGCTCCCACACCTGCGTCATTTTGTAGAACAGAATATACTGATGCTAAAAATATAATCATAGAATGCACATTATTTAAACTGAATAAATTTAGTTTCATTAAAAAATCACCATGTTGTTTTAATTGTTCTCAAGCTCATTGTGCAACACACCAATGGAAACTTAGGGACTAGCACTTGCCAATGAATCAGTATTTAGGAATCATAGATGGGAAGGTTTGAAGGAATTTATGTGAGCATGTGGCACAGTCCGCTTTTTCTTTTACCTATATGGCCCTGTTAGCTGTTTAGAGGCTGGATTATAAGAGACAAAGAGTAGATTGAAGAGTAGCAATGAGGAGATTGCTAGAGTGGTCTAGGCATGAGATGATGAAGTATTGGTTTAAATTGGGATAAGTAGAACTGAGCCGGGCTGGGCTGGGCTGGGCCAGGCAGCGGGAGTTGCTGCTTCCTACTTGGCTGGAGCCCACCAGGCTGTCCATGTGGGAGAGCTGGTGGCAGGGGACTCATTGGAGATGCTCACATGCCTGTGAACCTTGCTCTGGCACCACCCCCACCCAGCCCTCATGTGCATAGAAAACCCAGGGCCTGGCCTCTACATCTAGAAAACCCGTGATCTCACCTGCTACCTGGACACCAGCTCCACAGCTTGGCTGGCACCTCTCTGAACTACCTGAGTCCCCCTTTTCAACAAGCCTAACTTCCAACACCTCAGTTGGGGGCAGAGACTCTGCTCAGGCCCTCTGTCATCCTGGAAGTGTGGTGAAACCTCAAGGACAAACCGCTGTTGACCCAGAACTACAAAGCCTACAGCCACCACCTGTGCTACTTGAGTGGCCTCAGCCTCAAGGCCATCACTCTCAAGCAGTGCCACAGCCTGGCCCACCTCTGCACCAGCCTCTAGGGTGTGCTGGGAGACATTGTGGGTGTCATGGCAGCTCTGGGCTACCCACTGCTCAGCCTCTGCCTGGGACTGAGCCCGCCTGGGCCCCCACAGTGACTTATTCCAGAAGATGGACAGCTTCTGGCTGCTGAAGGGGCTGAAGACCTGTCTGTGACACTCGGTCAAGGACTTCAACTGGGTCAAAAAGAAGATGCAGCCTCTGGCCACTGTAGTCACCCTGCCCCTGGAGGTCCGTGACTTGTAACCTCTGACCTTCCTTTACCACCTTCTCTTTCCCCTCCTCCTTCAGACCCTCCTCCCACACTGGGAAGGAGAAAACTATAGGCCAACTCTCATTGAGCCAGGAGGCTGAAACCATGAGCCTTTAGCCCTCCATGGACTTGGAAGAGGATGTGATTCAATAAGACCCATCCACTCCCAGCCTTCCTGACTTCTCCAGGCCTGGGGAAGAGGTGCAGTAGGCCCCATCCCATTTCCACCTAATGTGATGCCCAAAGGAGCCCAGAATGATTGGTGCAAGGCTCTCATAGCTTCATGCTTCCTGCCCACTGCTTGCAAGCATCCACCCAACTCCTCAAGTGGCGCTCCCAGGAAGCGTGCCTGTAGGGTAGTGAGTGGGCCACCATCTTGGGTACCTTTCTGGCAGGAAGCCCTTTGGCTGCCATCCTCTCCTTAGATGGGTGTTACTCTGCTTACCCCCAAATAACTCAATACATCCAATTCAGGAAACACACAGGAAGAGATGGGATTAAAAAGGGAAGAGGTGGGGTCTTCATTGGAGGTATTACTGAAAGCAGAGTGAGAGGGCCAGGCCAGACACAGGGCTCACCAAGGCAGTCAGTGTCACAGGGTGGCAACCAAAGGACATTGCTAAGGATTTTCTTGCCAGCTTCAGGACCCTTCCCCTCCACCCTCTTTCCCAGAGTATGTGGGTTGTCAAGGCTGAGGAGGGCAACCATAGACACAGCCACAGAATTTCCTCAAAGTTTATATTGCAGTAGCATTTTGAGGTATGGGGGCAGCTCCCTCAAGCCCTAGGCCTCAACCCCACCCACTCATGACTCTTCAGTTTATTTATTTATTTGAAGATGTTATATATTAGATGATATTTATTGCTGAATTTCTGTCCTTGTATTAACAAATAAAATGCTTGCTTCAGAACAAAAAAAAATTGGCAAAGAAAAAGGTGAACTATGTGGCAGAGATATTTAGAATGTATGGCCAACAGGACTTAGTTTTTGATTTATTAATAATTCTTAAAAGGAGAGGCATCACAATCACTGGAGTTGAGTGTGTATACACACATATACACATGCCTAGACTTACCCTAGACCTGAATCAGAAGGGTCAACCTGGCTGTATGTATTTTTAAAAGCTACAAGTATGAGTCCAATGTTCACCATTTGTTAAAAACCAATGCATAGATGGTCAGCAGAAGGAGAGGGGGTAGCCAAGGAGTGCTCCCAGGTTTTTGAGTTAACAATAGAATGGACATGAATCTGAGCAAACTCCAAGAGATAGTGAAGGACTGGGAAGCCTGGCGTGCTGCAGTCTATGGGGTCGCAAAGAGTTGGACACACCTGAGTGACTGAACAATGATGATAGAAATCGTGGAAAAGAATAGCTTGAACTCCTTCAATGAAATTATTTCATTTTATGAAAACAGTATTTTATTGAATAGGCTGAACTCAGTGTAGGCAGTCTTCTTGTTTCTGGAACATCCCTATAGCTTCTTTGGTACTTCTAATACTGAAGAGCAATCTCATTTTCAAGTGTTGAAAAATTAATTCCAATCCATTATCCAGAAAATGAGACTATATAAGAAAGCAAATATAGCATAATTATAGTAAGAACAAAAAAGTACCCCTAGGAAGAAAGGTGCAAGACCAGAATGAAGGAAACAAATACTGCTAAAGGACCCTCCCCTCCAGAACAATCAATAGTGACACATCTTTTTAAATAGAAACTCAGTGTCATTAAGTTGTCAGTTCTTTGTTCGTTAATGGGTATAACCCAGTTCCAATAAAAATACCAATAGATTTTCTTTGAAGCAAGTCATCTTGAATCTAAAGTTTTTGTGGAAAAATCTGCAAGCCAGAAAAGTCTTGAAGATTCTGAAAAAGAAAAGCAAGTGGAGAGTCACCGTACTGCTTATTAAGATGTATAGTAAAAACTGCTGCTGTTTAATCACTCAGTTGTGTCTGACTCTTTTGCAACTCTATGAACTGTAGCCTGTCAGGCTCCTCTGTACATGGGATTTCCCAGGCAAGAATACTAGAGTGGATTGTCATTTCCTTCTCCGGGGAACCTTCATGACCCATGGATCAAACCTGTGTTTCCTACATTGCAGGCAAGGTCTTTACCACTGAGCCACCAGGGAAGCCCATATAGTAAAATATCAATGAGGAAAAGTGTGTTTCTGGTGTACACATAGACACACCAGAATAGAACAGAACAGAAAATTCAGAAATAGAACCAAATGCTTATAAAAATATGTACATTGACAGCGTTCCACTTCAGTGAGTAAAAGGTGATCCTAGGAAATCCAAGTAGCCATCTGGAGAAGACATGGGAGAATGTGCCCATTACCAGGATCAAAGTTTCAAGTATAAAAAAAAGGAAAAAAAAACTAGATGAAAATAAGGGATAACTTCCAAAGATTATCAATTTATTTCACAAAGTCCAGAAGCCATAACATTCAGTCACATAAAAAGAAAAACTCAAAACATCTTTATTAAAAAATAAAGTCAAAAGAAAACATGGGAAAGATGTAATTTGTGATATGGCTTAAAATAAGGACTAACATCTACAATACAGAGAAGATATCTTGAAAATGGTAAAGGGAACGGGGACGTGTCAATAGGGAAAATGGTAAAGAAAAAAACTAATGGAGAAGGAGATGCAAATAAACATTTTAACAACATGTACAACTTAAAGCAAAAAGAAAAATGCATCCATAAAACTGGACTTTCACTAACAACTTTCAGCTCTGTGATGCTGGTAAACTTTGTGGATGTATGTGTTGTTTCAGCAATCCTAAACCTTGAAATGCATGCTGGAAGAAGCTTTCAGAGTGGTAGGAAGTTTTGTACATAAAATTCAAAGTCTATAAATGAAAATAAAGAGCAAGTACACTTAGTGACAAAAAAGACGAACCCTGACTTTTATTTAACAGTGAAATAAAATACATTGCCACTCTCCCACCAGACAAAACTGGATACACTACAAAAGTCACATTTTAAAGGATTCAGAGAGCTGTGGAAACAAAGACTGGATGAACTGAAATTACAGAAAACGGAGAATTGTTCCAAAATGACTCAATAATTCCCAGTCCTTTGTTTATCTTGGGGCAGGCTATAGATCACACTTGTTCTAGGCAAAGGGCTTCTGCTTGAAGACAGAGAAGTCAGCAGCCTTTTAGCAGTTGCGTAGTACTGTAATGACATTGAAATATTAAGGGGCTCTAAAGGTGCATAGTTTTCACCTTGGAATATTTTCATCACTGGTGGCTGTACAAGAAATGGAGGAACTAGCACAAAAACTTTTAAAAGACAAATATCTGAAATATCTTTCAGTTGTACAGTGTTGCCAGAGAGGAGCATTGCTTCAAACACATGGTGAGTTTCCCCTTAAAGATATTTCCCAAGTTTTAAAGCTGAGTGAAGTAGGATGCTAATGGAGGCTGAAAACCTCTGAAAGTCAGAACTATCCATTAGCTTCTAGGCCCAAGGAGATCTGTATTTCCAGAACCTATGAACAGGAATATACCAGAAGGAGACAGGGCCTTACAAAGTTTGCAGTATGTTCCAGATCAAGCTGAATTTCTGATTGGATTGCGTTTATTAGCTACTCACATTATTGCATAATAAAAGGAAAACCCTCTTTTCTGTGAAACTTCTATGGTTTTTCTATTTACACTATCTGGCACACAGTTAAATTTTTAGATGAGCAAAAAGCAAGACTGGCAATTAAGAGGAAAAAAATAGATGTGGATCCATGGATGTTGCTGATACTGAAGTTAGCTTATAAGAACTCTAAAATATGTTTAGAATATATTCTAAATAGAGAATAAGGACAAAAGAGATGAAAGAATAGAAAATTTAAAATGATTTGGATGTCTAAATAATCAAAATGAAAGTTTAGAACTGAAAAAGGCAGTATCTAAAATTTAAAGCATAATGTATGAGTTTGGCATCAGAGGGGACATGGCAGGATATAGGATTAGTGAACTGGGATATGGGTCAATGGAAAATGCTCAAACTGAAGCAGAGAAAGAAAGAGTGGAAAAAAGATTAGTGTATAAGAGACATGTAAGACCTACTCAAATGGTTTAACATTCATGTAATTTACATTCCATAGGAAAAGAGAATGAGGCAAAAGCAATATTTGAAGAGGTCATAGTTGAGAATTTGTTTGAAACTGATGCAAGACATCAACTCAGGGACTCAAGAAATAAGTAGGAAACTGCACTTAATGTGCATCAAGGAAAAACAGCTGATAAAATCAAGTGGAAAATCTGATAAGGGGTTAGAAAAGAATACATTGCCTTCAAAAGAACGAGAGTATAACCAACAGCCAGTGTCTTATAAGAAACATTGAAACCCAGAAAGCAATGGAATTTCACCTTTAAACTGCTTATAGAAAATAACTGAGCTGAAAACTATAGATGTAGCAAAAATATGTTTCAAAAATGAAGGTAACATACATACATTTTCAATCAAAGACTAAGGGAATTCATTGCCAGCAGACCTGCTCTAAAATACTAAGGGGATTTCTCCAGGCAAGAACAAAATGATGCTGTATGAACATGAAAATTCCAGGAAAGAATGAAGAGCATATTAAAAGATGAATAGTAAATAAACATGAATCAATATTGTACAAAACAGTTATTGTTATGTCTTCAAATTATTCGTAGAATTTAATACATGATGACAGAAAGGTGACATTACCAAGATGGCAAAGCAGGACACCCAAGCCTCTGTCTCCCTCCAGAGAACAACAATCAGCAATTCACAAACAAAAATAGCTATGGGAGTACTCAGGAGTCCACTTAGGAAGCTTCAGCAACACAGTGGACCACTAACCTGAGAATAACTGTATCAAAAAAGAGTAGCAAGAACAGCTCCATTTTGCCTGCATCATCCCAGTCCCAAGTAACACTGGTCAGTGCCCGGAGGGAGCTCCCTGGCCCAAAACAGTTCCCTTTGCTGGGTAAAGAAGAAAGCAATGAGTGATGAGTGACCAGCTTGCCCAGCCTGTCAGGATACTGCACAAAAGATCTGCTTCATTTCATGCTACCCAGAGACTGGCATAGTTGTGACATCTAGAGATGGCTAGGAATATGGAAGATGGACAGGGGCTACTAGTATTAGCCATGCAGTGGGAGTGAATGTGGCTCCCAGTGACCTGCTCTGCAGAAGACCCCAGCAGCCTTTGCAGCTGAGGACCTTGACAAGCCTTGAAGATGCTGCGGACCCCTGCAGCTTTCATCACTGAGGACCTCATCACAGGCCCCAGCAGACCCCTCCACAGAACATCCCAAAAGCTTTCGACACTGAGGAAACCAGTGGCCAGCACAGCCACCATGGCCCCCTGCAGCTTCTGTTCCTGAGGGCCTCATTTTGCCTTTGCAGACAGACACCAGCTGCCTGAGTCCCTTCCTGTTTTCCTCTGTCTTCGCCCAGAACTTGCTGCAGGATGTCCAGGACCCAGGATCTGCACTGGCAATTAGCCACAAAACCCACTCCAGTAGTCGTTGCCTGGAAAATTGTATGGACAGAGGAGGCTGGTGGGCCGCAGTCCCTGGGGTCGCATGGGCATGACTGAGTGACTAACACAGTTGTGACTGTGTGGGTGCATAATGCCAGCTTAGGTCCATAGACTACCACCCTGTGGCTACCTGCAGCTAGCCCCAGTAGATGCATGAGGGTGTGCCAAAAGTCCAGGCACCTCAGCTGCTTGTATGCCTGAAGGTGGCCCTGCCTCCTTTGACTGGACCTTACTGCCATGCATGTACCTGCAGCTAGCTCCTGCAGCCACATGAGGGCACGTTAAATAGCCTGGAACTCTGCAGATACTTCTCTGTCCACTGTTGGCCCCAACCCTTGTCATTGGCCCTTGTCACTGCATGTGTCCCCTCAGCTGGCCTCCACCCCCACAAAGGCACCTACAGCCAGTGCCCATGGTCGAACATGTGCACACCACCAGCTCTGGCCAGAACTAATACCAATCCCAGACCCTCACTTCTGGACCTGGAGGTATCACTAAGGACCCCGACATCCATTGTAGCCACCAGATACCCTTCAGCTCTCACTACAATGGATCCTGGAGTTGTCAATGTTGTGATCAACGACTGAATGATGAGACACTTTGCACCACCCCAGACCCAGAGACACCACATGCCCCCACACTTGGCACCTCACACCACTAGACCAAAGGCCAAAGCATGCACTGGCATGCCCTGACTCACAGGTGAAGGTCTTTCCTTACCGAAATCAGTGCGTTAAATCTGGAAGAGGTGACTACTTTGAGTACACAGACAAACAAGGTTACACAGATCACAATGAGTTGAGAAACATGACACCACCAAAGGAATACAGTAAACTTCCAGTAACTGATTCCAGAGAAATGGAGATCCACAAACTGCCTGACAGGTAGTCCAAAATAATTAGTCTAAAGTTCAGGAGCTATAGATTGACAATTTAACAAAAGCAAGAAAAAGATACAAGAACAAAATGAAGTTCAACAGAGAGAGAAAAAACATTAAAGAGACCAAACACATTTTGGGGCTGAGGAATATAATGATTGAAATTTAAAAGTGCAATAGACAGTTCCAACAGCAGACTTGATCAAGAGAAGTGAACTAGAAGACATTTCATTTGAAATTATCCAGTCAGAGGAGAGAAAAGAATGAAAAGGAATGAAACAGGACAACTCAAGCCAAATAATATTATAGAAATCCTAAAAGGAAAAAAGAGAAAGGAGCAGAAAGCTTATTTAAAGAAATAATGGCCCCAAATGCCCCAAATCTGGGGAAAGATATGGATATCCAGGTACATAAAAGTCAAAGGTCCTCAACCAGGTTCAACCCAACCAAGACTTCATTGAAACACTGTAATAAAATTTTCAAACTGAAAGACAAAGAGCCTTTTTCCAGAGAAAGCAAGATCAGCAAGAGAAAAGAAGCTCATTAATACAAGAAAAACCAATGCCCAGCCCTCAACATAAGTAGGCTTCTCAGCAGAAATCTTGCAGGCCAGGGAAGAGTAGGATGATATATTCAAATTGGTAAAAGAGTAATCTGCCAGCCGCAAATACTTTGCCCAGCAAAGTCGACAGATTTCCTTATAGCTCAGATGGTAAACAATCTGCCTGCAATGCAGGAGACCTGGGTTCTATCCCTGGGTAGGGAAGATTCCCTGGAGAAGGAAATGGCAACCCACTCCAGTATTCTTGCCTGGAGAATCCCATGGACAGAGGAGCCTGGCAGGCTACAGTCATGGGGTCACAAAGAGTTGGACACGACTAAGTGACTAACACACATACAGCAAAGTTGAACTTCAGGAATGAAGGAGAGAGAATTACATTCTTAGACATTCCTCCAGAAGCTGAAGGAATTCATCACAACTGGACATCCTTAGAAGAAATGCTAAAAGAAGTTCTTCAAGTTGAAAAGAAAGAATGCTAAGTAGTAACATGAAATCATATGAAAGTATAAAACTTACTCATCAAGGTAAATAGATAGTCAAATTAAGGGTACACTAATATTGTAATGGTAGTATCTGGCACACATAACTTTAGTGTAAAGGTTAAATAATGAAAGTATTAAGAATATAGCTGCAATAATTTGTTATTGGATATACAATATAAAAGATGTAAATTGTCACATCAAAAACATTAACTGGAAAAGCAGTGTACTCTTGGTGAGAATGTAAATTAATACAGTCACTTTCCTCAAAAAATTCAAAATGGAAATTTAATTGGAAATAAAAAATTCATATTATCCATCAATTCTCACTTCTGGGTATATATCCAAAGGACATAAAAATCAGTTTCTTGAAGAAACATCTGCAATCTCATGTTCATTTCAGCATTATTCACAGCAGGCAAGATATGTCCATTGATAGATGAATGAATAAAGAAAATGTTGCATATATGCAATCAAATATTATTCAGCCTTAAAAAGAAGGAAATCCTGCCATTTGACAACATGGATAACCTGGAGGACATTATGCCAAATGAAATAAGCCTACAGAGAAATATTACATGATCTAACTTATATGTAAAATTGTTGGGGAAAAAAAAAAAAAAGTATTGAGCTCATAGTACCAGAGTGTAGATTGGTGTGTACCAGAGGCTGAAGGGTGGAGGAGGAGGAAAAGGAGAAGTAATTGATCAAAGGGTACAAACTTTCTATTCTAAGATGAATAAGTCCTGGGAGCCTAGTGTATAGCATGGTGACGGTAGTTAATGTATGTTTGAAATTTGCTAAAAGAGTAGATCTCAAGTGCTCTAATCATAGAAGAAAAAACTACAGGGAGGTGATGGAAATGTTAGATTGTGGTAATCACTTCACAATGTATCAAAATATGTTGTACATAAAATACAATTTTCATTTGAGAAAAATAAGTATATAAATTATTAAGATAGTCATATAAAATGCATTGCAACAATTACAAAGTAGTCTGGAGGGGAAATGGATTTTCAGACTGTTATGTTCTACTAAAACAGCAGTGTAAAGCAACTGTACTCCCAATGTTTTTTAAAAATGAATATTAGGTTCTAAACATATCAGGAAAATGAAAAAAATAATAGTTTTTATTAGAGATCAAATTGCCAACATCCAC
This sequence comes from Oryx dammah, assembly GCF_014754425.2. Taxonomy (NCBI): domain Eukaryota; kingdom Metazoa; phylum Chordata; class Mammalia; order Artiodactyla; family Bovidae; genus Oryx; species Oryx dammah. Next base: position 119,426,148 of record NW_024070207.1, read on the forward strand.
TGGATCATGGAAAAAGTAAGAGAGTTCCAGAAAAACATCTGTTTCTGCTTTCTTGACTATGCCAAAGCCTTTGACTGTGTGGCTCACAATAAACTGTGGAAAATTCTTCAAGAGATGGGAATACCAGACCACCTGACCTGCCTCTTGAGAAATCTGTATGCAGATCAGGAAGCAACAGTTAGAACTGGTCATGGAACAACAGACTGGTTCCAAATAGGAAAAGGAGTACGTCAAGGCTGTATATTGTCACCCTGCTTATTTAACTTATATGCAGAGTACATCATGAGAAATGCTGGGCTGGATGAAGCACAAGCTGGAATCAAGATTGCTGGGAGAAATATCAATAACCTCAGATATGCAGATGATACCACCCTTATGGCAGAAAGTGAAGAGGAACTAAAAAGCCTCTTGATGAAAGTGAAAATGGAGAGTGAAAAAGTTGGCTTAAAGCTCAACATTCAGTAAACGAAGATCATGGCATCTGGTCCCATCACTTCATGGCAAATAGATGGGGAAACAGTGGAAACAGTGTCAGACTTTATTTTTGGGGGCTCCAAAATCACTGCAGATGGTGACTGCAGCCATGAAATTAAAAGATGCTTACTCCTTGGAAGAAAAGTTATGACCAACCTAGATAGTATATTCAAAAGCAGAGACATTACTTTGCCGACTAAGGTCCGTCTAGTCAAGGGTATGGTTTTTCCTGTGGTCATGTATGGATGTGAGAGTTGGACTGTGAAGAAGGCTGAGCACTGAAGAATTGATGCTTTTGAACTGTGGTGTTGGAGAAGACTCTTGAGAGTCCCTTGGACTGCAGGGAGATCCAACCAGTCCATTCTGAAGGAGATCAACCCTGGGATTTCTTTGGAAGGAATGATGCTAAAGCTGAAGCTCCAGTACTTTGGCCACCTCATGCGAAGAGTTGACTTATTGGAAAAGACTCTGATTCTGGGAAGGATTGAGGGCAGGAGGAGAAGGGGACGGGAGAGGATAAGGTGGCTGGATGGCATCACTGACTCGATGGACGTGAGTCTGAGTGAACTCCAGGAGTTGGTGATGGACAGGGAGGCCTGGCGTGCTGCGATTCATGGGGTCGCAGAGTTGGACACAACTGAGTGACTGAACTGAACTGAAGCCAAAAAAAGCATTTTTTTAATCTATAAGTTAAACACTAAAGATTAATAGATGTTTGGATGGCTCAGAAATTCCACACCTAGGTACTTACTCAAAAAATATATCCCTCAAAATTCTTGTACACCAATGTTTATGTGGCTTCATTATAATAACCCCTGAAGGAAAGAATCCACCTGACCTTCAATAGGAGAACAGGTAAACAAATTGTGGTATTGTATCCCTACCATGAAATACTATTCAGGAATAAAAAAGAACAATGATACAGATTAAGTTCATAAACATATTATTGTATTGAACAAAAACATAAATGAGTAATTTATGATTTTATCTATGTGAAGTTCTAGAACAGACAAAATTAATCTATGACTGTGGAAGATGTTAACTAGAAAGGGGCATGAACTTTCTGCACTGATAGAAAAGTTGTGAATCTTGATTAGAGTGATGGTTACATAAGTGTATAATATACATTTGTTAGAAATCATGAAACTATACCTTTAAAATTGTGCATTTTATTTTATATAAATTTACCTTGATAAAAATTATTGTTAAAACAACTAGGGAAAGAGTAGTCAAAATGTTATTAATTAAAAAGAAGGCAAGAGAAAGGGAAGAAGGAACATAAACCAGATGGGCCAGATAGAAAGCAAATACAATAGCAATATTTTGTTGTTGTTCAGTTGCTCATTTGTGTCCAACTCTTTGCAACCCCATGGACTGTAGCATGCCATGCTTCCTGTCCTTTACTATCTCCCAGAGTTTGCTCACACTCATGTACATTGAGTCAATGGTGCCATCCAAGCATCTCATCTATCTCCCCCTTCTCCTGCCCTTAATCTTTCCCAGCATCAGAGTCTTTTTCAATGAGTCAGCACTTCATGTCAGGTGGCCGAAATATTGTAGATAGTATAGTAAGATAGTAAATATAAATCCAACAGTATCAGTAATTGCATTTAATGTAAATGGATTGAATAGTCCAGATAAAAGACACAAGTTGTTACCGTTATTTGTATATTTCTTAGTTTAGGTTTGTCTGTCTTATATATAAGAGATATACTTTAAATAGTAAGATACAGAAAGGTGAAAAGTAAAAGTATGGACAAAGATATACCATGCCAACATTAAGCCAAAGCAGGCTAGCATAGTGATGTTAACCTGCAGACAGTAAGAATAGAATCATTTTTCAGGTTACATGTTGTCTAGAAACTGTAGAATATACCTACATATAAAGTTAACACTGAATATCATGTGATCCCCATTTTCACAGTGAAAAACTACCATGGTTCAGGTTTGTGAGAGAGCATTGTGAAAAGAGTAAGCAATGTTTTGTAGCGTCATTAGAAGGAAACAAACTTAGAAATATAGTTAATGGGAATTTTCTAGAGTTTGTAGAACTGGGAGAGTCATTTCTCTCAACCACATACCTGGCTTTAGGAGGACTCACATCAAAAATTAATACTGCCAGAACCCTGTGAATTATCTGCAATGAGTATCAAGTCTTAGGGTTGTTGCTGTTCAGTCACTAAATCATGTCTGACTCTTCACGACCCCATGACTGCAGCCCACCAGGCTTCTCTGTCCTTGTGGTGAAGTTTACTATTTTTGTGAACCCTGCATGGCTCATCGTGGCTTTATTTACTCTCAGCTAATCATGTATGTTATTCTGATTTTAGAAAACAGTCCAAGTTCAAACCTGGGACCCACCACTTTATAACCAGGTATGTTAGGCTAGTTATTCAACCTCCAGGGGCCCAAGTTTCTGTCTGAAGCTCAGCTGAGCTAGGAAGAGCTGAGCTGCCAGGTGTCAGAGTGGCTGATGAAGACAGCCAGCCAAAGAAAAGTAGCGTTCAAGCATTTACTCACCTACTGTGATAGTATACGCAAGAGCAGAGACTGCCAGTGACCTACACTTCCACTTTCCACTGAGGAAGGGCCCACTGGGTGCATCAGCACAGACAGAAGAGTCATCTGCCCACTGAGGGAAGCCCACACAAGGGGCTGCTGCTGCTCTATGGATCTGGGAGTAGGAGAAGGGAGAGGGGAAAGGCTAGGAGTGGAAAAGGACTGAGTCTGAGTGGAGGAAAGTGTGTTCAAGGATCTCATCTTCTTCCCCTGATAAAGAGGTCTCAGGGGAGGCACCAGAGGAAGGCCCCAGATAAGAAGGAGGCCTCTGAATCAAGGTGCCTGGACAAGGAAGTCAGATACACATCAGGACGCCTGCCAGGTAAAGCATTTGTAACTGCCTCTGCTTGGGTCTGAAAAATCACACGTAGGTTTTTGGCCAGAAGCTGGACTCCTCAGTTTCGACTGTAAAGTGGGGGATCATAAATGGAATGATGGAGACTCCCCTAGCTCTCCAGTGGTTGGAACTCCACAATTCCAATGCAAGGGGCATGGGTTCAATCCCTGGTCGGGGAGCTGGGATCGTACACAATATATGGACTGGCAAAAAAAAAAAAATGGCATGATACATATAAAATGTTTAGGAGAACTCCTGGCACCACATGATAAATTCCAAGTGTCTATTATTTTAGTGTTGTTAGCGTTACCCTTGAGTTAAAACTCCTTACTTGTGATGTTGTGATATATAATAAGAAATGTATGTGTATATATATATATATAAATATATATATGTGTGTGTATATATATGTACAGTTGACCTTTGAACAACATGAGTTTGAATCTCAAGGGTCCACTTAGACTAGGATTTTTTTCGATAGTAAACACTGTAGTATTACGTGATCCTTGGTTGGTTGAATCCAAGAATCCAGAAACAAGGATATGGAAGGATAACTATGTTACACTCTGATTTTTGACTTTGAAGAGAGTAGGCGCCCCTAACCCTTGCATTGTTCAAGGGTCAACTGTATTAGTCTTCATCCTCATTTCTGGTGGGCTTCCCAGGTGGTGCTAATGGTAAAGAACCCACCTGCCAATGCAGGAAACATAATGAAATGTGGGTTTGCTCCCTGGGTCAGGAAGATCCATTGGAAAAGGAAATGGCAGCCCATTCTAGTATTCTTGCCTGGAGAATGTCATGGACAGAGGAGCCTGGCTGGATACTGTCCATTGAGTCGCAAAGAGTCAAATGGGAATGAAGTGATTTAACATGAACATAAGCCTCATTTCTGGCACAGAACTCCTAAAATCCTTGGAATTTTCTGTAAGTTCAGTTCAATTGTTCACTTATATCCAACTCTTTGCGACCCCATGGACTGCAGCACGCAAGTCTTCCCTGTCCATCACCAACTCCTGGAGCTTACTCAAACTTATATCCATCGAGTTGGTGATGCCATCCAACTATCTCATCCTCTGTCGTCCCCTTCTCCTGCCTTCCATCTTTCCTACCATCACAGTCTTTTCCAATAAGTCAGTTCTTCACATCAGGTGGCCAAAGTATTGGAGTTCCAGCTTCAGCATCAGTCCTTCCAATGAATATTCAGGACTGATTTCCTTAAGGATTGACTGGTTGGATCTCCTTGCAGTCCAAGGAACTCTCAAGAGTCTTCTCCAACACCACAGTTCAAAAGCATCAATTCTTCAGCACTCAGCTTTCTTTATAGTCCAACTCTCACATTCATACATGGCTACTGGAAAAACCATAGCTTTGACTAGATGGACCTTTGTTGGCAAAGAAATGTCTCTGCTTTTTAATATGCTGTCTAGATTGGTCATAGCTTTTCTTCCAAGGAGCAATTGTCTTAATTTCACGGCTGCAGTCACCATCTGCAGTGACTTTGGAGCCCCCCAAATAAAGTCTGTCATTGTTTCACCATCTATTTGCTATGAAATGATGAGAAAAGGCAGAGGAACCAAAGATCAAATTGCCAACATCTGCTGGATCATTGAAGAAGCAAGAGAGTTCTAGAAAACATCTATTTCTGCTTTATTGACTATGCCAAAGTTTGACTGTGTGGATCACAATAAATTGTGGAAAATGAAGATCATGGCATCTGGTTCCATAACTTCATGGGAAATAGATGGGGAAACAGTGAAAAAAGTGTCAGACTTTATTTTCTTGGTCTCCAAAATCACTGCAGATGGTGATTGCAGCCATGAAATTAAAAGACGCTTACTCCTTGGAAGGAAAGTTATGACCAACCTAGATAGCATTTTAAAAAGCAGAGACACTACTTTGCCTACAAAGGTCTAGTCAAGGCTCTGGTTTTTCCAGTAGACATGTATGTATGTGAGAGTTGAACTATAAAGAAAGCTGAGCACCGAAGAATTGATGGTTTTGAACTGTGGTGTTGGAGAAGACTCTTGAGAGTCCCTTGGGCTGCAAGGAGTTCCAATCTGTCCGTCCTAGAGTAGATCAGTCCTGCGTGTTCATTGGAAGGACTGATATTGAAGCTGAAACTCCAATACTTTGGCTACCTGATGTGAAGAGCTGACTCATTTGAAAAGACCCTGATGCTGGGAAAGATTGAAGACAGGAGGAGAAGGGGATGACAGACGATGAGATGGTTGGATGGCATCACTGACTCAATGGAAATTAATTTGAGTAAACTCTGGGAGTTGGTAATGGACAGGGAGGCCTGGCGTGCTGTGGTCCATGGGGTGCTGAAGAGTCGTACATGACTGAGTGACTAATGTGAACTGATGGGAACAGATGCCATGATCTTAGTTTTCTGAATGTTGAGTTTTAAGCCAACTTTTTCACTCTCCTCTTTCACTTTCATCAAGAGGCTCTTTAGTTCTTCTTCGCTTTCTGACATAAGGGTGGTGTCATCTGCATGTCTGACATTATTGATATTTCCCCCAGCAATCTTGACTTCAGCTTGTGCTTCTTCCAGCCCAGCGTTTCACATGATGTACTCTGCATATAAGTTAAATAAGCAGGGTGACAATATGCAGCCTTGACGTACTCCTTTCCTATTTGGAACCAGTCTGTTGTTCCATGTCCAGTTCTAACTGTTGCTTCCTGACCTGCATACAGATTTCTCAGGAGGCAGGTCAGGTAATCTGGTATTACCATCTCTTTAAGAATGTTCCACAGTTTGTTGTGATTCGCAGGATCAAAGGCTTTGGCGTAGTCAATAAAACAGAAGGATATTTTTTTCTGGAACTCTCTTGCTTTTTCAATGGTCCAGTGGATGTTGGAAAATTTATCACTGGTTCCTCTGCCTTTTCTAAATCCAGCTTGAATATCTGGAAGTTCATGGTTCTGAAGCCTGGCTTGGAGCATTTTGAGCATTGCTTTGCTAGCATGTGAGATGAGTGCAATTGTGCGGTAGTATGAACATTCTTTGGCATTGCCTCTCTTTGGGATTGAAATGAAAACTGACCTTTTTCAGTCCTGTGGCCACTGCTGAGTTTTCTAAATTTGCTGGCATACTGAGTGCAGCACTTTCATGGCATCATCTTTTAGGATTTGGAATAGCTCAGCTGGAATTCCATTACCTCCACTAGCTTTGTTCATGAAGTGAAGTGAAGTCGCTCAGTTGTGTCCGACTCTTTGCGATCCCGTGGACTGTAGCCCACCAGGCTCCTCCGTCCATGGGATTCTCCAGGCAAGAGTACTGGAGTGGGTTGCCATTTCCTTCTCCAGGGGATCTTCCCAACCCAAGGATCGAAACCAGGTCTCCCTCATTGTAGGCAGATGCTTTAACCTCTGAGCCACCAGGGAAGCCCCTTAGTGATGCTTACTAAGGCCTACTTGACTTTGCATTCCAGGATGTCTGGCTCTAGGTGGGTGATCACACCATCATGGTTATCTGGGTCATAAACATCTTTTTTATACAGTTCTTACTCTGATCACTAAAGATGGCTTCCTTATCTCTCCTTGCTCTTCTTATCTTGCCTTGCTATTCTTTGGAATTTCCTGTAAAGAGAGATAAAATTGTTAAGGGTCTGCCCTGGTGGCTCAGACTTTAAAGAGTCTGCTTGAAATGCGGGAGACCTGACTCTTGCAATCCCATGGACTGAAGCCTGCCAGGCTCCTCTGTTCATGGGATTCTCCAGGAGAGAATACTGGAGTGGGTTGCCATTTCCTTCTCTGGAGCAAAGTCTACTATCTTGGGCTTGTGACTGGCATCTGATGTGGGAGGGCACAGTGTAGGACACCCAGTAGTTGTCCAGAGAATTGTTTCTTGGAGGTGTGTGGAAATCACCACCCCCACACTTTGAAATTGGGTCCAAAAACCCAAGAGACTTGTAGTTGCTTATGGATGTGTGCTCAGTTGCTCAGTTTTGTCTGACTCTTTGTGACCCCATGGACTGTAGCCCTCCTGGCTCCTCTGTCCATGGGCTTTTCCAGGCAAATACTAGGGTGGGTAGCTATTTCCTTCTCCAGGGGATCTTCCCATCCCAGGGTTGAACCTGAGTCTCTTGCATTCTTGGGTTTCCCTGGTGGCTTAGTGATAAACAATCCTCCTGTCAGTGCAGGAGATGCAGGTTCCATCCCTGGGTCAGGAAGATCTCTTGGAGTAGGAAATGGCAACCCACTCCAGTATTTTTGTCTAGGAAATCCCACGGATAGAGGAGCCTGGTGGGCTACAGTCCATAGTGTCAGAAAAGAGTTGGATAGGACTTGGTGACTGAACTGCAGCAACAACAGACAGAGCTAGTTCCTAATCTCTGGAACCTGTGTCTATTTCAGTGACTGCAGACACTGAAGAGAAGAGAAGGCAGTGTGGCCACGAGGGCAGATAATTGAGTGGTATAGCCACAGTCAAAGGATGCCAGCAGCCAAGTTTATGATAGTCTGATTCAGTGGCCAGAAGAAACTCATTCAGAAACTAATAAAATTACCCCTTATGAAGAATTAGGTGATTGAAACAGAGTTTGGAATAAGATTTTTTCATCGATGATCCTTTTATAGTATCTATTTTGTTAAACAAGATGAGTACATTTACGTTTAAAATATTAATTGTAAATCTTTCCTTTAATTCAAAGATTTCTTCTCTTCACAGCTCAGGCTGGGACCTTAGTCATGTAGACCACTGTGAGGAAGGGGAGTAGACAGTATTCTGGACTTCCACTTGCTCCGCTGTGCCGGCTGGCTCCTGACGTAGGGATTCAAGACAAGGAGCTTGGCTTTAGCACAGTCTGGCTATTAGTACCTCTGTCCAGGCAGCCGGCCCAACTACAGGCTCTTCATCTCACCACTTGTTTGCATGAGCTCTTTCGAGGCCTTCACCCTGCCACATTCCAGGACCAAGGTAAGAAATGACTTCCTATGATTCCCCTATATCTCCTTTCCTTTGAATCTTGAAGCTGGTATGCAGTTCCCACAAGTCTTCCCAGGCTGAATAGTGCTGCCTTCTCTTCTTATATTTACATTACAAAAGGAGTTCAGTAACTTTTACACAACAATGAAAATGAGTTTCAAGAGTATACCCACCTTGGGCACTCCATTCAACATCTGCCTTAACTGGTGATCTATTACACAAGCAGTCAGAAAGTTCTACCCTTTTCAATGCCAAAAAAAGGCAAAATATTTCTCAATTCCTTTCAGTGCCAAAATGTTTCCCAATTCCCTTCATTTGCATTGCCACCACCTTGTTTCAGGCCACATCTTTCACCTGGATTGTGGTGGTGGCTTCCTAACATTGCCTGCTTTGTAGTGCTCTGGTCCAATCTACATCCCAAACAGTAACCAGAATACTCTTTTCAAATGAAAATCCAATTTTGTCACCTCCTGGTTCAAAACAAGTCAGATGCTGCCCACTGACCTCCTAGTGAACCCTTTGACATGATTTTACGAGACCATTGTGCTCTGGTCACTATGTATAATACTTCTTCAGCATTATGTGGCATCCTCCTCTGCCTCCCCCACTGCTCACTGATCATCCCATTCCTTCTTTCCTAGTCCTATCCTCTTATTTATTTTCCCTTTCTGGCAAATTCTCATCAATCAATATCTTTTTCTTCCTCTCTCCCTGTCTGGGCTCCCCTCCCAGCCTTCCCCGTCTTGTTCCCTAGCCTGACGTCATCTTCCCTCCATCCCTCACTGGTAAATGTCCTACTTCTCCTTTGTGTCACAATTTAAAGCCAGTTGATGGGAAAAGTCTTTGCTGATCCTTCAAGGCTAGGTTAGAGTCATGTTTTATTTATTCCCACAACTATTGAACTATTTTATTGTATTGTAATAGCCATCATGTGGGAATTATAATTTCCCATCTCAGTTGTTCTTTTTTGTTTGTTCGCAACTAGAAAGGAAGCTCATTGAGGGCATGGACTTTTAAGAATTTAATCAATAGGAGGTACAGAATAAAAATGTGATCATTGGAGGTCACATACATGAATAAAACCTAATAGAATTTAATATCAAAAGTAACTGAACTATTCAATGCAAGAAAGTGGTAATAAATAGCATTTATTAGGGTACAAATCCAGTTAGACCTAGATTTAACCTCCTTGAAGGTTACATCTAGAAAAGACAACTGAGAAATGTAGATGGCAATAATCTCAGCTGTCTAAATTTTTACATGAAAATAGTATTTTATTACTAAAATTAATTTTATTACAGTTATATAAGATGTTAACGTAAAGAAAGTTTGAAGGACTGGTATACAGGAACTCTAGGTAGAAACTCAGGGCTTCCCTGGTGGCTCAGGTGGCAAAGAATCCGCCTGTAATGCAGGAGACGTGGGTTCGATCTCTGGGTCAGGAAGATCCCCTGGAGAAGGAAATGGCAACCCACTCCAATATTCTTGCCTGGAAAATTTCATGGACAGAGGAGCCTGGCGGGCTACAGTCCACAGGGTTGCAAAAGAGTTGGACATGACTGATTGACTAAGCACATACAGGAACTCAAATTTAAGTTTTAAAAATGCTTTTTTTGCATGCATTCTTTCCTTAGCTATGTAATCCTCTTCAAAAAAAAATGAATTCCACAAATATGTCAAGACAAAAGAGAACATTTTTTCAAAGTTAATACTGATCTAGAAATTCAGATATACATATTTGAAGTACCTAAAATATTCTATTCATTGCTTTACTAAAGTATAATTATTTTGATCTGTTACAAATTTCTTTTATTGCTATAAAGATAAATGCATATATAGAAAATTGATATTTTTACCATAAACAGCTTTGAGTCTCAAAATTCCATAATGCCTACAATGGCTAAAATATTATTTAGGTAAGAAACTGCCACATCAATTTAGTTGAAATATACTACAATTTTACCACAATTCAGTAGTAAGTTATATGCCTGAATTACAGAAAACCCTTGAGAGAGGAAAAAAAATCACATGAAAAGTGAAGCCCTATACTGAGGGTATAAGCTTGATAAAAGCCAGTAAAACGGAAAAAGACATCTATCTAATTTCATGTTTTCATTATATATATATTCAGAAAATGCTGCCCTCTAACAAATTAACCCTCTGTCATACAGCTGACAAATGGTAATGACATATGACATGACATGGGACTTCTCTGGTGGCTCAGATGGTAAAGAATCTACCTGCAATGTGGGAGACCTGAGTTCAATCCCTGGGTCGGAAGATCCCCTGGAGAAGGGAATGGCTACCCACTCTGGTATTCTTGCGTGGAGAATCCCATGAACAGAGGAGCCTAGGGGGCCACAGTCCATAGGGTCACAAAGAGTCAGACACGACTGAGCGACTAACACTTACACTTTCATGACATGACATAGAACATAACAGAATAAGATAAAACATTGAATGTGATATATGATATATACAACCTAATTATTTAAACAGATGATTATTCCAGAAGGTTCTCTTTTAGTCTGCTACAAATTCGTATAGTCACATAACCAGGCCATGTTAAACTAATGTCAAGTGATATTAAGTGGGGCTTTTCTTATTGTCTGGGATGTCCCATAAGCCCCCAGAGCTGAGAACAACAGTCGTCAAATGTCTAGTCACTCTCTTGGCAGGTGATGACTGAATCACATAAGTGGTTGGTTCAGTGCCCATCTCCTACCTCCACCTTATTCAAGAGAAACCCAGAGAGACTTATTAGAAAATTTAGAGATTTCTCAAAATGAAAGCAATGAGAACAACCTGATATTTTTGTTTTCTTCCTCATCAGGAAGAAAACATTTTGTTTTCTTCTCTTCTCCTTCAAAGTTAGGTCAGGGAGGTCAAAGAGGCAACAAGAAACTCCTTTGGGGAAATGGGAGCATAGGACTAGGAAAGAAGCAATGGGATGATCAGTGAGCAGGGGGGAGGCAGAGGAGGATGCCACATAATGCTGAAGAAGTATTACACATAGTGACCAAACCATGATCGTCTTGTAAAATCATGTCAAGGCGTTCACTAGGAGGTCAGTGGGAAGCATCTGACTTGTTTTGAACCGGGAGGTGACAAGATCTGATTTGATTTGCGTTTGGAAAGAATATTCTGGTTACTGTTTGGGATGTAGATTGGACCAGAGCACTACAAAGCAGGCAATGTTAGGAAGCCACCACCACAATCCAGGTGAAAGATGTGGCCTGAACAAGGTGGTGGCAATGCAAATGAAGGGAATTGGGAAGCATTTTGGCATTGAAAAGGGCAGAACTTTATGATTGCTTGTGTAATAGATTGCCTGTTAAGACAGATATTGAATGGAGTGCCCAAGGTGGGTGATACCCTTGAAAGTGATGTTCATTGTTGTGTAAAAGCTACTGACTCCTTTTGTGATGTAAATATAAGAGGAGAAAGCACCACTATTCAGTGTGGGAAGACATGTGGGAACTGCATATGTGCTTCCCAAGATTCAAAAGACTTATAAACTTGGGCCAGAACAACCTCTTCTGCAAACCAGTGGTAGAGACAGACAATGGGATCCTATAAATACAGTGAGTGAGGAAAGGGGGCTTGTGAACAGAGACCAGGGCAGGTTTTGGTTTTTGGAGAGGGGCTGGTTTAGGCATAGTCTATGGCTTTAGCTAGAGGCTCCTCCTGACCTAACCTCCCGAGCTGTTATGGTCCATGATGTGGCAAGCCTCGTAGCCTGAGATGGGCTGTTGACCAGACTTTTCCAGCAAAAGTCAACTGTACAGAACTTGTTTACAACTGCAAAACTGTGGGAGAACTCTGACAGAAAGCAGTTCTCTGCTTGCTTCTCTAGTGAGTGAGTGTATAAAAAACTAATACCATACTTTGTGTCCTGGTCCCACCCCTGGGTAAGGCCCTGGAGGCTGTGGTCAATTGTGGGGAGATGTGATATGGAGGGAGGAAATGGACTTGCTGTTACCAGCAGGGGTAGAGCCTTGAATGTATAATCGTTCATGTCTGTATTGTCTTCAGTGATGGTAAAACAGGTGACGCTGGTTCTAATTGGGTGTTAGGAGTGAAGGAGGAGGAGGAATAAAGGATGTTTCTTAGGATTTTGCTTTGGGATCTGAGTCAACAATGCCAGGCATGTGGAATTTACTTTCTATCTATGTCCTGTATTTGGCTAGATCTTTATGTCTCTATCCAGACACCAGTTAGTAACTAATATTTGCCTAGTGCATTACCATTTGTCAAGAGTTTTCACACATTATCAAATGTGGTGCTTTCCAGTGTCCTAGAAGTTCACTGGGCAGTCCACTATTTATTTTTATTATGATAAGGAAATTGAAGCTCAGAGAGGTGGAGTGAGACACTCAAGGTGGTAAGAATTCCAACTGAATATTACCTCCTGAAGATTGAATCCAGTTCTTCTAATTCATTTGCTTGGTCATTTATATACCCATTCTTTATTTCTTACACAAATATTTACTGGATGCTTCCTAGACCAGTTAACAGGTACTCTCTGGAGATACAAAGATGTGCATGAAGGTCCTTCCCTGAAGATCTGGCGCAGTCAGGTGTGTTCACACATAAGAAAAACAGAAGTAGATTTCTCCAAAAGAGTAGAGGTTTTGTAAGGGTGCAGAGGAGTTCATGTGAATGCTCTGTAGGAGATGTCGAATAAAGAGGGAAGAAAGACACGCCAGGCAACTGCTTTTGCTTACTACATGTTCTATGGTTCTCTGATTTCAGAATCTTGAATATCACTGGGAGAAGTGTGGAGTTAATGAGACTGAATTTTACCTTTTATGAAAAATTTGGAAAGAAGGACTGAATTGAGGTAAAGCATTGTTTTGTGCGAATAGTTAAATTTAATGAATAAATTATTCCTTTAAAGTTCTTTTTTTATAAGTCAGCTATGCAATAAAATGAATTACATTTCCAAGATGGGTAATTTTTTCTATTGTATTTCACAGTTTGAACTCAGAATTCTAAACATTCCTCCAAATTAAAAAGCAAAGGAAGTAAAAGTTTCATAACTAACAAATGAAAAATCACAACTGTTCACCAGGGTAGAATGGAAATCTATTTGGAGCAAATGAAAATATGGTGGTCCCATTGATCCTTAGTGGAAAAATATTATGACATTTCTATGCGAAGAGAAGTTACAAAGTTAGACCTTTCTGTCCTAATTCAGTTTGAGTACTATTCCTCTCCAAAATTAAATGGTATAACATGCCATCTGTTCATATTGAATTGGATGTCCTCTGGATTTTCTTGCATCATAATTTATGTCACTTCTATACCTCCACACCCTCTTTTTGTATCAGCTAATGGATGAGAGAAAAACACTAACTTCCCTCTCCCAAGCTCTGTGCTGCCTCTAGCACCATCTCTACTATGAAGAAGATTTCTCCGTCATCCCACCTCTCCACAACCCCATCTTCTCTTTTCCCTTTAAGATATGAATCTAATTACTTTGCTGTTGGTAGTAACAGTAAGATCTTCCTTGAAGAGCATTGATAGAAGTGGGAAATGAATCATCAAGTAGAAAGAATATGATTTAGACTGACCCATCTCTGAAGCCAGAACCTTGCCCGTGACACAGGGTGTGACTTTGCTGTGGACAGAGGAGAGGGCATCTGGGCTTTAGTCCTGGATGAAATCCTAACAGGGCTCTCTGCCAGGGTGGTCCACCTTACTTGAATCTAGAATGCAAACACTGAGGCCTTTGTCTCAGTAAATGTTGACCAAGTGAATGAGGCCCTGGAACAGACCCCTAACCTGTCTGGTTCAGTTGCTTACCACACTGGAAACGTTCCTTTGAAGGCTTCTCTGTCCCTGGAAATGAATTGATCTCTGTCACTCAGATGGTTTGATCTATTTGTTGGTAAATCCTAAATTCAGAATTAATAGCCTCTCCTTCTGTGTCTCCTCCCCCCTTTCCTCCCTTCCCCTCCTCTTTTCTCTTTCCTTCCTAACAATAGACCCTTTGCATTCCCTGGCGTTCCATCTCAAGAATCCATGAACTCCTGGGAACTGCTCTGGACTATAATTTTTCCTGTTAATCCTCATAGAAGAGAGAATAGAGAAAAAGCAAACACAAAACAAACACCCAAACAAAACACAAAACCAGGAAACAAAACCCAGGCCCCTCTGACTTCTTCAGCTGATGGCCCTTCTGTGTCCCATCTATTCTTCAGTCCTGTCAGTTCTTCTGTTTACCAAACAGCCTCTCAGATCAACTCCTTCCCACTTCCAGCTCCAGTCCTCATTATTTCACATTTTACTTATTACAGTGAACTGTTCCTTGGTCTTCCTGACTTTGCTTTTTTCTCTTTTGTTTTCTCTGTTCTGTTGCAGATTAGTCTCCCTGGAGATCTATTTTTGTCTTGACATCTCCTTTCTTCTTGGTGAGTAGGAGAGGGTGGCACCCTTTGGTGTACTAACTCATATGCAGAGTCTCCCTCCAGGCACTCTTCAGGCAGCCATCCAAGGGCCCCGGTCACCTGGCTGCTCTGCTTCCCACTCCTGACACCCACATCTAGACCTGCAGAGCCTAAAGCATAGCCACTTTTAGTTTATTTAGTTTTATTTGATTCGTTTTTAAATTTAAGAACTGAAGTACTTTTGTCAATGTGGATGGGAATATTAACAGGAAATGATTTTTAGTATTTGATTAAGTTATGGGGAAACTTTTATGTATATGTATTTGTAACAACTCAGGTAGGTGAATTCATCTTTTCAATTGTAAATTTTATAGAATCTAAGTGCAGATTATTTCTAATGAGTTTAACATCCAAATTGAGGTATGCTATAAGTGTGGACTGCATGTTAGATTTCAGAAACTTAGTAAAAAAAATGTAGAATATGACATTAATAATTTTTGTATAGAGAGTACATGCTGCTGCTGCTGCTAAGTTGCTTCAGTCATGTCTGACTCTGTGCGACCCCAGAGATGGCAGCCCACCAGGCTTCCCCATCCCTGGGATTCTCTAGGCAAGAATACTGGAGTGGGTTGCCATTTCCTTCTCCAATGCATGAAAGTGAAAAGTCAAAATGAAGTCGCTCAGTCGTGTTTGACTCTTAGCGACCCCATGGACCGCAGCCTACCAGGCTCCTCCGTCCATGGGATTTTCCAGGCAAGAGTACTGGAGTGGGGTGCCATTGCCTTCTCCGATAGTACATACTGAAATAATATTTTATATGTATTGATTTAGATAAGATATATTTTAAAAGTGAATTTAATCTTCTTTTTACTTTTTTTATAGGGCTGCTAGAAAATTTTAAATTATACATGTAACATGTATTATATTTCTATCAGATAGTGCTAGTCTAGAGCAATTGGGCCATTTTATTTATTCTCTCTTCAATTTAGATTTTCCAGGGCAGGTTAAATTTTTAATATTTCCTGTAACCACCCCCTCTATCTTCATAAATAATTCGTAACTGTTAGATAACCTGTTCGAGTGAATGATTTAGAAAATGTGATCTAGGCTTCCAGCCCCTTCTAGTGTTTTCTAACATTGTTCTCTGCATCTAGAACATCCAACTCAGATGACCTGTCCCACCCGACCTTGACCATCCTTGACCACATGCCATGGGTTGGTGTCTCCTATCTCTTAATTCCCACAGCATCCAGATTTAGTTTCTATACACTCAGATTCATTGCCACTCTCCACACCACTTTGAATTGTTCTGACTTCTTACATGTAAAACTTCCTTTCTCTTCTAGAAAATGCAGTCACTGAGTCAAGCATCATGCTTTCTCTTTCATTTGACCCATCTACCAGATTTAAACTATGATTTCCTTTTGGAGCAACACAAAGGCTCAATAAGGACCAGTGCAAGAATATTCCATATAGTTGAATTGTACCCTTACCAAGTTGCCAAATATTAAACTTGGCAATTATAATAAGGAAATATATTTATAATTTTGAAGATGCACTGTAGTGGAAAAGGAGTTTGCCATGGAGTCAGCAAGCTAAGATTTTAGTTCTGTTCCTGCCTCTCTGGGCACCTGACCTTGGACAAGTATACTTCACCTTTCCAGAACTTTCTTCATATAGAAAACAGATAAACTCTAAGATACATTGCAGATTGCATGTTTTATAAGTCTGTGATGGAAATCTTTCTCAAATACCTTGCATATTACTCTGAATTTTTAAAGTAGAACATGCTGAGCAGAACTTAGCATTTTTTAAAATGTCAGAGTCATTATTAGGGATGTCAGTTATTATACACTGACAGTGTAATGTAGCTAAGGGGTTATTGTGATGTGTATGACTGCATACTCTCGAGAGCAGTGGTTTGTGTTTGTTAATTAATGTCTGCCCTTTAATGTCCTATTTTAATGTCAGACTGTCACCTGTCGCTTATTGCTAACACTGGTCTTGCCTGTATTAATACCTTCCCTGTCCTCATCCCATGTAATTTGTGATTCCTAACCTAAAGTGATGTTGGAAAACCCGATCATGAGGAGCTTGTTTGATTTCTGTCTGAAATTGGGAATTTAGTCCCTCAACAACCATTTACAGGGTCCCTGTACCTGTGCAGCAGCAGCAGTACCTGTGCAGCAGCAGCAGTACCTATGCAGCAGCAGCAGTACCTGTGTGCAAGGCACAAGATGGTACAGGGGCTGAAGAAGAAATCATTTGTGAACCATCTACACAGTGAGAAGTGTCTGAACTTCAGTGCAGAAGGTTTGTAGGCCTTTTCTTCTCTTGTTAGTTTCCAGCTCCTGTCCTGATGGCCAAGTTTCCCAGACAGGTCACAATTATAGGTAATAGAGGGCCTAATGATAATAATGGTTAATCAACACAGTGAGGAACTCTCACAGAAGTATGCAGAGAGACAGAACAGAACAGGAAGTCGAGATAGGTTCCATGTATGTGCTTGAATTTGATATATACAAAAGTAGTTTCCCAAGACAGAGAAAAGCATGGGCTATTTAGTGTCTCATTCAATTCCTACAAAAAAACCTTGTGAACCAGGTAACACTATTCCCCCCCCCTTTATAGATTAGACAAAGAGAGGTTCTGAGATTTGTCTAAAGTCTCCATGGTAGATCTGGGAGAAAGTGTATTATCGTTGGTCTTTTTCTCCCCTTCCTTACTACTGAGTCCCATTATATATTAAATGATCTGAACACTTCTAGAGGTCCAGAGAAGCAAATAGAAAAGAAGTTCCCTACCAGGAGTAATTTTACCCCCCAGCGACATTTAAGTGTCTAGAAACATTTTTGGTTCTCCAAACTGAAGTGGGAGAGATGCTATTGGTATCCAGTGGATCGAGACCAAGGATGCTGCTAAATGTTCTGCAACACAGGACAACTCCCAAGGATGGTCCAGCTGTAAAGGTCAATAATGCCAAGGGTGAGAAACCTTACAATAGATAAAAAGAATGCTTAGTCCTTCTCTAGTGCTGTGGATTGGATTAAAATGAATAATTGTTTGAAGTCTGTTTTTATTTCTTTTTTTTTCTTGGTCACACCATACTGAAGGCAAGGAACAAATAGGAGGAAGGTGGGAAAGAGGAGCTGATGCTTGAAAATACCTGGACACATTTTTATTTTATCTTTTCTATAGAAATATGAGTAAAATCTAAAGATCTGCTACGTTTCTGTAGCAAACGATACTAATATTTGCCACCGAGATCTTTGGGGGGCTGCGGTAAGGGGTGAGGGGCGTGTTCAGCACATGCCTCTTGCAGTTGGGTGTAATCATTTGACTGAAATGGGAATTATGGGTGGAAGCCTGTTCCTGATTTTCCATGCTCTCATCCTAGACCACAGCAACCATGGGAGTATATATTAGTATGGAGAAACTATAATATCTAAGCAATGTGGAAAACTGTACCAATGGAGAACAGCAATCCTGCCCAGTCTCCAGGACTGCTAGACTTTGCATTAGTAAGAACCAATCTTTTATTGTGTTATATTACTGAGAATTTTGCAGTTATTATTGTAGTGTATTCTAACTTGTCCTGACTAATACATCCAAGTTAATTAGCAAGTACTCTGGGATTCTTGAACCCCAACCCCCCCGGCCCCGCCGGATTTCTGGGGTGTTGCTTCTGCCTAGGGTTTCAGGATGTATTGATATTTTACATACGGATTCATTCATACTACTTTCTCAAATTCCGATTAGCATTGAAGTCCTAGAAAGATGTTAGTCTTTATAAAACTCCAGTGAGTTGACAGTAAGCACCAAATGTTCTCATACATAGTTTCTGGGACTACGTGTGCAAGAGTATATTTTTTAGACTTTGAAATATGCATTTTTATGTCTGAAATGATTTTTGTTGACATTAAAATATGTCCTGAATTGTGACATCTCAAGCTGGACGGCTTTTACCTACTCATTATATAAATTCTGTTATTTAAGCTAGAATGTAAACTTTATTTTGTTTACCTGAGTTTCTAGATTAGAGATTGTGAAAATTCTAGGACATTGGTAATCAACCTCTCGTCTTCTGTTCCACACATTTCTTTCTCTCTTTCTCCTTAATTTGAATCAAAACCATGCCATTATTTCTCTCACCTGTTGGAAATGGTTTACCTTTTTTGGTAAGGTAAGTCTTCAGAAACCAAAGACCAATCTTTCTAAGTTATCATCTCCTTGTAACGTTACTTTATATCTATGATCTGGCATGCTTTTTACCACCCCCCTTCTATAAGTTTATCCATTTTAACTTATATCTAACATATTTATTATTGCATTTGTTTTCCTGCTGAAAAGCATTTATTTACTTCATACAACCTTTTAAGTTTACTGTGAGCTATAACTGTAACATAAGGGTCAGCTGCCTATAGGAGTTTCTTCTCCTTTTCCTTGGATGTCAAGTAAACTGCCCTGAAGCACAGCCCCTTGGGTGGGAGAAAATCTAACATGCTGCCTAAAGACATGCAGGCTCTTCTGTGCACCTGACTCTCTTGTGGTCGGTCCACACTGTGGCCTGTTCCCCTGTCACCCCTGGCCAGGCAGGGCAGCACTGTCTGTGCACACACCCATCAGCAGACTCTGATGGAAGGTGCTGGGGCACCGGAGGGAGTTATCAACAACTCAGGACAGTCAGGATGAGCCATGCAACATTGCATCATGGGCACGCTGCTTCTGAAGCATGCTGTGGCCATCCTCATTACTGGGAGTTGCTCAGTGGGTGTCTTTCTTTTCAGACATAGGATGTCACTGTGATACTGGGCTCTCCTTCATTTTCACACTCTCCTAACACAGTCTCTATCCTCCTCCTTTCTCAGGGCTCTCCCTCCATTTCTCTCAAGCTCTCCTCACCCCACTCCTTTGAAGCCCAGAATCCCCCCTCTAGTATGTCCTACACTTTGACTTTCCCAATCTTTAACTCAACCCTAGTCCAGCTTCTTTAGTTTATTTTTTATTCTGTTTATTTTTGACCACGCAACTTGTGGGATCTTAGTTCCCCAACCAGGGATTGAACCCCTGCTCTCAGGAGTGAAAGCATGAGTCTTTTTTTTTTTTTTTTCAATGCTCAGTATATGGTTTTATTATCAACAACCAGGGCTGACTTGAATTGACAACTGATTCTGTTATATAATAGTTTCAGGAAGAATTGCTACAGAGCATTGTTTATCAAACTAATATTCTCAAATATGTAAACATCTCTCCATATTAAATTCCTTATGGAAAGCATCCCTATCTAGCAAGCTAATTACTTGCTTATTTAAGTGTACATTTTGTAATTAGAATATATTGAAAGGTTATGTTACTTTGTGGGAGTCTTACTAAAGTATCATGTGGATCAGATAAATATTTGGGTGTCCTGCTTTAAATTTTGTCTAAATGAAAGTCTTTTAGGGATATTGATCTATACATTTGGCACCAACATCTTAAAATGTCTTTATGTTAACATGGCACCTAATCTCTTTCTGAGCAAAATCTCAGCTCTGGCTGGGATTTATTTCTTGGCCTGTCTCTGCAAGTATCAAAACTTATTTTCAGGAATACCTGATTTTTCGACTCCTTGTTCTAATTCGTAACCCAGCTTGTTGAACCAAAGCATATAGCTTTGTCCTTCACAGGAGCATAGAATAGCTATTTTCCAACTTATTTCAGGAAATATAACCCCAACTTGCAGCTTCATCGTAATTATCAAATCCTTATTTAAGAAGGATTGTCCAAAAACATGCAGTTTATTGATTCTTTTAGATGTTCTGAAATTCATGTCTTGACTGCTGAAAGCTACATTTTTATGCCACATTGTTTTGACTTTCATAAAATTTCTTTTACAAAATTGTGTTTTACTTTTATCCTCTGTTCATCTTGAAGAATAGAATACAGAAGAGTTCAGTGAATCCTGCTAATAACAATGATATGTTGATAATCATGATAATCTCATTATTAATTATATGATGATAATTCATGAATTCAAAAGCATGAGTCTTAACCACTGCATGACCAGGGAATTCTCCTGCTTCTTTATTTGATAAACTTCAGCCAGAGAATCTGCCAAATAGAGGCCATCTACTCTGGGTATATACCCTTTGGAACCACAGGCTTTCAGATTAGTGTTTAGAAATGGAAGTTCCTAATTTCTAGAACAAGAAGAAAGCTATATGAGGCCTCCAGGCATTTGAGGAGCATGAGAAGGAATAGAGAACTTCGTGGCAAGAAAAAGTAGCATGTGAGAGCACAAGAAGCTTGTTGATCTGTAGCCGATGGGGTCAGAGTGGTCAGAATGGCCCATGCAGTGGAGGCTCTTGGCAAGTATCACGTGGGCAGAAGAAGCTTTTGAAAGAAGTAAAGGAGCAGAATGCCATGCTCAAAGCTACATTCTAGAAAGATCACTCTGTCTTGGGTCAGAGGGCCACAGTGTCGAGTCAGAGAGAACAGTTATAAGACTTTGATCGCAGAAGGAGCTATAGTGACTTCCCTAATGGTCCAGTGACTAAGACTCTGTGCTCCCAATGCAGGGGGCCTGGGTTCGATTCCTGGCCAGAGAACTGGGTCCCACGTTCCACAGCTAAGAGTTTGCATGCTCAATAAAGATTCTGCATGCTGCAATGAAGATCAAAGATCGAAGATGCTGAGTGCTACAACTAAGACCCAATATAGCCAAATAAATACTTTTTTTTTTTTAAAGAAGGAACTCTAAACAGAGGGCTGTTGTAGGACAAGGGTAGTGGTGTGAGGTAGATTTGAGAGCTATTGTGCAGTGGGATTGAAGGGGCTCTGCAACTGTGTGGGCAGATGAATCAGTGAGAGGATGAACCTGGCTTGTGCAGAGGAGGGGTGCTGGTGCCCTCTCTGAGATCCAGGTTCAATTCCTGGGTCAGGAAGATCTCCTGGAGAAGGGAATGGCAACCCACTCCAGTATTCTTGCCTGGAAAATCCCATGGACAGAGGAGCCTGGTGGGTGACAGTCCACAAGGTTGCAAAGAGTCAGACATGACTTAGCAACCAAACCACCACCACCACCACCAAGCATGACATTGTTCTACAGTACAAATGTATATCAGGAGGTGACGGGTGATGCTTAAGGGTGAATCACTGGTGCTTAAGGGTGAATCATGTAGTCTAGGAGTGAGATTCATACATCTACTTTTTGGGGGATCAGGAGAATTCAGCAAGGATGGATTCAGAGATAAAAGCCAGAAGTGGTGGCTAGTATGGTGAGAAGGAGGAGACAAGAAATACCATCTGAGCCTATGGAATCTGAGTGGACAGAGTGACAGAAAAGCCACTATAAAGTCAGCACTGGAGCTTGGGTGGTATCAAGACTGGAGCTGTAGGTTAGCAAAACAGAAGTGGGATCCCTTTTGCCAAACTGCAGCCTTTGATGTCTTCATTTCTTACCTGTGCTAAACTGTGTGGAGCCAAGAAGTAGGCCCTCACCTTTTGAGTTTGCTCACCTTTCTTCAAGGCACCCCTCACAATTGGCAGAGGCAGGTAGTTTAACAATCTGCAGAGGGATTGAGGTAATGAATTTGGAAAAGAGGATGAAATCTAACCCGAGTCAGCAGAACTATATCTGTTATGTCTGTGTGCCAAGGATGAAAAGCAAGCATGGTGTTTGGAGCCAGAAACATACTAATTTTTTTTACTTCTGACAATTTTTCTGATTTTAACTTTACTAATATCTACATGATATTGCCTGTGCCTTCCTCCCCTTCAGTACCCCCCCCAAAAAAAAACTCTGCATGAGTTTCTTCTCCTCTCCAACACTCTTCTGCCCCCAACCGCACCCCCCACCCTACCTACACGCAGCCAAAGTTATTACTGGGTAATTTAATTCGGAAAGGCATTTCAACCAATACAATATTGTAAAGTAATTAACCTCCAATTAAAATAAATAAATTTAAAAATAAATAAATTTAAAAAAAAATAAATAAAAGATAAATGAGGGACCTCTGTTCAACATTCTGTAATAATCTCCATGGGGAAAGAATTAGATAAAGAATAAATAATTAAATAAAAAAAATAAAAAAAAATAAAAAAAATAAAAAAATAAAAACTGCAACATTGTAAAAAAATGGAATTTCTTCATTGATGAGGAAACACATGGTGATCATTTTAAAATATTGAGTGGCGAAAGAATTCCTGAGGTCTTTAAGACAACAGATTAAACTGGAGTCTTGTTCTGCAGTAACATTTGCTGGGACCAGGTTTATTGCTGAAATCCAAGTGGCATGTCTGTTTTGCCTCAGCTCCGTATATGCCCATGGCTAATCAACAGACACATCTCGAAATCGCTGGGTGATCTGCACATCTTGTCCCTAGGAATAAATATCACTCCCTTTGGGAGAGCTCAAGGCTGAATGAGTCATAACCCAGTCCTTTTGTTGTGTACAAAACAGTAGCTTTCTTGGAGTCAGAGACAAATTCGTGACTGACTTTTTTCCACCAGTGCAAATGTCTTGGATCTCAAAATGAAGCTTGGTTTTCATATTCTGGAATGAAGAGAATTTATTCAAGTCTTAGCAAGACCTCGATCTGAAGATAACAGTATTGGTGCCCTAATTTTTCCATAATTTCTTGTATTCAGTGCCTGCCAAATCTTTTCTTCTTCTGAAATTTATTTTCAAGGGCTATAGTAGGAACCACTGCCTGGTGACTTTAAAGGAAAACATTCATTGATTTAAGGCCTATACATTTCTTGAGTTGTTTGATTGCATTTCAGCTTAGAAAGCAAAAGAGGGTACAAAATTCTATTATCTAATATCCTTATTCATTTGAATGTCCTGTAGTCACATGAATTGATTTTAGCCCAAACAGAATTTGTCATCTCTCTCCAGTGTTGCTTCTTCTCCCATAATTCCTGTCCTAATAAATAGTACCACCACCCATGCACATATCCAGTGGAAAAGAATGGGAATTATCTAAGACTCTGCTTGCTTCACCAGTCTCCAAATTCTCTCATTAAAAAAAATATATATATATTTATTTTTATTTCTGAATGTGCTGGATCTTTGTTGCTGCTAGGGGCTACTGTCTGTTTGCAGTGCTTGCTTCTCATTGTGGTGGCTTCTCTTGCTGCGGAGCATGAGCTCTAGGGCACATGCGCTTCAGTAGTAGCAGCATGTGGGCTTACTTGCCCCATGGCATATGGATCTTCCCAGACCAGGGATCTTCTGCATTGACAGGTGGAGTCCTAACCACTGAACCACCAGGGAAGTCCTCCAGATTCTCCTGATTCTATCTCTTTAATCTCTTATTTTCTCCTCTGCTTTCCCACACCAGTGTAATTAAGGTCCCCATCATGTCTTACCTGATCTAAGGTAATAGTGTTCTATCAAACTTTTCCTGCTTCCCAAAGCTTACCATCCCTGATCTCAGCAATCAACCGTGTGGTCCTTACAAAATGACCCTATTATGTTGCAAATCTGATTGTTTTATTACAACTTAAGACCCCTCGATGGTTTTCAATGACCATGAGTAATGTCTGAACTCCAGTGTAACTGCCAAGGCTTTTGCTCTGTGACCTGGTCTCTGCCTTCACTCTTTACCCCATGGTCTGACATTCTGCCGTGTGACCCAGTGTTTTGGCCACACCATATGGTGCCATGCCATCCTATGACATGCCAGGCCCCATGGCCTCACCATTCCTTTCATGTACCCTGCATATTCCATTCTCTGCCTGGAGGGTCCTTCCTCCTCCCTTCTGATGGGAAAACTCCTAGTTATTGTTTAAGAACATCCTATCCTTGGTAGCAGCTACCTTGTTTTTCTTGAAAGCACTCACATTACCTTACAGTGATACTATCTGAAATGTCCTGCTTAGCTGTCAGTCTGGGAACACCTTGGGAGGAGCCATGATCCTTTTCTCTTTGACCCTAATGCCTAAATAGCCACAAGAAGAGACTAAGACAGGTCATGTGGCCACAGTCCAAAGGTTTCAAGGAAATTGCCGAGCTCTGAAAGGAGAATAAGCCGCAAAGCTCTTCTTACTGTCCATCATGCTCTTTTCTTTGTGTTTCCTAGGGACTGGAGTCTTAGCACTTTATTTACCCTAGCAGGCACCAGTGGCCTGGGGACATAGTGTTAATAAAAAAAAGTGGAGATGGGGTGGCTGTGTTAACTCTGCAAGGGGCTAGTGGTCTTTTAGATGAAAGGGAATTTGGGAATCATGATTATGCTTTGAGCTCTGTTTTTCAAACGTTTGAAAACATAATCCTCCCCCAACAGAAGGATATGCAGTTTTGTTATGATCTAATACAGATAAACACATACACAAACATATGTGAAAAAAACAAGTGAAAAAGACATGGTTACCTTTCCTATATGGCATGCATTCTGATGTTTCAGTTCTAATTAGTCTAGCCTGGTCTATTCTTTTTTTTTTTTTTTTTTAACATTCTGGGACCTAGCAAGTGATATTTCAGTTCTCCAGTGGGTCGGGATCCCTATTCTGAGGAATCCTGTTGCCAGTGCGGCCTCTCTCTGACTCAGGTACCTGCTTGTATGTAGATGAAGACAGCCACATTCCCAGAGGCCCTGCTGACAAACAGCTGTTTGTGGGAGGGAGCCACGCATGGTTGGTGGCATCAGTTATCAAACTGAGGACGAGAATTCCTTGCAGTTTTAGAGAACTGAAAGAAATGTGCAGTGCAGCTGAATTCTGGCTCTCCCAAGAGCAGAATACAATTGCCTGATTAACAGCTCCTGAGCTCAGTCACTGGAATGGCCGACAACTGTTTGGTCATAGGGATCTGGAAGCCTCCTCTGTGGCTCCAGCAGTTGAGACCGCTTCCAGCAGCCACACCAGGTGGGGATCAGTCTCATCAGTGTTGTGCCTCTGTTTCGGTAATTTCCACTGCTGTGGTTCACTGTGCATACCAGGCTGACTGACAATTAGTGTCTGAGTATGTAAACAAAGCCCAGGCAGAATTTAAATCCCTTACTAATGAGCAGTGATGTTTGTCAAGAGAACGCTATTGTTTATTCCATTGGATTTCACCTGCAGAAATCTTGTTTGGTATTTTCACAACAACGTGAGAGGGGAAAAGGAAATGAGAGATCAAGGCAGAGGCAAACAGCGCAAAATGACAAGTAGTAGAACTTTCAAGCCATGTCATAAATGAACTTAGTTAATCATTAGTTAATTTAATCTAATTATTTATTAGATCCAAACATGTATCTGTTGTTCTGCCAAGCAGGTACAGAATGTGTATAAGTTCAGTGGAAGAAAATTCTAGCTAGTATCTATTTTCCATGCTTCCTGCATTCATTTCCTAGAGCTGTTGTAACCGAGTACTACCAACCAGGTGGCTAAAAACAATAGAAATGTGTTCTCTTGCACTGTGGAGGCGAGAAGCCTGAAATCAAGGTGTCAGCCAGGCCCTAGGGGAGGGTCCTTCCTTGCCTCTTCCTGACTTCTGGTGGCTTGTGCAGTCCTTTACTTTCCTTGGCTTGTAAATGCATTGCTCCAATATCTGCCTCTGTCTTCACATGGCATTCCCCTGGGTATCTCTGTCTCCCCAAAGTATTTGTCTCTCTGTCCCTCTCAACACAGGGTGACAGTGTTTTTGCTGGTATAAAATTCTCAAAAATTTGTCAGTCTTCAGGTGAAGTTCACAGGCGTCTGAGCCATTAGACATGAGAATCCTCCACAGACCTTTCCTGGATCACAACCTCTCTATTCCTGGCTTTTGCTGAGATGGTTGATTGGATCCATAAATCATATGTGCAGTGTCTTTAACAAACTGTTGTCCGACCACACTCTTGGTGTTCTTACACACTTTCTCATTTTCTGCTGCTCTCTGAATTGGCTTAAAACTTTCCAAATCAGGTGCTGGTCGCTTTTTGCTGATCAGTTCTTTGTCAATTTGTCCCTTTCCTCTAGCATTTTATTATAAGCAGCAAGGAGAGCACCTTCCATACTTGCCTTAGATATCTCCTCAGCTGAATATCCAAGTTGATCATTTGCGAATTCTACTTTCTATAAAACTCTAGGACACAATTCAACCAAGTTCTTTGCCTCTTTTTAACAACGATCATCTTTCCTCCACTGTCCAATAACATTTTCCTCATTTCCATCTGTGACCACGCTAACGGCACCTTTAACGTTCGTATTTCTATCACCATTCTCTTCATGATGATACTGTGTATTCTCAGAGATAATAGAAGCTTTCTCTACTGTGTTCCTCACATTGTCTGAGCCTTCACCAGAATCACCTTTAATGTCCAGATTCCTACCATCCATCTTTTCAAGGCAGTCTAGGCTTCTTCTGTCCAGCTCTTCAAAATTCCCCAATTTCAAACAGTTTCCACATTTTCAGGTATTTGTTACAGCAACACCCCACTTCCACATACCAACATTTATATCTGTCAGGGATCTCCAGAGAAACAGAACTAGTAAGATGTATACAGATATGTTACATGTTTGTCTGTGTGCTCAGTCATGCCTGACTCTTTGTGACCCCACGGACTGCACCCCACCAGGCTCCTCTGTCTGTGGGATTTCCCAGGCAAGATACTGGAGTGAGCTGCCATTTCCTCCTCCAGGGGATCTTCCTGACCCAGGGATTGAACCCAAGTCTCTTGCATCTTCTGCTTTGGCAGGTGGATTCTTTACCACTGCACCACCTGGGAAGCCTGCAGATATGTTAATCTGTATCTAAATATCAAATATCCTTATCTATATATGTATATCTATCTGTCTATCTAGTTTCACAGGACGGAAGCACAGGCAGCAGTTGATGTTACAGTGTTGAGGCAGAATTTCTTCTTCAAGAAGCCTCAGTTTTTGCTCTTAAAACCTTCAATCCATTAGATGAGACTCAATCACATTATGAAGGGTAATCATCTTAAAGTCAAGTGATTACAGATGTTAGTCACACCTACAAATACCTTCACAGAAACATTTAAATTAGTGTTTGATTAAATAACTATAGCCTACCCAAGTTGATAAATAAAACTAGCTATCACACCCCCAAAGTCAGACTTTGTCATATTCTGTTATGAATTATCACTAAGTATCTGATCCTTTATAAACTTGAAGTATCATTTGTTTATTTATGGGAGAAAGCAAAGAAGAACTAAAGAGCCTCTTGATGAGGGTGAAAGAGGAGAGTGAAAAAACTGGCTTAAAACTCAGCATTCCAAGATCATGGCATCTATGGGATGCCGTCACTTCATGGCACTTCATGGCACATTTGTCACTTCATGGCAAATGGATGGGAAAAATAGTGGAAACAGTGACAGATTTTATTTTCTTGGGCTCCAGAATCACTGCAGATAGTGACTTCAGCCACAAAATTAAAAGACACTTGCACCTTGGAGGAAAAGCTATGACAAACCTAGACAGTTAATTAAAAAGCAGAGACATCATTTTGCTGACAAAGGTCTGTATAGTTAAAGCTATGATTTTTCCAGTAGTCATGTACAGATGTGAGAGTTGGACAGAAGGCTGAGCACTGAAGAACTGATGCTTTTGAACTGTGATGTTGGAGAAGACTCTTGAGTCCCTTGGACTGCAAAATCAAACCAGTCAATCCTAAAGGAAATCAGTCCTGAATGTTCATGGGAAGGACTGATGCTAAAGCTGAAGCTCTGATATTTTGGCCACCTGCTGTGAAGAGGTGACTCCTTGGAAAAGACCCTGATGCTGGGAAAGATTGAGGGCAGGGGGAGAAGGGGGCGACAGAGGATGAGATGGTTAGATAGCATCACTGACTCAGTGGACATGAGTTTGAGCAAACTCTGGGAGATAGCGAAGGACAGGGAAACTTTAGTGTGCTACAGTCCATGGGGTCAAAAGAGTTGGACATGACTTAGTGACTGAATAACAACAATAAGTTTGAGGCTTCATACTTAACCAGAAGTCTCTTATATTTGTTTTTCTTTATAGCCTTCCTTTGTGATACACACGATTTTGAAAATTCTAGGTATTCAATGCTCTTCTCTTGAGTATCAGGCCTCTATGTAAAATATACTGCTTGGTTTTTCTCATTAAGAAAGTATTTTGATTATTTCAAAAAAATTTAATGAAATTGAGTTCTTTATCAGAGGAAGTTTTCGCACCCACTGGCATAATATGATGCAACATTAGGGCTGGTGAAGTGCAAATCACAGGGCTGTGTGCTTGCTCGCTGAAGGCTTACTATTAAGAGACAGAAGAGTGGATGCATATACTAGAGGGAACACTTAGCTGCCCATTAGAATTACCTGGACAGCTTAAAAAAAGAAAATACCAGGCTGATTAAATCAGAAGGGCTAGGGGTGGTAGGTACTCACCCCTCCTTTCTTCAAGAGGTAAAACTTAATTCCTTCAACTCATTGAGAGTGAGCTGGACTTAGTGACTTGCTTCTACCAAGAATATTTGGCCGCAGTGACTGTATGTGACTTCCAATAATACTGTGTCATAAAAACACTGTGAAGCTTCCTCCTGGCTTTTTCTTTTTACTTTTGGATCACATACTATTGGAGAAACCAGCTACCACAACCATGAGGACACCTAAGCATCCCTAGAGAGTCTCATGTTATGAGACCTCCTATCAATAGCCAGCAAGGAGCTGGGGCCTTTGTGATGGTTAATTTTATGTGTCAGCTTGACTGGGACACAGGTGCT
Source organism: Oryx dammah (assembly GCF_014754425.2). Classification (NCBI taxonomy): domain Eukaryota; kingdom Metazoa; phylum Chordata; class Mammalia; order Artiodactyla; family Bovidae; genus Oryx; species Oryx dammah. Next base: position 119,455,497 of record NW_024070207.1, read on the forward strand.
CAGACATTTGGACAAAAGTTATTCCTGGTGTGTCTGTGAGGATGTTTCAAGCATGAGATTAACATTTGAATAGATAGACTGAGGAAAGGAGATTGCCTTCCCTAATGTGGATGGGCTTCATGCAATCAGCTAAAGACCTGACTAGAATAAAAAGACTAAGAAGGAACTCCTCTTGCCTAAGTCCTTGAGCTGGGACATAAGTCTTCCTGCCTTCAGAATCAAACTGAAGCAGTTGTTCTTTTGGGGTCTCAAGGGTGCTGGCTTTGGGACCGTAACTGACACCATCAGCTTTCCTGGGTCTTGGGCTTTTTGTATTTGAACTGGAACTACAACATTGACTCTTGTGGATCTCTGGCTTTTCGACTACAGATCTTGAGACTTCTCAGCCTCTGTAACTGTGCAAGATAATCCTCAATTTTATGTATACATTATATCCTATTGGCTCCTCTCTGGAGAATCTTGTATATTGCAGCCTTCTGCCAGTAGCCATGTGAGAGAACCATTTTGGAAGCCTCAGTCAAACCTTCAGATGACTGCAGCCTGAGCTGACATCTTGACTGTGGTCTCATGAGAGATGCTGAACCAGAACCCCCACCTAAGCTATTTCCAAATTCCTGATCCACAAAAACTGCACAGGGTAGTAAATGTTCTTTGTTTTAGGCTACTAAGTGTTGTGGTAATTTGTTATACAGCAATAGATGACTACCACACTAGGTGATTCCAATATGCAGCCAAGTTTAAGGAACACTACACTACCTTACTCTTCTGTCAGTAAAAATCATGAAATACCTGCTTTTTAGGCACTCAAAGGGACCTTGAGCACTTACTTATATTGTAAGGGGCCTGTCAAATGTCTAGGTAAAGCCACAGATCTGTAGTGCTGACTTTCCTTTGCTTCTCAGTATTTTCCAGTTTCATCCTTATGTCCAAGCAAACCCTCCCATCAGTGAGCTTCATACCTGGACCATATTACAATCCCTTGGTCCTTGTCTCTTTGTAGTCAGAATTGCTTTCCCAGCTCCAGTAATTCTGTTACCTCATGTTTGGGTGTAGGCATCTTTGTGTTTGGGACAGGGCAAAAGGCCTATGAAAGACATAATATTGTTCTAAAATTTTCTGCTGATTTGAAACTTTCCTCTTGATTTTCAGAAGAAAATTCCACAAGAAAAATAATAGATGCCACTAGACACAAATTCCCTTAATTTTCTTGTCATCAAACTGCTTTTGTATCCAATCTTTTTTCTCCTCTGGCTGTTATTCTTAAAGAGATGTCCTCTTTTCATAGGCTAATATATCCACCTGGGCTGTGCATCACATTGGCTCCCCCTGTTCTCAAGGGCAGGTCTGCGTCTTCACTGCTCCCTCTCTAGTAGCTTCTTCCCGTTGAAACTAATTGTGATTGAAAACTGAACTCTTTCCCCAGCTAAACTGTAGTATTCTAGAAGGCAAGAGCAGTGTCTTGTTAATGAAAAGTCACTGAATGCATGAGTGAGTGTATTAATTTTGAAAATACTGAAGCATTTAATAGATAGTAAAGTTACTCTTTTTCATTGTCTACCCCCAAATGTTTATTTCATTTTCTTGAAAGAAAAACTAAGATGGAAGTTACAGCCTCTTCTCCAGAGATATAGTAAAGGAAGCTACAAAGGTATTAAAATAGAGATGTGTCTGGTTGGTGGCCAACTACCAATTTGGCAATCTAATGGCCACTTTACAGCATTTAAAGGATCATATTGAAACTGAGAAGCTGGAGGCCCAAGACACTCTTTCTTTTATTGCTACCTAAGTGTTGTTGATTTCTCTTTACTTTGCAAAGTCTGAAAGTCACATTCACTCAAAGAGCTTGATGACATTTTTCCTAGAAAATAGAGTAACAGCCATTAATAGGTGTGAGAATCACTTTAGCAGGGTGGCTACTGTCGATCACACCATTTCTTACATTCTCCTTGTGGAATGTAAACTACAAACTGGCTGCATTTGATTTTACCATCACACCCAATACTGTACCTATTCTCTCCTCATTCTATAGGCTTTTCATGGAAGAGTCAGTCACTGCTGTGACTTAGAGAGGGTCTGCAAGACACAGAGGAAAGAATGTAAACTTTGTATTTAATAAGAGTGAGTTGAATCCTGGTTCTACTGCTTAACTAGCTACATAGCTTTGGGGAAGTGATTTAGTCTTTTAAAACTTCAGTGTCCTTATCAGTAAAAATAATGTACAGCTCAGCGTTGTCATGGACATTAAATGAAATAATTTTGGAAACATTTATTATGGTGGCAGTTTCTTTGCCTTCTATATTCACAGATGACTTACAAATCTATATAGCCTCACTTTTCTCCTTATATCCAAACCTATGATTGTAACTGCATATCTCAAAGGTATCTCATAAAGGCATCTTCACCATAGTAACTCAACTCATTATCTTTCCTTTCATCCTTTCTCCTCTGTTGTTCTCTAGTTTAATTAACAACAACATCACTCAGTCATCCAATCTAAAAACCTTTGCATTATCCTCTAGCTTTAATTTTCCTCTCCCTCAGTCTTAATCCCCAGGATTTGTCAGTCAACAAGCTGTTGATTCAGCCTTTAAAATTACAACATATCCTCTTCCTCCCAACTTCTGCCTTGATTCTGACTCTGGACTCTTCAACCTGGACCATTGCCTGGCTCCATGTAAACAGAAGCGTGCCTCTCATTTGATTACACACAAGACACATTTGTAACAGTGTCCTTGAGGACCCCAACATCCTTTGTAACCTCTATGGTCCCTTTACATTGTTCACCAAGGACCATGTATTGGTTGATGCTGTGGTCCCTGGTGCCCAGAACAACCAAGTCACCACATCCCCCCAGAGACAGAGTCTCTGCTTATGCCTGCACCTGGTACCTTTTACCACAAAGCACAGGGCCATTGCATATACCAGTATGCCCCACCAACATTGGAGGTCTTTCCTTACTAAGGGCAGCCAGTAAAGTCTGGGAGAGATGACTGCTTCTTCAAATGTGTAGACACTTGTGGAAGTATACTGGGATCAAAAAGATTCAGGGAAAGATGACTCCACCAAAGGAATATAGGAAACCTCTAATAACTGACCCCAAAGAGGTGAAGATACAGGAATTGCCCAACAAATAATGAAATAATTCTTTAAATAATTGAGTAATTATTCTAAAGATGTTCAAAGAACTATAAAGCAACACAAATAATTTAATGAAATCAAGAAAATACTACAAGAACAAAATTAGAAGTTCAATGAAAAGACGGAAAAAAATAAAAGAACTTTTGGAGCTAAAAAAATCAATGACTGAAGCAAACTTCAGTGAGAGATTCAACAGCAGATAGGACCAAAAGGAGAAAGAATGAGTCAGTTTAAAGACACATCATTTGAAATTATCTAATCAAAGGAACAACAACAACAAAAAAAAGAAGAATGAGGGAGTTTCCCTGGTTGCCTAGTGGTTATTATTCCAGGGTTTCATTGCCATGACCCAAGTTCAATTCTTGGTCAGGAAACTGAGATCCCACAAGACACACAGTGTGGCCAGAAAAAAAAAAAATAAGAGTGAGAAAGAAAAAAAAAAAAGAAAAGTGAAGAAAGCCTATGGTCCTTAGAGACACCATTAAAGAAATAATCTATGCATCATTGGAGTCCTAGAAGAATAAGAAAAGGAGAAAGAGATAGAAAGCTTATTTAAAGAAATAATGGCCAAGAACCTCCCAAACCTGGGGAGAGACTTGGAAATTCAAATTCATGAAGCTAATGTTACGCTTATTTGCTCAGTTGTGTCTGACTCTTTGAAACTCTGTGGACTGTAGCCCACCAGGTGCCTCTGTCCATCGTGTTTTTCAGGCAACAACACTGAGTGTGTTGCCATTTTCTTCTCCAGGGGATCTTCCTGACCCAGGGGTCTAACCTGTGTCACCTGTGTCTCCTGCATTGCAGGCAGATTCTTTACCTGCTAACCCATGGGGTTAAGTCAAAGATGAGAGATTTTAAACAGCAGAAGAAAAAAAAAAATTCTCTCATGTAAGTGAGCCCCCATAAGGCTACCAGTGGATTATTCAGTAGAAACCTTGCAGACCAAGAGAGAATAAAATGATCTATTAAAAGGATTGAAAGAAAAAACCCTACCAGCCAAGGATAGTTTACCCAGCACAGTTGTCTTTAAGAAATGAACATGACGGCTTCCTTGGTGGCTCAGTGGTAAACAATCCCCCTGCCAGTGCAGGAGACATGGGTTCAATCTTTAATCTGGGAAGACCCCACATGCCACAGAGCAATTAAATCTGTGCACCACAACTACTAAGACAGAGAAAGATGGCAGAGTAGAAGGATGTGTGCTCAGCTTCTCTTGTGAGAACTCCAAAATTACAACTCACTGCTGAACAGCTATCCACAGGAGAATGTTGGATCCCAGCAAAAGAAGATAGCTCACATCCAAGGTCAAAGGAGAAGCCCTAGCAAGACAGTAAAAGTGGCAAAATCATGTTTAGAATCAAACTCCATAACCACCAGAGATGCTTGGAGGGCTCAAACAATACATTGTGCACACCAGGAGACACCCACAAAGACTGAGCCAGACCTGCCTGTGAGTGTGTGAGGGTCTCCTGCAGAGGTACATGTCAGCAGTGGCCTGCCACAGGGGCAGGGGCTGTGGGTGCAGCAGACCTGGGTGTGGCATAAGCCCTCTTAGAGGAGGTCGCCATTAACCCCACCATAGAGCGGCTAGAACTTACACAGGACTGGGGAAACAGACTCTTAGAGTGCACAGACAAAACCTTGTGTGCACCAGGACCCCGGAGAAAGGAGCAGGGACCCCACAAGGGACTGACCCAGACTTGCCTGTGAGTGTCCAGGAGTCTGGCAGAGGCGTGGGTCAGCAGTGGCCTGCTGCAGGGTTGGGGGCACTGAGTGTAGCAGTGCGTGCCTGGGACCTTTTGGAGGAGGTCACCATTTTCTTCATTACCTCCACCATATTTTGTTTCAAGTCAAACAACAGGGAGGGAACACAGCCCCAGCCATCAACAGAAAATTGGATTAAAGATTTACTGAGCATGGCCCTGCCCATCAGAACAAGACCCAGTTTTGACCACAGTCAGTCTCTCCCATCAGGAAGCTTCCATAAGCCTCTTATCCTTTTCTGTCAGAAGGCAGACAGAATGAAGACCACAATCACAGAAAGCTAATCAAACTGATCACATGGACCACAGCCTCATCCAACTCAATGAAACTATGAGCCATGCCCTGTAGGGCCACCCAAGATGGACGGGTCATGGTGGAGAGTTCTGACAAAACCTGGTCCACTGGAGAAGGGAATGGCAAACCACTTCAGTATTCTTGCCTTGAGGATCCCATGAACAGTATGAAAAGGCAAAAAGATAGGACACTGAAAGTTGAACTCCCTGGGTTGGTAGGTGCCCAGTATACTACTGGAGATCAGTGGAGAAATAACTCCAGAAAGAATGAAGAGACAGAGCCAAAGCAAAAACAATACCCAGTTGTGGATGTGACTGGTGATGGAAGTAAAGTCTGATGCTGTAAAGAACAATCTTGCATAGGAAACTGGAATGTTAGGTCCATGAATCAAGGAAAATTGAAAGTGGTCAAACCAGAAGATGGCGAGGGTGAACACTGACATTTTAGGAATCAGTGAACTAAAATGGACTAGAATGGGTGAATTTAACTCAGATGACCATTGTATCTACTACTGTGGGCAAGAATCCTTTAGAATAAATGAAGTATGCATCATAGTCAAGAAGAGAGTCCAAAATGCAGCTCTTGGGTGTAATCTCAGTAATGACAGAATGATCTCTGTTCATTTCCAAGACAAACCATTCATTATCACAGTAATCCAAGTCTATGCCCTGACCAGTAATGTTGCATGGTTCTATGAAGACCTACAAGACCTTCTAGAACTAACATTCCCAAAAGATGTCCTTTTCATCACAGGGGATTGGAATGCAAAAGTAGGAAGTCAAGAGATACCTGGAGTAACAGGCAAATTTGGCCTTGGAGTACAAAATGAAGCAGGGCAAAGGCTAACAGAGTTTTGCCAAGAGAACTCACTGGTCATAGCAAACACCCTCCTCCAACAACACAAGAGAAGTCTGCACACATGGACATCACCAGATGGTGAATACCAATATAAGATTGATTATATTCTTTGCAGCCAAAGATGGAGAAGCTCTATACAGTCAGCAAAAAGAAGACCGGGAGCTGAATGTGGCTCAGATCATGAACTCCTTATTGCCAAATTCAGACTTAAATTGAAGAAAGTAGGGAAAAACCATTAGACCATTCAGCTATGACCTAAATCAAATCCCTTACAATTATACAGTAGAAGTGACAAATGGATTCAAGGGATTGTATCTGATAGACAGAACTCCTGAAGAACTATGGACAGGAGGTTCGTGACATAGTACAGGAGGCAGGGGTCAAGACCATCCCCAAGAAAAAGAAATGCTAAAAGGCAAAATTGTTGTCTGAGGAGGCCTTACAAATAGCTGACAAAAGAAGAAAAGCAAAAAGCAAAGGAGAAAAGGAAAGATATTCCCATTTGAATGCAGAGTTCCAAAGAATAGCAAGAGGAGACAAGAAAGCCTTCCCCATTGATCAGTGCAAAGAAATAGAGGAAAACAACAGAATGGGAAAGACTAGAGATCTCTTCAAGAAAATTAGAGATACCAAGGGAATATTTCATGCAAAGACGGGCTCAATAAAGGACAGAAAGGGTATGGACTTAACAAAAGCAGAAGATATTAAGAAGAGGTGGCAAGAATACACAGAAGAACTATACAAAATAAATGTTCATGACCCAGATAACCACAATGGTGTGATCACTCACCTAGAGACAGACATCCTGGAATGTGAAGTCAAGTGGGCCTTTGGAAGCATCACTATGAACAAAAGTAGTGGAGGTGATGGAATTCCAGTTGAGCTATTTCAAATCCTAAAAGATGATGCCGTGGAAGTGCTGCACTCAATATGCCAGCAAATTTGGAAAACTCAGCAGTGGCCACAGGACTGGAAAAGGTCAGTTTTCATTCCAATGACAAAGAAAGGCAATGCCAAAGAATGTTCAAACTACTGTACAATTGCACTCATCTCACACACTAGCAAAGTAATGCTCAAAATTCTCCAAGCCAGGCTTCAACAGTACGTGAACTGAGAACTTCCCGATGTTCAAGCTGGATTTTAAAAAGGCAGAGGAACCCGAGATCAAATTGCCAACATCTGCTGGATCATCTAAAAAGCACGAGAGTTCCAGAAAAAACATCTACTACTGCTTTATTGACTACATCAAAGCATTTGACTGTGTGGATCACAACAAACTGTGACATTCTTGAAGACATGGGAATGCCAGACCACCTGACCTGTCTCCTGAGACATCTGTGTACAGGTCAAGAAGCAACAGTTAGAACTGAACATGGAACAACAGACTGGTTCCAAATTGGGAAAGGAGTATGTCAAGGCTGTATATTGTTACCCTGCTTATTTAACTTATATGCAGAGTACATCATGTGAAATGCTGGGCTGGATGAAGCACAAGCTGAAATCAAGATTGCCAGGAGAAATATCAATAACCTCAGATGATACCACCCTTACGGCAGAAAGTGAAGAAGAACTAAAGAGCCTCTTAATGAAAGTGAAAGAGGAAAGTAAAAATGTTGGCTTAAAACTCAACGTTCAGAAAACTCAGATCATGTCATCTGGTCCCATCACTTCATGGCAAATAGATGGGGAGACAATGGAAACAGTGAGAGAGTTTATTTTGGGGGCTGCAAAATCACTGCAAATGGTGACTGCAGCCATGCAATTAAAAGACGCTTGCTCCTTGGAAGAAAAGCTATGACCAACCTAGACAGCATATTAAAAAGCAGAGACATTACTTTACCAACAAAGGCCTGTCTAGTCAAAGCTATGGTTTTTCCAGTAGTCATTTATGGATGTGAGGGTTGGACTATAAAGAAAGCTGAGCCCTAAAGAATTGATGCTTTTGAACTGTGGTGTTGGAGAAGACTCTTGAGAGTCCCTTGGACTGCAAGGAGATCACACCAGTCCATCCTAAAGGAAATCAGTCCTGAATTTTCATTGGAAGGACTGATGCTGAAGCTGAAGCTCTAATACCTTGGCCACCTGATGTAAAGAGTTGATTCACTGGAAAAGACTCTGATGGTGGAAAAGATTGAAGGCAGGAGGAGAAGGGGATGACATGGTTGGATGGCATCACCGACTCATGGACATGAGTTTGAGTAAGCTCCGGGAGTTGGTGAAGGACAGGGAATCCTGGTGTGCTGCAGTCCATGGGATCGCAAAGAGTTGGACATGACTGAGTGACTGAACTGAACCACAACTATTGAACCTGTTCTCTAGAGCCCAGAAACCACAACTAATGACCCCATATGCTGCAACTCCTGAAGCCCGTGTGCCCTAGAGCCTGTGCTCCACCGCAAGAGAAGCCCATGTACTGAGACTAGAGAGTAGCCTGTGCACAGCAATGACCCAGGACAACCAAATATGAATAAATTAATTTTTAAAAAAGAAATGAAGATGACTACCACTACAGCCCCCTTATATTAATGCTGAAAGGAGGTCTTCAAGCTGAAATGATAGCTTATAAAGTGACAAGATGGCAATAGTAAGTCCTCACCTATCAATAATAAAATTTAAGTGGATTAAATTATCCAATTAAAAGGTACCGAGCAGCTGAATGGATAAAAAACAAAACCAAACTATATACTGCTTACAAAAGACTCATCTTCAAGGACACGGATAAGCTGAAAGTGAGAGGATGGAAGAAGTTACTCCATGAAAACAGAAGTTAAAATTGGTATCAAGTGAAACAGACTTTAAGTCAAATACTGTAATAAGAGATGAGGTCATTATATAATGATAAATGAATCAATTCAGCAAGAGAATATAACAATTGTAAATATATATCAACCCAATAGCAGAGCACCTAAATATATTAAGCAAATAGTAATAAGCAATGATAAATAATAATAAGAGAGTTTAATACCTTACTTTCAAAACAACCTGTGTCCACTGACAGATGAATGGATAAACAAAATGTACTATATACGTATACAATGGAATATCAGTCATAAAAAGGAAAATCTTGCCATTTGTGATAATATGGATAGATCTTAAGGGCATTATGCTAAGTGAAATAAGTGAAACAGAAAGACAAATACTGTACAATCTCAGTATATGGAATCTACACATATATGGAATCTACAAACATTGAACTCATGGAAACAGTGTGGAATGGAAGGTATCACGGGCTGAGGGGTGGAAGAAATTGAGACATGTTGGTCAAAGCATTCAAACTTCCATTTATAAAATAAATCAGTTTTGGGGATCTAATATGCTGCATGGTAACTATAGTTAAAAATATTGTATTTTATACTTGAAAATTGCAAAAGTAGAGCTTTAATGTTCTCACTGTAAGAACAACAGCAAAATGGTAATTAAGTGAGGTGAAGGATGTATTGACTTGCCTTATTGTGGTAAACATTTTGTAATATATATGTGTCAAATTATCACATGATATACCATAGACTTACACAGTGTTATATATCTATTATATCTCAATAAAGCTGAAAAAAGGAAGGAATGAGAATTCATGTTAGAGAGACTTTCCTGGTGGTCCACTGGTTAACACTTCATGCTCCCAGTGTAGGGGTCATGAGTTCGATCCCTGGTTGGTTGGGGATCTAAGATCCCACATGGTGAGCAGCGTGTGGCCAGAAAAGAAAAATGAATTCATATAAGAAAAATCTGAACTTTAAGGTCCTTATCCAACAACATAGATCCTAAATGGCACATTTCCTTTTTTTTAATTTAGAGTATTCCAAATGGAAATATTATTTATGACAAAGTGTCCAAATTACTTCCAACTTAACTTTTTGTGTTTTAAACTCTTGACAAATTAGAACTCCTTTTACAGTGAGGCAATAGGTCTAATTTTTTTGAAATGAGGTATTGATACTGAAATCCAGCCCTTCATCTCTGTTGGCCAGCAGGGTTCAGTGTATATATTCATCCCAGAAAATGGCTTAGTTTCAGGAAGGACAGGTCAGCCAGGTAGGGAGGGAGAGTCATGTTCTAACCAAAGTAGGGCATGATGACTTCCATGGAGAGCCTTGCTTTTTCTTCAGATCAGACACATTCAGTGTCATGAAAAACTCTTCTCACTAATTTGTGCACATATTTCTTTTGGGATTGATGCTTTTGGAAGGAAACTACAAAATGACAGTGTCCGAGAATAGCAGTTTTAGCAGGATATTCCTGACCCAGTTAAAGAGACTCAAATTTTAGGCATAAATCCATGCTCCTAATTTCCTCGGCAGTTCTATGACACATTTATGTGGATGCATTACAATTTTTAAACCTTTCCCAATAAAAAATATGAATATAAATGTAAGATCTTTAGGTGTAACATGGTTGTCATCCATTTTTTGTTTTTGCCATTCTTACCCTAGAAGGAATGGAGGCTGCTCTAGAAACCAGGCTATTAAAATGTCCCTTTGTCAAATGTGTTAACAAATGTAATTCATTCATATAAAAGAGGACATGGAATCTCAATAGCTGCCTTAGGAACAAAAGTTATATTAACAACTGAGAGGATTATAGGAGGGTTTATCACTGCTTTAAGTATAATGAACGCACAGAACATATCTTTTGACAGTCTGGGTTATAGTTTTAGTCGTTGCAGGCTGTGGTTTTCTCACCCTTTCTTGAAGGGGAGCCGAGAAGCAACAGGGTTATCTCTCAGCTCCAGCACGTCCATCTTCTAGGAACTTTTTAGAAGATGTTTTTAGTGCCCATGTCACTTCCCTCGCCTGCTTCTAACTTCAGCCGTTTCTGTGTTGCACAGTTCCCTGCACACACAGATGCATCACAGCAGCATGTATATTAGTTTGCTAAGGCTGCAGTAACGAAATCCCGTGAACTGAGTGCCTTACACAACAGAAATGAATTGTCTCACAGTTTTGGAGGCTAGAAATTCCAGATCATGGTGTTGACAGGCCACGCCCCCTCCAGCGGTGCTAGGGAAGGTTTCTTCCTGGCTGCTCTCCCAGTATCTGGCAGCTCCTTGGCTTGTGGCAGCAGAACTTCCATTTTCACGTGATACTCTCCTTGTGTGCTTATTGTTGTTCTCTAGTCGCTAAGTCACGTCCGACTTTTTGTGACCCCATGGACTCTAGCCCACCAGGCTCCTCTGTCCATGGAATTCTGCAGGCAAGAATCCTGGAGTGGATTGCTATTCCCTCCTCCAGGGGATCTTCCTGATCCAGGGATCAAACCCGCATCTCCTGCATTGGCAGGCAGATTCTTTACCACGGAGCAACCGGGAAAGCCCTATCTATGTCCAAATTTCCTCCTTTTTCTAAGGATGCCAGTCATGTTGTATTCAGGCGTATCCTAGTAACCTCATTTTAATTTGATTACCTTTGTGAAGGATCTGTCTTCAAATAATGTCACCTTCTGAAGTGCTGGGAGTTAGAAGTTCAACATGCAGAGTTTCAACATGGAGAGTTCAGCCCATAGCAGCATCACACCTTAAATACACCTTGCTTTCTGTCTCATGGCCTTATCAGAGCTGAAGCTGTGGAAGCTGCTGGGCTCAGGTGAAGCTGTTGACACCCTTGGGGCAGTCCTCAGTCAGTCAGGGACGACCCAGTGAAAAAATGCACCAGACTCCTCTCATTTTGATGGATTATTCTGGCAGGTATTCCATCTTTTCTTAAAAGTCCTTTTAAGACTGGGTCCCAATTGCTAAAACAGCAACTTCACTAACACACCCAGATGTTGACTTTCTCCCCTGTCTCACTGTTCTTTTCTCTTACTATAACTTCTTGTGATTCCCTCAAACAAATCACCAACACTCTGCTGACATGATCTCTTTGTCTCAAACTCTGCTTTGGGGACTATCCAAAGAGCTGCTTTTTCAATTTTCAGTAGAAAAACTAAGCAATCCCCTAAAAGGCTACGTCTCAAGTTATGCATGATAGTAGTGCCTCTGATTTGAGCTTCTCAGGTGGCTCAATGGTAAAGAATCTGCCTGCAATGCAGGAGATGCAGGGTTGATCCCTGGGTTGGGAAGATCCCCTGGAGAGGGAAATGGCAACCCACTCCAGTATTCTTGCCTGGGAAATCGCATGAAAGAGGAGCCTGGCGGGCTACAGTCCATGTAGTTGCAAAAAGTCAGACACAACTAGCGACAAGAAAATGGCAACAGTGCCTCTGATTATGATGTTAACTATGAAAAACTATATTTTTCTACTCTTCATAAATGTGGCATCTTGCTAGTATGAGTATAATAGACGTGTAGAAATAACTTTATTGCTGATAATACCTACTCCCATTTTGGCAGGTGAGAAAAACTGAAATTCACAGAGTATAATTGATAATACAAGAAGCTAGAAGCAGAGAGAGGACTAGAACCTAGATTCTCTGATACCTAAATTAGCATCTTTTCCTAGTTAGTTGTCGCTCCGTCATGTCTGACTCTTTGCGACCCCATGGACTGCAGCACACAAGGCTTCCCTGTCCATCACCAACTCCTGGAGCTTGCTCAAACTCATGTCCATTGAGTCGGTGATGCCATCCAACCATCTCATCCTCTGTCGTCTCCTTCTCCTCCTGCCTTCAATTTTTCCCACCATCAGGGTCTTTTCCAATCAGTCAGCTCTTTGCATTAGGTGGCCAAAGTATTGGAGCTTCAGCTTCAGCATCAGTCCTTCCAATGAATATTCAGGACTGATTTCCTTTAGGATGGGCTGGTTGGATCACCTTACAGTCCAAGGGACTCTCAAGAGTCTTCTCCAACACCACAGTTCAAAAGTATCAATTCTTCAGTGCTCAGCTTTCTTTATGGTCCAACTCTCATATCCCACTACATGTTTAATTCCTGTTGCCAGGAATACTTCATATGTCCATAGATGTTCCTTTTAGAGGGTGTTTTACATGCTTTTTAACGTAATGGAATATAAAATTTGTAAAGACAGGGAGGATTCCTATTTATATTTGTGACAAATGGGATAATGTCTTTTATAAAATGGATGTTAACTAGATATAATGTTAGTCCCATAATGGCACAGATTTTTGTCTGATCTGTTCATTGATATGTCCGAAGAACCTGCGATAGTGTATGGCACATAGTAGGCGTTTGACAAATATTTGTTGAGTGAACAAATAACTGTAGACATGCTTGAAATACAAGAAATGATTGTTTCGGTCTCTTTTGCCTTCTGTTACAGGACCACCTAACATCCATTGATAATAGCACTATCATACATGTCCAAGAATGTTCAGCATTGTTTACGTATATCTATGATCTGATTTAATTCTCACAATATCCATATGAGATAAGGAAACTAAAGCTTAGAGGAACTTCATAGCTATTTAATATCACAAAGCTAATGACTGACCCAGTCATGTTTTGATCATGTGGCCTCTGATTAACGTAACTTAGATAACTGTGTCGTTAATGCAATAGAAAATGAGGACACAAGGAGGTTTAATCTCTATTCATAAATTAAGCAATCATCTTGCAAACAAATCATTCCCTTCTCCAGGGGATCTTCCTGAACCAGGGATCAAATCTGGGTTTTCCACATTGCAGGCCGATTCTTTACCATCTGAGCCACTAGGGAAACCCATTTGAAAGGTGTATGATTCAATCCAAGATATTTCTAAACATTGAATCTGATGGAGTGTGATGACTCCACATAAAACCAGAAAGAGCCTTTATTTCTCCTCACTGGGTTGTTGCAAGTCTGCTAAGAGTGAATTCTATTAAAGTAGAATTACTTTCATTGTCATAATTCCTTATGTTATTAAGCACCACTATTGTTGGTTTTCTTGGCCCAATTAATTTTTTTCTGAGGAAATAATGTTCTACCAAACCATGGCAAGCAAATAAAATCTCCTTGTAACAATTTTATAGCCTGAGACAATATATTCCAGAGATTAAGTCAAGGGTTTGGCTGTCAACTGTGTGGCTTTGACAAGTTCCTTACCCACCCTAAATTCCAGGCTCTATATCTGTAAGATGGGATCAAAAAAGTACTCAGCTGTTAGTGTTGTGTTATTAAATGAAATCCTGAAATCAAAATACTTTGCACAGGACCTGGCTCTTAAATGTAAATGCTTAATAAAATATTGCCAGTGTCCTGCCACCACCATCATATTGAAGAAAAGTTATTTTTAAATGACATAATATCATTATTTGTTTGAAGCAAGAGTGCCTTTGCTACAGTATGGATGGTTCCTCTGGGTCTGAAGATTCAACATAGGAAGTGAAACTAATCCAGATGAATTACATTCCTTCTTAGGTGATTTAGGGCCTCACAATCTCCTACAACACGGTAGCCACTAGCCACACGTGACTCTTGAACACTCTAAATGCAGCTAGCGCAACTGAGGAACTGAATTTTTAATTTCACTTAATTTTCATGATTTCAACTGAAACTTAAATAGCTGCTTGTTTCTAGTGACAACCAGACTGGACCGCGCTGTGTTTTGTTATGCTACGGATGAGACTTTGCAAAACTTTGCCAGGCTCTGCCAGTAGGGGGCACTAGAGGGGGCCTTCAAAGTTGGGAGGAGAAGGCAGCTGTTTTTTCCTGTCCACTTTTGTTCCTGTCAGTCACCACAGCAGTGGTTCTTCAGTCTGACAGTGGCAGTTGGTTTCAGTACTTGCCACACTCCTAGTAGTATGCCCATTTGGACCCCTCAGAGGTATCAGGACCAGCTGGACAGTGCCCGCCCCTCCCACCCATGCCCCCAGGTCTGGGTTCCAATTCCGTGGGACTCCAAACCTTTAAATTCCAATAACTCTAACCTCGTCTATAGGGACAGGTTGCTGCTGTAGTTTCCTACCTTTCTCTTATGGTTTCTCTGACAACAGTTCAGTCAATTCTCCAGATTAATTTTTTCTATTAAAATACCTGGCATGGACCTTGCCTGATAGCAGCCTGGGATCTCAGTCTGTGTGGGACATACTCCTGCTATGTCAGCCAAATGCCACTCCAGCCCCAGGACTTCACCTAGAACTTCACCTCTGACACAATCCAGCCAGATTTCCCCTTTTTTCCTACTAATTCTTAACCTCACCTTTTAACCAAAATATTTTAAAGTTTATTTTAACCATACCACCTTCAGTTTCTGTTTTTGTTGCTTTTCTCACTGGATCTCACTTTGTTATTCATATTAATTTTCCATTTTCTCTTATACTTATTACTATTTTTGTTTTATCTTTTGATTTTCTCCTGTCTTATTCTTGACTTCCTCATTTAAAGTCTCATCTATTTCATCTATTTATCCTTCCTGTTATTTATTTTGAGTGGATTTATTTTTTAAAAAAACTTTAAAATGAACAAATTAACTTTCTTTTATTTTTAATTTATCGATTTGTCTTTGCTTTTTCTCTGTTCTTGGCTTCATATATGCTTTATTTTTGAATATTATAGTAAAATACATGGAACATAAAATTTACCATCTTAACCATTTTTAAGTGCACAGATCGATGGTATTGAATGCATTCATGTTGCTGTGCAGCCATCACTACCACCCACTCCTGTAATTCTTAACATCTTGTAAAAGGTGAAACTATACCCATTAAACAATGACCCCATAATCTCCCATCCCCCAGCTCTGGGCAATCACTATTATACTTTCTACTGTTATTGCTTTGAGTACTTTATGTACCTTGTATAAATGGAATCTTGCAATATGTATGTTTCTGAGACTGGCTTATTCCACTTAGTATAGTGTTCTCCAGGTTCACTCATGTTCCTGCATATTGCAGAATTCCTTCCTTTTACAGGCTAAATAATATTCCATAATGTGTATATCCAGTCCTCTGTCAGTGCATACATGAATTGAATCCACATTTTAGCTGTTCTGAATAATGTTGCTGTGAACATGAGTGTACATCATATATGCTTTCTTTATTTATTTCCGCTTGCACCGAGTCTTGGTTACTGTACGTGGGCTTTCTCTAGTTGTGGTGAGCAGGGGCTCCTCTTCATTGCAGTGTGTGGGCTTCTCACTGCAGTGACTTCTCGTGTTGTGGAGTAGAGGCTTCAGTAGTTATGGCACATGGGCTCAGTACTTTTGGCCAGAGGGCTTAGTTGCTCCGTGGCATTTGGAATCTTCCTGGACCAGGGATTGAACCCGTGTCGCCTGAATTGGCAGGCGGATTCCTATCCACTGTACCACCAGGGAAGTCCTGTTTCATATATGTTTTAAATGGCCTTTCATGAAGAAAGCTAGAACTGAGGGAGTGTCAGAGGGCGCTGATGAGAGAATACTTTAAATGCTGAAGGAAATGGAGGTGTTCCTTCCTCTCACGTCCTTGCATTTAATTCTCTGACTCCCCCTAATGGAGCTCCCAGCCCAGGGAGGTGTGTTCTCCCAAGAAATTCACCATATAGCAACCAAGGCCATATATAAGTTACCTCTCTTCAGAATCATAACCCTCATTTTGCCTTTGACCCATTTTCTTCAGTGAAGCATTTTGCATGTTGACCTTTCTCATCATTCAACTCACTGGGCTCCAGATCCATTATCTATGAAATATATTATCATTGGATTCGAGACAAGGCCTTCTGGTGTCACAAACGTGGAGAACTTGGCACTAAGGAGTTGGCAGCTGGAGCAAGGCTGACCTCATGGTGTTCTCAGGTGGTCGTGAACTTGATGCCAGTAGAGGCCTGATAATAGATTATGTGGCTGCTTCTTGGACAATTTTACCCAAGTCTGCTGCCTGCCTACTAATTATGGAGCTCCTTGTCCTCACTTTCTTATCAGGGACATGATAAGGCTCATTCAAGGTACACTTTTCCTCAGCTCCCTTCCCTTGCCACAAGGGCCTGAGAGAGATGCGATGAAACAGGCATTAGCACAAATGGGAGTTTAAAATAGTTCCTGTCCTTTGGGGGAGGTCCTTTGATTTGTCAGGTTCTGTTCTTGGCAACCAATGACAAGGAGAAGGGCCAGACCCCGCCACTGTTAGATGTTAGGTCCAAGACCCCACAGCTTCCACCTTGGGGCCAGGAAAAGTCCTCTCAACATATCAAAGCTGCTGGGGCAATGCTATTAAAAACTTTTGATTTGTTTTTGTTTGTTTGTTTGTTTGTTTGCTTTTTACCATTGCCCAGTAGTAGATGCTATCTGTCACCCAGGTTTCCTTGGGGACTGAGGCGCCCATCCCCCCATCTGCTGGATGCTGAAGTCCCTTTTTGGGAATTGCCCTTCTCTGAAGAAAGCCACATCACAAGGGTCACGGCCCTTCCTCAGGGACCGCCACAGCCGTTGATTAGCTGATGCGGTAGGAATCCCTGGCCCTCTTGCCTCGAGGCAGGATCCTTTAAGGGACCGTCTCAGTTTCAGATTGCTTCACATATGCTCGCCTAAGGCCAAGGTTGTGAAAACATTGCAGTTAACTTCTGTATGTGCCCAAACCTGCTTTCCTCATACCTTTACTTGTGTTCCCAAGAACACTCCTACAACCTAAGAGATCTGGTGCCAGAAATGATCTGAGGAAGCTCACTCTAAAATAGAACTTGGAAGGTGGGATTGTTAAAACTTTCAAAGGTGGCAAACAGGGATAGAATGCTTTTATATCCTGCAGCCAGTTAGAAGAGAAATTGGGGTGATGTCACAACACAGCCCTGCCAGAAGCACTGACTTTCCAAGGGAGAAAGGGGACTGTGTGCCAAAATTGCTGCAGGAGCCAGCCAACGTATGGTGTTAGTGTCCAGAAGAGAACTATGGTACTGGAGCTTGAGAGTGCTGGATTCAGGAGGAGAGAGCAAAAGGTTGGATCCAAGAGAGGGTATTGATTTGGGAGCACTCGTCTGAAGGCTCCAGGGGACACTTTGATCTTAGCTCAGGGAGATCCATTTTAGACTTCTGACCTCCACAATTGTAAGGGAATAGATTTGTGTTTTTAAAAGCCGCCGAGTTTGTAGTAGTTTCTTACAGCAGCAATAGGAAACTCATACTGACCCACGCATGTATTACTAACTTAGCACATCTGCATCCATGGGCATTTGCAGCTGCTGCAAACAGCTGAACCGTGAACAGGCAAGTGTCTGACTACTCCAGAATAGTAGTCAGTAACTCCTCTAGTTACGCCCCAGCATTCCCATTCCCATTCCCTGAAATATGTATTGTTTCTTATTGTGCATTACATTCTTTTTATTCTTCTTTTATATATTCTTTCCTTTGGGTTCAAAATCCTCAAGATCTGTTCCCAAAAATATCCCTCTGATTTTCAAACAAATTCCTAAAGGTCCTCCATTATAGAAACCTTCTGTTAAGTTTGATGCCATCCTCAGCCTCTCTCCCAGGGCATGCTGAACTCTGATTATGGTTATTGACTGAGTAACAATGACTGGTTGGCTACAAAATATTAATTTGTTCTATGAAGGCACACACTCAGGCAAGGTAGTAAGAGTTTCTCTAAGCAAGGGTAGGAGAACTGCTCTGCAGACTCACGAGGCCCAGTGGGAAGCACTTCACGGGGAATTGGGGATTCAGAGTATTCGTCAAAGTGTTCTAGATATTTCCATTCGAACTGCTAAAATTGCACTCTTTGCAGAGCACTGTCTTCACTCACATCAAAGACATGGCAGGGCTATGAATCCAACCGCTACTATGATTCAGCAGGCAAACTTGAATGTGATCAGACTCAAAGTCAGAGTTAGATTTTTGGGTATTTTATTTTTATTGCTCTAAGAGAGAAAATGTTTTAAAGCATGTTACAGAAAGTCTTTGATTTTAATCTGTGCCTCAAGGCAAAAGCTTAGGCATATGAGGTTTTTGTTCTTCATGCTTTCAGTTTGGCACTGCCATCTGGAGCCCCCCATCCTTTAGAGGGGAGTGTCTGAGCACATTCTACTGGTTTCTCAGAGAGTCCCTGGTGACATTGAGTCCAGCTGCCCTCAGTAATGGATATGATTCCACATCCTTTGTTGGCTGTTTCTCTTTTCCAGTCTTTCTCTCTCTTCATACTCCTTCACTCCTACTTCCTGGGGTCACCTCCCAAATAAACTATCTGCACCCGCAAACCTTTGCCTTAGCCCTACTTTGGGGACACCCAAAACTAGGACCCTAGTTTGTTGAACCAAACCCACCCCACTGCCTGTTTTTCTGCAGCCTGCTCGTGAGCTGTGAATGGTTTTTGTGTTTTTAAGTGGTTTAAAAAAATCAAAATATTTTGTGACATATGAGCATTACATGAAAATCACATTTCAGTGTAAAGTTTTATTGGAACACGGTTGCACTCATGAAGTTTTGTATTATCTATCTACTTTTACACTGCAGAGCCATGTTGACTAATTGTGACAGAAACCATCTGACCTACAAAACCTCGAATAATTCTTATCTCCTTACAGTAAAAGCTTGCTGACCAATGAATCTGGGGAATACATGTTCTACTAAAATTGAATTGTAACACTATCAAGTATACACTAAAATCTAAGCTTCTGTGTTACATCAAAATCAATTATTTCAGAATATTTTAGGCATTTAAAAGTTTAGACGTATTTCTACACAATTATCATTAATAACTTACTTTTTAGGCCTCAGACTAAGATTTAATGTTGTAATGTCTCTCTTCTTGTTATATGTATAACACATAGACTTTAAAAACCCAGAAAATGATTTCAGTGTTTAACCTTAAGATTTACTCCTTAACTAATTTTATTGAATGCTTGGCACATAGTAAGCAGGTAGGGAATAGTCAATAGTAAAGCAAACAAAAAATGACCGTAGTTTTCTGAGAGACCAAGTGTCGATAGTTTTCCTTTCATGTTAGAAACTTAACTTGTTATAGAGAGAAGTCTTTCACTTTGTAAGAATTTTTCATTTTCCTTTATTACATTTTGCTGTACTTGCAAGTTCCCCATTACTTACTAATACACTTGGAAAATATCCAATAACTTGCTTTTAGAATCAACTAAGGTTTATTAATGAGGGGATTCCATTTCATGGAGAATGCTCACCCTTACTAAAAAAAAAAAAATTGAGGATAGTTTTCCATTGCTCACAGGCTGCATGTAGATTCCTTAGTTGGTCCTGGATGCCACCTATCTTGCTGAGCTTTTCTCCCACGATCCTCCAGTTCAATGTCCTTTTACTTTGAGAAGCATCCCCAACCTCCCTGGCCTCCACACTATCTCTTTTTATGCATTAGGTGCCCCTAGCAGCAGACTTGGAGACAAGGATTTGTGTGCAAGTGATTTCTTAAGAAAGTGTTCTCAGAAGAAAAAGGTGAGTGGATGGGGTGTGCAGGATGGGGAAGAGTGGGATTGTAGGTGAGCTCCCACAGGGGGTACTCCAGCCTCATCCCATGGGGGAGCTCTGGGGTAGGTGTTACTTCTCAGCCTTTGCCTTTCCTTGAGAGCAGGAGCTAGACTTCTGTACTTTGAGGGGCCTGAGTTGCTGGCTGAGGGCTGCTCAGGGCCACGTAGAATCCCAGGCACTGTGGGCTTTCCATGTGGGCAGGCCAAGTGACTCTTGGCATCTAAGGATGTCTTCTAAACAAAGTCACAGATACATCTGTTATGAGCAGAATCGTGCCGAAGCTAGGGAAGGGTGCACAGAAGTGGTATGAGGGATCTCAGTTTCTGTCACATCATTTCCTCCAGCACGTGCTGCTGTGTGGCGGGTACCACCTTCTACTTCCTAATACCATGGGAAGTAAGTCCTGCAAGTGAATCTTGGCTCCCTACCCAGCCAAAAGACTTTGGTCATGTTTAAACTTCTCTTAATCTCTTAGATTGGGCTTCTTTAAATGAGCATAGTTCTATATACATCAGAGGATTACTCTGCAGATTAAAAACAGATACCTAGGAGGGCTTCCCTGGTGGCTCAGTGGTAAAAAAAAAATCTGCCTGCCAATGCAGGAGACACGTGTTTGATCCCTGGTCTGGGAAGATCCCACACGTGGAGGGCAGATAAGCCTGTGTGCCACAACTATTGAGCCTGTGCTCTAGAGCCTGGGAGCCGCAACTACTAAGCCCAGTTGCTGCAACTACTGAATCCCTTGTTCCCAGATCCCCTGCTTTGCAACAAAAGAAGCCACTGCAATGAGAAGCCCATGCAACTAGAGAGTAGCACCTACTCTCTGCAACTAGAGAAAAGTCTGCAGGCAGCAATGAAGACCCAGTACAGCCAAAAATAAATAAATAGAGTCATTTTAAAAAATATATCTAGGAAGCTAGCACATAAGAGGTTTTCCACACATGTCAAATCTGAAGTTGTCCCACTTTGCCAGTGTCTGGCAACTCGTACTCTCTCAGCCATAATCTTGAATTAGTCTCTCTTCTGAAACACATGGAATGAATAAAGAACTTCTCTATTTAGTCCAGTTAAACACCATCCCCAAGGATGCATCATTTGTAATTGAGTTAAGCAGAACTTCCCAACCTCTATTGACATTTTGGATGGGATAATTCTTTGTAATGCAGGGGGCAGGGGCTGTGCCATGCACTGTGAGATATTTATCAGCGTCCCGGACATCTACCCAGTACATCCAAGTAGACCTCCCTCAAGTTATGACAACCTAGAATGTCACCAGAGATTGCCAAATGTCCCCTGTGGAGCAAAATCACTTGTGGTTGAGAATCACTGGATGAAAGAAATTCCTAGGAACTGTGCAAAGAGTTGATTTCAATTTTGGAAACCATGCAGGTTGAATAATAGCAGGACTTTTTCAATTCTGGAAATATTTTCCTCCTTTTTCTCTTTAAATAATGCATTTTTTCATGCATCATTTTGGTGTTTTGGTTGCTGCTGTTTCACTTTGTTTGGTTTTTGACATTGGAGAAAGTAAAAGGGAAGACACTCACATATTTCAAATTCAAGAATTTGAAGAGCCATGCTTCGAGCAACATCTGGATTTCCGAGACCAGAGAGCTCACATATATCATATCTCGAGTCTCTGAAGGAGCCAGGATTTGAGTGGAGACTGCCTTGCTCCATCCAGTGTTTGAGAAGCAGCCATTGACAGACTGTGATATTGGATAATGATTGATTGTTTCCTTGATAACATTTTACTGGGGACAAGAGGAATAGAATGAATGTTATTGGGTCAGACAGCATGTGCCAATTTCTTATGTAGAAGGAATGATTGACAGTGTTTTCTGACTGTGATTCTAATGAGGCATATCTAGGAGTGAATATTTCCATACCAAATGTTGTCTAGTAATCTTGTCTTTATATGACCTATGGATTCCAGTTTCAACTTGTTTCAGTCATACTTGTCAAAGAGAAAGCCAGAGTAATTGAAATCATCAAATTACTATAATTGTAACTTTACCCTAATCCAGTAATTATCCCCTTAACTCAGTTTTCACCGTTGAATATTTATATCTCTATTAGGAGCAGATAGAATTGAAAAGAATATTGAGTGTTGCAAATTGTAATCTCAGGAATTTGAACAGGTACAAAGTCATTACTTTCTCATCCTAGAAAAATAATTTGCTGTTTTCAAGCTTTCCCAAAGTAATGATAGGTAACTGCTGAGAAACTGATCCCAGCAGGTGCCCTAATAGGTAGACCCCTGGGAAAAACCAGCTAATTTACACTACACCAGACCGTCATTTAAGAGAGTCATTTGAATTTGGGGGATTTGGGTTTGTAAACCTTTAAATATTTCAGCATTATAATGATTGTTTTTATTTTGGTAAACCGCTTTTAGACCCAGGAATGCCTGGCAGTGTTTCTGAAACAACCTATTCTTACTTGTGGGAAGGCAGAAGTATCTGCAGAGAGCAGTAGACAGGGCCAGCGTCTCTGACTACTCCCCTGGAAGCATCTTCTAACTACCCAGTTGAACCTCACATGAGTGCCGAGGACGACTCCTGCCTTTCTTCCTCTTTCTACTTATTCCAGCCTCTTCCCCTAGATTCATCCCCATGACTGCCCAAAAGCCTACCCATTCTGGTCCAGATGGCAGGTCTTCAGCCTTGTGTTAGCAAGCCCCATTTTGCTCCAAATCCTTATTAGGTTCACAGTGGCATGCCTATAAATAAACACCTCCATCTCTTGCTAATGACCATCACTACCCACAGCTCTACTTTGATGTTTTCTTGTGAGTACTCTTTTAATCTGGTTACTTGTTGTTTAGTTGTTGAGTTGTGTCTAACTCTTTTGGGACCACATGGACTGCAGCCCACCAGGCTCCTTTGTCCATGGGATTTCCCAGGCAAGAATACTGGAGTGGGTTTCCATTTCCTTCTCCAGGGATCTCCCTGACCCAGGGATTGAACCCCTGTCTTCTGTGTCTCCTGCATTGGCAGGTAGGTTCTTTGCCACTTTGTCACCAGGGAATATACAGTATTTTTCTTTCTGCATCTGGCTTATTTCACTTAGCATAATGTGCTCCATTGGTTCATCTATGTTGTCACAAACAATAGAATTTCCTTCTTTTTTATGGCTCAATTCAGTTCAGTCATGTCCCACTCTTTGCAACCCCATGGACTACAGCATGTTGGGCTTCCCATCCATCACCACCTTCTGGAGCTTGCTCAAACTCATTTCCATTGAGTTGGTGATGCCATCCAACCATCTCATCCTCTGTTGTCCCCTTCTCCTCCTGCCTTCAATCTTTCCCAGCATCAGAGTCTTTTCCAATGAGTCAGTTCTATGCATCAAGGGCCAAAGTATTGGAGCTTCAGCTTCAGCGTCAGTCCTTCCAATGAATATTCAGGACTGATCTCCTCTAGGATTGACTAGTTTGATCTCCTTTCAGTCCAAGGGACTCTCAAGAGTCTTCTCCAACACCACAGTTCAAAAGCATCAATTCTTTGGCACTCAGCTTTCTTTATGGTTCAACTCTCACATCCATACATGACTACTGGAAAAAACATAGCTTTGGCGAGACAGACCTTTGTTGGTAAAGTAATGTCTCTGCTTTTTAATATGCTATGTTGGTCACCGTTTTTCTTCCAAGGAGCAAGAATCTTTTGATTTCATGGCTTCAGTCACCATCTACAGTGATTTTGGAGCCCCCCAAAGCAAAGTCTCTCACTGTTTCCATTGTTTCCCCATCTATTTGCCATGAAGTAATGGGACCAGATGCCATGATTTTCGTTTTTTGAATGTTGAGTTTTAAGCCAGCTTTTTCAGTCTTCTGTTTCACTTTCATCAAGAGGCTTCTTAGTCCCTTTTCTCTTTTTGCCATGAGGGTGGTGTCATCTGCATATCTGGGGTTATTGATATTTCTCCCGGCAATCTTGATTACAGCTTGTGCTTCCTCCAGCCCAGCATTCCTCATGATGTACTCTGCAGATAAGTTAAATAAGGAGGGTGACAATATGCAGCCTTCATATACTCCTTTCTCAATTTGGAACTAGCCCGGTGTTCCATGTCCAGTTCTCACTGTTGCTTCTTGATCTGCATACAGATGTCTCAGGAGACAGGCCAGGTGGTCTGGTATTTCTATCTCTTGAAGAATTTCCCACAGTTTGTGTGATCCACACAGTCAAAGGCTTTGGCATAGTCAATAAAACAGAAGTAGATGTTTTTCTGGAAGTCTCTTGGTTTTTCTATGACCCAGTGGACGTTGGCAATTTGATCTCTGGTTCCTCTGCCATTTCTAAATCCAGCTTGAACATCTGGAAGTTCACGGTTCACGTATTGCTGAAGCCTGGCTTGGAGAATTTTGAGCATTACTTTGCTAGTGTGTGAGATGAGTGCAATTGTGCGGTAGTTTGAGCATTCTTTGGCATTGCCTTTCTTTGGGATTGGAATGAAAACTGACCTTTTCCAGTCCTGTGGCCACTGCTGAGTTTTCCAAGTTTGCTGGCATATTGAGTGCAGCACTTTCACAGCATCATCTTTTTATGGCTAGATGATATTATTAATACATTGTGGTTTTATAACACATTTTTCTTTATTCATTCATTGGTTAATGGACAGTTTGGTGGCTTCCGTATTTTGGCTATTGTGAATGGTGCTGCACTGAACATGGCAGTTCAGATATCTGAAGATACAGATTTCATTTCCTTTGGATAAATATTGCAGTTGCTGGATCATATAGTGGTTTTATTTTTAGGTTTTAGAGCGACCTCCATACTGTTCTCCATAGTGACTGTACAAATTTACCTTCCCACCAACGGTGTAGGAGGGTTCCCTTTTCTTCATACCCTTTCCAACACTTGTCACCTTTTTGGTAGTAACCCTTCTAGTAGGTGTGAGGTGATATAAAGATAGTTTGTGTTCAAGTAATACTGAGCAATATAAAATAGATTTTCCCTCCCTCCCTCCATGCCTTTGTTTAGATGTGAGGATCTTACTGAGTGTTGAGTATCCTCTAAATTGTGGTCACGGCCTTTCCACAGGTATCTCTTTCTCCTATTCCTCCCCACACCCTTCATGTCAGCCAGACTGCTTTATGACTACACCTTTCTTGCCTTTGAAACCTCTTCCAAGACTCCCAGAGCCTCTCATTTTCTGATTTGAATAGCACTATTATGATACTTCACCTTTCATAAGAAGTATATTCAGAGCACTCACGACCCTCGCCTTTCCTAACTTGAAATGTTTGTTCAGATTTTCTTCTGAGCTGAAGTTTTGTGCAAGGCATGTGTATGTCCTAGAGCTAGCTCTTCGATCATCATTGAAGTGGGTTTCACTCAACTGCTGTTTTTTAAAACACCTTTTAAAAATAACCTCTTTGTAAATTGCTATATGCTGTATAAGGTTAAAGAAAATTGAAAGTGAATCAGTGAAAACAGTCTTGACCAGCTAGCATCACACAGAAGCCCAATGATGCTGTCTTTGCCTAGCTTACAGACTTGTGACAACTGCTCTTTAAATGTTTGCCTAAATGAAATTACCCCTTATTGGAATTACATAAAGTTTTGATTGTTAAGTCAGCAGGATTTTGCTTTATTTTTCCTGTTTTCTCTTCTGTTTTCATTTAGTATTAACTTGAAATTTGATGTTTTTTGAGGGAAGGACACAAATTTGATTCATTTACCACATTACATATAGGTGCTGACTAATTTATTTAATGGTTAAGTGAATTGTCTTATGTTAGTTTTTCCCAAAGCACCTCAAAAATTTATTGAATGAACAAATAAATGTATGAGTATATGAATGATTATAGAATGAATAAATGAAAGAGTATAGAATAGATCAATGACAAAAATGTTTTCAACGGAGAAATTTTCTTTTTTTTCCATGAAAAGACATTTTATTTTAAGTGTAGCACTATGTGCATGTCAGTCCCAACCAAACAAAGTAGAGAGTTTCTGAGTACCAGAGAATTACAGCAATCTGACTTGTCAGTATAACAAATTGTTCATTTCTATTTCTCTTGAGCAGGATATGTCAGCCTTGACATTGATGACATTTGGAGTCAGATAATTCTTTGATGTGGGAGTGGACTGTCCTATGCACTGTAGGATGGTTAAAAGAGTCCCAGGGCTCTTCTCACTAGATGCTGGTAGCTTCCACCACCTCTGACCTCCATTTTGACAACTAAAATTGTCTCCAGCAATTGCCAGGTGTTCACTGGAGGGCAAAATCATCCCAGATGAGAACCATGGCTCTTAAAATCCTTCGGTTCCCCATTTCCTCCTTTCTCTCCAGCTATGTGTTTACTAATATGTTTATCGTTTTTAAACATCTTTCCATTCCTCCAGTGGCCAATTGGATCCCAGTGGCTCTCTCAGTTGTCTAATGTGCATTTGCCAGTCCCATCTTTGCTTGAGGACTAGCAGAACCTCATATTTACAACAGACATTGCTTTCCTGTCATCAGCATTTTGAGGTTGAATCAAGCTGTCAGGCTTTGTTATGTTGAAGCTGCCATTGCCAACTTCAGTAAGCAGGAACAACAAAAACTGCCTTCTGACTACTCTAACCAAGAGGTCCTGTTTGACAGATTTAATTCAATCAAATAGATACTGAGGCATTTCATTAATAAATGACGAGCTCAGCTGTCATTTCTGAGCTGTCGTCTTAATTTTCGACTAGAGAAGGTGTTTGCTTCTTATTTGATGGAACCTTTCTTGGTTTTTGTCTCATTAGAGAGACAGGCTGACTGGCCAAGATAATGGGTAGACAGTTATCTATTGTATTAGTCATTATTTACTGTGTAACAAAGAACTCTCTACCCTTAGTGGTTTAAAATAGCACACATGTATGATCTCAGTTTCTGTGGGTCAGGAATTCAGGAGCAGCTTAGGCAGGAGATTCTGGTTCACAGTCTTTCCCAAGGTTGCAATCAAGATGTCAGCTATGGCTGCAGTGAGATGAAGATTTAATTGAAGCTGGGCAGAGGAATTCGTTTTACTCATATGGCTGTTGGCAGGTTGAGTTAGCAGATTGTGGAAAACAAACACAAAAACAAAAGAGTTACATCTGAATTTCAGATAAACCACAAATAATTTTGTAGTATAAGTGGTTTACAAGTAATATTTAGAACATACTCAAATTATTATTCATTGTTTATCAGATATTCAAATTTCTGGCAGTCCTTTTTGCATCTGACAGCCTTATTGGCAGTAGGTCTCACTTTCTTTGCTATGTCTCTCTCCAGGGCTTTTTTGTGTCCTCATAGCATGGTGACTAGGGGTTCCCTGGTGGCTCAGATGGCAAAGAATCTGCTTTCAATGCAGGAGACCCAGGTTCGATCCTTGGGTTGCAAAAATCCCCTGAGAAGGGAATGGCTACCCACTCCAGTATGCTTGCCTGGAGATTCCCATGGACTGAGGTCCCAGAGAGTTGGACAGGACTTACTGACTAAACAACAATGGCATAGTGGCCAGCCTTCCTGAGAATGAGTATCAGAGAGGTGGAATATGCATTGTCTGTTTTGACCTAGCCTCAAAAGTCACATGTCATCATTTCTGTCAATTTCTGTTGGTAACATAGACCAACTCTGATACTTTGATTGGGGCTTCCCTGGTAGCTCAGGGATAAAGAATCCTCCTGCAGTGCAGAAGCCACAGGAGACATGGGTTGGATCCCTGGGTCAGGAAGATCCCTTGGAGGAGGAAATGGCAACTCACTCCAGTATTCTTGCCTGGAGAATTCCATGGACAGAGGAACCTGGTAGGCTAGAGTCCATGGGATCACAAAGAGTCGGACATGACTGAAGCAACCTAGCAGCAGATACTATAATAAAGCACTGCAGTGCACAGCCCTTAGCAAGTGGCCATTGCTGTGCACCAATCAGTCTGTACAGCATCATGAGCAACAGTTACCACGATACCCTTAATGGTTGTTCAGCCATTAGTCAGGGCCACAGTGGGCTCCTACCCCAAGCCAGCAACTGTCACTGAGCCACCATTAGTGGTCCTGCTCAGCTATTGGTTGGCACTGAAGTGGGCCCCTCCTCCAAGTGAGCAACTGTCGTGAGCAACCAGTAGTGGTCCTGCTCAGCCATTGGTCAGCACCGCAGTGGGCCCCTCCCTAAGTGAGCAGCCGTCACCGAATGACTGTTGGTGGGCCAACTGTCGGGGAGTGGCGTTCTGCAGGTGGAGACTGAGGCAAAAGGCGGATCCTGGCCCTCTGAGGGGGCAGTTAGCTCACCTGTCCACCAGCCGGCGGGTGAGCTGAGGGGACCGGTGGCCCAGTGGACAGGCTAGGGTCTGTGCCCTGGAGGGCTCCAGAGCCCTGGCCAAGGCCACCCACTGGCTGGGCCCAGGCCTTGAGGTGGCAGTGACCTTCTTCCCCACCCCTGTCTCTGTGGCTTAATGGCAGCAGCATAGATCAGAGACTGTGGGACCTTCCACCCCACACCCCAATTTCAATGGCCCAAGGAGCCTGAGGGCCAGCTAGGCCCTGGGTGCCTGGCTCCCTCAGCAAGGATGGCTAAGCGAGATCTGGGGACCCGGCCCTGAGGGTGCCACCAGCTGAGATCTGTCTCCTCAGCCAGGCCTGGCACTAGTTGGAAGGACCCAGCCTGGGTGCTGGATGAACGCTTTGGGGTAGGGTGACCAGCCGGCGCAGGGACCTGCTCCTCTCAGCCAGGACTTGGAGCACTGAGGGTGAACGCTGAGCCTTGGAACCTTGACCTTTCTTGTCAGAACAGAGAATAATACTTGTTTGGTGGAGGTTTGCAGGAACTTTGTCACTTGACCTCAAGAACAAAGGATTTGACACCAAGACATTTGCCCCTCCCTCCCCTTTCCTAGAAAAGGGCTTTGCTGAAAGCTTTTGGGGAGTTGAGGGTTTTTAGGCATGAGCCACTCATCACTTTCCAGGGCCCTGTAGTAAACCTTTCTGTGCTTCAAATTCTGATGTTTTGGTGGTGTTTGGTCTCTCTGGGCGTTGAGTGCACGCACTGGCATTTTGGTAACATTGCTGCATGGGAGGGGTTTATAGAAGGATCTGACTATAGGTGCCATCTTGGAGGCTGGTTCCCTCATCTACATTGTGCAGTTTCATGGCTAGTAAGATGGTCCTCAGTCTCCAAATATTACCCTACAGTGGTAGACCGGATTCTAAGGTAACCCCT
Source organism: Oryx dammah (assembly GCF_014754425.2). Taxonomy (NCBI): domain Eukaryota; kingdom Metazoa; phylum Chordata; class Mammalia; order Artiodactyla; family Bovidae; genus Oryx; species Oryx dammah. Next base: position 119,484,990 of record NW_024070207.1, read on the forward strand.
AGTGAGTTATGCCTTTGTATCATACCCTCCCCTGGGATGTGGGCAGAAGCTAGGACTTTCTTCTAGCTAAAAGAATATGACAGAGGTAATGAGATGTCACTACCTTGATTAGGTTATGTTATATGGTCAAGGAGATGAGATTTTATTTGCAAAATTCTTTTGCATTGTCTGAGTCCCTCTTAGACTACTAAAATGAGAGACTCTCCATTGCTGGCCTTGAGGAAGCTGCCCTGTTGAGATGTCGGCTAGAGAGTCTATGACAGGGAAGGTGGTGGGCTTTAGCAATAGAGAGTAAGTGGCCCTTGGATGACAGTCAGCAAGAAAGTGGAGATCTCAGTCCTACAGTGGCAAGGGGCTAAATTCACCCAAGAGCTGTGTGAGCTTGGGAGAAGATTCTGGGTCTACTGGGAGAAATACATCCCTGGTGACATGTTAATTTATGCCTTGATCATGAGACCCCAGAGCAGAGGACCTGGCTAAACTGGACTTGTGATGCACAAAATCTCTGAGAGAATAAATGTGTGTTGTTTTAAGCTGCTAAACGTGTGGTAATTTGTTACAAAGCAGTAGAGCACTAGTTCATCCTTTCTGTCTTTTGTGCTGCATTAGGGCTGACAGTCTACCTTCGGGAGAGTATTATTAAATCTTACTCCCTTTACATGCCCTCTATTAAACAGTGTGCACTTTCACAATGTGCCTGAAGAGAGAGAGAAAGCCAATTTGCAAAAACTTGATTCAACAAGTAGTTGTAATTAAATGTGGAGAGTTGTTAAGATAAGTGAACAACAGTGGGAACACACACAGGGTTAGTTAAAATAAGAGGAATTCAGGAATGGGCTTCTGGAGGAAGGGATTTTAAAAGTTGGAAGAGCAAGTTATTTAGGCAGAAAGAAGAGATGCAAAATATGAAGGCAGAGAATTTTTCAAAAGTGTAAACTATTGTGATATGACAGAAAAAGTACACAAATTCTGTGTGTGGCTTCATGAAGTTTCACAAAGTGACCACCCATGCAACTATCACTCAGCTCAGCAAACAGTACTCCCTGCCTCTGAGGAGCAGCCCACCTTACTCTGCCCACCCTCCTCCCCATGCCATTCCAGAAAGTAATCTGCCCTCTTTCTCTGCAAGGGTAATCTGGTCTTGACTCATAATACCATAGTTTAGTTTTGATTGTTTTTGTACTTTGTATACTTAGACTAATATAGCCTGTGTTCTTTCTTCTGTACCCGAGTTTTCCCCCAGTTTTGTTTGTCCATTCCTGTTGTTGCATGTAGCTTAGTTAGTTCTTTCTCATGGCTGTGGAGTATTCCCCTTTAAAGAAGAGACTGCTTTTATTCATGCTCGTCTAGGTGATGTGAGTTGTTTGCCATTTGGAGCTGTTACATGCATAGTGCTGCTATGAACATCCTTGTGCAGGGCTTTGGTGAACTACAACATATGTTGAGTAGATACTTAGGAGTGGGATTGGGTCATAGGATAAAGGCATTGGACTTTTGAAGTCAAAGAGTGGGGCTTCTAATGTGGCTTACCGGCTACAAAGCAATATAACACCAGCCTACCTTTCCAAACTTGGTTTAGACTACCCTCTGAAATACAAGTATTCAGAGGAGAGGATAATCTACAGAGATGTCAGAAGGGTAGCCCAGTGCTAGATTGCTCCCTGCCCTGCAAGCCAGGTTTGAATTGGATTTTATTCCAAGGAACAATTTAAAGGCTTAAAGTAAGTGAAAGCTCAAAGTTAAGTTACCAATACAATATTGTAAAGTAATTAACCACCAATTAAAATAAATAAATTTATATTAAAAAAAGAAAAAAATATATATATATCTTCCTGGCTAAGTTTTAGAGAATGAACTGAAAGGAAGCAAGTCTGGTATGGACAGACAAATTGACTATTTCAGTAATTGTGAACCACAAAAATATTCGATCTTGAAAGAGTTTATAGAGTCTGGTGTTGATGTTTTCTGGTAAAGGACTTTGCATTTAATCATTGATTTTTCCTGGATCAGCCAGAAGACTTAGCTGGCATTTTTCATGAAAGAATGGGGAGGTTCGTGGAGCTGCTGGTTTGCTTTTGTTGAGTATCACGCATTCCTATAGTAGGCAGACCTTCTGCAAATGCTACTGTAAAGAACACAGAAGAAGCCTGAGGGCCACTGTCCAAGTGCCTGTGACCATGATTCCAATACTTTAGTAATGGAAATGCAGGCCTATGCTTGGGCAAAGAGGACGTCCTCTATCCTCTCTGGTTAGACATGTGTCTCCTCCATGCCCTGAGACAGTTCCATCTAAAATGGTGCTTTCCTGATGTTATGATTAGACCTCCCCCAGTGTGCTCTATTTATTCACCCCCACCCAGGGTTAGCCATTATGTCTACACCATGCACACCTTTAGAGCGACTCCTTCTTCAGTCTTTTTATAGGAAGCTGACTCTTTAAGGAAGTATATGCCTGTCCTTACCAGCAAGGATCGTAGCTGTCTGAAACCTGTTTCATATCTATTCCCCATGTATCCACTATCCAACCATCATCACCCTCCACTCATTTTCCCCAGTCTGTCATAGTTTTTCTCTCCACCATTCACTAAATCCCATCCACTCTATCTCAGAAAACCCTTTCAAGACCAATTTTTGCTTTCCACACCTACTGCTGACTTTCTACCCCTTTTTTCAGGCACTTACCTTCTCTTGAATGACTTGGACAGAATGATTCCAGATGACTTCCTTGCCCAGGCTCCCTACCCTACTTCATTTTTTTTTTCTTATGTCAAGAAAATAATGTCTTTTGGACACTTTCCTTCCACCTACACCACAGTCAGGATTCACTTTTAGAGTTTCTGACTGTTACTGCCCATTCTATAAAACCTATGGTCACTATTCAGAAAAGTGAAGAGATACATGAACCGAGAATAGACTTCTTTCCTTGGGGCTTGTCAAAGGAGGCAATTGTTTCTTAGCAATTCTAAAAGTTCACTCTTTGCCCAGATGTCATAATCATGCTGCTAATCCATTGTCTACACACCTTCCCCCAGTCTGTGAAGGCTTAAGTACCAGGACTCCCTTCAAACCTGTTCCTGGTGTTATCACTTAACCTGGGTAACAATACCATCTTCTACCAGCATTGTGTCCCCAACTCCTTCTGATCTCTTACCCTGTACCCAATCATGAACTGCTCCCCATTCTGTTTCAAAGCTTATATCATGTTAGCCTTTTTACTTCTTCTGCCGTGCTTTAATTCGGACCCTTATCTTCTCTGGAATCATCTGCAGCTGACCTCCCTGTCACCACTCCCCACTTCTGTAATTTATTTACAATTATCTAGACTCTTCCACCGGAGAAGGCAATGGCACCCCACTCCAGTACTCTTGTCTGGAAAATCCCATGGATGGAAGTGCCTGGTAGGCTGCAGTCCATGGGATCGTGAAGAGTTGGACACGACTGAGCAACTTCACTTTCACTTTTCACTTTCTTGCATTGGAGAAGGAAATGGCAACCCACTCCAGTGTTCTTGCCTGGAGAATCCCAGGGATGGGGGAGCCTGGTGGGCTGCCATCTATGGGGTCGCACAGAGTTGGACACGACTGAACGACTTAGCAGTAGCAGTAGCAGCAGACTCTTCCACAAATACTAAACTGCTATGTTACTCTTTAAAACTTTTGAAGATTACCTCTGTAACAATACATATGTTTTATGTCTGTTTAATTGTATTCATTGTACAGATATATTATGCTGGGCTGGGCTTCGTCACTCAATCGTGTCCGACTCTTTGCGACCCTATGGACTGTAGCCTGCCAGGCTCCTCTGTTCATGGGTATTTTCCAGGCAAGAATACTGAAGTGGGTTGCCATGCCTTCCTCCAGGGAATCTTCCCAACCCAGGGATCAAACCCAGGTCTCCTGCATTGCAGGTGGGTTCTTTACTGTCTGAGACACCAGGGAAGCCTGTGAATACTGGTGTGGGTAGCCCATTCCTTCTTCAGGGCAACTTCCTGGCCCAGGAATCAAACCAGGGTCTCCTGCATTGCAGGCAGTTTTTTTTTTTGTTTTTTTTTTTTTTACCAGCTGAGCTATCAGGGAAACCCTGTATACAGATACTACATTTTGTTTATCCATATGTTTGTGAATGAACATTTCAGTTGTTTCTAGATTTGGGGGATTATGAATAGTGTTGCTATAAATATTTGTGCACAAGTTTTTATTTGAATACCTGCTCTCAGTTCTTTTGGGTATATATTAATACCTGGGAGTAGAATTGCTGGGTTGTATCCTAACTCTGTCTTTAACTTCTTGAGTAACTACCACAGGGGCTACACTGTTTTACATTCCCCTCAGGGAGGTATTGATCTCAGTGAGGCAGCAGCAAGCAATAGCATGGAGTGAGATCTTAATTCCCTGCCCAGGAATTGAACCTGGGTAGCCTGGATGAGAACCAAGAATCCTAGCCACCAGACCAGCAAGGGCTAGAGGCTAGAAACTAATTTTCCCTGGATCTTTGCCCCCAGTGAAAAATGCATTTATCATGGAGGCAGAAACTGTAAATGCAGGTACAAAGTTTATTATTAGCGATATAGCACAGCAACAAGTGGGAGGGTACCTAGAGAAACAGTTTGTTGAGTTGAGATAGAAGCAAGGCAGAGATGCACACCGGGAGAGAAAGGGTGTGGTTGTCCCCCTTAGTGAGGAGGAGTGCAGTGAAGAGACGGTTAAGTCATTTATACTGGGCAGTTCTTCCTGGTTTTTGTCTTCCTTCAGGCCAATGATCTGGTTTCTTTTTCCACATCTGACCTACCCTGGGACCCTCCCCTGGGATGTGCATGCACCCCTCAGCCAAAACAGATTTCAAAGTGAAGGCTTCTGAGAGAAGCAAGACTCATTATGGCCTCGAGTTATCTCTTGACTTTTGACCCACAAAGAGCCTTTCTGCACATGTGTAATGTCTCCCTTGTCCCAAAAGAATGGGAGAGTGGAGATCCCTTAATCCTTTACTCAAACAGGTTTTTGCCCCTCTTTGTCCTTGCTGACCTATTACCTTAAGGTGTTTACAAGAGACAACCACTAGCTATTTACTCTGTTTCTGTTGTTACTTCCATTTTGGAGAGCAAACAGGAGGCTGATTGTAAATGCCTCAGTTGGAGCCCACCTATCTTTTGCCTCAGGAAATGCAAAAGGAGGCTGCTTATAAATGTCTAACCTGGAGCCCAGCAGCAAATGGCACCATAAAGAAAGTGAAAAGACAGGGCTTTCCAGGTGGCTCAGCGGTAAAGAATCCGCCTGTGATGCAGGAGACCCCATATGTTCGATCCCTGGGTCGGAAGATTCCCCTGGAGGAGGGCATGGCAACCCACTCCAGTATTCTTGCCTTGGGGAGTCCCCTGGACAAAGGAGCCTGGCAGGCCACACTCCATAGGGTCTCACAAAGTCAGACGTGCCTGAAGCAACTGAGTACGCATGCAACGTGGAGCCCATCTATTTCCTGCATCAGTATGACGGTTCTAATATCTCTACATCATTGTCATCTCTACGTCTAATATCTCCTGCTGTTATTTTCTGTTTTATTTTTTTATTGTAGCCATTCTAGTACATGTGAAGTGGTATCTCATTTTGATTTTGACTTGCATTTCCTTAATGATTAGTGCCATTGAGCATCTTTTCATGTGGTTATTGGCTTTTTGTACACCTTTTTTGAAGAAATGTCTCTTCAAGCCCTTTGCCCATTTATACAGATTTTTCTTTTCTTTGTTGCTGTGTTTTAAGAGTTCTCTATATATTCTGGATATGAGACCCTTATCAGATACATGATTTGCAAATATTTTCTCCCATTCTATAAGTTGTCTTTCACTTTCTTTATTTTTTAAAAAAATTTTGGCTGCATTGGGTCTTTGCTGCTGTGCACGGACTTTCTCTAGTTGCGATGAGCAGGGGCTACTCTTCATTGTGGTGCAGGGTATCTCATTGTGGGCTCTAGCACATGGGCTCAGTTGTGGCACACAGGCTTAGCTGCCCTGTGGCATGTGGAATATTTCTGGACCAGAGATCGAACCCATGTTCCCTGCATTGGCAGGCAGATTCTTTACCACTATGCCACCAGGAAAATCCTGTCTTTACACTTTCTTCATTTGCTGCACAGACGTTCTCAATTTTGATTAAGTCCAATTAATCTATTTTCTCTTTTGTCATTTGTGTTTTTGGTATCATAACTAAGAATATATGGCCAAATCCAAGGCCAGACCTACTTTTAATTTCCGTTTCCCACCAAGAACCTTCATCCTGTAGATTGATTAACCAAAGTGAATCTCTAATGAGTCCCTGGACATGCAGCTTCCTTTACCTGGCAAACCTTTTCTTTTCCTTCCAGATCCAATTCAAATATCACCTTAGTGAATTCTCAGTGTCCGCAAGGAATGTTGCTTTTTCAAATACCCACCTCCTTCAGGCACTGATCCTGTCTCTGTATTCACCTGGTGTGTAAATTTATCTGTGTCTTTTTCTCCTTTTAAGGTTATGGTGCTTTGAGCATAAGGATGAATTTTATTGTGCTCTGAAGGCTATCAGTTCAGTTCAGTTGCTCAGTGGTGTTAGACTCTTTGCAACTCCATGGACTATAGCATGCCTGCCCTCCATGTCCATCACCAACCCAGAGGTTGCTCAAACTCATGTCCACTGAGTCGGTGATGCCATCCACCCATTTCATCCTCTGTCGCCCCCTTCTGCTCCTGACTTCAATCTTTCCCAGCATCAGGGTCTTTGCCAATGAGTCAGTTCTTCACATCAGGTGGCCAAAGTGTTGGCGCTTCAGCTTTAGTGTCAGTCCTTCCAATGAACATTCAAGACTGACCTCTTCTAGGAATGACTGGTTGGATCTCCTTGCAGTCCAAGGGACTCTCAAGAGTCTTCTCCAACACCACAGTTGAAAAGCATCAATTCTTTGGTGCTCAGCTTTCTTTAGGTTCAACTCTCACATACATACATGATGACTGGAAAAACCATATCTTTGACTAGATAGGACCTTTGTCATCAAAGTAATGTCTCTGCTTTATAATATCCTGTCTAGGTTGGTCATAACTTTTCTTCCAAGGAGCAAGCATCTTTTAATTTCATGGCTGTACTCACCATCTGCAGTGATTTTGGAGCCCAAGAAAATAGTCTGTCACTATTTCCATTGTTTCCCCATCTATTTGCCATGAAATGATGGGACCAGATGCCATGATCATTGTTTTTTGAATGTTGAGTTTTAAGCCAGCTTTTTCACTCTCTTTCACTTTCATCAAGAGGCTCTTTAGTTCCTCTTTGCTTCCTGCCATAAGGGTGGTGTCATCTGCATATCTGAGATTATTGATATTTCTCCCGGCAATCTTGATTTCAGCTGGTGCTTCATCCAGTCCAACATACCCTTAGTAAATGCTCAGTTTGTGGAATGAATGAATGAATGAGCATTGGGGAGAAATAACACATTCTCTTGTCATATAGTTTTAAAAGCCATATAAAATCTATACATTTTGTGGGAAGGGAAGACAGATTTCCCACTGCAAGGGTCAGATAGATACAAAACTTATTGGATACGTGGCATTTGTTACTGAACACCCAGCAAGGCCTTCTCAGCTCACCTACCTCCTATGGTCCTTTTTGGAGACCCTCCAATTCTCTAAGGCTGCTTATGACTCTCTTTACATGAAAAGTCAGGAGAAGGGAATCTCACAAGACATCTAACCTGTGCTTCTTTATTTCTACAGAGGTAGTCCACATCTTATTTAATTTAAAGCTAGGGACATGCTATCAATAAGGGGAGAAAAGTTAGTCATGGGATTCAGGAACTCTTTCACAGAAGTATATAAAAAATGAGTGCTATCCAGCTGCTTGAATTTGAATATATTTCCTGATTCCAAACATAGTTATAATAAGACATAAGACTAACTTTACCTTTGCTTCTTACTTTTGCTTCTCTTCAGTATCTCATGCTCTCTCTTATTCTCCCCTTTTGTGCTAGTATTGGGGTAATTAGATTATGCTATCAATAGAACATCATTTTGTGGACTTACGGTTTTTGTAGTTTGTGATGTTGGGAATGTTACCTTTCAGAAGAGCAAGATCTACCCATCTACACTGATAGAGCTCTTCTTAGGTTGAGATGAGATGTGGCCCAGACTTTATACTTGGGCAGCCATGACTTGACAGAGAAGTGAAGTGCTGTCCGAGCACAGAGAAGTCATGTGCTATACCCTGCTGCTGCTGCTGCTGCTAAGTCGCTTCAGTCGTGTCCGACTCTGTGCGACCCCATAGACGACAGCCCACCAGGCTCCCCCGTCCCTGGGATTCTCCAGGCAAGAACACTGGACTGGGTTGCCATTTCCTTCTCCAATGCATGAAAGTGAAAAGTGAAAGTGAAGTCGCTCAGTCAGGTCTGACTCTTAGTGACCCCATGGACTGCAGCCCACCAGGCTCCTCTGTCCATAGGATTTTCCAGACAACAGTACTGGAGTGGGGTGCCACCGCCTTCACCAGTGCTATACCTTATGTGGTACTAAGCTCAGCTCCTTGTAAAGTAGCATCCATGCCTATGTGAAGCTGTGGCAGTGTAACCCTTGTGGTATCTTCCATTGTTCTACATGATTCTGCTAATTCACAAAAGCCCTTACATCTCTCTAAGGGGACTGGAGAATAACAGGTCACTCTCTAGCCATGGTAACAATAGAATCTCAGAATAGGATCAGTTTTATTCATCACTAATTACTCTCTGAAGGGCAGCCAATCGGCAACAATCTTACACTTTGACAGTCAGCTGATGGAAAGCTGCTGATTCTTCACATTTCTGAGGCTGACCACTCCCGTCTCTTTGACAAATGTAACCTGAACAAACCCATCCCCTAAATCAGCAGTTTATTTTTCTCAGGGAGACTCTACCTGACCAGTAAAACTCTCCCTTACTTATGTAAGAAAGAAATTCAGGCTTTTGGTTTCAGAAATTGTGTGACAGTCTTATCCTTTGTCAGTTTTCCATTGTGTCTTGAATGTTTGCCTATGCCAGTATTACAGAGTACTATCTATATAGGATATATCATGAAAATAATAGTTATGGAACATAAAGGTATAGCCATGCTATATATGGGCTTCCCTGGTGGCTCAGAGGTTAAAGCGTCTGCCTGGAATGCAGGAGACCTGGGTTCGATCCCTGGGTCGGGAAGATCCCCTGGAGATCTTCTGACTTTATATATAAAGTCAGCATGGTATTCCAGGGCCTCCCCTGCTACCTAGCAGCACTGAGCATCAGGGAAGGGGAGGATCAGTTTCCCTTTATCAACATTCTCTCTGTGTTGTTTTTCTTGTAATAAAGACCTATTACTCTGCACAGAGCTCTCTTGTCATTCAGTTATCTGTGTTGAGTGCATTAAAGCTTCAGCGGGTGAGCATTCCAGTTCATTTACAGCCTTTAAAATGTGACCCCTTTGACGAATAAAAACAATCCAGGTGACAAACCCTTTCCTAGTCAGCTTGTGTTATAGATCCTTTTCCCTTAGTGGTGTTGCATCTTCATTTCAAATTCTTTCAAGTCATACATTTAGGTGTTTGTATATCACTGTTTTAGAGGCTTCTGTCTTGTCATTTCTTCCATTAATAGCAAATTTTCTTCCTTAAAAATGACAACAACAATTTTATCCCCTCACTGAGCTGCTGTGATACATTGTGAAAATGGCTACAATTGTTCTGCTTCTATCCCTGATCTAGGGGAGTGCTCTTCCTCACTGATTCCAGGCTGGCCTCATGACTTCCTTAATTCATCCTTGTCACCCCAGCTTGTGTTCAGCCAACTTCCAGACACATGAAAGAGGGCATCCTAGGCCATCCAGCCCCAGCCAAGGTGGCCCAAACCAGAAGAATTGTTTAGCTGTCTTGCTGAGTTGTGGGAAATGATAGATTTTTCTTCTAATAAATTTTTGTTTTAAGCTTCTAAGTTTAAGGATGGTTTATTATATAGCAGAAACTAACTTGTACAATCTAAGTCAAAGAATGTTCTATTACCAAAAAGACCTACATTTTTCAAAAATGTCTGTATCATAGAAGAAAAGAAAGACTGAAGAACTGTTCCAGATTGGAGAAGAGTAAAGATGCATGAAAATTAAATGTAACACGTCATACTGGATTAAGTCTTGGACTGGGTGGGGGAAATGTTCTAAAAGACATTGATGGGGACAGTCGAAAAAATTGGAATATGGGCAATAGAATAGCTAATTGTGACAGTATCAATCTTCTTAAAGTTGGTAATTATATTGTGACTGTAAGAAAATATCTTTGCTCTTAGGAAATAAACACTGAAGTGTAATGAGGTAAAGTGACGTGATTTATGCAACCTACTCTCAGAGATAAATAGCAATAATTATATTTTCTCTTAAAGAATAATAATAATGTGTATGAGAAAGAGAGAAAGGAGGGAGGGAAGAAGAGAGAGGGAGAGAAGGAGGAGAAGGAAAGTGGGAGGAAGAGAGAATTATAAAGCAGTTGGGGCAAATGTTAAAAATTGATCAGCCTGGATAAAGTTATATAAAGGTTTTTAATACTATTCTTGTATCTTTAAGTTAAAAAATATTTTTAAAAAGGAGAAAGGAAAAACTCAACAATTGAAGAAATAAAATATTAACTGATGTAACTTTCTTCAGAAACACCTAACAACATTATCTCAATACATTTGTTGTAGGCCAAAGCCAAGATAGGCATTTATATAGACATCAGATCTAGGGGCTTATGATTGAAATGGGAAATGGAGGATGCTAGAATCTTGTTCAGTTTATGCCCAAGACATGTGGAGGTCAATAGAAGCCCTTTAAGAGGTAGTGAAGAGGCTGAGGGGGAGGGGGCAGAACATGTGGATTTCTGTCTTCTTTCTGCCACAACTATCTAAGTTTTAAAGCAAGTTATTCAACTCTCTTGGCCTCAGTTTTCTTTATAGATTACATGGGAAAGTAATCTCTCAAGGGTCCTACTAATGATAACATTTACAAAATACTTATAAAATGAAGCCAGATGTGTTGATCAGTGACTTCAAATGTTGTAATCTCAGTGACCCTTTGTTACCACGAAATAACTACACAAGCCATGTATTTATGATTGAAGATAGGTGCCTCATTACATATATAGAAGTATAGTGGGCATGGGCTTGCGTTATTGCATGGTTCCCCCTGTAGAAGCTAGGCTATCTGGGGTGATATTAGCAGAGTGCCGGGGGCCAGCGTGAGGAACTCCACCCATGGCAAAGGTCATGAGGAAGGAGGCTTGGCATATGCAAAGGCGTGATCAAGCCTCAGGAAACCCCCTGTTTCCGAGCATCTAACCCCAAAACCAGAGTCTGCTTTATGCTCTCACCTACACTTCTGACTTTACGGGGGACTCTCCCCCATAACCATTTCTCTCAGAGAAGGAGTAAACGTGCAGCTTCAAGTCAATAAAAGTTCTTGGGCGTGACAAGAGTGTTTCAGCTTACGGACTCCTCTGAAGGTTATCTAGCCCACCTGTATAGGTTCGTCCGGCCACATGTGATTGTTTACAGCCTCCTGACCTGAGAGGAATGAGATGTTTCAGACTTACTAAAGGCAAATTCTTTTGGGGAGTTGGAAATTATTAGTATAGTGGGTTGGTTAGGAATTATATTGGTGAAGGGTTTTTCATTTGTTGTGCCAATAATTGCTGTTAATTCCATACCTTGGGTGTGACAAGGGTGTTTCAGGTCAAACTCTGCTGACAGACTAGCTTGTGTGACAGGATTATCCACACTCCTGCCACTACCACATGAATGTTTACTACCTCTCAACCATAAACAGCACAGAGAGTTTTGGAGTATTTTGAGAGTCTTAATTAGCATAGGGCTTTTCTCATTGTTGAGTCAATGATTGCAGCCAGGCCTCCATATCCTTAGGCACCTGGGAATATATTAATCAATGTATTTGGAATATAGAAAAGGAAATATAGTAATTTTTGATGTTAGCAATACTAGACTTTTTGAGTTAATGGATTTTCTCTTTTGTAATAGATCACTGTACTTTATTATAAATCCCTGTGTCCTTGCCATGTAAAAATGTAACTTTATCACTATCTTAAGACTAGATAGATCTTAAGGGGAGCATTGGTGAAAGGATTTTCATTTGTTGGGCTGATGTTTGCTGCTAAATCTCCATATTCCCTGCCCTTATAATGAATATAACTAGCATATAGGAGAAATAAGCATTAACCTTTAAGCATATAGGAGAAATAAGTATTAACCTTTAAGATTAATCATGTTAACCTTGGGTTAAATAGATTCCTTTCTTGATTGTAACTCACTACACCCTCACCCTATAGGAATGTAACTTTATTTGGAGGGTGGTGCCTGGTTTAAGAAAAAACACCCTTGGAAAAAATAAGATTTTGGTTATCAGAAAGAAAGGATCATAAAATGTCAGCAGGTCTCACTCATGGCCAGAAGATGATGTAATATCCCTAAGACCTTTTTTTTTTATACATTTATGTGAAGCACCTGATTTTTATAAAGGTCAGGACTGCTGACCACCGCGTAACTCTGTATTCATCCCTATGTGTAACAAAAGGTATATAAGCAAACCCAAAAATAAAGGAATCGGATCAGTTTCCAGAAAGACTGATTCCCCCATGTTGCTTCTTTCTTGCTCCCGTTTCTCTGGCTGAATTCCCATCTGGATTCAGCCTCCTTTTCTCCACTACACTATCTCCTACTACACTATCCATTTCTAATCTCTCTCTATCTGTAATTAAATATGTATTTTTCCAAAGACGCCGACGCCGTCCCCACCTTCAAATTCCCTGGATCCACCGGGGCTGACTTTTACATGATCACGATGTTGGAGGGCCTCATTGGTGATCAGGGTAAGTGATATAGATTGCAAGGACTGGCATTAGCCATTATCAACACCTTCTCCTCCCTCTCAGTAAACACACATACATATAACCCTAGCTCCCCAAAATGACACAAGAGAGAAGAATCACAATGACAGAAATGACAGGGTGGCATATGGAGCAGAAAGACACATATAATCTGGAAGACATGTAGTGGAGTACCCATAGGAGAGATTGTATTTTTAGCAGCATTAAAACTTAGCCCAAATAAGAATACCAATGTCACTGTGTAACAGTGTCTTGGACCCTTTTGTTATTGTCAGGGATTTGGGATACATAACACAAAATGGCATTTTTTAGAAAAGTGGTAGATATCTCTGGTTTTTGGTACTCTGCAGCCTTATTATGCATCCTAACCATCTCACCTTCCTCTTCATGGCTTGCTTTCACATTTCTCTCCTCCTGATCCTTTTTGCACCCCACCCCTCTTCAAAGGCTGGTGGCACTCAGGAGCAATATTTAAACACTTTGAGAGTCTCTCAAGGGAAGGATGCTATTTGTAAAAAACCTTTTTATTGTTGTAAGTACAGCTTAATGACTTTGCACACACTGAATGCACTTTGTCGCCAGGCACCCAGCGTCATTTCAAAAGAGGACACTACCTGCATCCCACAAGCCGCTCTCACTCTATTCCTAGTCGATAGTTCCCTCTGAAGGTAGCCATCATTCTGACTTCTCATAGCATATTAATTTTGTCTGCTTGGTACTTTATAATTTATTTGCACATGACTTTTATGGCCAAAGCACCTTCCATGCCATCTTACATGAAGCTTACACTGCTTCTGAAGACGCTGAGGTTTAGAAGGGTTTAGTAAACTGTGCAAGTCCCGTATTATTTGGATTAGAGCAGAGACTAGAACCCAGCCTGACTTGACTTCAAAGCCTGTTGTTGTTGTTATTTTAAATGATACCTTACCATAAGCTTACCATACATCTGATCTCAGATTTAGAGCTATGCCAGACTATTTTCATACAATTTAATGATAAATGGTAGTGTCTTTCCAAGAAATGCTCTTTATTTTATTGATAACATTTCTAGCTATAAAAACTTTTAATGTGTGTATTATCTAGAAATGCTGGGGAAAGAAAAGAATGCAAAATGGTAGAGATCTGTGTTCTCTCTGCTCCCAGGTGAGGCAGAGATGCTACTTGTTTCCCCCAAATTTGAGCTCCCTTGTTGTAGTGTTGAGTTGGTGCTGGCAAACCAGAATCTATGTTTCTGATCTTGTTTGTATCTATTGGAACCACATGACAAATTCTCACTACAGAAATATATGTGATAGTGATGTGTGTCATCTCCAGGCATAAATGGTTCAAAGCTGGTATTCCTCCTTCTCCCTGTCTTTTTCTGCATAACAGACAGACATGGACAAGTCAGTGTGGGCCTTTAAGTCCATGGTGATGCTGAAGCCATCAAGGGAGTCTGAGTCCCAAATCACAGCTTGAAAGAGATGAAAGCTACCTGTGCATCAGGAATGCCCATTTGGACTTTGCAGGAGTGAAGAACAATAAACTTCTGTTGTGCTAAACCTCTGAGATTTGGGGGCTTGTCTATTACAGCAGCTATTATTACCTTAGGGTTTCTCAGCTGGCGCTAGTGGTAAAGAACCCACCTGCTAATGTAGGAGACAGAGGAGACACGGGTTCCATCCCTGGGTCAGGAAGATCCCCTGGAGAAGGGTATGGCAAACCATTCCAGTATTCTTGCCTGGAGAATCCCATGGACAGAGGAGCCCCATGGGTGGACTATAGTCCACAGGGTTGCAAAGAGTTGAATACAACTAAAGTGACTTAACACACACTCACAGTTACCTCAAATAATAAACATCGGACATCTCCAGGTTCATCTCACCATTTCCTCCTACTTCCATCATTTGGATTCTGGTACTTTTTTCGTGTCTGAAGCCCTAAAGACTTAGTTCCCTGCCTTTTCTTACTGTCTAGAATCATAGAAAGTAAATGCTGTGCTCTTGTAGGGCCCCGATCTGATTATCTTTGTGAATCATCTTAAGCCCCATTATTTATTTTGTGTGCTGTGACAATGTGATGTAATTTATTGTAATTTAGCCTTTGAACTTCTTTGTTCTTTGTGAAGAAAGCCATTATAGAATGAAAAAAAAGGCTTTTTCAGTGGCAACAATAGAAAACTTAGTGGAACCTTTTTTATATATAGTGGTGAATTTGTACAGCTCTTTTATGCTTTTCAAACCTCAGCCCTCACAGAAGCTTTGTGACATGGGACGGGCAGCTTTTATTATCTCCAGTGGGCAGTTGAAGAAAATGAAGTTCAGAGAGGTTCAGTCATGCTGAACTAGAAACCAGACTAGTGACTGCAGTCCACTGTCCTTTTGACTCCTCTCTGATGCCCTTATGTCTGTGTCAGGAGTCAGAGAATTATGGCAGAACCTACCGAACCTCATTATGATCGGCTATTATTACATTTAGGATTCTTCAATCTAGGTCTGAAGAATTAGTAATTTAAAGAAATCAGTTTCCTAATAATTTCTTTACTGTTAACTTCTTATGGGTTAATTTTACATGTTAGTTCGCAAAGCCTTATTAGACTATCATGGAGCTGTGTTGTACAGCATTGTGGATGGATCACAATATAACCATATCTGGCAGCTTATATGGTCATAACAATGACAATACTCTTGTCACAAGATCTGAGTAAGGATTTTGGCACATTTTAAGCACAGATCTGAGCCCTCTATCTATAGATGTAAGCCCTTCCTCTTTTCTTCTACTTTAAGACTGGGAAACTAGCAAGTTTCCCAAATTCTGATGCTCATTAACTCTTTCTGCTGGCCTTTTTTCTTTTTTCCTCCCAGTTTTATTGACATGAGGTTGACGTACAGCACTGTATAGGTTTAAGATGTACAGTGTAATGATTTAATGTACATCATGAAACGATTACAAGTTTAGTGACCACCCATCATCTCATACAAAATTAAAGAAATAGAAATTTTTTTCTTGTGATGAAAATTCATAGAATTTACCCTTAAGAACTTTTGTATGTAACAGTAGTGTTAATTATATTTATCAAGTTGTTTATCACATTCTTAGTATTTATTTATCTTATTACTAAAGTTTGTGCTTTTTGACTGCCTTTTATCCAGTTCTGCCTCCACTGCCTACCCATTTTTCTTACTTCCAGATTCACTCTGGCTGCCTGCTATAAAGTCTCATGTGAATATTCCCTCCTTGGTTTGTCTGTCCACCAAGGTTTGTCCTTTTTCTCTGCTGGCTTCTCTTCCTTATAGGTACAATTTCTTTGCAAGGCCTTCCCACCCTTAGCTTTCACATGATTTTCAAGTTAATTGACCAAACCATGAAGATTTTAATTCTCGTGAGGTGCCGTCCCATCACTGTTTTTCTGTCATATGCCTCTTGTATGTAATGCCTTCCCTCATCCAACCTACTCTTCCTAGCCCTGCTTGAGCCTTACTTTCTATAATCAGAGTTTCTGCAGCCCTTCTCATATTCCTGACCTCTAAACACTGCCATGGGATGCTGCAGAAGAGCCCTGGTGAAGGGACCAGAAGTCCTGGACCTACTCTGACACTTTCAAGGACTTTGTAGCCCTGGGCAAGTCACATAGTGCTTCTGAGCCTCAGTTTCCATTTCTATAAAATGAGGGCATTTGGCTGATGACCTCCAAGTTCCTTTCCAGAAAGAAATTCTCTGAATTTAGGCTTGATTTACACTGGTGGGATCCAGTCAATTTTGGGGCTCATGCCCTGTTTCGTTTTCTATAAACACCAGAGTAGATTCAGAAAATCTTGGTTCATTTCCTAGCAGTAAGTACCTAAGGATTCAAATCAGTTGAGGTCTTTGGGGAATAATTTGTCAT
The DNA here is from genome assembly GCF_014754425.2 of Oryx dammah. Taxonomy (NCBI): domain Eukaryota; kingdom Metazoa; phylum Chordata; class Mammalia; order Artiodactyla; family Bovidae; genus Oryx; species Oryx dammah. Next base: position 119,501,736 of record NW_024070207.1, read on the forward strand.
GCATTTAATCTTTCTTCAGCATGCATTTACTGAATGTGTTAGTTATCTATTGCTGCACAACAAATTTCCTTAGCAACTTAATACAACTAACATATATTTTTGCCCAGTTTCTGTGGATGAGGAATCTGTACAGGGCTTAACTGGGTCCCCTGGCTCAGAGTCTCTTACAAAGCCGGAAGCAAAGTGTCAGCCAGGACTACAATCAACTCAAGGCTCAAACAGTGGAGGATTTGTTCCCAAGACCATTTATATGATTATTGACAGCCTTCAGTTTCTTCTAGGCCTCGTAGGGTCTGAAGGGATTCAGTTTCTTGCTGGGTGTTGACCAGAGACCTCCCTTAGTCCCTTGCTACACAAGCCTTTCCGTAGGGCAGTTCACAACATGGAGCTGGCTTCTTCAGAGCAAGTAAATAATAAGAGAGAGAGCAAGACAGAAATCACAATCTTTTGTAACCTGACCCCAGAAGTGACATCCTGTCCCTTTTGCAGTATTTAATTTATTAGTGGAGACCAGCAAAGAGCTGTCTGCTTTTCCACTGAGTTGTAAACTAATTGAAAAGTCAGACAGATAGGTAAGGCAGATTGGAAGGCCAAATGCAGACATCTTTTGCTTAATACTGGTTTTCTGTTAGTTAAATTATATGTTCTGCACACAAATTCTAAAGGAGCCCTTTTCCAATTATTTTAAGTGGGAAAAATATTATGTATTACAAATCAACCCATGCCCCCAACCAACTAAAGCACATTAAAATGCCCGTATGTAAAGAGCAAACTGTCATATCATGAGGTAAAATGCTTAAAACATGGTTTCCTTAACGCCAGTACTTAATATGATTGTTAACAAACAACTGCTTTGTCACAGTCACCTCTTAGTGCCAGCAACATCCTAGCCCTCTGTTGACACTGTGAAGAATGTCACAGTGTCTCTGCATGCTTCTGATTCATCCAAACTTGATTTATTCTAAATGCCAATTGTATTAGGAGTGAAACTTGAGAACGTTTCTCACACACTCTTTTGTTAAAAAGGTTGTATTGATTTTTAAGGCATAAATGTAATTTTTTAATGCAACCCTCATTCCCCTGTGAAATATTCAGGTGAAATTTCGATATTAATAACAAGAGACATTTTCCTGAGAAAACATTAACCAAAGATACATTCTGTGTGGTATCTACCTGTGTCACTTTTTTTTTCAAATAGTGCTGATATTGGAAAATGTGATTTACATCTGTGGGTGAGCAGGCTCTAAAACTCTGCTCTGTAGAATTATTCAGACTTATCTGTTGAGTCATACATCATGCTGAAGAACCGTGGGCTTTCCCTAAAGGGAAATGTTGAAAACATTTCCTTTATGGGAAACATTTCCATTATGTTGAAAGCATATGGCAAGACTAGAGCACAACATGTAATTTTGGAAGATCAGCCATTCCCCAAGAGAAAGGAGAGAGGAGCAGGCAGGAAAACACTTTCAAACTTCCCACTCAGATTCAGTCACTTTTCCGGGAAGAAGCTGAGAGAGGCCAGAAGAAATATCCCAGTAAGTTCTCTCCACATGTAAAGAAAGCCCCTGAGTTTGGGAGACAAGACCCTTGCAACAAATCCTATAGTTCTAACACTTTACAAACATGAATCTTACAATGGTGTTGCAAATCAGGTGTTGCTATCATTAATTGCCATTACAGATGGGGAATCTGAGACTGTAAGAGATTAAGCAACACATCAAAGGACCTGGGATGAAAAGGGACAGAGAATGACACATTTGAGACTTGAACCCAGTCCTATCCAATGCTAAATCCTATAGCCACAGAGTGATAATACTGTATTGTTTTGCATACAATAGTTAAATCTTGATTGTAAACAGAAGTGAAATGTTGCTGAATTTTTAGCTGATAACATGGTGAATTTAGACAAATTTTAACTAGTAAAAAATTGTATCTGGATTTCTAGGATCGATTTTGTTTCTGTCTTTGTCTAGGCCAGAAGTTTTCCTCCTTTGCTTAGGTTATGTTCAGCAGTAGATGAATCTTATCAGGTTACAACAGGAATATTTAATTTAAAAACTTTAGAGATCACCTCTCTTTCATCTTTGTCTGATCTCCTTTATACTCTGCAGCCGAAATTATGTTCTGAAATGCAAAATCAATCTTGTTCCTCCCCTGCTTAAAACCTTACAATGGCATACCATTACTTACAAGAGAAATCCCAAGGTCCTTAACCAGGCATGCGACTTTATATTTTTCATCCCTGCTTTTTTTTCTAGACTTATTTCTCATTCCCATTCCAGAATAAGAGCCAGCCATTTTAAGTTATCTGCAGCTGGCATAGTTTCTCTATGAAGGAGGATGTGGAACACTCATAGTGAACACTGAATAATTTAGTAAAACTATAACCATAGAATCAGATCCCCAAAAGGTCTCAAATACAGCTACAACTTGCCCCCTAAGTGCCCCAAAGTACCCCTAAAATATTCATAATTAGTTAAGACTGTTTCTTAAAAATCCAGAGTCCCCAGTCATCAGTTTCAAGGCTTTTATTGTGTTTAGAAGTGACTATATGCTCAGAGCAAAACATCGGATTGTGTGTTTGTCCAGCTAAATGGGAAAGGTGAATGTCATTGTTGGATTCTGAATAGTTTGGAAGGCAAAGAAGCTGAGAATATATAGCTGGAATCAAGAAAAAATCATATCCTCAGTGGGACTAGAAAGGAAAGTGGGACTATTAAGTCAACCTTAATTCATTTTTAATCTGAGGTTTAGAGTTCTGTTACCCCTGCAGTCAACCCACAGACTGGATGGAGCCAGGACACAGTAACTTAAGGTTGATATGTAGCCTGGTGTTGTCTTGCCACTTCATTAACAGCTTGTTAGACCAGTCACCAAAGCCAAAAAGAAAATTCCTGGTAAGAGGGGACTGATAGGAGCACCATGCGTTGAGCATATTGAATGTCACTTTGATATCTCCCAGAATTCACTAACAGACTTTGTTTTTTAACCTTCTTGATGTGTGATGTTCTGATATTTGTATTCTGCAGACTCTTACATATGAGCCCATTTTAATGATACTGGAGAGCAAAAAAGGGAAAAAAATATAGATCCAGCCAAGGCTTTCTTGAGATCAATACCATAATTACAATTTAGACCCTCCAGGTATTAATCTCTTTTCTTTCAGAAAAGCAATTCCATTTTCCTAGCATTGGTCTTCTAGAAATATTACTGCTTCTTCATGGCTCTGTTGAATTTTTTCCCCTTGAGGGAGAAGGAAAAGCAAGCTTTTCTTTTCACTCTCTTTGCTCCTATAGCCCTTCTCTTTTTTAAATTGAATGTTCATTCACTCTCTAAAAAGACCATACACAGAGAAAGGGCTAATGTGACAATATTTTATAATATCAACAGCTTGAACATAAGCTATTTTCAGTGCTTTCTGACACTCCTTGATTTCATTATTTTATTTAGCAAATGCTGTGTTTTTTCCTCTAAAAATAATGCTAATATTATTTGTTAAGCACTTGTCATGGGCTAATGGTTTTTCTAGACACTTGACGTGAATTGACAAATTTAAATCGCATTAGAACTCATGAAATAAGTACTGTTTTCACATTAGAACTCCAACACACGTAGAGTTTGAAACCTTTGCCCAAAGGCTCACAGCTAGTAAAGGCAGAACTAAGGTTTGATCCCAGGCAGTCTCACTCTGGAGAAGGCAATGGCACCCCACTCCAGCACTCTTGCCTGTAAAATCCCATGGACGGAGGAGCCTGGTGGGCCGCAGTCCATGGGATCACTAAGAGTCAGACACAACTGAGCGACTTCACTTTCACTTTTCACTTTCCTGCATTGGGGAAGGAAATGGCAACCCACGCCAGTGTTCTTGCCTGGAGAATCCCAAGGACAGGGGAGCCTCATGGGCTGCTGTCTATGGGGTCGCACAGAGTCGGACACGACTGAAGCGACTTAGCAGCAGCAGCAGTCTCACTCTAGCGCCTGCATGCCCAACCACTAAGCTATATCTGGCTGAATCTGTATGTACCTTACACTGCTACATGCATAGAAGGTTGTAAACAATTAAACACAATTGGTGCATGTACTGGGTTGAGTAGTGTTTCCCCCAAATTCATGTCCACTCACAGCCTCAGATTTTGACCTTGTTTTGAAATTAGATCTTTGTAGATATAATTAGTTAAGATGAGGTCATACTGACCTATACTCTGAAAACTATAAAACACTGATGAAGAACATTGAAAAGAATGCAAAGAAATGGAAAGACATCCTGTACTGTTGGATTAGAAGAATTAATATTGCTAAAATGGCCATACTACCCAAAGCAATCTACAGATGTAATGCACTCCCTGTCAAAATACCCATGACATTTTTCAGAGAACTAGAACAAATAATTTTTAAAAATATATGGAATCACAGAAGACTCTAACTTGCCAAAGCAATCTTGAGGAAAAAGAAGAAAGCTGGAGGTATTATCTGTCCTGACTTCAGATTCTACTACAAAGCTATAGTAATCAAAGCAGTATGGTACTAGCACAAAAACAGACTTATAGATTAGTGGAACAGAATAGAGAACCCAGAAATAAACCCAGGCATCTAATCTACTACACAGGAGAAAAGATAATTTCTTCATTAGTGCTGCTGGGAAAACCAGACAGCTACCCATAAAAGAATGAAATTCCAACATTCTCTCACCCATATACAAAAATAAACTAAAAATGGATTAAAGACCTAAATATAAGACTGGAAATGATAAAACTTCTAGAATAGAACATAGGCAGAACACTCTTTGACATAAGTTGTAGTAATATTTTTTGGAGCTATCTCCTAAGGCCAAAGAAATAAAAGCAAGATCAAATAAACAAATGGGACCTAATTAAACTTAAAGGCTTTTTCACAGCAGAGGACACAACTGATGAAACAAAAAGACAACTTATGGAATGGGAGAAAATATTTGCAAATGATATGACCTATAGGAGGTTAATATTTAAAATATATAAACAGCTCATACAACTCAACATCAAAAAAACAAACAACCCAATCAAAAAATAATAATAAATGGGCCAAAGACCTGAATGGGCATTTTTCAAAGAATACATACAAATGGATAACAGGCCAAAAGATGTTCAACATTGCTAATTATTAGAGAAATGTACATCAAAACCACAATGAGATATCACCTCATACCTGTGAGAACGGCTGTCATCAAAAATAACATATGTTGGTGAGGATGTGGAGAAAGGGAACCCTTGTACACTGAATGTAAATTGATGCAGCCAATGGAAAACAGTATGGATGTTGCTCAAAAAAACTAAAAACAGAACTACCATATATCTGAAAAAAATGAAAACACTATTTTGAAAAGATGCATGCCCCCCAGTGTTCCTAGTGGCGTTATTTACAGTTGCCAAGATATGGAAGCAACCTAAGTGTCCATCAACAGATGAATGGATAAAGAAGGTGTGGTATGTACATACACACACAGTAGATTACTACTCACCCATAAAAAGGAATGAAATTCTGCCGTTTGTAGCAACATGGGTGGACCTGAGAATATTATGCTTAATGAAATATCAAATAACCATATGATATCAGTTATGTGTAGAATCTAAAAAATAAATGAATATGTATGTAGCAAAACAGAAACAGATTCACAGATACAGAAAACAAAGTAATGGTTATCAGTGGGGAGAGGAAGAGGGGAAGGGTAATAATATAGGGATATAAGATTAAGAGATACAGACTACTATGTATAAAATAGATAAGCAACATAGATATGTTGTACAGCACAGGGAATTCTAGCTGTTATTTTGTAGTAACTTTTAATGGAGTATACCTATAAAAGTATGGAATCACTATGCTGTACACTCGAAAGTAACAGAATATTATAAGTTGACTATACTTTGATTTTTTAAAAAAGATGAGCTCATACTGGATTAAGGTGACCCCTGTACAGTGCTCTCATAAGCAGACAGAGTTTTGGAGAGAGAGAGAGATGCAGAGGTAAGACAGCCATATGAAGATGCAGGCAGAAATTGGAATGACGCAGTTACAAGCCAAGGAATGCCAAGGATTGCCAGTCACCAGGAGCCATGAGGTGAGGAAGGATTCTTCCCTAGAACCTTCAGAAGAAATGTGGCCCTGTTCATACCTGGATTTCATGTTTCTGGCCTCCAGAATTATGAGAGAATAAATTTCTCTCAATAAATTAAGCCACCTAGTTTGTGATAATTTGTTATAGCATCCCTGGGAAACTAATACAGTGCCCTTGAAAGTCTCAGAGACTGTAGGGGAAATGGATAAGGAAATAAATAATTTTAAATGACATGATGAAATCTGCTGAAAATAAATATACTATACCCATCATGGAGAAGGCAATGGCACCCCACTCCAGTACTCTTGCCTGGAAAATCCCATGGACGGAGGAGCCTGGCAGGCTGCAGTCCTTGGGGTCGCAAAGAGTCGGACACGACTGAGCGACTTCCATTTCACTTTCATGCATTGGAGAAGGAAATGGTAACCCACTCCAGTGTTCTTGCCTGGAGAATCCCAGGGACAGGGGAGCCTGGTGGGCTTCCATCAATGGGGTCGCACAGAGTTGGACACGACTGAAGCGACTTAGCAGCAGCAGCAGCAGCAGCAGCATATCCACCATAATTGTATATATAATTGTATATAAATATATATCAAGATCATTTTTATATTGAAGTTGCAAAATAACATGACTAAGAGCACAGATTATGCAGAAAGAGTGACTGAATTTGAATCTCGGCTGTGACATTTCATTTATAAACTTTGTGCTCTTGGCAAGTTACTTTACCTCCCTGTGCCCTACTTTCTGCATCCCTAAAAGTTTTCAGATACTTTTGACACCTGTGATTTCCTTTTAGTCTCACAGCATCCTTGAAAGGTGGGCAAGTGAGGCAGATATCATCATCAAAAACATAGTGTTGTTTCCATTTCTTTACCCCTAGAATGATAATGGCAGTGATGATGATGGTTGTCATGCACAACATGCATAGATCAGGCTAGGATCTCTGATGGGAAAACATTCTTTTCTAGTTTACAGGAGAATAAACTGAGGCTATGAGAGAAACTTACCCAAGGCTACCGTGCCTGTGATCACAGGATGATCTGGCAGAATTTTTTGTGAAAGCAATTTGTAAACTGTCCTGGAGCTGCACAAATGTTAGTTAAATACAGCAAAAGTCCTAATAACTTCCTCCCACTGAACCTGGTATGCTAACTAAAACATTTTCAACACTTCAATCAGGAAAATAGTCTCCTCTCTGTATTAGGTCAAAGTAAAACCATAACAATTCTATTTCCCCCTTTTACCAAAGATGTTTGTTCAGACTGTCTATAGAAAGGGTCTTTTCATTTTTAGTCAGGCTTTTTGATGTTTAGATGATAATTTAAAATTGTAAGAGTTACAGTAGACCACACAAGAATAGATTTCATTCACAGGTGATAGATTCTGAATGATGTCCTAAGTGAAATAAAATATTCATTAAAAGTAGATACAGAGGGAAATTAGAATTACTATTTATTCAGGTACCAATTAATTTAGCTCTTACCTACAGTTGTATAAGTAGATATTATTATGTTATATATATTTTACAATATCTTCAGTATTGTGACTTAGAGACATTAAAACTTTGCCAAAGGTCACCCTGACAAAAATGAGACAAAGGGAGAATTTGAACTCAGTTATCACTCCACAAACTATGCCTTTACAACTATGCCACCTGCCTTCCAAAAGAATGGGCAAATAATTACACAGAGGTAAAATCATTTGAAGGAGAAAAAGTTCCATTTCTGTTTCTACCTGGGATACATGGAAAAAGCTGGTGGGATATTTAGAAAGGAACCAAGATAGTATTCAGGGGATTTTGCTTTCTGAGCGCAAAGTTACAGCTATATGCTGTGTGGTATGAGGCATGGCATTAATGGTATGTGTCTTGGTCCTGTCCAGTTCAGTTCAGTTCAGTCACTCAGTCATATCCCATGGACTACAGCATGCCAGGCTTCCCTGTCCATCACCAACTCCCAGAGCCTACTCAAACTCATGTCCATAGAGTCAGTGATGCCATACAACCACCTCATCTTCTGCCAGCCCCTTCTCCTGCTTTCAATCTTTCCCAGCATCAGGGTCTTTTCAAATGAGTCAGTTCTTCGCATCGGGTGGCCAAAGTATTGGAGCTTCAGCTTCAGCATCAGTCCTTCCAATGAATATTCAGGATTGATTTCCCTCAGGATTGACTGGTTGGATCACCTTACAGTCCAAGGGACTCTCAAGAGTCTTCTCCAACACCACAGTTCAAAAGCATCAATTCTGCGGCACTCACCTTTCTTTACAGTCCAACTATCACATCCATACATGGCTACAGGAAAAACCATAGCTTTGACTAGACAGACCTTTGTTGGTAAAGTAATGTCTCTGCTTTTTAATATGCTGTCTAAGTTGGTCATAACTTTTCTTCCAAGGAGCAAGGGTCTTTTAATTTCATGGCTGCAATCACCATCTACAGTGATTTTGGAGCCCCCCAAATAAAGCCTGTCACTGTTTCCATTGTTTTCCCATCTATTTGCCATGAAGTGATGGGATTAGATGCCATGATCTTAGTTTTCTGAATGTTGACTTTTAAGCCAACTTTTTCACTCTCTTCTTTCACTTTCATCAAGAGGCTCTTTAGTTCTTCTTTACCTTCTGCCATAAGGGTGGTATCATCTGCATATCTGAGGTTATTGATATTTCTCCCAGCAATCTTGATGCTAGCTTGTGCTTCATCCAGTCCAGCATTTCTCATGATGTACTCTGCGTATAAGTTAAATAAGCAGGATGACAATATACAGCCTGGATGTACTCCTTGCCTGATTTGGAACCAATCTGTTGTTCCATGTCCAGTTCTAACTATTACTTCTTATCTGCATACAGATTCCTCAGGAGGTAGGCCAGGTGGTCTGGTATTACCATCTCTTTAAGGATTTTCCACAGTTTCTTGTGATCCACACAGTCAAAGGCTTTGACATAGTAAATAAAGCAGAAGTTGATGTTTTCCTGGAACTCGCTTGCTTTTTCAATGATTCAACGGATGTTGGCAATTTGATCTCTGATTCTTCTGTCTTTTCTAAATCTAGCTTGAACATCTGGAAGTTCGTGGTTCACATATTGTTGAAGCCTCCATTTGTTTACATAGTGTCTTTGTTTTCATACCATAAGAGCTGCTGCTGCTGCTAAGTCACTTCAGTCGTGTCCAACTCTGCATGAACCATAGACGGCAGCCCACCAGGCTCCCCCATCCCTGGGATTCTCCAGGCAAGAACACTGGAGTGGGTTACCATTTCCTTCTCCAATGCATGAAAGTGAAAAGTGAAAGTGAAGTCACTCAGTCGTGTCCGACTCTTAGCGACCCCATGGACTGCAGCCTACCAGGTGTCTCCATCTGTGGGATTTTCCAGGCAAGAGTATTGGAGTGGGGTGCCATTGCCTTCTCCATAAGAGCAGGGTTGAGTAATTTTAGCAGAGATGGTGTGGCCTACAAAGCCTAACCATTTTACTATCTGGCCTTAAAATGTTTGACCACCCCTGGTCTAGGGAAAGAGTGCTAGGCAGAAGAAATAGCACCAGCAAAGGCTCTGAGGTAGAAGTGTGGTTTGCATGTTTAAGCACTGGGCACTATTCCTAGAGGGAGGCGGTAGAAGAGGGTTGAGGTGGGGGTCAGATCGGAAGAGGGTTGGCGGGGGAGGTCAGATCATGTGGCCACAGTGAAGGTTCTGACTTATTCTCTGAGTAAGATGGGATGCCATTGGAAGTTAGATGTAGAGTGGCATGATCTGATTTATGCCTGGAAAGGAGCTTTCTTGCTACTGTCTTCCTTTTATTTTTTCTGCCTTTCTCACTACCCTGCCCCTAAAGCCTTCTCCTCAGAAAGTAGGGCTAGCTTAAGAAATGATTAGCCATGGAAGGGATGCAGCCTTGGTTAGTTCTAATCCTTGCATGTGAAGAGTCTCCTAGCTCTTGATTCTATCATTTTTGAGGACTGGGAACTTCTGACGAGACTTCAGCGTGTGTGAGGACTGACCGAGCTGCCTACTCCATGACCAGTCCTACTGGGAAAAGGCTGGTGTAGCACACGCTTCACAAAGAGCAACCCAGAGCGTTGCTCTCCTCTTTGAAGACACATTCACCTATTTATGAATCATTTATGCCAAATTAATAATGAAAATTCTTCAAGAGATGGAAATACCAGACCTCCTGACCTGCCTCTTGAGAAACCTATATGCAGGTCAGGAAGCAACAGTTAGAACTGGACATGGAACAGACTGGTTCCAAATAGGAAAAGAGTGTGTCAAGGCTGTATAATGTCACCCTGCTTATTTAACTTCTATGCAGAGTACATCATGAGAAACACTGGGCTGGAAGAAGCACAAGCTGGAATCAAGATTGCTGGGAGAAGTATCAATAACCTCAGATATGCAGATGACACCACCCTTATGGCACAAAGTGAAGAGGAGCTAAAAAGCCTCTTGGTGAAAGTGAAAGAGGAGAGTGAAAAAGTTGGCTTAAAGCTCAACATTCAGAAAACTAAGATCATGGCATCAGTTCAGTTCAGTTCAGTCGGTCAGTCCGACTCTTTGTGACCCCATGAATCGCAGCACACCAGGCCTCCCTGTCCATCACCAACTCCCGGAGTTCACTCAGACTTGCGTCCATCGAGTCAGTGATGCCATCTAGCCATCTCATCCTCTGTCGTCCCCTTCTTCTCCTGCCCCCAATCCCTCCCAGCATCAAAGTCTTTTCCAGTGAGTCAACTCTTCACGTGAGGTGGCCAAAGTACTGGAGTTTCAGCTTTAGCATCATTCCTTCCAAAGAAATCCCAGGGCTGATCTCCTTGAGAATGGACTGGTTGGATCTCCTTGCAGTCCAAGGGACTCTCAAGAGTCTTCTCCAACACCACAGTTCAAAAGCATCAATTCTTCGGCGCTTAGCCTTCTTCACAGTCCAACTGTCACATCCATACATGACCACAGGAAAAACCATAGCCTTGACTAGACGGACCTCAGTTGGCAAAGTACTGTCTCTGCTTTTGAATATACTATCTAGGTTGGTCATAACTTTTCTTCCAAGGAGTAAGTGTCTTTTAATTTCATGGCTGCAGTCACCATCTGCAGTGATTTTGGAGCCCCCCCAAATAAAGTCTGACACTGTTTCCACTGTTTCCCCATCTATTTCCCATGAAGTGATGGGACCGATGCCATGATCTTCGTTTTCTGAATGTTGAGCTTTAAGCCAACTTTTTCACTCTCCTCTTTCACTTTCATCAAGAGGCTTTTTAGTTCCTCTTCACTTTCTGCCATAAGGGTGGTGTCATCTGCATATCTGAGGTTATTGATATTTCTCCCGGCAATCTTGATTCCAGCTTGTGTTTCTTCCAGTCCAGCGTTTCTCATGATGTACTCTGCATAGAAGTTAAATAAGCAGGGTGACAATATACAGCCTTGACGTACTCCTTTTCCTATTTGGAACCAGTCTGTTGTTCCTTGTTCATGGCAAATAGATGGGGAAACAGTGGAAACAGTGTCAGACTTTATTTTGGGGGGCTCCAAAATCACTGCAGATGGTGATTGCAGCCATGAAATTAAAAGGTGCTTACTCCTTGGAAGAAAAGTTATGACCAACCTAGATAGTATATTCAAAAGCAGAGACAGTACTTTGCTGACTAAGGTCCATCTAGTCAAGGCTATGGTTTTTCCTGTGGTCATGTATGGATGTGAGAGTTGTACTGTGAAGAAGGCTGGGCGCCGAAGAACTGATGCTTTTGAACTGTGGTGTTGGAGAAGACTCTTGAGAGTCCCTTGGACTGCAAGGAGATCCAACCAGTCCATTCTGAAGGAGATCAGCCCTAGGATTTCTTTGGAAGGAATGATGCTAAAGCTGAAACTCCAGTACTTTGGCCACCTCATGCGAAGAGTTGACTCATTGGAAAAGATTCTGATGCTGGGAGGGGCTGGGAAGGATTGGGGGCAGGAGAAGAAGGGGATGACAGAGGCTGAGATGGCTGGATGGTATCACTGACTCGATGGACATGAGTTTGAGTGAACTCCAGGAGTTGATGATGGACAGGGAGGCCTGGCGTGCTGCAATTCATGGGGGTAACAAAGAGTTGGACACGACTGAGTGACTGAACTGAACTGAACTGAATAATGAACGTTCTAAATTCTGGCTCATGGTCCAAAAACATCTAATATACACTACCCTCACCTTGGAGGAAGCTGAATTACTTTTTATTTTTGAGATGCATTTTCACCAAAGTAGTAATATTGCATCTTTTCTTTAGTGAGGACATGTGTGATAGTGTGAAGGTCATTTTCCCTCCTTCAAAAAAGGGAATAAATAACTTCTAAATTCCTTTGGTCTTTTTTTCAACTCCAGTGTGTTTTGAATCATTCAGTAGCACAAGATATATAGTCTCAGTGAACATGTTCTTAATACTATATGCACCATTTGAACTATCTCTCTTAGGCATTTTCAACAGAAATATTGTATGCTGTCCTTTACCAATTTATTTTGTTATCCATGAGTGTGGGTCATTTGACAATGACTTTCCAGGCTTTTATTTTCTTAGACAGTGTGGTCTCCAGAGGATCTTCCCAACCCAGGGATCGAACCCAGGTTTCCCACATTGCAGGCGGATTCTTTACCAGTTGAGCCACAAGGGAAGCCCATGGATACAGTAAAAGGAAATAGTCTGAGGAGTTAGGAAACAAACATGGCAGATGTTCAACCTCTAATATGATAGATGACTTGAGTGAGGTATATGATTCATGGAGCTTCTGTGTATTTATCAATTCTTTGTGATCTAGCTACCTTGGATTATTATTAGAATTGAATGCTGTTGTAGACATAAAATCATGTTGATATGTTGAAAACACTATATGAATATGAAGTTGTGATACTATTTTCTACTTTGTGATCTGTGAAGAGCGTACATTACTTGAATAATTCAGTCTATACTGAGAAAAAGAGAAAAAAGGCAAACCCAAACTGGTGAAAATAAGAAAAAGTTTAAAGCAGAAGTTAAAAGTAATTTAAAAAGAGCATTTGGCAGATATATGGCTTATATTCATTCAACAAATTGGCTTCAGGCTTAAACTAGGAGATGCGGAAGTCCTAAAAAATATTCCAAAGTGTTTTTTTTTCTTTTTCCAAAGCGGTGAATCATATGATATGGAATTTTATGTTGTGTTTTGGTTAGAACCTACTTATTTGATATTAAAGGAGTAAGCAAAATGTAAAGTGACATTCATTTAATCTTTATTGGAAAATTTGCTTTCGGAATTTGACAGGGTTTTTCCAGTGGCATTGACACAGCATGTGTGTAGGCTCAGTTATGTCCGACTCCTTGCGACACCATGGACTGTACCCTGCCAGGCTTCTCTGCCCATAGATGAGGAGCTTAGTGCTAATACTGTTTGGAAGGATTTTTAAAAACCAACAGCCAGTCTGGTTTGTAGAATCTGTTTTGGACCAAGGTGTTTGAGAGTGCCATAAAGAGTCTTAAGCCTTGAATCATCTCAATCTGTTCTTAAAACCAAGTGGTAGGAATTGAAAAATGTTTCAAAGTCAAATCCCCAAGTAATCCATTATTTGAAAAGTGGTAGCAGTAGTTGGTTACTTCGCATTGCTTGACTGGAAAAAAACTTATGTAAAGTTTGTCCAACAGGCACAGCATAGCCTCCTTCACCAACTTTTCCCTTAGTGATAGTAATAATACTTATTGAGCATTTCAGTTTTGGCAGGCAGTGCAGAAAACCCTTAGAAACATAACCATTTTCTTCCAGAAGCTTCCAGTCTGATGAAAACTAGTGGTAAATTCTTTTCCTCAGAGCCATGATTTTACTTTTGAACTATTTTCTTGTACTATTGTCAAAGAAAAAATGTCCTCAATTCCTCCATTATAAGGGAATTATGTATTTTGTCAGAATATGTGGTACTTAAAACCATTCCCTTGAGATTTTATTTATAAAACTAAACTCGAGTGATTTCTAATGAAAGACAAATTCCATATGATGTAACTTATGGGTGGAATCTAAAATACAGCACAAATGAACTGTAGACCAAACAAAAACAGACTCACAGATATAGATAACAGATTTGTGGTTGCCAAGGAGGAGGGGAGGAGGGAGAGAGAGGAACTGGAAGTCTGAGGTTGGTAGATGCAAACTACTTTATATAAGGTGGATAAACAACAAGGTTCTAATGTATAACACAGGGAGCTGTATTCAATATCTTGTAATACACCATAATGAAAAAGAATATGAAAAAATATATATATGTATAACTGAGTCACTTCGCTCTATATCAGAGATTGACACAACATTATAAATCAACTATATTTCAATTTTTTAAAAAGGTCTTCCCACTGCATGTGGGCTATAATTAGAGAAAAGTCAAGAACACTTCTTCCATCTAGGATGTCTTTACCTACTTGTGTGGCTGGCAGATACATTTAGAGGTGAATATTTAAACATTTTTTCTAATGTGAGGACTACACCCTCCCTCTGGAAATTATACAGTCAGTATACACTTTGATTAGACATGATTGTTTAGCTTTGGATTTTCCACCAAGGTACCTCTCCATCCCACCATATGTACTTCCTAGTACACGTATGGGGTCAGGCCCATCTTTAGGAGGCATTTTAAGCCTCAATTTTTCTACTTTTCCATGGGAGCAAGAGATTTGAGACCAATCAAAGACTTTGCCTTATTTGTTTGGGAAGGAGTGAGCAATAAGACAGAAATAGTGTTTTGGGAAAGAGGCAAAAAGCATGGCATTAATCTAGCCAAGGCTAGGAATTGTGTAGCTTCTTACCCAGTGTAGTACAATTCACAATAATAATACTAATTTTATTATTATCTGTTAGTTATTGAGAATTTACTATCTGCTAGACACTGTGTTAATGGCTTTACTTGCATTTTTCTCAGTTTATCCTCTTAAAAGTCTCTGAAATAGGAGCTACTCAGAAAAATCAGGTAACTTATCCATGGTAACCCTGTTGATAGGTGGCTGAGCTAGTCTTTCTGTCTCTAAAATTCATGCTTTTAGCCATTCTGCAATATTCCTTTCTATGGAAATGATTCAATATTTGAATAGGTTTAAAAGGCCATAAACATCAGCTTAGGAATCCACATCTTCCTGAAAATTTTATGATGGATATCTATAGTTAAGAAAAGGGCCTCCCTGGTGGCTCAGATGGTAAAGTGTCTGCCTGCAATGTGGGAGACCTGGGTTCGATTCCTGGGTCAGGAAGATCCCCTGGAGAAGGAAATGGCAATCCACTCCAGCACTCTTGCCTGGAAAATCCCATGGACGGAGGAGCCTGATATGCTACAATCCATGGGGTCGCAAAGAGTCGGACACGACTGAGCGACTTCACTTTATCTACAAGGGCCAAAATGAGTTACCTCTATTTCACTGGGGTTCTCGGAATTATTTTTCGTCATGGAACTCTGTTCCTGACAAAAGCAGGATGGATAGGTGGACAGGTTGATATTTTAAATTTCTTTTCAGTTTGGTATTTTATGATTCCTAAGTGCTCTTGGAAGTGTTTTATATCTCATGTCCAGTATTAGCTTCTGCTTACAATGACTACTAATACTTCCTTATCTCCATTTCCCTGTTTCTACAATGAGAATGACGTGTTTTTTTCTTTCTTCACGGGGATACTATGAGCTACATTTTTATATTACAACAAAAGTATGATAGCTATGTAAGTACTTCAAGTTTATGAGGAAGACCAGAAACAAAAATCTAAGTTACCATTCTCATCTAAATTATTTACAGTATAATGCAAAAGTGGAAAGACTTAGCTTCTGTGGCACACTTAGCTTTATTGAAATTGAACAAATATTTTTAATAACCCCTTTTACAGCACATGTAAAATTTAATTTTTTCATTATATTTTTTACAGGTTGTCTTTTATCTGAGTAAGCAAAAATACGTCTTTTTTTTTTCTGACTTAAAACATGTAGCCAGGATTCAAACCACATAGCTCTGGTACCAAAAAGGAAACAGGTTATGAAAATCACAGTACAACTTTAAAATTCTTTAAATTAGTTAAAGATATTTTAAACAATATTCACTTGGATTGACAGTAGAAATCATGGGTCAGTTGACATTAAGATTAATAGTTACACCTACAATGAAAGCAGAAATGGGAAGTTCAAGCTAATATGAACTACATCGTTCAGGACACATCATCTTCATAAATACTGCGGCTGAGAGGCTGCAATGGCTAAGTCACACTTGAGCACTTAATTGCACATAAATATAGGCAAAGCGGAAAAAAAATGTTGTGTGCTAACTTGGATCTAAAAGAAAATGGGCATTCATTTTCAAGAGGGCATATGATCAAATCAATTTCACAATATACAATTCAAATCCCCAAATTGCATCTAGGAAAGAAAAAGAATATTAAAATGCACACTTACACAGACAATAAAGTAGAAACCTGTTCTTTGTGATTGGTATGTATTATTGTTGTTGTTTTCTTAATAAGTAGAAATTATTTATGACCACAAAAGGATTTCTCAGGTGAAACACTAATTACAGACATTGTAAAGAACATAGCTCAGGAGGCTGTTTTAAAAACAAGGCAGCATTTTCCTGAAAAAGTTTGGTCCTCAACTCACTATAGGCTAGTCACTATGGTCAGATGGTAAGCATTTTCCTTGTGTGTGTGTGTGTGTGTGTGTATGCGTGCACACACGTGTGTTCAAACTATCTTTTCAGTACCAGAATTAGTCCAAACCAAACCAAAAAACAGATAGCCCTCAAGTACTTGACATTGCATATCATGTCTAATTAATGCATCATCTGAAAGAGCAGTGCTAAAGACTATGAATGTAATTATGCTCACGTGATTCTGCAAAACCTTAATTTTGTGCAAACATTTTCCTTCATTGCCCGGATAACTTATCTTTATTCATGTAGGTGCCAGGAAACCCACCCCCATGATCCTCCCTCCCCCCTCCCCCAGTCTTCTCTGTCAAAGTGATATAAAGACAATTTCACTGTGTATTTACAAGCACAGCAGTTAGGCAAGAAGGTCCCAGGATCTGAAGAGAACATCTATTTCTTATGGACATCTTCATGCCGAATGATCTTGTATGTGATCCAGTAAAAGATGTTGAAAATGAGGAAGGCCAATGGGAAGGCAGCTCGAGAAATCGTGTCAATCCTTTTTGCCCGGTCCACAAACTTCTTCTTGATGGCATCTGCATCTTTGGGGGGCTGTGGGAGCTGGTTGGCAGGTGTGGCCTTGACAGCTGTTCCATCTTTCACTTGAAGGCAGTGACCCATTCCATAACCACTGAAATTAAAACGACTTTCACGAGTAACATCTTCTTCCTGGGAGAATAAAGACAGAGGAAGTACAGATTGGTTGTCAGTCAAATCAGATGGAATATGCTTAAAAATCACAGTTAACTGGTAGTGTGGGAGGCTTTTGGAATGGAAGTTGTCTTTCAAGTTCAACCCAATTATTCATGGAACAGATATAGTTCATTAACTTTTTCAAACTCAGAAATTAAGGGTAACAATAATGACTCTGTGGTCATTTTAATTAAATGAAAAATAGAAACACCTATATTATATTCAGCCCTGACTTTCCCAAAATCTAGTTTATTAATCCACAGCTTTGGGTAGATTTATTTTTAAAGCCAAGTCTTCAAATCCAAGTACTATACTCTAAATTTCTAAAGAGGACAGTTCATTCATTCACTCATTCACTTAATCATTCATTTACCCATTCATTCATTCAACAAAACATTTACTGAATCCTCGTCATGTTCCTGAGCTGTTGTGACCCATTCGCAGCCCAGTTCCTTCCATTAACCTTGGCTTTAATATTAGTGTTAGATTTAAGATTAACTCCTTAAATGTACCTTTCCCCCCTCCAACCCTCTAGTTCATCTCAGTTAGGTAGCAGAGATTAAATATTCATTGTTTGGTGTTCAATATTTCTACCATGGCTAATTTTTCTACTGTCGGTTTTTTATATTGCTTCTTTGGCTATTCATCTCTACCATATTTAAACATATGTCATTTTAGCTCATGTCAGTACCTCATTTCTACATGAATCGGATAGAAGACTGCAAAGTCATAACCTCTGGGTAAAGAGAAAATACCCTTCATAAAGGCAAAAGTATGGAATTTGGGTGTGTGGTGTGGTTGGGTTGAAAAGGCAGGCTTGAAATGATCTGCTTAATAAAAATTTAATTCTAAATAGTCATCAATTGAATCATCT
The DNA here is from genome assembly GCF_014754425.2 of Oryx dammah. Lineage (NCBI taxonomy): Eukaryota > Metazoa > Chordata > Mammalia > Artiodactyla > Bovidae > Oryx > Oryx dammah. The sequence continues at coordinate 119,520,042 of NW_024070207.1, forward strand.
TCTGCAACTAGATTAGTGCTTTCTACAATACTGTGCCACCCTTTTGACTCACCAAAGATATCGAACTCTTTATCTTTCCAGAGAATAATATTTTGTTAATTAATTTGGTTACATTTTTCCAAAGACAGTAAAATTCAGTATTTTATTTCATCACTATTTATTGCATGTCAGTTGTGCCTTCATGCATATAAAAGGTATACTGAATGAAGGACATCTTAAAAATTTTATTGGAGTTTAGTTGATATACAATGTTATATTATTAGTTTTAGGTGTAGAGCAAAGTGACTCAGTTATACATATATGTATATCCATTCTTTTTCAGACTTTTTACCCACATAGGTTATTACAGAATATTGAGTAGAGTTCCCTGTACTATACAGTAGGTCCTTGTTGGTTACCTATTTTATACATAGTAGTATGTATATGTTAATCCCAAGCTCCTAATTTATCCCTGCCCCTCCACATTTCTCCTTTGGTAACTGTAAATTTGTTTTTGAAATCTGTGAGTCTATTTCTGTTTTATAAGTAAGCTCATTTGTATCATTTGAATGAAGGACTGTTATCATAATATTAGTGAGGGAGAGCCCAACTGTAACCCAAATGGTACAACAAAGACAAATTTAGGTGAGGAAAGTCAGGCCAAAGCTCTTCTAATAAAATAATTGTAAAACTACTCCTTTATAAAACCATCTTCCCAATACTTTTATGTATTTGAGACTGTCTTTCACAAGTTGGTTCAGGATACTCTGTCTCGTTTCTTAACAAGATATAAGTAGGATTTTTCATTCAACAGGTAGTTTTTGAATGTTGAGTTTATGGCAAGCATTTTGCTAGATGCTGGGAGACAGTTGATGAAGTTGGACAAGAACCCTACTTGCACAGAGCTTTTAGAACCCAGTGGAAGTGGCCAAACTAAAGACATTTTCATGTAAGGGATGTGGCTAAGCAAACCCTGCTGGATATTTGAGTACTGCTACGTGCTCAGCTCTATAAGCTCTATAATAAAGACTTCAACTGGACTCAGATTCAAATAGTAAATCTAGTTTCTTTGTCTTAAAATGGGAATGATATATTTTATAGGTGCAAAAGTTTCAAATAAGTATTTAAAAATGTGGAATAAACAGATATATTAATCATTACAGCATCATTGGAAGACTTATTAGTTAACAAGTAAAGAAACACACAGGTCTCTAGGAGGAGGGAATGTGTTAGTTATGAGTTATAAGCAGTCTTATTCTTCCTACGTACTAACTTGTAATTAGATCTGAACCAGTGTGTGAGAGAAATAGAAATGGTGTCAATTGATTTAGTAAATAGATCTAGACTAGGAATTTGGCTGTTTGGGTTCTAAGCATGGCTCCAAGGGTTATAAGCTATGTTTTTCTTAGGCAGGATATTTATTCTTTCAAGGCTTGGAGACCTCATGCCAAAATATTGAGGCTTGACTAGGTCTGTAGGTCTCAGCTTTGGATGCTATGGAAATTTTACAAGTTATATTTATGCCTGCTTCCCCTCCCAGCCTCTTCCAGAGCAAGTGAATCACAATCTCTGGGAATGAGAACTGAGAATCCATATTAAAAAAAAAAATCCAATATCTCTAATACAAATGGTTAGAAACCAGTGGCCTAGATCGTCTCTAATGTCCAGCTCGAAAATGCTGAACCTAGTCTATGATATTAAGTCTAAGATAATTTTTTAAGTGAAAATCAGCCCTCAAAATATATTTCCCCTTATCTGCCTAAAATTACTGTGCTATTTTTCCTTTCCATATCTGTAGAATCTTACAAATTGCTGTTCTGTATCAACACTTAGAAAGCCATGATTAAGTGTATAGTTCACTGCCTGAGTGAAATAAGATTCTTTTAAAATCCCTGGCTCCCTGAAGAAATAAAAAAAGACTAGTTAGCTGGTAACTGGTTTTTAGTACATGAAACAAAAGGAAACCTAAATACATCCATTTTTTTTTCAGATTGACTCATTCATTTAATTCCTGTTGTCTGTTGGCATACTGCGAATGGACAGCTAAAGAGGTTAACTCATTCAATTAACTAGCAGAACTAGAATAGAATAATGCTGGATTAGGTTATTATTATGTCATACATTGCCGTGCAATCTGTAGGTGCTTAATAAATGTTCATTGACTAATGAACAAAGGAAATTTTAAGAGAGTTTTCTCTCTGCTTGAAAATACTTTCCCTTTCCATTCAATGGTATTTCAAATTATACTTCTGAGCATAGTTACAACTAATTAAATCAATTCTTTAAAATTATCCACCACAAAATAAATCTGTCGTAGGTAGAAATTATCCATTTAATTTTTCATGTGCAAGAGATATGAATGCTAGTTTAAGGGTATTCTTATTTACCATTATGACTCATTGAATGCATTTTAAATATAGAACCTTAAATTACCCACATCAAAGGGCTTGATTCAGAAAACATAATTGCAACCACTTTGAATTTTGGTGTTATAATGAATGACTAATTGCCTTTATAGCAGGTTCAGAATAAACTGCTATGGTAATATGGCAGGATTCCTATATGAAGGCAAAATGGAGATGAGCTTGAGTCATGGATAAACTAAAGCTGAAATAAAGAACAATCTGAAGGCACAGCTTAGTTGAATGTATTCACCAGGAGAGTTGGTATGATTCTCTCAGTGAGGAAAGAATTTCAGGCATATATTCTCCATTTCTTCTAATTAGCCAGAAAACTAATTACTTAATTATTGCTGCTGACCTACCATCTTCAGTATCTTTGAGCAGTGAATACTTCTAGCCCACTCTGTTTGGTTATTCACCGATTCAATTTCATAGAAAATGAACCATCCAGTCAAAGTTTCAATACATGCAATTTCTGTATCCCACTTTGATAAAATCTCCTTAAATCCTGTCTACATAGGAAGAACTGCCATGGCACTATGCAATTCGTTGGAGACTTATCACCTTATTTTACTTAGCCATTGGTTTTACTTATTATAAGATTTACCCATTCCTGTGTTTGGAACTCTTGTCTAGATGTGAAATTGAACCTAAAGCTCAGCAGAATTGCATGGTACTGAATTGTTTGTTATAAGCAAATAATTTCAATATAATTAAAGATTATGGGATTTATGCAGTGAAAGATTTCAGTGGGACCAGTATTTCTAATTTTTTTTTTTATGTCCTGAAAAGGAGGAAATAAAAGGACTCCTATAAACTGAGGAAGGGAAAAACTCCATCCCATTTTTCACCCAGATTCTTTGATTGAATCTTCAGTCTTCTAGGCCACGATATGGCCCAGTTGGAAGTGAAAGCTGCAGTGAGCTTCAGTCAATGCAAGGACATAAAGGAGTCTTAAGCCCTCCTTAGGAAACGGTGTGAGTCCAAGCACAAGCAGGTTTGCCCCAAAAAAGTACCCTGAGCAAATGAAGCCTTGCATGCGTGCTTTGTTGCTCAGTCGTGTCAGACTCTTTGTGACCCTTTGGACTGTAGTCCTCCTCAGGCCATGGGATTCTCCAGGCAAGCATACTGGAGTGGGTTGCCATTTCCTTCTCCAGGGGATCTTCCCAGATCTGGGACTGAACCCACACCTCCTGTGTCTCCTGCATGGCTGGTGGATTCTTTACCTGCTGAGCCATCAGGGAAGCCCAATTCTAGGTGGTGCTTAATTGTAGACCTGCTGATTTCTATCACCTAGACTTGGAAAAGAGGGATGGCTTTGAAAAATTCCCAATTCTTATGGCCTCAATTTTCTTCTCTGTATCACAGGGACTTGGAAGTAGATATGAATAATAGATACCATATATTGGCTATAATTATAAACCATGCACTTAAAACCACAGTCAATCCTATCACCAAACTGTCCCTACAAGTCACAAGGTTTCAGAGGAAACTGAGACTGAGAGAAGTTATGTGGCTTCCTGAAGTTATATTGCTAATAAATGTGGAAGCTGAAATTCAAATCTGATTTGTCAGATCTCCAAACTCTCTGATTCTGAACACTCTGGAAGTTTCTAGGTTTTATGAATTTGTCTCTATCAGGCCCCAAATGACTTCCATTCAAGATTATAGATGAAGAATCCAATCAAAATTTGTGGAACAACTGATCTAAAATAAAGTAAGCCAAATATAACCCCTTGTTGCTTAATGATGTGGCAAAATGAATTAAAACTCTTACAGTGTCATTTGGGGGTAGACAGTGAATAGCATTTTTTTTCCCCAAAAGAAAGCCATTATCAGTGAATCATCTCTTTTTCAATGCAGGATATCATTATTATTGATTTTTCTTTTTAATTTAGTTTTAATTTGAGGATAATTGCTTTACAGTATTGGATTGGTTTCTATAACCTCCCTCTTGAACCTCCTTCCCACCTCCCATCTCATCTGATCCCATCCCTCTAGGTTTGAATTCCCTGAGTCGTACAGCAAATTTCTACTGGCTACCTATTTTATATATGGTAGTGTATATATTTCCATGCTACTCTCTCCATTCCTCCTATTATTATTGATTTTTAAGGAGAATGAACTTCTGGTGTTCATTTCTTGAGCACTTGCCATCATGTATTCATATTTCCAGCAAATAATTCCTCGAGCACCTACTATGTGCCAGGTATGTGGTGAGGATACAGCAGTGAACAAGGAGGTGAAGCCTCTTCTTTTTTGGAGTTTACATGCTATTGGAGAAAACAAGTAACAAGTAGAGAAATCATGTGTACACACACAAACACATATTTATACATATATATACATATACACAGTTAAGACACTCCCACATATTTGTGTACACACACACACACACACACACACACACACACAGATAATGAGGAATGCCTTGAAATAAAACAATCAAGGTAAGACACCTAAGAGAGATGAAAGGCAGAGAAATGGATGTTTTAGATTGAATGGTCAGAAAAGTCCCAAGGACATGCAAGGCACTGTGCCATTTGCCAGGAATCCAGTGACGAGCAAAACAGATCAGACTCTTGCTTTCAGGTAGTTCCCAGCCTTGAGGTGAAGACAAATATTTATGAAAGAATCATATGAATACAGAATTACTAGCTATGATAGAGCTCTGAAGGAAAAGTATAGGGTGCTATGAGAGCTTATTAATAGTGGTCTTCTTATCTGCCAGATCAAATAAGAGAAGCTTTTCCTTGGAGAAGTGATATGTCATTAGAAGTTTTAAAAAATGAGAAGCATTCAAGAAGGGACAGCAGAGTTGGGAGATGTCTGAGATAGGAAAGTTTCCTGCAGTTGAGAGATGGTAGAATGGCCCATGGAATGCAGAAAGAAAGTGCGGTGAGACAAAGTTTCAGAAATGACCAAGGACTGGATTATATAGGGCCTTGCAAGCCATGGTGCTGGTTTAAAGCCTTATATTAAGAACCAAGAGAAGGAAAAAATGAACAAGACCTTAGGTTTTCAGGGGGTCAGGAGAACTGAAGAGAATGATATGAGAGAGATTCTTGAGATATGTACAAAGGTTTACTGGGGCTCAGGTGAGCCTGAAGCCTTTAGAGTTGGTGAGGGTATGGATGGTAATATTACTGAGAGATATACAAGGCAATCTGCAAATCATCTATAATCCCCTGAATCTGAAAGAAAACTCTGTAGCTACCTATTGATGTTTAGAATTCGTTTCCAATTTTCTTTTTTATTATTATTTAAAATTTTTGCTTCCCAATCATATTAAAGAATAGGTAGACAGAGTCTGGATTGTGATAGCTGATTCCCACTGCTGTCTTCATTCACCAAAGGATAAGCTCTTGAGAGTGTGCCTGAGTCATTTCTGTACCCTTCTTCCCTGGCACAATGCTAGGCCCATGAGTTATTCTAAAATTGTGCTTGGAAAGATCCTCTTGATTCTGAGAAAGGTCTCAGAAAGGATGTGCTCCCTGGGAGAAGGGAGGGGACAGCAATTGTCTCCTAGTTGATTTCCATTTCTTGGTCACTTGCAGTCCTTTCTGCCGCCTCTGGATCAGTCTTGCCCAAAGAACTTCCATCCTATCCCTTTCACTGCAGACTCACTAGCCTTGACATTGTAGAGGAGAAGGAGACACTGGGATAGAATCTAAAAGGCTCGGATTGAATTCCCTCAGTCTCGCAACATTTTTGGTCTCCTATTTCCTCTTTAAAATGAAGAGATTAACCGTTAGGCCATTTTCTGAGTTTGAGTATGGGACTATAATGCTGTCTAGTATATTGCCTCAAGACTAATCTCTAGCTGGTTGATATGCTTAAGACTTTTCTTCTCAACTACAGACTGGACAGTATGCAAACGAAGATCTTAATGTATTCTTCCTACCCCTGCCCTGATGCCTTCTGGTTCAGTTGGCCTTGTGGGCAAGCATATGTGGAGTCATACACAACCCAGTGCTTTGAAGGGTCCTATACTTGGTTTAATGCTTTGCTGTAGCCATCTTGAAGTTCGTAATGGTTTTTGAACAAGCACCCCACGTTTTCATGTTGTATCAGGTCCCACAGATTTTGAAGCCAGCCCTACTTTCTGCTCTAGTGAAATTGAAGGAATGCACATTGCTTCCATTCCTGGCTTAATATTTTTCAAGTTTCTCATCTCCTTAATGACCACTTCCAAGCTCCTTTGTGACTTTCAAGGACCCACTATGTCTTTGCCTTATACTTGCTTCTCTCATGGTGTTTCATGGTCTTTGGCTTTATTTTTTTGCATAGAATAGTCCTCAGCTCCCTCTACCTGGTGAGCTCCTCCTGCATATTCTTCAAGACTCTGCTCCTCTCATTCAGGATGCCTTTTCTTGACCCCTGTGCCTGGGCCATGGGTCTGTAGCACTGAAGCTGACCCCATAATGGAACCTGTTGCATCACACGTTAAAATTAGCTGCTTATATGTCAGCCTCTTTTATGTGACCTTCAAGTGTAAGGACCCAGTTTTGCATACCTTGAATGCCTCAGTATGTAGAACAATACTGTGCTAAAGTTGCCTGTGTTCAATACTATTGGTAGCTCTACTGGTAAAGAATCTCCCTGCAATGCAGGAGACCCCAGTTCGATTCCTGGGTCCAGAAGATCCCTTGGAGAAGGGATAAGCGACTCACTCCAGTATTCTTGGGCTTCCCTGGTTGCTCAGTTGGTAAAGAATCCACCTGCAATATGGGAGACCTGGGTTCAATCTCGAGTTGGGTAGATCCCCTGGAGGAGGGCATGGCAACCCACTCCATTATTCTTACCTGGAGAATCCCCATGGACAAAGCCCTGGCGAGCTACAGTCCATGGGGTCACAGAGAGCTGAACACGACTGAATGACTAAGCATGTATATAAGATAAATGCTTCTTAGATGAATGTTGGAAAAGTCTTTCATGATATGAAAAATGCTTTTCTAGCTTACTTATCACATGGTCTGTTTTTGCATATTGAATTTATAGAAAATTAGGGCAAACCTAAACTCCACAGTGCCACTCAAGAGCTGAGGTATTTATGATCTATATTTGAAACACTGTCCATTTTTTTCCAGTGTTAAGCTAGTGAGTAGACCAGATACTGTGAAAAAATATAAAATTAAATCCATCTTGTTAACAATCTTGGCAAAAAATGCATACTTCTTTGCAAAGAAAATAAATGGAATAGACAAGCCAGAATATGAAGAAATAGTTTTTCATTTATGCATCTACTCACAAATCAAAATAATAAAGCTAGGTAAATGAAAAGCCAGTATGTTTTATATACATGAAAGTATTTCACCAAATAAATGAGACCTTATCAGTTATTACCCATAGCAAAGACTAAGGAATATTTGCACAATATTAAGGGTATTTGAATTCATATGCAATCCATTTGGGTTTGATGAAGAGAGTAAAATTCTTGTAGATCTACAGTCATCACCAAACATCTTTAAGTCTTGAAATTTTAATTAATAGAACACTTTTCTTCACAAATCTCTTTAAACAAATTAATACCTGCACTGTAGTGCTCTGCACCATTTGCCTTTCATTACACAAAATCTCTTTCATCATCTCAATCACACATGTTATTTTTAAAAGCTTCTGTATATATATATATATATATATATATAAACACACAAAAACAGAAAAAAGGCAGCAGAGTTTCTTATTTGGGACAAAGCTCATTTCCAATAACTGGGGAAAGATATGTGGGCAAGAGAGGACAAACAGGATTCAGCTTTGGTATGAGCTGGTACTCCAAAATTGCTGTTGCCACAGCCTGCAGATGCCTTGCAGGAGTTAGGGCACTGGCAGTTGAGCTGGGCTAAGACTCCTAGTTACCTATGAAAACCCATCTTTCTTTCTTCTTCCATTAGTGGGACTTTCTTGAGGTCAAGGTTCCTTACTTATTGCTATTGCTAAGTCACTTCAGTCGTGTCTGACTCTGTGCGACCCCATAGACGGCAGCCCACCAGGCTCCCCTGTCCCTGGGATTCTCCAGACAAGAACACTGGAGTGGGTTGCCATTTCCTTCTCCAATGCATGAAAGTGAAAGGTGAAAGTGAAGTCGCTCACTCATGTCCGACTTAGCGACCCCGTGGACTGCAACCCACCAGGCTCCTCCATCCATGGGATTTTCCAGGCAAGAGTACTGGAGTGGGGTGCCATTGCCTTCTCCGTCCTTACTTATGGCACTGTTGACATTTGGGGCCAAGTAATTATTTTTGTAGTAGAAAACTGTGTTGTATATTTTAGGATATTTAGCAGCATCCCTGGTCTCTACCTGCTAGAAGAAGCAACACATTTCTGCTGCAGTTGTGACAATGAAAAATGTCTCTTGACATTGATTGCCAAATGTCGCTTGGGGGGCAACATTGTACCTATTCAAGAAGCTCTGCTTTAGTTGGTCATACATGTGCATGACTGTATCTAGCCTCTCCTGCACATGGCAGGGGCGGGGTATGTAACATATCTAGTACCGGGAAGTCTAACCAGCTCAGTCTCCAGACCAGAGTCTAGGCACCTCTTACCAGTGCATCCACTCCATGTGGACTGAGCCACCTTACAGTGATTCATCAGAATCATTTCCACCAGAATCACAGTGATCATCCTCTACCTGATCCCCTGGCTTCTAGACCCTCCCTCCCAACAAGAATGTCTATTCTTAATCCAGCAACTAGAGGAATCCTGTTAAAATGTGAGTCAGGTCAGATCTTCATGAGCTCAAACCTCCAATGGCTCTCACTTCAGTAAAAGACAACTCTTTGTAATGTCCCATTTACTTCTCAGGGCTCAGTTCTTGTTGCTTTCCCTCTAGTCCAGGTGTCAGCAAACATTTTCCTTAAAGGGCCAGGTGTAAATATGTTATACTTTCATGGGCTATCCTGAAGATATAGGTCCATTTAATGCATATTTTGAATCTACTTTTCTAAAGTGAGTTACATACTTTATTCTACTTTGGACCACACCTCGCCTCCAGCACTCTATTTTTTTTTAATAGACTGGAAGTAATTATTTAAAAATAATTGACTTTTGACTCAAAATCTATAAAGCAGAAATATTTTCACTTAATGTCAGCTGCTGTCTTAGAAAATAGTTTAGAAATCAATAACATGGTTGTGATGTTTCAATGCCTCAAGAGGGAAGCAATGCCTTGCATATGGAAATTCTTTTCCAGTAGTCTCTGTCAATTCTGGTCTGGCCAGAATGCTCAGAAGACACACTAAAGTCTAAGAAGCATGAAGGTGAACATCTTCCATCTGGAGTATGAGCTGTTCAATTATTAACATAGTTTGCCATCTGTTCAGGGTGTAAGCAAAGCGAGTGTTGAGACTGTCTACACAGCGCAGACTGGAGGGGACAGGTGATCAGAGGGTGAGTCCACTGCCAAACTAAAAGCAATAACAATGGAAACAACAACCCATCATATCAAACACTCACTTGCTTTCTAATGTGAATGACTGTGACTACCAAATTCTTCAGACTATGGTCATGGTTTGATTTTTATATGTAACATACACACTTGGTGTCAAAAAGTGGTTACTGTGTGAGATTATCTGTTGTTTACCTGGCACTTCCACTCCTGTAGAAGTGCCTGCCTACAGCTGGAAAAAACTGCATTTCCCAGAATTCCCTCCTTGATTGGTTCCAGGTAAGGGTTTGCCAGTGAGAGGAATTTGGGAGATGTGGAAGGTAGAAGGGAAGGAGAGGCCATTATTTTGGGGAGTGTTTGGGGGTCAGATGAGGCTGACTTGTTGGATAAAGTGGCATTCCACACCTTTCTATGGGCTCCAATTTTACTATCGCTACCACTTTGGAGGTGAAATATGGTAGCTTCTCAGATTTTCCTGTGAATACCTGCTTACCTCATGAGAAGTTTGGCTTAAAGTTCTGTCTTCTGACTGTAGCCTTCCAGACCTTCCTTTCCCCAGTTACTGTCATATTTATATAAGTTGTAATTTCTACAGTAAACCCCTTATCCTAGTAGTATGTATAGTGTCTCTGTTTTCCTGACTAAACCCAGCCAGATATAGATATATAGGTAATCTAGGCTTCCAGGCATCTTGATGCAAGTTACTGTAGTTTTCTTCAATTAAGATTTATTGAGCATCATAATGTACCAAGCATTGGAAAGAAATAAGTGTACAAAAGACAGTCCTGCCCTTGAAGTCATTGTGGGATTGGTGGAAGAGGTCTAGAATATGTGGACCGGTGGCTTCCAACCAAGAGTGATTTTGCCCCCCATCCCCCAGGGGACATTACACAACATCTGGAGACATTTTTGGTTGTCACAGTGGAGCAGAGCGTGCTCTGGCATGTAGAGGCTACACACCCTGCAATACACAGGACAGCACCTCACAGCAAAGCATAAATTATCTAGCTTCAAATGTCAATAGTGCTGAGGCTGGGCAACTATGATACAAATGATTCCAGTATAATGTGATATCTGCTACCTGGAAAAGGAATGTACAGGCCACAGGATACTATAGAAGAGGTGATGTTAGGCTAGAGTAATTAAAGGAGTTAGATGGCAGTTTTTTTTTCTTTAATAGTACCCCGGAATGCACTGCTTTTGGAAGAATACATGAATATCACAGGTACTGTTATAGAATATAAAAGCACTGTCATTTGGTTCACTGACCCTGCTTTTTAGTGCAACTAAAGAGCAGCTCAGAGACACTTGTCTGTGCTATTTAGCCAGGTGAGCTGGCTGTGGCTCAGATCATGAACTCCTTATTGCCAAATTCAGACTTAAATGGAAGAAAATAGGGAAAACCACTAGACCATTCAGGTATGACCTAAATCAAATCCCTTACAATTATACAGTAGAAGTGAGAAATAGGTTCAAGGGATTAGATCTGATAGACAGAGTGCCTAAAGAACTATGGACAGGAGGTTCGTGACATTGTACAGGAGGCAGGGATCAAGACCATCCTCAAGAAAAAGAAATGCAAAAAGGCAAAATGGTTGTCTGAGGAGGCCTTACAAATAGCTGAGAAAAGAAGGGAAGCAAAAGGCAAAGGAGAAAAGGAAACATATACCCATTTGAATGCAGAGTTCCAAAGAATAGCAAGAGGAGACAAGAAAGCCTTCCCCATTGATCAGTGCAAAGAAATAGAGGAAAATAATAGAATGGGAAAGACTAGAGATTGCTTCAAGAAAATTAGAGATACCAAGGGAACATTTCATGCAAAGATGGGCACTATAAAGGACAGAAATGGTTTGGAACTAACAGAAGCAGAAGATATTAAGAAGAGGTGGCAAGAATACACAGAAGAATATACAAAAAAGATCTTTATGACCCAGATGGTGTGATCACTCACCTAGAGCCAGACATCCTGGAATGCAAAGTCAAGTGGGCCTTAGGAAGCATCACTATGAACAAAGCTAGTGGAGGTGATGGAATTCCAGCTAAGCCATTTCAAATCATAAATGATGATGCCATGAAAGCGCTGCACTCAATATGCCAGCAAACTTGGAAAACTCAGCAGTGGCCACAGGACTGGAAAAGGTCAGTTTTCATTCCAATGCCAAAGAAAGGCAATGCCAATGAATATTCAAACTACCACACAGTTGCACTCATCTCACACACTAGCAAAGTAATGCTCAAAATTCTCCAAGCCAGCCTTCAACAGTAAGTGAACCAAGAACTCCCAGATGTTCAAGCTGGATTTAGAAAAGGCAGAGAACCAGAGGTCAAATTGCCAACATCCGTTGGATCATCGAAAAAGCAAGAGAGTTTCAGAAAAACATCAATTTCTCCTTTTTTGACTATGCCAAAGCCTTTGACTCTGTGGATCACAATAAACTGTGGAAAATTATGAAAGAGATGGGAATACCAAACCACCTGACCTGCCTCCTGAGAAATCTGTATGCAGATCAGGAAGCAACAGTTAGAACTGGACATAGAACAACAGACTGATTCAAAATTGGGAAAGGGGTACGTAAAGGCTGTATATTGTCACCCTGATTATTTAACTTATATGCAGAGTACATCATGAAAAACGCTGGGCTGGATGAAGCACAAGCTGGAATCAAGTTTGCTGGGAGAAATATCAGTAACCTCAGATATGCAGATGACACCACCCTTATGGCCAAAAGTGAAGAACTAAAGAGCCTTTTGATGAAAGTAAAAGAGGAGAGTGAAAAAGTTGGCTGAAAGCTCAACATTCAGAAAACTAAGATCATGGCATCTGGTCCCATCACTTCATGGCAAATAGATGGGGAAACAGTGGAAACAGTGTCAGACTTTATTTTTTGGGGCTTCAAAATCACTGCAGATGGTGATTGCAGCCATGAAATTGAAAGATGCTTACTCCTTGGAAAGAAAGTTATAACCAACCTAGATAGCATATTGAAAAGCAGAGACATTACTTTGCCAACAAAGGTCCGTCTAGTCAAGACTATGGTTTTTCCAGTAGTCATGTATGGATGTGAGAGTTGGACCATGAAGAAAGCTGAGTGCTGAAGAATTGATGCTTTTGAATTGTGGTGTTGGAGAAGACTCTTGAGAGTCCCTTGGGCTGCAAGGAGATCCAACCAGTCTATCCTAAAGGAAATCAACCCTGAATATTCATTGGAAGGACAGATGCTGAAGCTGAAGCTCCAATACTTTGGCCACCTGATGTAAAGTACTGACTCATTGGAAAGGGCTCTGATGCTGGGAAAGATTGAAAGCGAGAGGAGAAGGGGATGACAGAGGATGAGATGGTTGGATGGTATCACTGACTCAATGGAAATGAGTTTGAGCAAACTCTGGGTGATAGTGAAGGACAGGGAGACCTGACGTGCTGCAGTCTATGGGGTCACAAAGAATCAGACATGACTGATCGACTGAACTGAACTTCAGTATATTATAACTGTATATTCAGTGTATTTTAACTTAAGTATATTATAATCTTTTTGTATCTTAATGATTAAGGATTTGTTACAAAGGACAGAAAGCTCCTCATGACAACTTAAATGGGGAATTTCTTTAAGAAATTACTATAAAAATAGTGTAAGAAAATCTGAGGAGTCTATAACACCCTGTTATGGTAAGAAACCTGGATTCTAGATCCAGTACTCCTGGTTTCCACCCTTGATCTGTTAATAACCATTGTGGGAGCTGGATAAGTTACTCAGATCTCTATGTGCCTCAGTCTTCTCTGCAATAAAAAGGGGAATAATGGCATCTTACTTTGAGAGTTTTTGAAAAGATTCGGTGAGCTAACGCACATTAAAGGCTTGTATCAGTGCTGGTGTATAATATGTACTCAATAAATGTTAACAAGAAGGATGATATTAATGAAGGTGTCAGCAGGGCTACCCAGTCCAGGAACTCTAGTGACCATGTCAGGAAGTGAGATTTAGTCACATTCTCTCAGGGCAATCATTCTCCCACATTTCTGCTTTTCTTCTTTCAGCTTCCTTTACTTATGCATATTTCAGCTGAGCCACCGCAACTTCAACTCTACAGGAACCTTTTCAGTGCAAGTCTTTGCTATAATTAGACCACTCAAAATCTTGAAAGAGAAACTGTTTTGATATCCCAGTTGATGGACTGTTGTCCTTGAATCATTGGATAGGAAAAGGGGTAAGAGATACAGACAGGACAGACTGAGTGCAGGGTAAGGGGCAAGGGAACCTTTCCAGGATGCTAAGTGTTCCTGAAAGCACACCAAATGAGGAACCATAGCAGGAACAAGAGAGGCTGGCCTTGAAAACAAATGAGCCTGGCTCATATAACAGGTGTTTTCAGAAAAGGGAAGACTCTCTGTACTATTGATTCCAAGATCGCTTATCAAAAACAATTGGTTGACATTACAGGGAGACAGAATTCAACTCAACCAACGTGTGGAAGAACTTCAAACAACTCTGTGCCTGAACTTGGAGCACAACATCTTGGAAGGTAATGAATTTCTTGTTGTTAGATATTCAAGTGTTTGATCATTTGTTGGCAATGTTGGATATTGATGTGGGTTAGGGGACGAGATGACTACTTATGTACCTTCTGATTATGAGTCTCTGGTTGTATATGAAAATTGCTAAGAGGTCCAGGAGGGCAAACCACATTAAAGGTGCTGACCCAAGTGCTGGAAAGATGTACTTAGTAAGCTGTGCTCTGTTATGACCCTCATTATCTCCTGGAAGTTTCTGGTCATTCTGATCCCATTTTGAGAAATTCTGCTCTAATATAATCAGCACACAGAAACAGTTTGGTTCTGGTATATTTTCGCTTTTCATTATCTTTGACTTGCATACTATTCTGTGTCATCATTTCTAAGGGTTTCACTTAAGCAGCAAGTCCCTTGCTGCTGCTATAGTGTTGAAGAAGATTATAATATATAATATGTATGTTAGTTGTTCAGTCATGTCCGACTCTTTGCAATCCCATGGACTGTAGCTTACCAGTCCCTCTGTCCATGAGATTCTCTAGTCAAGAATACTGGAGTGGGTAGCCATTTCCTTCTCAAAATATATAAAATATATAATATGGAATAATTAAAAAAACTGTAAATAGTAATGTGTAACCTCGTATTATGTAAACTAGGCACAGAATGGATATATTTTTAGAAGTCTACACATGTTTGTGGAGGTCTCTTTATCATAGCCACTTTTGACAGCCTAGAGGCTCCATACTATAATAACACCCTTCCAAATAGCCACTTCTTTCCTTCTCCTCTTCCCTCCCACTGCTCCATTTCTGCTGAAAGCTGCTCAGTGGGAGAGCAGTCAGTGCTGTTGGCTGTCAAAGTTTGGCAAACTGTTCATTTCTGCAGGGAGCTCAATAAACTCAAAAACTGAGAACTCTATCCACAGAATTGGACCTATATTTAGTCTTGCCCTTGATCCCTTCCTCCCAACTTTGAAGAGGCAGGTTAACATCATGATGAAATCACCCAGGTATGACTTGGAGAAGCCTTAGGAAGGTTTGAGAGAGG
Organism: Oryx dammah; assembly: GCF_014754425.2. Classification (NCBI taxonomy): domain Eukaryota; kingdom Metazoa; phylum Chordata; class Mammalia; order Artiodactyla; family Bovidae; genus Oryx; species Oryx dammah. Next base: position 119,535,364 of record NW_024070207.1, read on the forward strand.
GGCAGTGAGGCGTATCCTTAAAAAAGAAACGTCCCTGGGCCATCACTTCATTGCTTTGCACAGTAAACACACACGTTTTCTCCAGGTGAAAAACTGTAAACCTACTTTCTGTGGCTGATCATATTTTTTTTTGGAATTTGAATGATCCTCATAAGCTAGGTCTACTCTGTTGAGTATGGATGGACTATAGGTTCTGTGTTAAAATTAGTAGCAAATGAAGACTGTAAACCATCAGGAGGCACTTTCCTGTTGCTTCTTCCAAGGACATGCAAGGCAGTGAAGTGAACCAGAAACACAATCTATGCTCCATTCTTCTGGATGATTGTTTACTTCTGTAGATCATCTGTGCCTCAGCTATCGTCATCCTTCCCTGAAACCATTTATTCACTAGCACTTCAACTGTAGCTTCTTGTAAGCAACTCTTGCAGAAAAAAATTAGGAAAAGGGAAATGGAAAATAACAGTTTTTTTTTTTTTAAGTATCTGTGCTGCATTTCCAAGATATCCCCTCCTTCTCTTTCATTACTATGGTTACCAGATCTGAGATTTCGGGCAGAAAATTGTAGGCCTAGAGGGAAGATTTATTGCAGTAAACTCAGAAGACAGAGATTGGGCACACTTTGAAAATAATACTGGAGTCCGTTGATCTAATTGTCCAGCAATTGAGTTTCTAATTAAGAGAGTGTATGTGAAGGTAGGTAGCATAGGACATGGCATGTAGTGGAGACTCTGTCTCCTTTTCCTTTTCAAAGATGCCAACGCAATAGTTATAAGCAAAGTCAAAGAGGAAAACTTGGTGCTGCTGCTAAGTCACTTCAGTCGTGTCCGATCTGTGCGATCCCATAGATGGCAGCTCACCAGGCTCCTCCGTCCCTGGGATTCTCCAGGCAAGAACACTGGAGTGGGTTGCCATTTCCTTCTCCAATGCATGAAAGTGAAAAGTGAAAGTGAAGTCACTGAGTCATGTCCAACTCTCAGCGACCCCATGGACTGCAGCCTACTAGGCTCCTCCATCCATGGGATTTTCCAGGCAAGAGTACTGGAGTGGGGTGCCATTGCCTTCTCCGAGGAGAACTTAAGTGGTGATAATAAGATACATTTTCATAGAAAACAGTGTGAAATCCTGAGTAGATGTATCTCTTTCCCCCAGTGTATGCCTCCTTATGACCCAGCTTCCTTGCTACAGACACAGGTTACTTCCTGGTGAACCCACAGGGTCTTGGGCACCACAGTCATCAGGTAGGGTGTGGATGGGGGCTGGTAAGTAGGGCAAGGGGCTCAGTGCTTTGTGGCGGGGCGTAATAGTGAGTGCAAGGTAAACCATCTGTCCCTGTCGTCATAGCAACTAAATAAGGACCCTGTGCTACCGGAACTTGTGACTGAGTCTTAAGGGTATTTGAGAAGGTTTAATCCACAAAAGCTCAGATGAACTTGTTTACCTAACCTGCTGTACCCTGAAGTCACTTCTTTGCTGTGACCCAAGACAGAGCACATATTTTCCATTACCAGCCAGGACATGCACACACATCCTAAACACATTGATATATCTAACAGAAACAAAAGGTTTGCAAAGTGATATTTAATTTTCCAAAACAGGATGCACTCTGACATTTTCTAATTTTTTTCTAATTTTTATTTTGCAAAGAAGCTGGTGGTAAGCCACTGAACTGATTTGATGACCCACAAGTCACTTACAGCCCACAATTTGAAAAGTAGTATGTTTAATGGCCTTGGTTCGTTTCTTTGCTATCATTATTCATTTATCACATCTTTGCTGAGTATTTGCCATATGATAGGCATGTGCTATGATAGGTACATGCTTGTCATAGGAAAATTTAAAAGAGAGGCTTTCAGATCCACAGAAGAGTCACATGTTCTGTTTAAACACATAGCTGCTGTCATCTGTCATGCTTGAAAAGGTGCTGAGGTTTCATAGGGAGACTGGGAGACAGTCTGCTGTGATCAGGCATGGTAGTAGGCCCTGACACTTCCTGCTGAGCCCTAGACCCTACCTATATACAGCTTTTGTTTGATTTTACCAACGAGGTAGCAGTAAATGCTTCCAAGTTTTTAAGAACTTCTCAGAGGAAACAACTTTTTGTTACAAGAAATAAGATCCAGTGATGAAAGTTTCTGAATTCACTTTTCTGGTTATCCATGAACTGATAGTTTCCCTCCAGGATAAACATCCAGATCCTGTTGGCACAGATTGCCAGGCCCTTTTTAATCAGACCCTAACAGACTGTTTGAGTTTCATTTTCCATTGTTTCTCATGACATACCCTTTGCTTTAAAAACTCTCTGTTCCCTCAATAACCCAGACTTCTCTTCCTCTCTGGGCCTTCTCATGTCCTCTTCTCTTTCACTTGTCTGCCTGCTGCATGACAATTCAACCTTCCATCCTTAGCTCAAGAATGATAGCTCCCTCCCAGAGGCACTTCCTCCTGCCACCTCTAGCAGTAGCCACACCTTTTCCCTATTCTCTCCTAAATGCTTTCCTTTTTTAGGTTGGAGTTGAATAATATAGTTGTGAGCCTCTTATGCACTGAACAGTAGGCAGTGAAATTAATCAAAATAATATGCAGGGTTGTTTTCAAGAGTCAGAGGAGCATGTGGAGATACTTTTACATCAAGAACTCAATTATACTATTCCAGGTAATTGTCTATTTCTTTCCCCATAGATTTTTGTGTGGGGCTAGAAGTCAGATGCCAGTGGGCTGCATTCTTGTGAAGACATAACTTTGGATCTTTAAAATGCCCTGCATAAGAAATACATGACTTCTAATGACTTATTGCTGACTGGTTTCCCACCTTCAGGCCACTGAGCAAGGAGCCCTGAGTTGAAACCAGCAATTCATTCAACATTTCTCAAGAACCTAGTATGTACTAGACAATGTGACAGGCTCTTCAGATTGAAAGATGAATGATAGCCTCAGCTGTTTAGAAGATTGCTGATGACCTTCTCTTGTGGACTTAAAACAAAACAGACAAAGGAAGAGAAAGTAAATATTTGATGAGTGTTGGCTGTGTGTAAGGCACTGTGGTTTGCATGTGAAAAGTGAGTCTCAGTCATGTCCGACTCTTTGAGACACTATGGACTATACAGTCTATGGAATTCTCCAGGCCAGAATACTGGAGAGGGTAGCCTTTCCCTTCTCCAGGGGATCCTCCCAGCCCAGGGATTGAACCCAGGCCTCCTGCATTGCAGGCAGATTCTTTACCAAGTGAGCTATCAGGGAAGCCCCGTGCATAATCTTTATTGTTGCTAAGTTCTAAAGTCATGTCTGACTCTTTGCAGCCCCATGGACTGCAGCACACCAGGCTCCCCTGTCCTCCACTATCTCCTGGAATTTGCTTAGATTCACGTCCATTGAGTCAGTGATGCTATCTAACCATCTCATCCTCTGCTGCCCTCTTCTCCTTTTGCCTTTGCTCTTTCCCAGCATCAATGTCTTTTCCAATGAGTTGGCCCTTTGCATTAGGTGGCCAAAGTATTGGAGCTTCAGCTTCAGCATCAGTCCTTCCAATGAATGTTCAGGGTTGATTTCCTTTGGGATTGACTGGGTTGATCTCTTTGCTGTCCAAGGGACTTTCAAGAGTCTTCTCCAACTCCACAATTCAAAAGCATCATGTTTTCAGTGCCCAGCCTTCTTTATGGTCCAACTCTCACATCTGTACATGACTACTGGAAAAAAACGTAGCTTTGACTATACAGACCTTTTTTGGCAAAATGATGTCTTTGCTTTCTAATACACTATCTAGGTTTGTCATAGCTTTCCTTCCAAGGAGCAAGCATCTTTTAATTCCATGGAGTACATCACTTCAAAAAGGTGTTTCTACCCTGGGCTTGTTACTCAAACCGGGAGAATACATAGGAATCCTCACTCCTTATACTAGCACAGAAATTGAGAATAACCAATAACAAATGCACTTTCCCAGTTGCTGACTGTAATTAACAACTCACCGGAGTTGCTGGTATATGGACTCCCATCTTGACTATTCTGCTCTAGATCAATACTTCTCCAACTTTGATGCACATGAGCATCATTTCAGACCTAGATAACATACCAATTCCCGGGCCCCAGCCCAAGAGATTATGACTTAGTAGGTCAGAGCCTGAGACTTTTCCAACAATTGCATGCAAGGTAATGCTGATGCTGCTAGTCCAGAGACCCATACATTGGGTAATGAGGTTCCAGAGAACTTCTAAAATGCCTTTCAGTAATAAAATACCATGTTTACCTCACACCTTTGCTATAAATGTGTGCATAGTCATGTCAAGGACATTAACCCCACAGATTCCATGTTGGGAAACTAGCCATTGAAAGATTAACAAACAGAAAATACTTTATAAAGATATTTTTAGATTGAAAATGCAAGCTTCCTTTTTTTTTGGTCCTTGGATGGAAATTTTCTTCTTTCAAGACAAAGACAGTAAAACAGTGCATGTTCTTCTCAGTCATTTAGCATTTTTTCCATATTCTGCCACAGGTTTGCACAAAGTATTTAAAGAGGATTTCATAGATCATTAATTAAGGTAACAACTGCTTCCGTAGCAAGCAGGATTTTGAAGAGGTTGTAAAAGCTTCGCCTGGGAGGTAGGCAGCATGTTTATTTTTTGTCTTAAAGGTTGAGGGGTTTAGATGTGGCTTTAACAGACCTGATTGAATTAGGAGTTTGGACTTAATTGTGAAAGCCAGCAAGAAAAAACAAATGTCATGGTACTTTGTAATTTCCCTGTATCATCAAGGTAAAGAGCTGGTGCTTGTCAGGGGTATATAGTCCTAAAATATTTTTCAGATGTTCCTTCTTCCAAGTTATTATGATTGACTGTTCTTTTAGGGCATGCAATATGGAATTTCCTTTTGCAAAAAGAAAAGTGACTTGCAGAAGCAGCCTTGCAAATTAAATCCCTGTCTTTTTACTGTTTTCCTCTAGTTCTTTTATCTGAGGCTATTTCCTATTATCTATATTTTCTTTACTACCTTCCTTCCTACTGGGTCATATCTGACTCTGATTTTCTTCTCTTCAAAATTATTGTTTTCCTTTGCTTTGAGACTATTTTATTGATTCATTCATTCATAGACCCAGTTTAGATGTATTGCATACCTTCTATAAGCCATCCTCAAAGTTCGCCCTTGAGATGCTTACAGTCCAGGGAGAGACAGAAAATGTGTCTGCTCATTAGTCTATGTACACATGGTAGAGGCTGTCATGATACCACGATAGAGGCTGTGTGTAAACACTGTGGATGCCTCACCATATCCCTACAGCACTCACTGTACAATCATGGTTTTCTGCTACAAGCTCTGCCTACCTTGTTGTGAGAAAAAGGGGAGTGTCTTAGGCCCCAAAAGCATGCTCAAGTTTTGCAGGGCAAGCTGGCAATACTGCTTACTGCAGAAACAGCCCTCCATTAATAACAGTTGAGGGCAGGGGGTAAATATCCCAACTTCTTCTTCCCTGTGAGGCTTGTTCTACACTGGCTCTCAGGGATTCCAAGAGTGGGAGTTTGGGATTAGAAGATGCAAACTATTATATATATCGGATGGATAGACAACAAGGTCCTACTGTACAGTCTCTTGATAAAGGTGAAAGAGGAGAGTGAAAAAGCTGGCTTAAAAGTCAGCATTCAAAAAACAAAGATCATGGCATCCAGTCCCATCACTTCATGGCAAATAGATAGGGAAACCATAGAAACAGTGATAGACTTTATTTTCTTGGGCTCCAGAATCACTGCAGACAGTGATTGCAGCCATGAAATTAAAAGACGCTTGCTCCTTGGAAAAAAAGCTATGACAAACCTAGACAGCATATTTGCAGACAAAGGTCTTTATAGTCAAAGCTATGGTTTTCTAGTAATCATGTATGGATGTGAGAGTTGGACCATAAAGAAGGCTGAGTGCTGAAAAAATGATGCTTTCCAACTGTGGTGCTGGAGAAGACTCTTGAGAGTCCCTTGGACAGCAAGAAGATCCAACCAGTCCATCCTAAAGGAAGTCAACCCTGAATGTTGACTGACTGAATGGAAGGACTGATGCTGAAGCTGAAGCTCCAACACTTTGGCCACCTTCTGTGAAGAGCTGACTCATTTGAAAAGACTCTGATGCTGGGAAAGATTGAGGGCAGGAGGAGAAGAGGGCGACAGAGGATGAGATGGTTGGATAGCATCACCAACTCAATGAACATGAATTTGAGCAAACTCCAGGAGATAGGGAAGGATGGTGAAGACTGGTGTGCTTCAGTCAATGGGGTCGCAAAGAGATGGTCATGACTGAGTGACTGAAAAACAACAAGCTTTTGGAGAGGCAGAGAAAGGTGTTCAATTCAGTTCAGTTTCATAGTTGTCCGACTAAGAGAAAGGTGAAGTGAAGTAGCTCAGTCGTGTCCGACTCCTTGCGACCCCGTGGACTGTAGCCTACCAGGCTCCTCCCTCCATAGGATTCTCCAGGCAAGAATACTGGAGTGGGTTGCCATTTAAGGTTCTCAAAGGATGACCCTACTCTAATTATAGTTCAATGGATTCCCCATTTGCTTAGATTTGTTTGGCAGTTAGGCTTAGTGGTAGTGACGTCTGCATTTCAGCAGCCTTCTTTTAAAGTCCATTTACATTCTAATTGAATTGGCAGGGTCTTTTTTTTTGTAGATAAGTGATTTATTCGACTAGGATGCTTATGAGGCTTACAAGCAAGCAGACTTGAGGATGGAGTTGGCAGCGTCTTAAAGGGCTCTCTGACTTTGAGAAAAGTGGTCTTGTGCTGAGTGACTGTGGCTAAACTACATCTTAGCACTGGGAGGTAAAATGGAAGAATTCAGGTTGCACTTAATCTTTCTGCTTCTCTTGTGTAGACACTGTAGAGTAAAAGCACAAATTCATTATTTCAACTCTATGATTATAAAAATAGCTGTACATGGGTGACATCTTGCTGTGCAATCTAATTTCCCTTTGTGAAAGAAAGATAAGAGGAATAAAAATAGGGGAGGGGCATGTTGGCAGCCTATTGCTGTATTCTAAGATAGTTGATTTTAATCTGTAGAATGTGTGTGTGTGTGTGTGTGTGCTCAGTAGCTCAGTTGTGTCTGACTCTTTGCAACTCCATGGACTGTAGCCTGTCAGGCTCCTTTATCCATGGAATTTTCGAGCCAAGAATACTGGATTGGGTTGCCATTTCCTACTCCAGTGGATCTTCCTGACTCAGGGATCAAACCCATGCCTCCTGCATTAGCAGGCAGATTCTTTACCACTGTGTCACATGGGAAGCCCAATGTATAGAATATGTTCTCTCATAAATTGAGCAAAATCTTTATGATCCTGTTCATAAAGGATACATATACCTTAGAGGTGAAGAAAGTGGATACTCAAACAAGCATTCACTATACATAGAACTTAGCACATGCCAGGGCCTGTTGTAGGAGCTTTACCCATGAAAACTCATTTTCACCACAGTCCTATAAGATAAATACATTTAAACTCTATTTACAGATGAGAAGACAGAGGCACAGAGACTCTTTTTAAAAGTAACCTGCCAAAGTCACATAACTGGTAAATTACAGAGCTTCTGTTTGTATGTTGATGGTTCAAATCATCTTGCAGAATACCATCCTCAAGGTTACTCTGAGACTATGATCAGAGTAGTGAAACAAAACAAGGTCACTTCGTAATGTTAGCTAAGCACAGATAAGAACAAGGTCACTCTGACACTCAGAAAATACTCAACATCTTTCAGTTAAAATGAGTGATTCCTTCTTCTTTACCAAATAAAATTTTATTCTAACTCTAGTCTGCCCTCCTATAAATAAGATTTACTGAGATACCTAATCCTAGAATTTCCCCTGCTTTCTGACAGCATCCAGTCTAGAGCAGACCTCTGTTTCCTTAGACTTTCTTCCCAAATTGCCCAGTTTAGAGTCCTCTCTATAGTACACGTTCTTCCTTGCTGCAAAGAACAGTAAGCCTAACTTAACTACTGGCTTGTTCCTGGTGGCCTTTGCTTGAAGGGCATTGGCACCTATTTGTCAGTGTTAAAGAGCTAGATGTGGTAGCTAATTTTCCAGATGACTAAATCACTATGAAGAAGATTAATGCCATCTAAAAAATGAGCCAAATTCAATGATGTAAAAATTTATAACAATAAATATAAAGTCCTTTGTTTAGTTTTGGAAAAAGTCAAGCACATAATTAAGAACAGATAACTTGACAGCTATTTGTATTAATAGGAAAAAAGACTTGGAAAATGAACAAGCATTAGCAATATCAAAAGGAGTCAAATGTGGAATATGACTACTGAAAAGCACTACTGTAATTTAATGTTCTCTGAAAAGTGCAGATAAACAGAGGGGATACTACTGGTTTTCTGTGTTACATCCTGATCATGCCTGGACTGTCACATTCTGTGATTCATACTTCAAGATGTCACTAGCAAACTACAGAAAGGGTAGCCAGTATGCTGAGGAGCTATAAGCCGTATCATAGGAAGGACTTGGTCAGTTTAGCCCAGAAACTTTGAAAAGGCCTTCCAGTTCACCATGTTTAAGTGTTTAAAGGGATGTCCCCAGGAAGAGAGGAAGTAGACTTTGGTCCTTAAGGAGGAGTATTGGTCTGACTGGGGACATTCCAGGACCCCATGGGTGTGAAAAAGCCACTCCTGGATGAACATCTGCTCTGGGTCCTTGTCTTATGGCCTTCAGCAGTGGGTGGGAGATCTAAGGGCTTTGAAACATTGGGGCACAAATAGCACAGAGCTTGTGGACCTACTGAGTGGAGGGACAGGGCTTCTTCTAAGGTGTTCTTCTTCTGAGGCATGGCACTGGGATTTGAGGCTAAAGCCTGGATAATAGTAAAATAGTTACTGTGCTTGTAGGTTTATTCTCCTCTATTAGGTCAATGGGAAGATGATTGGTTGAGAGCAAGACTCAGGTATTTCTAGGTACAGTGTCCTAAATAATACCCACAATACATGTCAATTTTATATTCTTCTGTAAAACATGCAACAAATGAGTAGAAACTGACACCTTGTAAAAGGAACAAATTAGGTAATATGGAAGCTTGAAAGAATGGCATCCTTTTAGCCCTATAGGATCAGGAAATTATTTTTTTTAATTGAAGCATAATTGACTTAAAAGATTGTATTAGTTTCAGATGTCCAGCAAAGTGACTCAGTTATATGTATACATATTTCAAATTAATAAGAAGTTATCTTTTGAAAAATTGGCAATTTAGCTAAGAATTGAAGGACTGATAAATAAAGGGAGGGAAAGAGAAAACTGCAAAAAATGAGTACTTTCCCAAGTTACTTTCATGTGAGACATTTTGGTCAGGGCCTCACATTCTCACCCTGTTGTCCAATTAGGTTGCTGCTGCTGCTGCTAAGTCGCTTCAGTCGTGTCCGATTCTGTGTAACCCCATAGACGGCAGCCCGCCAGGCTCCCCCATCCCTGGGATTCTCCAGGCAAGAATACTGGAGTGGGTTGCCATTTCCTTCTCCAATGCATGAAAGTGAAAAGTGAAAGGGAAGTCGCTCAGTCATGTCCGACTCTTTGCAACCCCATGGACTGCAGCCCACCAGGCTCCTCCATCCATGGGATTTTCCAGGCAAGAGTACTGGAGTGGGGTGCCATTGCCTTCTCCGCCAATTAGGTTAAGACCTCTTATTTTCTTCTGGGGAGACTGAAGTCTAAACAGTGTGTTTACAACATTCCATTTAAAAGGCAGCTCAGCCTTAAGCTTAGAAGTCATAACCGTGTTCTCAAACAGCTTCAATTTCTGTTTAGTTACTGAAAATAAAGAAGCCAGGGCTCTATGGGTAACTGGAAACCTCTGAAATCAGGCACAATGCCAAAGTCAGGAGTGGTGTGGCCAAATATAAAAAGATAGGGTGAGTGAGGTGCAAGTGAGGCTTTAAAGTTCTTGTGGGACAGTTGTTAAACTATCACATGGTGTGAAGACTTACTGGAGCTGAGGCTATAAAATAAAAATAGGATTTTACTACATAGACCCTGGGCATCAACTTCTAATAGACCAAGGCTGGCCCAATCATAGGGATTTGCAGTATCTGTCAGTGAAGATCTTGGCTTGATTGTTTACTGAGAAACTCAGCTTTGATAAGACTGGCTGCTTTTTTGTGATGTAGAAAAGGAAAAGCGAATGCACCTAGTTGCAAATTGCCTGGCCCCTCCTTGAAAGTGACCGCATTTCATAACTTGTTCACTAAGCACCGCTCTTCCCATATAAGTAATTGTAGTCTCAGGGGCTCCCTCCATAAACACCTTCCATGATGATGTAATCACTTTGGGAAGTAATCTGTTCTTGGATATTCTTACACTGTCTAAAGAATCTACTGTATTGTGCTGGGGAGGTCAGTTTTCTAGTGGGAAACTAAAGAGATGCCCTTTTTCGTTGGAAACATTGAACATTTTAAAATGGTGGCTTGTTTTTGTTTTATATTCAGGCTACAACCTAGTAGGGTCTATGAAAATTTAATAGTTCATCACCAGCTGAGCTGAAACTAGGGCAAGGTGAGTAAGGTCTCGGGTGCAAAATGTAAGGGTGCCAAAACCCCAGTACTTCAGGGCATTATTTTAATGCAATATTTGAAAAATTCCTTATTAATGCAAAAATCTGTGGTGAAAAAAAATACCAGATTTAAATAAAGACAAGATCTGACCCTGTACTCATGTGACTACTTGCACTTGCCTCACTCCAACCTCATCCCTGATGGGCCAGCCTTAAAAAAAAAACATAGTAGAAAATATTAGGGTACATTAGAGATGTTAAGTGTGTGAGTGAGCGAGAGATACTGGATCAGAATGTAAGATGTAAAACATGAACTGTGCACAGCAGTAGCTGAGGTCAGGGACACTGGAAGCAAGTTGCCTGCCTGTGTGGCTTTTGTTGTTTTACTTAACCTCTCAGTGCTTTCCTCTTGTCCTCTGTAGGGTGGAGATAAGAATACCACCTTCATTACTGACAGGATGACCACATTTTATCCCAACAAGAACAGTTTTGATAGTGGAAAGTGGCATAGACCATTCAGCTCTATAATGATGATCTTTTTTTATTTTGCAGTAATTATCAAATAATAAGGCAATTACAGATTTAAATGATCAAAAAATCACAAAGCCATTCAATCATGAGCATTCAGATGCCCACAGCAAGACTGCTCAGCCTCTATGATGATGGTCTCATGTTCACTGAACCTATGATTTTCCCGTGTTTACCACTAACCCCACCAAGTAGTTGCCTAGGGGCTTAATGGGTTTTGCATGCCATGTCATGGGCCAAGGCTGGTGTCCCAAATGCTTGTTAGCAGGACAGCAGTATCTCACCACCGACAGACTGAATGAAAGACTTATTTATCCCCAGCCTCTTTTGTGTGAGTGCACTTCATTTTATCAGCAACTTCTGTTCCAGTTATCCTGGAAAGAGTGTTAGCTCTGACATTGCTTTTGGAAAGGTTCAAGAGCAGAGGCCACAGGTGGTGATTTTTTTTTTTTTTTTTAGATTTCAGCACATTTTGAAGTGAGAACTTGTGTACTGCATCTGTAGGCCCCCACCCCAGAAGATCACACCATGACAGAAAGCAGATGTATACAGAGTAAAGGTCTACCAAACCCATCTCAGTTTATTTTAATGCAACTATTAATAGGTGTTTTATTTTAGAACTAATAATTCAGGACAAATGCCAAATTACACAGGGCATCAGAAAAATAGGCAGAACTAGGACTTTGTGTAGTAAGCCGGCTGTATGATCACGGCACTCACAGTTGTGGGGATTAAATCAATTCCTGTATGGAAAGTACCTAGATTAGTGCCTGGTTTATAGTAAGCCCTCAATCACTGCGAGTTCTTGTTACCATTTTTTGTTAACATAGTTTAGACTCAAAAAATGTGAAAAGCACTGGCTTGGAAAGATGTCATTTCCTAAGGGATAAATAATTGGAAATGCCTCCTCTTTTTTTTTTTTTCCCCAAATTTAATTGTCAGTGGTAGTAAGAGCCTTGACTACAAAGGGACACATACCTGCTTGTTGTTTTAATTAATGTTTTAAATTTCAGCTTAAACTTTAAATTCATAACCATAGACCTCAGATGCAGTCTCCCACTACATTTGCCTCAGCATCCTGACCCCATCTCTCTCTTGAGAGCATTAGTTTTTTACTCTCCCAAACTACTATTTAATATCATATCTCTTTCCTCCTTAAACTTTCTATATTCCTTCTTTCCATCCCATTTTCAGCTTGTAACTTCCCTGATAATCCTTGGAAATGATAGGAGCAATTAGGAGTTCCTACATTATACCATCATCAAACTACCAGTGGGTCAGCACCCACTGTCACTCTTCCCTTTTGTCTGTATAGTGGTAAAGCACATGGTCGCTGGAGACAGGATCACACTTTAGATCTTGCTGTGCTACTTCGTGGCTCATGAGCATGGGCAAATTATTTCACTGTTTTGGTATCCTCATGAATGAACTGACCCTAATTTAAGTCATTATTAAAATGGCTGAAATATCTGTCCCCATGTAAGGCTAACCCTGGCCCTTGGCTCTGAATTGTCATCCTTTCTTCTCAAGGTGTTTTTTTTCCCCTTGAAATTATGGTGTTCTTTCACTGCAGTGTTGATTTTTCCCTTTTTGCTACAGTATTCCTATTGTTAAACATGTTCTTTTATCTTCCATTTTGAAGCAAGGTTCCTCCCATCATCCTATATTATCTTCCATGCTGTCTTCTAGGCTCTCCTGCACAGCAAAGGCAAATGCAAGTGATGTCTAAACTCTGCCATCATTTCCTTTGTTCTAGACAGGCTTTTTAAATGGTGGAGTGTTCCATTCTCAGAGCTTTCTTTTTTTTTTCCTTTTCTTTGAGGAATGATTTCATTACTCAATGTTGTAGTTAAGTTACGCCCCTACCCCCCAGAACTTTATAATTGACAAATAACAGTTGAGTGTATTTAAGATGTACAGTGTGAGGTTTTGCTATAAGTGTACACTGTGAAATGATTACTACCATCAAACTAATTAACCTTCCCATCACCTCACATGGTTACCTTTTTTGTGAATTTACACTTAGGTGATCTTACGCAGTTTTGTGGATTTAAAACATTGTTTGCTGGTTACTCTCAAAGATCCTTTTTCAGATTTCTTCTCTCCCTTAGGTGTGTTTATCTATATAATTACTTGCTAACCCTACTGGCATGTCTTACAGGTATCTAAATTTAATGACATCAAAATGACCTGAGTTCCACCCCAAGTCTGCAGTAGTCCCCATCTTAAACACTACCTAACAAGTTGTTGAAGCCAAGAATCTGAGACACATTCCTCTCTTTTCCTCACCTCCCCACATCAAATACATCAGCATGACCTGTTGGTTTTACTCCAAAAGAATAATCACTAGAATCTAAGTTTCATCATGGAATTGCATTTTGTCTGTGCCATTCAATTATGTATTCTAATGATGTATGTAGCTCCTGGCACACAATATGAATCAAATATTTTTGGAATGAATGAATGAATCTTGACTCTGACCACTTCGATGACCAGTACCACAGTCTATGCCAGCAACATGTCCCCATATTTCTGTGATAGCCTCCTGACTAATCTGCTGCTGCTTCTCATGAACTACCCACTCAACATCCTGATATTTGCTATGTTGAATCTAGCCAGTGATTCTAATCCAATCAGAATAAAATCTATTCATTCATACTGGTCTACAAAGTCTTATATGAACTTGAAATTACCATTCCTCCAACCTCATTTCCTACTCTTTTATCTTTCTCATTCTCTACCACCTGCTCTAATACTGCCCACATTTCCCCCAAACAACCTTATCGTAGGACTCACTGGGGCACTTGTGCTGCTACTGCTACTGCTGCTAAGTCGCTTCAGTCATGTCCGACTCTGTGTGACCCCATAGACGGCAGCCCACCAGGCTCCCCCGTCCCAGGGATTCTCCAGGCAAGAACACTGGAGTGTGTTGCCATTTCCTTCTCCAATGCAGGAAAGTGAAAAGTGAAAGGGAAGTCGCTCAGTCGTGTCTGACTGTTCGAGACCCCATGGACTGCAGCCTACCAGGCCGTCCATGAGAATTTCCAGGCAAGAGGACTGGAGTGGGGTGCCATTGCCTTCTCCAGGGACACTTGTGAAAAGTAGTAATTCTCAGTGACCTCCCTGCAGACTCTGTTTCACAAGATTTGAGGTGTGACACTCTCTCTATTCTTAACAAGCATTCCGGGTGTCTTATGATAAGATACAGATACAACCTAAGAATCCTCCACATAGCATTCCATGAAAGTATTCCCAGTTATTCAGAATCAGGGAGCAAAATGAAACTCCTTTTCTATTTCTGGTCTGGGAGAGCATACAGTCAGTGGGTAATTACTAAGCTAAACAAGGGAATTCTGAGAATACAATTTATGTAACTGTAATACCTTTACATTCTAGTAATATTTCCTGAGTGGCACATGTAACCTCAAACTTCTGCCACTTTGTGCTAGACATCTATGGAAGAGGTTCAAGAAATGGTTAGCACCATCAGGGAGGTGAAAATTGAGAGAGGTTTGATATTGAGCAATGTGCAGCAAAGGGCATGCACCTGTATGTATTGTTTCCTGGGATGAGGGAAAGAGAAAAAGAGGGCAGCACACAGGCTACCAGCCCAGAGTATGCAAAGAAAGCATTTTGGCACATGCTGTAATAACTCAGTTTTTACACATATAAGCTCATCAATGTAAACAACATCTAATTGCAATGTTCAGACTTCCTTGGTGGTCCAGTGGTTAAGAATATGCCTGCCAATGCAGGGGACATGGGTTTGATCCCTGGTCCAGGAAGAGTCCACATGCCACAGGGCAGCTAAGCCCATGCTCTGCCAGTAGAAAAGCTACTGCAATGAAAAGCCCGTGTACCGCAACTAGAGAGTAACCCCCACTCTCTGCATCTAGAGAAAGCCCTTCAGCAGCAAGGGAGACCTAGCACAACCAAAAATTAATAAATAAAAATTAAAAAAATAGCATACCTTACAATGTTCACCTTTACATCTAGGTATTTGGAAGCATTAAAATTGACAATGAAACATTTTTGTTTTTGCTCCGACAGAGTAGTATGTAACTATGGCTTTACCAGCAGGTTCAATTTATCATTTTTTTAGGGGGAGGAGATTTTGAAAACTATCTTTCATCTCCTGTGTGTAAAACTTTAACTTCAGTTCTCTAGTGATATTGTTACAGGCACTAATGTTCTACATACCAAAGAGCATGTTTCTCTCCTGGAACCTGAAACTGAAAACAAATGCAAGGCTTCTGGAGTGCTATATGAAATTGTATTATAAACCAGACCACTGCTTCCCAAATGCGTCTGCACTTGGAATTACCTGGGGAGCTTCAGAGATACTCCTGTGCCCCATTCTGAGACTGAGATGAATGGGTATGAGGTATGACCAAGGTTTGGGATTTTTGAAAGATCTCCAAGCTATTCTAATGTGCAGGCAAGTTTGGGAACCACTGAAGTGGAGATTTTGAGCCATGTATTTCCAACTTCAAGCTTCTAGGTAATGTAAATTTGGAGTTTCTGCATTAAAATTTAAGTTGAGACAATGAAATCAGTCTACTTGGATTTATCAGGTTGAAATCAACATGATTAGGGACCTTATTTACATAAAGCCAAGCAATTCATGAAAAAGTCAACGTAGTTTTGTGCTCAAAGACACACAAACTATTAGTGTTCAAAACAACAAGGTTTTAAAGTCATTTTGTCAGATGGAATATATATCTCCAACTACAGTTGCTAGGCTGTAGCAAAACACAAGGCTCTCAGTTCAATTTTAATTTCAGATAAACAAGGAATAATGTGTTAATATAAGTCTGTTCCATGTAACATCTGGGATGTACTTATACTAAATATTATTTATCATTTATCTGAAATTCAGGCTTGTGTGCCCTGTATATTTTTTAATTGAAATATAGTTAATTTACAATGTTGTGTTAGTTTCAGGTGTACAGCAAAGAGATTCAGTCATATATATGTGTGTATATATATGCAATCTTGTTCAGATTCTTTTCCATTATCAGTTATTATAAGATACTGAGTAAAGTTCCCTGTGCTATACAGTAGGTCCTTTGTCATTTACTTTTTTTATATATAGTAGTATATATATGATTTTTGGCCTCTTTTTAAATTATTAATTGGAGGATAGTTGCTTTACAATGTTGTATTGGTTTCTGCCATACAACAGTGTGAATCAGTCATAAGGATACGTATGTCCCCTCCCTAGTGAGTCTCCCCCCACCCCCAACCTGATCCTACCCCTCTAGGTTGTCACAGAGTACTAACTTGAGCTCCCTGTGTTTTAAAGTCACTTCCTACTAGCTATCTAATTTACATATGCTAATATAGATGTTTCAGTGCTACTCTCAATTTGTCCCTCCCTCTCCTTCCCTCGTTGTGTCCACCAGTCTCTTCTCTATGTCTGTGTCTCTCTTCCTGCCCTGCAGATAGGTTCATCAGTACAATTTTCTAGATTCCATATATAATGTGTTAATATATGATATTTGTTTTTCTAACTCTATATAACAGGCTCTAGGTTCATCCACATCACTAGAACTGACTCAAATTTGTTCCTTTTTATGGCTGAGTAATATTCCATTATATATATGTACCATAACTTCTTTATCCGTTCATCTGCCAATGGACATCTAGGTTGCTTCCATATCCTAGCTATTGTAAATAGTGCTGCAATGAACATTGGGGTACCTGTGTCTTTTTGAATTATGGTTTTCTCAGGGTATATAATGTAGGAGACCCAGGTTCAATCCCTGGGTCAGGAAGATCCTCCAGAGAAGGAAATGGCAACCCACTCCAGAACTCTTGCCTGGAAAATCCCATGGATGGAGGAGCCTGGTGAGCTATAGCCCATGGGGTAGCAAAGAGTTGGACACTGAGCGACTTCACTTTCACCTTCAGGGTATATGCCCAGTAGTGGGATTGCTGGGTCATATGGTGGTTTTATTCGTAGTTTTTAAGGAAATCTCCACACTGTTCTCCATAGTGAGTAGTGTGTACATGTTATTCCCAATCTCCTAATTTATCCCTCCTCTCCCTTTGCCCTTTGGTAACCATAAGTTTGTTTCTATTTCTGTGAGTCTATTTCTGTTTTATAAATAAGTTCATTTGTATCATTTTTTAGATTCCACCTATAAGTGGTACCATATGATATTTGTCTTTCTCTGTCTGACTTATCTCACTTAGTATGATAATCTCTAAGTCCATCCATATTGCTCCAAATGACATTATTCCATTCTTTTTATGGCTGAGTAATATTCCATTGTATATATATACCACATCTGTTTTATCCATTCACCTCTTAATGAATTTTCTTTGCTAAATGTGACAACTCTGTCCCAATTTTAAAGGACCAACCTGAGCAGTAATTCAGTATATGAATCAGGACAAAAATTAACTTCAGCTTCTTGTTCACTATGTGTTGTTCTATTTTCTAAATTACATTGACTGGTTAAACACCTCGAACTCTACCTGACTTTGTCTGCACTCAGAGTCAACGATACCTTATTTTGCCTCTTCTGTCTTCTCCGGAGCCTCAGAAACTCCTTGTGCTGCCTGGAGACAAAGTTCACTGCTGCATATTCCAGTAAGGCTGCAAACACAAACAGAAGGCACACCGCCATCCAGATGTCAATCGCTTTTACATAGGAGACCTGAGAGAAAGGGAGAGAGAGAAGCACCATGAAAACTGGTGGGGAAACCAGGTTCCTTATGGTGTGAGCAGCAGACAAACCTCAGTTCCCTTCAACAAGGATTATTTTCTAGACTTTCCTTAAGAAAATACTTAAGCATTTTCCATCCCACTTTGCAGATTCTGAGCAGATCAGTGAAAATTACAGCCCCCTCTCCACCCCCTGGCCCAGGTCCTTGTTCTATCTTTCTCAGTATAGTCCACCTGCTCAAGTAGCCCCTGAGACCAGCCCCAAAGATAACTACAAGAATTGCCTTCATGAAAAAAAGGAAGGAAAATAAAACTTTGAGATAAAACAGAGTCAGGGTTACTCTTGAAACTGCTCATTTCCTTATATTTTTCTTAACATAGAGACTCATTAGTTAGTTCATTCAGTTAGTTCAGTCTCTCAGTCATGTCTGACTCTTTGTGACCCCATGAACTGTAGCACTCCAGGCCTCCCTGTCCATCGCCAACTCCCAGAGTTTACCCAAACTCATGTCCATCGAGTTGGTGATGCCATCCAGCCATCTCATCCTCGGTCGTCCCCTTCTCCTCCTGCCCCCAATCCCTCCCAGCATCAGAGTCTTTTCCAATGAGTCAACTCTTTGCATGAGGTGGCCAGAGTACTGGAGTTTCAGCTTTAGCATCATTCCTTCCAAAGAAATCCAAGGGCTGATCTCCTTGAGAATGGACTGGTTGGATCTCCTTGCAATCCAAGGGACTCTCAAGAGTCTTCTCCAACACCACAGTTCAAAAGCATCAATTTTTTGGCGCTCAGCTTTCTTCACAGTCCAACTCTCACATCCATACATGACCACTGGAAAAACCATAGCCTTGACTAGACGGATCTTTGTTGGCAAAGTAATGTCTCTGCTTTTTAATATACTATCTAGGTTGGTCATAACTTTCCTTCCAAGGAGTCAGCATCTTTGAATTAAGATAATTCTAAAACTCAGATGAGAAATAAACTATATGTGGCCTTGGGTCCTTGAAAAACCAGTTTGTAATTTCCATTCAACTATTGATCCTAACTGATGAGGAAGCACATTTTTTTCTTTTTTTTAATTGAGGTGTACAATAATATAGGTTACAGGTGTACAATACAGTTATTCACAATTTTTAAAGGTTGTGCTCCATCTGTTGGCTCATTTCCAAGGCAAACCATTCAACATCACAGTAGTCCAAGTCTGTGCCTCAACCACTGATGCCAAAGAAGCTGAAGTTGAACAGTTCTGTGAAGACCTACAGAAAAAGATGTCCTTTTCATCATAGGAGCTGCTGCTGCTGCTAAGTCACTTCAGTCGTGTCCAACTCTGTGCGACCCCATAGACGGCAGCCCACTAGGCTCCGCTGTCCCTGGGATTCTCCAGGCAAGAACACTGGAGTGGGTTGCCATTTCCTTCTCCAATGCATGAAAGTGAAAAGTGAAAGTGAAGTCACTCAGTCGTGTCTGACTCTTAGCAACTCCATGGACTGCAGCCTACCAGGCTCTCCATCCATGGGATTTTCCAGGCAAGAGTACTGGAGTAGGTTGCCATTGCCTTCTCCATCATCATAGGAGAATGGAATGCAAAAGCAGGAAGTCAAGAGATACCTGGAGTAACAGGCAAATTTGGCCTTGCAATACAAAATGAAGCAGGGCAAAGGCCTACAGAGTTTTCTCAAGAGAACATACTAGTCATAGCAAACCCCTTTTCCAAAAACCCAACAGACCACTATACACATGGACATCACCAGATGGTCAATTCTGAAATCAGATTGATTATATTCTTTGTAGCTGAAGATGGAGAAACTCTATGCAGTCAGCAAAAACAAGAGCTGAAGCTGACTGTGGCTCAGATCATGAACTCCTTATTGCCAAATTCAGGTTTAAATTTGAAAGTAGGGAAAGGCACTAGGCCATTCAGGTATGACCTAAATCGAATCCCTTATGATTATACAGTGGATATAATGAATAGATTCAAGAGATTAGATCTGGTAGACAAAGTGCCTGAAGAACTATGGACAGAGGTTCATAACATTGTATAGCAGGCAGTGACTAAAACCATCACAAAGAAAAAGAAATGCAAAAAGGCAAAGTGGTTGCCTGAGGAAGCCTTACAAATAGCTGAGAAAAAAAGAGAAGTGAAAGGCAAAGGAGAGAAAGAAAGATAAACCCAACTGAATGCAGAGTTCCAGAGAATAGCATAGCAAGGAGAGATAAGAAGACCTTCATAAGTGAACAATGCAAAGAAATAGAAGAAAACAATAGAATGGGAAAGATTAGAGATCTCATCAAAAAAATTGGAAATATCAAGGAAAAATTTCATTCAAGGATGGGCACAATAAAAGACAGAAACAGTATGAACCTAACAGAATCAGAAGAGACTAAGCAGAGGTGGCAAGAATACACAGAAGAATTATACAAAAAAGGTCTTAAGGACCCAGATAACCACAATGGTGTGGTCATTCACCTCGAGCCAGACATTCTGGAGTGTGAAGTCAAGTGGGCTTTAAGAAGCATCACTGAGAACAAAGCTAGTGGAGGTGATGGAATTCCAGTGGAGCTGTTTCAAATCCTGAAAGATGATGCTGTCAAAGTGCTGCACTGAATACGTCAGCAAATTTGGAAAACTCAGCAGTGGCCACAGAACTGGAAAAGGCCAGTTTTCATTTCAATCCCAAAGAAAGGCAATGCCAAAGAATATTCAAACTACCATATAATTGCACTCATTTCACTTTCCAGCAAGATAATGCTCAAAAATCTGTCAAGCTAGGCTTCAGCATTACATGAACTGAGAAATTCCAGATGTACAAGCTGGATTTAGAAACTGCAGATAAATCAGAGATCAAATTGCCAACATCTGTTGGATCATAGAGAAAGCAAGAGAATTCCAGGAAAACATATACTTTTGCTTCATTGTCTATGCTAAAACCTTTGACTGTGGATTATAACAAACTGTTGACAATTCTTAAAGAGATGGAAATATCAGACCGTTTTACCTATATCCTAAGAAACCTGTATGCAGGTCAAAAAACAACAGCTAGAACTGGACATGGAGCAGTGGATTGGTTCAGAATTGGGGAAGGAGTATGATAAAGCTGTATATTGTTATCTTGTTTATTTAACTTCTGTGCAGAGTACATCATGCGAAATGCCAAGTTGGATGAATCACAAGCTGAAATCAAGATTGCTGGGAGAAATATCAGCAACTTCAGATGCTGCAGATAATACTGCTCAAATGGCAAAAAGTGAAAAGGAACTAAAGAGCCTGTTGATAATGGTGAAAGTGAAAAAACTGGCTTAGATCTCAGCATGCAAAAAGTTAAGATAATGGCATCTGGCCCTATCACTTCATGGCAAATAGAAAGGGAAAAAATGATATCAGTGGTGGATTTTTTTATTTTTATTTATTTTTAATTTTTATTTTTACTTTATTTTACTTTACAATACTGTATTGGTTTTGCCATACATTGACATGAATCTGCCACAGGTGTACATGAGTTCCTAGTCCTGAACCCTCCTCCCACCCCATATCATCTCTCTGGATCATCCCCGTGCACCAGCCCCAAGCATCCTGTATCCTGTATTGAACATAGACTGGCAATTAGTTTCTTACATGATAGTATACATGTTTCAGTGCCATTCTCCAAAATCATCCCACCCTCTCCCTCTCCCTCAGAGTCCAAAAGTCCATTCTATACATCTGTGTCTCTTTTGCTGTCTCACATACAGGCAGCGGATTTTATTTTTGTGGGCTCCAAAATCACCATAGATGGGGACTGCAGCCATGAAATTAAGACACTTGCTCCTTGGAAGAAAAGCTATGACAAACCTAGACAGCATATTAACAAGCAGAGATGTCACTTTGCCGACAAATGTCCAGATAGTCAAAGCTATGGTTTTTCCAGTAGTCATGTACAGATGTGAGAGTTGGACCATAAATGATGAGTGCTGAAGAACTGATGCTTTTGAGCTGTGGTGCTGGAAAAGACTCTTGAGAGTCCCGTGGACAGCCAGGAGATCAAACCAGTCAATCCTAAAGGAAGTCAACCCTGAATATTCATTGGAAGGACTGATGCTGAAGCTGAATGTTCAGTATTTGGCCACCTGATGCGAAGATCTGACTCATTGGAAAAGACCCTGATGCTGGGAAAGATTGAAGGCGGGAGAAGGGGACGACAGAGGATGAGATGGTTGGATGGCATCAGAATGCAATGGACATGAGTTTGAGCAAACTCGATGAGATCATAAAGGAGAGAGAAGCCTGGGGTGCTGCAGTCCATGGGGTGGCAAAGAATCGGACACGACTGAACACCACCACCTCTGTTTGTAGTTATTGTAAAATACTGGCTATATTCCCTGTGTTGCACAATAATTTTAATGATTACATTTAATAAATTTATTAATAAATTTACTAATTGTAGCTTATTTTATACCTATTAATTTGTACCTCTTAATCACCTACCACTAACTTGCCCCTTTCTCCTTCCCTCTCCCCGCTGGTAGACCATTCGTTTGTTCTGTGTATCTGTGGGTCTGGTTCTTTTATGTTATAGTCACTAGTTTGTTTCATTTTTTATATTCCACATGTAAGTGATCCACATGTAAGTGATATCATGCAGTAATTGTCTTTCTCTGTCGGACTTATTTCACTTAGCATAATGCCAAATTTTGATAGGGATTTCATTAAGTCTGTAGTTTGCTTTGGGTGGTATGATCATTTTAACAATATTAATTCTTCCAATCCAAGAACATGATATATCTGTCCATCTATTTGTATCATCTTCAGTTTCTTTTATCAATGTTTTATAGTTTACAAAGTACAGGTCTTCTACCTCCTTAGGTAAGTTTATTCCTAGGTATTTTATTCTTTTTGATGTGGTGGTAAGTGGGATTGTTTCCTTAATTTCTATTTCTGAATATTCATTGTGAGTATATAGAAATGCAACAGATTTCTCTGTTATTTTTTTTTATCCTGAAATTTTACTGAATTCCTTGATAAGCTCTAGTAGTACTGGGTAGCACCTTCAGGATTTTCTATTTATAGTATCATGTGTAAACAGTGACAGTTTTACTTCTTTTTCAATTTGGATTTCTTTTGGCTATGTCTAGGACTTTTAATACCATGTTAAATAAAGTGAGACGGGGCATCCTTGTCTTGTTCCTGATCTTAGAGGAAATGCTTTCAGCTTTTCACCACTGAGTATGATATTAGCTGTCAGTTTGTCATACACAGCTCTTATTATGTTGAAGTTAAATGTTTTTAAGCTATCACAATTCAGGAATATTCAGCCAAAATAAAATATCAGTGTTCTGGGCCTTGGAAAGGTATCTGGTTAAAAAGGAAACTTTCATAACCCTTTGGTGATTGGTTGAATATTTCATATATCTTATAAGTTGATAAAGCAGAATCTGAAAGCAAATACTTTTTACTTGCAATGCAAATTTCCCCTCATGTCACTCAGCTTCCAATTATTTTTTAAAATATGAGGAGAAAAATAACTAGATAAAGTTGTAACATATTGGACAACAGATTACAAAGGATTCTTATTCAGCTGTCTGTGTGAATGTGTACTGTGCTGTGCTGGGCTTAGTTGCTCAGTTGTGTCCAACTCTTTGCGACCCCATGGACTGTAGCCTGCCAGGCTCCTCTGTCCAGGGGATTCTCCAGGCAAGAATACTGGAGGGAATTGCTGTGTCCTCCTCCAGGGGATCTTCCCAACCCAGGGATCGAACCTGCGTCTTCTACATTGCAGGCTTCCCACCAGGGAAGCCCGTGAATGTGTACTATCTAGTTCCAATTTTAAATAGGGTTTCCAATGTTTTGATAGCTGACACTGAATGTTTGCCAGCCAGAATTTTAAGCATTTTATATATATTAATTTTCTAACCAGTATAACAACTGTATTACCCCCACTTTGTGATGAGGAAACTGGGTTACAGAGAGGTTAAATTATTACTGAAGATCAGAAAGCTAAAAGGTGGCAGAGCTAAGATTGGAACTAGAACTCAGTCTGACTGGTGATTCTCCTTTCTGAACATACACAAACATACTACTAGGATTATACCCTTTGTATCTTGCATTTATTTCTCTTTGATCTTTACAGTAAGCATTTCCCATGTCATTTAACTTTCTTCTAAATTGTACTTTCCAATGCTTGTGTAATTGTCTAAACTATCATAATTGTTCTGTATGATAGGATATTTAGGTGAATTTTAGTTTTAGTTTATGCTACTATGAATTTGGGGCTATGAATATCCTTCCCCTAATATTTGACTGTGTTTCTGTTTATTTGCTAGGTCAGCTTTTAGACTTGGGACTATGGGAGTAAATTATAAGAAAATAGGCTTCTGACCTAGAAAGTTATTAGGAACATAGAAGATGTAAAAACAGAAACTCTAGAATAAGATGCCTGGAGTTAAGAAACACTACTCTATTCCTTACTCTGACTTTGCCAGGTTGTTTAACCTCTCTTTACCTCCCTTCCTCATCTGTATAAAGGAAAATAATAGTAGCTATTTCATAGAGTTATGTGGATAAAATCACTTAATGTATGCAGAGTGCTTAGAGTAGTGTTTGGCACAGAGTAAGTTCTATATAAATGTTGGCAATTATTTGACTCCATAAAGGTGTGATTTTGTTAAAGAAAATAATAGTAGCTATTTCATAGAGTTATGTGGATAAAATCACTTAATGTATGCGGAGTGCTTAGAGTAGTGTTTGGCACAGAGTAAGTTCTATATAAATGTTGGCAATTATTTGACTCCATAAAGGTGTGATTTTGTTAAAGAAAAATCTTGGGAGAGACAGAAAAACAAGAAGGAAAATAAAAATCACCTACAGTCCTAGTATATTCCAAGTATTATTTTTAAGGTTACCACTTGCCTTACGCTATTTGTCTCCATCAATCTGAACTACTTGTCAGTCCCACATATGTTATGACAAAGTGGTACAGCACCTGGGATGCTTATTCTCAGTCTTTCTGATTAACCATTGACTCAGAATCCTTCATGAGTTGGCTCAGATACCAGCTCCTCCCGGAAGCCTCTCTAAGATTCCTCCTACTTTTGTCTCATCTGGGTTGGGAACCACTTTTCTTTGCTCCGTTATAACTCTCTGTTGAACCTGTCTGTTTCTTTTTAGTCCACCAGCTTCCCTACCCACCACTAGACTCACTAGACTGTAAACTTTTTAAAGAAAGATCCTTTATATATTACTCTTTATATCACCAGTCCAGGACCTGGCAAATAGTGAGTAAACTTTGGATGTGGGATGAATGAATAAACAGATGTTGAATGACAGAAGGAAGGAATGAAGGAAATACCTCATTATCTTTTCCATTTTTGTCCTGTAATTTCAACAGTTCTTCACTATATAACATTACCCACAATTGCATATATTGAATATTTCTGAGAGTGGACTGTTAGTGCAGTTTAAGTCTCTCTGTTCACCAAGCATTCCTGGAATGTTTCTTTCCTTAATAAGCAATAAATTTTTTTTGTATTTGCTGTTCTAGAGCAGTCCTATTCTCCTGTAATAATAGAATATTTCCAATCACAGCATTCCTGGTTATATATTATTCAGATGGCCTTTAAATGTTTTAAGACCTAATAATGAGAAGAATTTGTCAATGCCTGTTAGATGTCCATATGAAGAAATTCCAGTAGAATTCACCATCATTCCTCCCCTTCCTGATGTTTACGGCATTCAGTCATTTGTGAACCTAGCCCCCCACCCCCTTTCTAGCCATCAGCAGACCAGGCACATAAATGGCTTCTTTTATAACTGCTCATAAATGAATCCTTCTCATCTCTTAATCATTTTGGTTGGTCTCCAAGTTTCCTCCAAATCATGATCATCTTTCCAGCATTGAAATGCTGGTATTAAATGCATTATTCACATGGATGTAGAAGGTACTGTGAGACATCTATTACATATGATGGGATGTACTTCAGTGCTGCTCTCTCAGGACTGAAATGCATTTTTGTTACTTTTATCCAGCTCTGATGTCAGATTCTCTCTTTTTGGCTGCTAATTCTTACATGTTTTTACCTCATGTTTTTCCCTGTCACATTATCTTTATGATTTGGGGGCTTACATGAGCCATTCCTGAACTACTTTACTACAATCTTGCAAAATACTTTTTATATTAATGAAATTCTCAAAATGCTATTATGATTCACTGAACTGTTAGTTTTCCAGGTATATTTAATTCAGAAACATAAACATTGAGGGCCTACTATGTGAAAGGCACTGTAGTAGGTGCTGAATGGAAGACGGGGCAGAAGATATGACAATAACTAACATGCACGTCTGTTCTTCTCAAGACTCCCCAGATGAGACTCTGGGGAACCTGTTCATATGGTGCTCCAGAAAATTTCACATAGGTCAGTTCAGTTCAGTTGTTCAGTCGTGTCCAACTCTTTGCTACCCCATGGACTGCAGCACGCCAGGCCTCCCTGTCCATCACCAACTCCTGGACTTTACTCAAACTCATATGCATCGAGTTGGTAATGCCATCCAACCATCTCATCCTCTCTTGTCCTCTTCTCCTCCTGCCTTCAATCTTGCCCAGCATCAGGATCTTTTCAAATGAGTCAGCTCTTCACATCAGGTGACCAAAGGATTGGAGTTTCAGCTTCAATATCAGTCCTTCCAATGAACACTCAGGACTGATCTCCTTTAGGATAGACTGGTTGGATCTCCTTGCAATCCAAGGGACTCTCAAGGGTCTTCTCCAACACCACAGTTCAAAAGTATCAATTCTTCGGTGCTCAGCTTCCTTTATAGTCCAACACTCACATCCATACATGACTACTGGAAAAACCATAGCCTTGACTAAACAGATCTTTGTTGGCAAAGTAATGTCTCTGCTTTTAATATGCTGTCTATGTTGGTCATAACCTTCCTTCCAAGGAGCAAGTGTCTTTTAATTTCATGGCTGCAGTCACCATCTGCAGTGATTTTGGAGCCCCCCAAAAATAAACTCTCTCACTGTTTCCACTGTTTACCCATCTATTTCCCATGAAGTGATGGGACTGGATGCCATGATCTTCATTTTTTGAATTTTGAGCATTAAGCCAACTTTTTCACTCTCCTCTTTCACTTTCATCAAGAGGCTCTTTCCTTCTTCTTTACTTTTTTGCCATAAGGGTGGTGTCATCTGCATATCTGAGGTTATTGATATTTCTCCTGGCAATCTTGATTCCAGCTTGTGATTCACCCAACCCAGCATTTCGAATAATATACTCTGCATATACATTAAATAAGCAGGGTGACAATATACAGCCTTGACGTACTCCTCTCCCAATTTGGAACCATTCTGTGTTCGATGTCCAGCTCTAACTGTTGCTTCCTGACCTGCATACAGATTTCTCAAGAGGCAGGTCAGGTGGTCTGGTATTCACATTCCTTCAGAAGTTTCCACAGTTTATTGTGATCCACACAGTCAAAGGCTTTCACATAGTCACTAAAACAGAAATAGATGTTTTTGTGGAACTCTCTTGCTTTTTCAATGATCCAGCAGATGTTGGCAATTTGATCTCTGGTTCCTCTGCCTTTTCTAAATCCAGCTTGAACATCTGGAAGTTCACGGTTCATGTACTCTTGAAGCCTAGCTTCGAGAATTTTGAGCATTGCTTTGCTAGCGTGTGAGATGATTGCAATTGTGCGGTAGTTTGATCATTCTTTGGCATTGCTTTTCTTTGGGATTGGAATGAAAACTGACCTTTTTCAGTCTTGTGGCCACTGCTGAGTTTTCCAGATTTGCTGGCATATTGAGTGTAGCACTTTCACAACATCATCTTTTAGGATTTGAAATAGCTCAACAGGAATTCCATCACCTCCACTAGCTTTGTTTGTAGTGATGCTTTCTAAGGCCCACTTGACTTCACATTCCAGGATGTCTGGCTCTAGGTGAGTGATCACACCATTGTGATTATCTGGGTCCTGAAGCTCTTTTTTGTACAGTTCTTCTGTGTATTCTTGCCACCTCTTCTTAATATCTTCTGCTTCTGTTAGGTCCATATCATTTCTGTCCTTTATTGAACCCATCTTTGCATGAAATGTAAAGATAGGCTCTCTCTCTTGTTTGTCCTCGGGATGTACATCTTGGTAGTCCTGCTTGCTGCTTTAGAAAACCGTGGTCTCCTGAGGGAGACATTTTGGTGAACATAAAACTGATATAAAGCAGATGGTCTCATGTACCAAAGTAGGGGGAAAACCAAAAGGTGATGGGACGATGGGGAGTTCCATGTTGACAGGGAAAATTCGAAATGGGTTCATTACTGAATGTCATGGCATATTACTTAGGTCTTGAAGAAAGCCATGACTTTAATGAGTGGAAGAAGCTGTGAAAGCAAAACCATGAAGGTGGGAGAGGGTAGGTGGGCTTGAGGATGGTGAACAATCCAGTGACCAGGACATGCTGTGTACCTGGGAAGTGCAAGGTTAGGTGTGGACAATAGGCTGGAGCAGCACATTGAGGGCCAAGCAGAGGCATATGGGCATTAGACTGCTGGTAAATATAAGCTAAGGATGATTTTCAGGTGGGATATAGATGTGTAATTTCTTTTCTAATTAGCTTGAATTTCTTTGTCTTAAAAGCAAGAGTCTTAGCACAAGTAGACATTTTCCCTCCTTAGAGAAATTTGCCTTCTCTCTTCTTAACATTCTCAACTCTACACAGGGCTGGTTCTCCTCAAAGCTTTCTAACAACACATCTGAATCCTTTGCTAAATCTTCTTTGATTTATTTGTAGTCCTTGAACTCTTACCTCTTCAGTTTTCCCTGTATTTTCAGGTCCTCAATAAATTCATTCACTCCTATCTCTCTCTATCTCTCTCTCTCTGTGTCCTATAGCAGAGATTGGCCAAGTACTTGTGAATCCAATTTCCTTTTCCTAGGACACAAGTCAAGAATACACAGAACTATTAAAAAAAAAAAAGATCTTCATGACCCAGATAACCATGATGGTGTGATCACTCACCTAGAGCCAGACATCCTGGAATGTGAAGTCAAGTGAGCCTTAGGAAGCATCACTACCAGCAAAGCTAGTGGAGGTGTTGGAATTCCAGTTGAGCTGTTTCAAATCCTAAAAGATGATGTTGTGAAAGTGCTACACTCAATATGCCAGCAAATCTGGAAAACTCAGCAGTGGCCACAGGACTGGAAAAGGTCAGTTTTCATTCCAATGCCAAAGAATGTTCAAACTACCGCACAATTGCACTCATCTCACATGCTAGCAAAGTAATGCTCAAAATTCTCCAAGCCAGGCTTCAACAGTGCATGAACCATGAACTTCTAGATGTTCAAGCTGGTTTTAGAAAAGGCAGAGCAACCAGAGATCAAATTGGCAACATCTGCTGGATCATGGAAAAAGCAA
>NW_024070207.1:119564554-119790173 GCF_014754425.2 Oryx dammah
CATCCACTGGATCATTGAAAAAGCAAGAGAGTTCCAGAAAACATCTACTTTTGCTTTATTGACTATGCCAAAGCTTTTGACTGTGTGGATCACAACTGCTGCTGCTGCTGCTAAGTCACTTCAGTCATGTCCGACTCTGTGCGACCCCATAGATGGCAGCCCACTAGGCTCCTCTGTCTCTGGGATTTTCCAGGCAAGAACACTGGAGTGGGTTGCCATTTCCTTCTCCAATGCATGAAAGTGAAAAGCGAAAGTGAAGTCGCTCAGTCATGCCCAACTCTTAGCGACCCCATGGATTGCAGCCTACCAGGCTCCTCCATCCATGGGATTTTCCAGGTAAGAGTACTGGAGTGGGGTGCCATTGCCTTCTCCGTGGATCACAACTAACTTTGGAAAATTCTAAAAGAGATGTGAATACCAGACTACCTAACCTGCCTCCTGAGAAATCTGTATGCAAGCCAGGAAGCAACAGTTAGAACTAGACATGGAACAACAGACTGGTTCCAAATTGGGAAAGGAGTGCGTCAAGGCTGTATATTGTCACCCTGCTTATTTAACGTATATGCAGAGTATATTATTCGAAATGCTGGGTTGGGTGAATCACAAGCTGGAATCAAGATTGCCAGGAGAAATATCAATAACCTCAGATATGCAGATGACACCACCCTTATGGCAAAAAAGTAAAGAAGAAGGAAAGAGCCTCTTGATGAAAGTGAAAGAGGAGAGTGAAAAAGTTGGCTTAATGCTCAAAATTCAAAAAATGAAGATCATGGCATCCAGTCCCATCACTTCATGGGAAATAGATGGGGAAACAGTGGAAACAATGAGTTTATTTTTGGGGGGCTCCAAAATCACTGTAGATGGTGACTGCAGCCATGAAATTAAAAGACGCTTGGTCCTTTGAAGAAAAGTTATGACCAACCTAGATAGCATATTAAAATGCAGAGACATTACTTTGCCAACAAAGATCCATCTAGTCAAAGCTATGGTTTTTCCAGTAGTCATGTATGAATGTGAGAGTTGGACTAGAAAGAAAGCTGAGCACTGAAGAACTGATGCTTTCAAACTGTGGTGCTGGAGAAGACTCTTGAGAGTCCCTTGGTCTGCAAGGAGAGACAACCAGTCAGTCCTAAAAGAACTGAACTTAGGACACTAGTAAACTAGAATTTCCAGTTCAGCTGGATCCCCAGTGGAATGTGGGAAGAAATAATACACACTGCTTTAAAAGATGCAGGGCCACTCAATTCACAGTATAATGTAATGTGAGAGAGAAATAAATTTTTATTATATTAAGCCATGGAGATTTCAGAGTTTTGTGTTTCCCACATTCTCAAGCCCGTCACTCAGCCCTGATCACTCACCAGCATTCTTGTACTAATTTTAAAAGGCCCAGGCAATTCCCTGCTGGTCCAGTGGTTAGGAATCTGTGCTTTTACAGCAGGGGACCCAGGTTTAATCCCCCAAGACAAAGAATTATGCAGCTTCAAATGTTAGTAGTGTTAAGGTCTGACAAATTTGGTCTACACTCTTCTAGCATGGAAGTTCTTCCTCCCTTTTCCTGCTTTCTCTGTCTGTTTAGCTCAAAGTCCATCTCCATGCTTTTTCTGCCTAATCTAGTCCACAATAGCCTTACTCATCTTTAGCATTTGTAATACACTTATAGTGAGGATCAGATAGTTGAGAGTTTGCTAAATGGTTGCATGTATTATGTGTCCAGCTAAAGTATAGGATGCCTGGAGGATAAAGACTCAGGGATGTCTTTTGTATCTGTGCCACCAAGGATAAGTCTTTGTTCATTAAGTGCCTCATAGTTTCTGTTGGTTGGCAAGTTATTCAAGCTGCATATAAATTCAAATTCCTTTCACAATCACTAAAGGGATAAAATTATCTTACATCTTTTAAAGCCAATAAATGATGATATTGAGATTACTCTAGATTTATTTTCACTAAAGGAAAGAATACTTACTCTGTTGAATTTACAATTCACATACTTTACAAAGATATCTGGTGAAACAGTAGAGTCAGTGAAGTTTTTTAGGTTTTCGTGACACTAAATAAGCATTTATCTGTTATTTGAACAGATTAGTTAGTTGGTACAGTTTAGCTCATTGCTCAGTTACTTTAGCATCATATTGACATTTCTTAGAGATGATTTTATTTAGTGTTTTTTTTCCCAACACTGTGTAGGTATTTTTGAAAACCTTGGCAGTTTTTCTTGAGGAAATCTTTTCATTTATTATATATTCAGATTAGACTCAAAATGGAGAATCAAGTCACGGATGTATTTACTTTCGTCTCATACTTTGTTCTGTTTCTTGTGTCATGAAGCCAGTTATTCATGAGTTGGGCCATTTTCTACCCAATGTTTATTGCCAGCATAGAAGAGTGGCTTGTTGTATAAAAATTGCCTAAATGTGCTTACAGTATGTATGTCTTCTCCATCCATCATGAGCAAGGCACTCCTATTTGACACTGTGCCAACTAAAATATATCCACATTCCCAGCCCCTAGGCGGACCCCAGAGAACTGTGACATTCCTCCAGTAGCCAGTCAAGGAGGATGGGTTGTGAACAAGAATGGACAGAAGTTCTCTACAATAGAGAAAAATCACAAGTGATTGTGGTAAACCAAATATTATTTTAGTAGAAAAGATACAAAATGGAATTTATAGGGCAATCTCAAAATACTAAGATATTTTTCTTGCTTTAAGTGGAATGATGTCTCATACTCATCTGCTTGAGTCAATGTTTAATTATTCTCAAAGTATGCATACAAGCCCTTGCTAAAGTGGAATAGAAGCTTTTCTGCTCTGTACAGTACAGTTTATTTTTATCCAATTTAGAAAGAAAAATTTTAATTAACCCTGATTAATGCAGCTGTTGAAATGGATACCTATTGGTCACAGTAGCCTGACTTGTGCTTCCATTACAAGGAACAAAAGATTTTGGTAGCTTCAATCAATTTGTCTTTTATTGAGTGCTATGAAGTATACCACCACCCTCTCCATCCTTATTTTATGGGGAGAAAAATAAGTTTATTAAATGCATGTCTAACCCTTATACAGGTAGCAATCAACAAAGAGGAAAATGAGAATTCTGGCTTTGACTTTCTGTTTTGTCTCTTACCTACATTCAGTCATGGTGAAAAATATCATCAGAAAAAATATAGACAGTTGAATTAATCCTAGTGCCAAAGATTCATGGTGTTGTACATTTTTATCTTTACAATTTAACTGTCAAGTTGCCATTTTTTTTTTGCCTAATTAAAGAGCTCACATCTGCTGTTTGATGCCGGGAAAATCAGATTTCCTTGGCAGAGAAGGATGGTGGCAGCATTGACTACCTGGCCTGTTCCAGTGTAACCACCCCACCCCACTTTCTCTCCATATCTTAAGCTCTTACTGGTTCTGGGTAGAGTACAGAATAAACGAAACTCTTGTGGGGGTGCTGTTTGTAGAAACAGCCATTAGGTGGCAGTGCCTCCAAGCCTGGTACCTGCAGGAACCAACTAGTTACCAAGATACTCCTTAGACCATCAGGACAGGATTTGAACATCATTCAGGGACCAGATAATTTTGGTGTTGAGTGGCACACAAGTCTAGTTAGCTGGTATTATTCCCAAAGATGAATAAGTTTCATTATGGTAGTCAGAAAACTGTTCAAAGCAAAGCACACTATTCATGTGAATTTTGTGAGTGGAGAAGTAGAAGGGCAGAACTGCCAGCCCCAGAGTGCACAAGTAATCCTAGGTGACACCTGCTGTTAGAGGCATCATAGGGACACCCTTGGCTTCCCTGGTGGCCCAGCAGTAAAGAATCTGCCTGTCAATGCAGGAGATGCTGGTTCAATCTCTGGGTTGGGAAAATCCCCTGGAGAAGGAGATGGCAACCCACTCCAGTATTCTTGCCTGAAGAATCCCCTGAACAGAGGAGCCTGGCAGGCTACAGTCCATGAGGTCGCAAAGAGCTGGACATGACTTAGTGGCTAAACAACAACAAATTGACACCCTAGAAAAAGGCACCCCCAATGCTCAGCAAATGTGGGCATCTGGGTGAGGGAGCCAAGGTGAGGAGGGAGTGGCATCTGAAGAAGGGGAGGAAGCAGGACTAGGGGAGATCTTGTTCCTTGTGCTTGTGTCTGCTACATAGCTCACCATATTCTCAGCTGATAGACAGGAATAGTGACTCCTTCCATAGTCTACTTCATACGGGTGTACCTTCAAAGACAAAAGAAGTGCAATACATTGCTTCTTAAGCAAGGGCAGGAATGAGGAGGGAGTTGGGAGCAAATTGCCCAACAGTGTAAGAATAACTGCAGTGAAGAAAAGAGCCAATTGGATGATCTCAGTTTTGCAAAGACAGCCACAGGGTTTTGCTGGATAATGAGATGATGCTCCACTGAATAGGTATCTGTATAGTCAGTGTGCGTGTGTGTGTATCTGTGTGCACGTGCACATGTTAGAGAGAGAAGGAAAATTGGGGAGAATATGAAGATGGGAAAAGAAGGAAGGTAATGAAGAGCTTTGGAGCCAGGCCACCTTGGATTTGAATCCTAGCTGAATGACCAATGAACATTTTGGAATCTCACGTTTCTCATTTTAAACTAGGGACCCAAGGACTCCAGTATCATTGAGAGATTGAATAAGACACTTTAGGTAAATCTTAACATTTAATTGGCAGACTGTAGACCCTCAGTCACATTGGTTTCCCAGGGATGTGTTCTGGAAGACATTACATAATTCAAAACTTGCATAATTCAAGACAGTTTTCCCTGGAGGTATAAATGTAAATTTGTTGTATTTCATGTTCTGTGCATGCAGTGAGACTTTATTAGTATTTTTATACTGCCCTATTTCAAATTCACATAAGCTAAGTTCACGTAAAATGGCACCTCATTGTAGTGAGTACTCATACATGTCAGGAGAGCTGAAATGTGCTATTACAAAAACCAAACAACAAACTTTCACCACCATCATCAGTGATACGCTTGCAAGCACACAACTCTACGAGTTATCTCTGAGACAAAGATAGGAAAACTGAGTTACTCCTTAACTTTACCAAGATCACACAGCAGAGAAGTGAATGAGCTGCCATTCACATGAACTGTGGCTTGACTCTACCCTCAGGGGTTTTCTCGTTCCCTGACCCCTGTAGAAACCTCTGTCCCCAAGGAGTGAGTCGGGAGAATTATAGACTGTGATTTCACCAGAGGACAACAGGCAGTGGGCTGGGTGAGTACAAAAGAGCAGCGTCACACCTACAGCCATGTAGCTCCCGTGGAAAGAAATGTTGAAAGATGAACCACAGTTTTCCATTTTTTTTCCTCAGCCATGAGTGCTTTTCCTACATCTTTGTTTACTCGACCACCCACCTCACCCCAGGTTCAAATTTCGTACTTGTGAACAAGGAAGCAGAGAAGAGTGGTTAAAAAAAAAAAAAAAAAAAAGCTATCCAGTCTCCTTCTTTGGACTCAGCCTGAGGGAAAGGCCTTGGAATGGTGGGTAGGTTTTTCAGCAATGACAAATGTTTTCTCCTTTTTTCCATCCGGTGTTCCCCAGAGAGGAGGCTGGAAAGGAGAGGAAATCTGGAGAAGCTGAGCAGCCTCACCCCCGAGACTGGGCTCATTGATTTATGATTTCCAAGTTGCCTGTGCTCCCTGGAGTAGGATGTGGAGGCCGGATCAGGAAGGCAGCACAGGCCAAATCTCTCACCCTCAACCATTTCTGAAACCCTGAACCTTAGCAGAGTGAGTGGGTGGGCTACTGTGGGACATGCACAGGCTCTGTATCATCCCAGAGCAAACATGATGGTAGACTTCTGATGCAAGCGAATTTCTGAGATGCTTGGGGTTGGTGAGATAGATGGGCAATGGATGATTCTGGACTACAGAACCATGGCAGTCTGAGAAGCCCATTTCAACCTGCAGTGATAGAGGAGTCATTTCTTCAAGAACATCTGGGATCCTGTGATGACTCTGGGGTACAAAGAGGCTTCTCCAGGTGCTGGGCTTCCCCACAATGCACCTGAATTCTCTGAGCACTGGGATACCACTGCCTGTGGATGAGGACAGGTGTTCCTTTGGTGGAGGACCAGAACATTTCACAACTGAGATAGCAGTATCAATTGAATGGCAGTCGGTGGTAGCCAAGAAGCTTTGCGCCCACCCCTTGGCCTATCACCTGGTTTAGCATCAGCTCTGTACTTTACTGTGAGCTCATGATGCAGGCAGCAGATCAGTGAGGATGGCTCCACAGGAGCCGCCTTGACAGAAACCTTCCCTTCTTGACTTGAGACCCTGGGCACTCGTGCCTGGGGCATGCCAACCTCAGCCTCCTGAATCGAATCGGCTACCTACTGTCTCATAGCATCCAGAATGAACCTGACATGGAAATATTCCAGGCCCTCATCCCATTCAAGTTTACATATGGGGAGAAGAAAACAAGAAAGAGAGCTCCAGGTCAGTCATAGGCTGGGAATTAACGTGATACAAGAGTCTCCGGCTGGGCTGGTGATCTCACTTTTTGTTACTGTAAATTACCAAAGAACTGGTCTCTACTGTGTTCATTTCCTGAGCAGCATTTTGATGCAAGTCAGTTCCATGCCTTTCTCCTTACCACAAAATGAGAAGTTTTACAAACTACCCACTAAAAATTAGACTGACTTACACTAGACATGTTTGTAATTCAAAAGAAATCCCACAGCCTCTTGAATAAAATGACACAGATAAGCAAGCTCTTTGATGAAATTTAAAAGGCCATGCTATCAGGAGGCATTTTAATATTTCAATATGTTAAATGTACAGAATGCTAAAAAAAAATGGGAATGTGGAAAAATTTGGGTTGGGCTGATTGAGCACATCAGTTTCTGATATGTGAGCTGCATGTATCTGCTTCACACAGTTTAAATGAGTCCTCCTTTGTTGGAAATCAATCCTGTAGCATTACAAAAGCTAAGAGAAGGCAGCAGGGCTGTGATGGAGAGAACAATGAGAAGATACCAGGAATGTGAGTCTTGGCTTCGCCACTGGCTGACATTGCAAACATGACCACATTATTTCACCCTTCTGGGCCTCAGGTTCCTTCTTGGAAATATAAAAGTGTTGGATGATCATCTCTAAGGTTTCTGATAATCTATGACTCAAGGGAAAGAGAAAGTGATGAGAGAGGAAACCAAGTCAGTAGCAGGATGGGGTCTCAATCTCAAGGTAATAGGGGCCATGAGTACCAGAACCAGCCTCCAGGCTCTCTACTCTGCCATCTTACCACATTCAGTGTCATCCAGTAATGTGTATTCATTGAGCACCTCAGTGTTCTAGGCAGCGCCTGCCTAAAATGGTGAATTCCTTGCTCAGAAAGAAATTGTATTGATAAAAACATTTATCTGCATAAGACTATGTGGAGCAAATGTGCTACGAATTCATCTGCAAGTTTAGTGAGAAAATCTGTAAATCATCAACAACTTACTTTAAGCTCTTGAACCTTGCTGCTTTTTTGCCTAAGAGATTTTGGGGCGGGAACACTTTAATAACTCTCAACTTGCATACAAAGAAGCTCTAAACCATGGAGGGATAGGAATTGATAAAGACTGAATTTCTGGTTACTTGGTGGGATAAATCTGATAAGAATTCTATATGATTTTCAAAGGATCCCCAGCAGGATTGAATTGTACTTGCTGTTCATGGTAAGTGATCAGTAATAGACTATTGCCTTTTCTCCTTTCCTTGTTTACTCTCCATGCTCTCTCACTAGCCCTTTCCTGAGACTGCCTCCCAAACACTTGTTATGCAAGTAACATCCAACACTTGTTATGTGATCTGTAGTTTTCTGAAGCAAGTGGCACAAACCTACAATTAAATCAAGGAAACCTGATGCGAAAGTGATGCCTGTCATATCATGCACTGTTTAGAACCAGATTAGCAAACAAACCACAGGTCCTCCTGAAAATTCCTTTCCCATTGACAAAAGCCCTATACCTGGCTGGTTTGCTCATCATCAATGAGAATGGAATGTCAACACAGTTCAAAAACCAATCTGGAGAAGTAAGCATCAAATCAATTTGGGATCTATATTACCTATGCAATTTAACAACCATTACATCCCCTTTTGCTCTTCACAGCTAGTTTTAAATGGACAAAATTAGAATTGTGTACTATAACAAAAACTAATTTCCAATCTACTACTATGCAATTCTGCATATACCAACCCTCCTGGGGCCAGGGAAATAATGAGAGTAGCTTATTTGTAGAAACATCATAGGAACTGTTCCATGCTAGGTATGTAGTTTGTTAGGGAGATTGAATCACAGTTATATTTAGAGCCCAAAAGGATGTAGCTATTTTTTTTATTTTTAAAAATTAATTAATTTATTTTAATTGGAGGCTAATTACTTTACAATATTGTAGTGGTTTTTGCCATACAATGACATGAGTCAGCCACAGGCTGTAGCTATTATGAAGGTGCAAATTACTCCTTGTTGGAGGATGGAGGGAATGAAAAGTGCCCACAGAACTGAGAAGGCATCTTGAGACCAAAAAATGAGGGAGGCAACTCCATATTATTAATGAATCAGTTTATTATAGGGTAGCATACTCACAGGGTGAGATCAGAATCAGGCAGACAATGAACTGGAAGCATCTGCAACTGCACTCCACATGGCCAAGGGGCTACTGGTACAGTTTTATAGTTAATCTAGAGTATAGGGGTAGGAGCTTGGAAATAACCATGCCATCCTAAGTCAGAATTCATGAAAGGGTAACTAGTCTGGTGGGTGCCAGAAATATGTCAGCAAAGATTTTCATCATTATTTGGGGACTAATAGACCATAAAGGCCATCTGGGTTCTAATGATTATTAAACAATTGTTGGAGAAGACTCTTGAGAGTCCCTTGGACTGCAAGGAGATCAAACCACTAAGTCCTAAAGGAAATCAACCCTGAATATTAATTGGAAGGACTGATGCTGAAGCTCCAATACTTTGACCACCTGATGCAAAGAGCCAACTCATTGGAAAAGACCCTGATGCTGGGAAAGATGGAAGGCAAAAGGAGAAGGGAGCAACAGAGAATGAGATGGTTAGATAGCATCACCGTCTTAATGGACATGAACCTGAGCAAACTCCAGGAGACAGTGAAGGACAGGGAAGCCTGGTGTGCTGCAGTCCATGGGGTCACAAAGAGCTGGACACAACTTAGCAACTGAACAACAGCAGTTAATTACAGAATTTCCTTGACAGAGAAGTGCTTTACTGCATAGTTCTGGGTATGATCAGTGAAAGGACAGAAGAAACTAAGGGCCCAAGATGGCCTCACTTGGGCTAACAGCCATACAGTCTGATTGTCAGGACATCAGTTAAACATGAAAACTTGGTTTTACTATTATGTGGTATGCAACCTTCTAAAATGGACCCCAGTGATTCTTGCCTCCTGGTATTCATATTCTTGACTAACCCCCTCCACTTGACTGTGGGCTGGACCTAGCAACTTGCTTCTGACATACAACATGGCAAAAATGACAGGAAGTTACTTTCATGATAAGATTGTAAAGATTGAGTTTCATCTTTCTTGCACTTTCTTTCTTGCTGGCATTCTCTCTGGCTCTCCTCACTGCTTGCCATGACGGAGAGGGTTGCCTGGCAAGGAACTGAGTGTGGCATTCAGTCAATAGTCAGTGAGGAATTGAGGCTTCAGTCCAACAGCCCAGGAGGGACTGAATCTTGCCAACAACTACTTGAATAAGCTTGAAAGTGAATCCTTTTCTAGTTGGGCCTTAATGTGAGACTGCAGTCCTAGCTGACACCTTGATTTTAGTCTCCTGAGAGACTTTGAAACAGAGATCTCAGCTCTGTTGTGCCTGGACTTCTGACCCATGGAAACTGAGAAAAAATTTTGTTGTTTAAGCTTCTAAGTTGGGGCAGCTGGGAATTAGTTAGGCAATAGTAGGTAACCCATAGATGGTGTCATTAGGAGAGGGTGGAAGGGAAAAGAGAGATAAATTGTTTACTTTTGACTTCATGAATCTAGAATTTGGTAAGACTTGATGGTTTATTTTTGGATTTTTTAAAGAGGAAAAATTTAAATAAGAAAACTAGTGAGATATCTGTGAGTATAATTGATATGAGAACAAGAACCATAATGTGTGTGTGTGTGTGTGTGTGTATTTACTTTTGAACTAAAATAGTCCTTGGGAAACTTTTTTTAACAGTTTGTTTTGTATCAGAGTATAGCTAATTAACAATGTTGTGGTAGTTTCATGTGAACAGTGAAGGGACTCAGCCATATGTATACATGTATCCATTCTCCCCCCAGCCACCCTTCCATCCAGGCTGGCATATAATATTGAGGAGAGTTGCATGTGCTATACAATAGGTCCTTGTTGGTTATCCACTTTAAGTATAGCAGTATGTACATGACCTTCCCAAAGTCCCTAACTGTCCCTTCCCCCAGCAACCATAAGTTCGTTTTCTAAGTCTTTGATTCTCTTTCTGTTTTGTAAGTAAGTTCATTTGTATCATTTCTTTTTAGATTCCACCTATAAGGGATGTCATACGGCATTTCTCCTTCTCTGTCTGACTTACTTCACTCAGTGTGACACTCTCTAGGCCCATCCATGTTGCTGCAAATGGTATTATTTCATTCTTTTTAATGGCTGAGTAATATTCCATTGTATATATGTATCACATCTTCTTTATCCATTCCTCTGTTGATGAACATTTAGATTGCTTCCATATCTTGGCTACTATAAACAGTGCTGAAGTGAACATTGGGGTGCATGCATCTTTTCAGATCATGTTTTTCTCTGGATATATGCCTAGGAATGGGATTGCAGGGTCATATGTTAGCTCTGTTTTTAGTTTATTAAAGAACCTCCATACTGTTCTCCATAGTGGCTGTACCAATTTTCATTCCCGCCAACAATGTGAGAGGGTTCCCTTCTCTCCACACCCTCTCTAGCATTTGTTGTTTATGGATTTTTTTGATGATAGCCATTCTGACCCGTGTGAGGTAATATCTCATTGTAGTTTTGATTTGTATTTCTCTAATAACTAGCAATATCAAACATCTTTTCATGTGCCTGTTGGCCATTTGTATGTCCTCTTCAGAGAAATATCTATTCAGGTCTTCTGCTCATTTTTTGAGTGAGTTTGTTTTGAAGCTGTTAAGTGTCATAAACTGTTTATAAATTTTGGAGACTATTCCCTTATTGGTCACATCTTTTGCAAATATCTTCTCCTAATCTGTGAGTTGTCTTTTCATTTTATTGTTTCCTTTGCTGTGCAAAAGCTTTTGAGTTTACATAGTTCTCATTTGTTCATTTTTGTTTTTATTTCCATTATTCTGGGAGATAGATCAAAAAAGATGTTGCTTTGATTTATGTCAGAGTGTTCTGCCTATGTTTTCCTGTAGAAGTTTTATAGTGTCTGGTCTCATATTTATGTCTTTAATCCATTTTGAGCTTATTTTTGTGTATAGAGTTAAAGAATGATCTAATTTCATTTTTTTACATATGGATGTCCAGTTTTCCCAGCACCATTTATTGAAGAGACTGTCTTTCCAACATTGTGTAGTCTTGCCTCCTTTGTCATAATTTACCATAGGTGCGTGGGCTTGTTTCTGGGTTTTCTGGCCTGTTCCATTGATCTGTATTTCTTTTTTTTTTTTGTGCCAGTACCATACTGTTTTGGTGACTATAGCTTTGTAATATAGTCTGAGATCAGGGAACCTGATTCCTCCAGCTCCATTTTTCTTTTTCAATATTGCTTTGGCTCTTTAGGGTCTTTTGTGTCTCTATATACATTTTGAGATTTTTTTGTTCTAGATCTGTGAAAAATGCCTTTAGTAATTTGATAGGAATTGCACTGAATCTGTAGATTGCCTTCGGTAGTACAGTCATTTTGACAATATTGATTCTTCAAACCCATCAACATGGTATATCTTTTCATTGTTTATGTCTTCTTCAGTTTCTTTCATCAGCATTATTTTTAAATGTATTCATTCAAATAAGATCCATGCTTGAACATGTATCAAGTAGTTATTAAAATAAATTTACCAAAAAAATACCACCCTAAACAAAATTAATTTACCTATCCTGGAGTCCAGGGATTGGCCAACTGTTTCCCATGGGTTAAATCAGTGTTCCTGCCTTCTTTTGTAAGTAAAGCCATGCTCATTCTTTTATACATTGTCTGTAGCTCTCTAATCTCTACTTAAAGAGTTGAATAGTTACTGTTGGAATCTTACAGCCCAGAAAGCCATCTAGTCCTTTACAGAACATTTTTTTGGTGATCTCCCAATCTAACCATATATTATGGTTCAAGGTAACCACAATCCAAGGTAGTCCAAATTAATAAATTTTCTGTATACGTTGGTTGACATAGAAAATAAAACTGGACAATTCATAATCCAGAACTCCCCTGTAGGGTTTTTATTTCTAGAATCACTTACATTCTCTCTCAATTTTGTGTTTGCCAATACAGATATAGGATCCCAAAATAAATTGCATACTTTTAGCAGTCAGTCCACAAATGATTGTAAACTGTTCCCCATGTATGAAATGCTGAGACATATATAAATACAATTAATATTTGGTTTTTTACTTTCAGAAACCTGCTTTCTAAAGGTAGAGAAAGATAAGAAAATAGATGATGGGCATGTACTCTGGCAACCCTGGTTTGTTCAGTTCAGTTGCTCAGTCGTGTCCGACTTTGGGACCCCATGGACTGCAATGCCCTAGGCTTCTCTCTCCTTTATTATCTCGTCGAGTTTGCTCAAACTCATGTCCATTGAGTTGGTGATGCCATCCAACCATCTCATCCTCTGTTATCCCCTTCTCCTCTCGCCTTCAATCTTGCCCAGCATCAGGGTCTTTTCAAATAAGTCAGTTCTTTGCATCCAG
The DNA here is from genome assembly GCF_014754425.2 of Oryx dammah. NCBI lineage: Eukaryota > Metazoa > Chordata > Mammalia > Artiodactyla > Bovidae > Oryx > Oryx dammah. The sequence goes on from NW_024070207.1 coordinate 119,577,442, forward strand.
TGGCCAGAGGATTGGAGTTTCAGCTTCAGCATCAGTCCTTCCAATAAATATTCAGGACTGATTTCCTTCAGGATGGACTGGTTGGATCTCCTTGCTGTCCAAGGGACTCTCAAGAGTCTTCTCCAGCACCACAGTTTAAAAGTATCAGTTCTTCAGTGCTCAGCTTTCTTTATAGTCCAACTCTCACATCCATACATGACTAATTGAAAAATCATAGCTTTGACTAGACGGACCTTTGTTGGCAACGTAATGTCTCTGCTTTCTAACATGCTGTTTAGGTTGGTCATAATTTTTCTTCCAAGGAGCAAGGGTCTTTTAATTTCATGGCTGCATGCAGTCACCATTTGCAGTGATTTTGGAGCCCCAAAAGATAAAGTCTGTCACTGTTTCCACTGTTTCCCCATCTATTTGCCAGACGTGATGGTAAAATCCATTAGCACCAGTGTTCGACTTTGAGAGTCCAAATCAGGTCTTGCCTCTTCCTAGCTGTACACTTTGGACAAGATGCTTAATCTCTCTGTGCCTCAGATTTCTCAGCTGAAAAATGGGGACAATAATGGAGCCCCTCTCATGAATCTGCTCTAAGAATTGAGATACACATGAAATAACAAACGTGTAGTGCTTAGAACTGGGTCTCAGTTCAGTTCAGTTGCTCAGTCGTGTCTGACTCTTTGCGACCCCATAAATCGAGAACTGGGTCTGGTACCTTGAAAATGCTCAAACATGTGAGCTCTCATCATCGTGGTGGAGTTGACCTCTTGAACTCATGTCCTGTCATTAGAGTCGATACCTTGAGTATTGCAAATTAGTTAGATTAATTAATAGTTTTATCCAATTTAGGATCTTCATTAAAGTTAAATGTGGGAGCCAGCCTTGCATGACTTCTTTCTGGATGGAAGCACTTAAGAGATTTCGAGCAATTGCTGTATCTTGAAATCAATGCTATCATCAAGGGGCTAATTTTTCTGCTACGTTCTTGTTTTAAAGTTACCCTTTGCCCTGAAATGGCTCAGTTTAAATTCCAAACTGAATTTTCTGAGAACTGGGAAAAATTATTCCTGTGGAATTCTAGATAAAAGGATGCATACTGTATGTTCTATCAAATCCTATTTAGTGAATGTTTTTATAATTCATAATTGAATTTGATCTTTTATATAAACTTTGGTTGAGTTTTGTCTAATATTATGACTCATGGTGGTAATATTTAAGGCATTTGGTTTATAAGTAACATCATGAAAACAATAAATTTGCCTGTTTATGTTAGTCCCTCAGTCATGTCCAACTCTTTGTGACCCCATGGAGCCTGCAAGGCTTCTCTGCCTATGGGATTTTCAACTTTGTCCAGTTTTCTCTAACATTCTGAAGTGTATTGTCAGCATACATAATTAGTATTATGTATGTTGTGTAAGGTACATTGATCTTTCAAAAATATTTCAATATATAATACATTCTTTCCTGGTGGCTTAGATACCTGGTAAAGAATCTGCCTGCAATGCAGGAGACCCAGGTTCAATCCCTGTGTTGGGAAGGTCTCCTGGAGAAGGGAATGGCAACCCACTCCAGTATTCTTGCCTGGAGAATTCCAGGGACAGAAGAGGAGCTTGGCAGGCTATAGTCTATGGGGTTGCAAAGAATCAGATATGACTGAGTGACTAACATTTCCATTTTCATAATTCATTCTGTCTCCACAGACTACAGTTGTACAGATATTTAGTTCACAGAGCTTGAAAGATTTTCCTAATGTCAAAAACCCAGTTAACATCAAAGGTCTAATCTTGCTCTAATCTTATTTCTACTGTAACGTCACCTATTTATTCTAATTTTAACACTTGAAACATTTTTCTTGTAAATATTATAATTTTTTCAATATTTTATATCCTAATGTCTTAGATCTATTAAACAGAATATTCGTTAACTGGAATGCTTCTTACAATACCTATTGCCAGGTAATTTATGCCTATGAAAAGGGTTTGAACCAGATATTCTCTTAGACCCTTCCCCATTCTTTTATTTGTTTTTGGTAATTGATAACAGATTATTTGGGCTTCCCTGGTGGCTCAGATGGTAAAGAAGCTGCCTGCAATGCAAGAGACCTGGGTTCAATCCCTGGGTTGAGAAAATCCCCTGGAGAAGGGAATGGCTATTTTATTCAGTGTTAAGATGATTTTTGCCATGCACCATTGTTGTGGATGGTCAAAGACTGACTATATGACCTCTCCCCTAATTTGAGGATTTGTAGAATTAAATATTTACCTTGCTTGTCCTTATTAATTCTCCAGTGGTGATTGAATCTATTCAGAGTAATTTGTAAAGGGTAGATGACAGAACACTAATCATAGAAATTTAGAACCGAGACAACATTCTAAATCAATTAATTGAATTCCATCATTTTTCAGATGAGGAAAATGAAAGAAAAGGGCAAGATTTTATATGTCTGTCTGCTTTAAACTCTGCAGATTCCATGCATTTTGAAAGCATAATTAAGCATGGTGGGGGAGGGGATATTTGGAAGAGATAAGTAGCCACAGGATACAGATTAGCAAGCTCCCATTTGGGGATGAAAAATGAAGTTTATAGAGTCAGTCACAACTCATAGCAGATTACTTTAATAAAGCCAATACTCAACTGAGACCAACCTAATTGCCTGGAATTTCCATTGCAGTAGTGAAAAAATGACTGAGGAGGTTTCTGAATGTTGGAACCAGAGCAGTCATATGAGAGTAGTGGCTGCTTCAGGGGCAGGATACAGAATAAGGGATGTATAAAATGCTGGTAATAAAATGGATAACCAACAAGGACCTAATGTATAGCACATGGAACTCTTGGCAGCCTGGATGGGAGGGAAATTTGGGGGAGAATAGGTGCATATATATATATATATATATATGGCTGAGTCACTCTGCTGTGTACCAGAAAGTTTCACATTATTAATCGACTATATTGGAGAAGGAAATGGCAACGCACTCCAGTATTCTTGCCTGGAGAATACTATGGACAGAGAAGCCTGGCAGGCTACAGTGCATGGGATCGCAAGAGTCGAACATGACTTAGCGACTAAACCACTACCACCACCGTATTCCAGTATAAAATACAAAGTTTTTTAAAAAAAGAAAGAAAATGCTGATGATAGACACTGGCCACTTTGCAGTTTTTCCTAGTTCACTTTTGCAGATGATGTGCTATGGAACACATCTGAGTACCAATATGGTAGACTGCCAATGTCTGGATGGGAAAATCATAGGACTTTTTTGGAAGACTACCTACTTGCCAGACACCTCCAATCTATCCTTAATATTTTCTTCCCAGTATCTCACTCCTTCTCTCCAGGCTCTGGATCTAAGAGGAATCCTAAAGAATGGAAAGTTAGGGAAATATTCATCCATTCATTATTGAGGCCCTCTGTGTGCCAGGAGCGGTCAGGTTCTGAGAATACAACAGTGAATGAGACATGCTTTCTGTTCTTAAGGACCTTAAATTCATTGACAAGTAAATATAATTCAGCACAAGAATTATTAAAATAGCAGGAAGTACAGGTGCTAGATGAGCAGATAGACAAAGAACTTATCTAGGCTTAGGGTGTACCTGGTTTGAAAACATGTCTCAGAGGAAATGTTCAGTAAGTGGAGACCTGAAGCAGGTACAAATGGAAGAGCTCATAATCAATGAATTAATATCTAACTGATATTTTCTAACTCTGTAGAGAATATGGCTTATTTGCAAATATCCACAGAATGCTCACAAAAATCAACCATGTGTTAGACTACATAGACAATCTGGTAAAAATTGGAAATAGCCTAGCAAACATTTTCTCATGATAATATGGCAAAACTAGAAATAACAAAATAAAGGATAACAATGCTCAAAATATTAAAAAGTCCTTACATTCTGGAGGGAAAAGGAATTTCTCTTAATCCTTGAATCAAAGAGGAAATATAAACTGAAATTGCATAGTATCTGGAAAATTTTAATAAAACTATGTATTACAATTTGAAAGACATATTTAGAGCTTACTCTGAATATTTATATTTAATATTTTAACAATAAATAATAGAATATAGGAAAGTAGACGGAAGGAATTTAAAGATAAAAGCAGAAAGTGATGATTTAGAAAAAAAACATTTGAAAAATAAATGAAAAACTAGCTTTTTATGTAAAATAACAAAAAACTGATAACTAGACTAACATAACTATATAAAATAGGACATGATAATGGGGAATTAAACAAAAAGAAAATTAAGACTCATAAGAGACTACTTTATCCAGCTTAACATATGTATTTCAAAACCTGGATGAAATGGACAATGTTGTAGAAAAATGCAATTTACTGAAAGTGATCTCAGAAGAAATAAAAAAAAAATCTAAGTAGACCATTTCCCTGGAAGAAATAGAGATATTTCTTCAGGTGCTTCAAGGGCTTTTTTAACATATAGATAACCATGTGATCGTATGAAGTATTTTAGTATTAGATTTGCTTATAGCAAATTATTGCATTCTTGAATATATCCTACTTGGTAATAACTTACTATTTTTAATACCTTACCAAATTGTTTGCCACCCAGAATTATTACACTCATTTTCCTAGGTAAGACTTACCTGCAGTTATCATATGTGTGTATGTCTGCATGTATGTGTGTCTGTGTCTACATGCATGTGTGTGTGTGTCTAATCTTTTTGGGAAATTTTGCCATCACTGTTAGGTTTGCTTTATGGTTGAGAAGTTTTTCTTTCATGTACTAGGTTCTGTAATAGACAAAACAGAGTAGAATGATTTATTCTTTCAAGGTATACTAGAAGTCCTCTGTGAAACCATCTGGACTTGTGACATCTAATATGAAAAACTGTAAGACCATTTACTGATAACATGATAAGCAGGTATATGTGAAAATTCAACATAAAATCTTAATGAAATATTTAATAGTACTAATTTATAGAAAATACGTATGCAAAAGCCGGAACTGCGTTTAATGGGGAAAGCCTGGTAGAATTACAAGTAGTATTAGGAATAAGGCAGGGATGCCAACATTAACATTATAATGTAACATTGTACTAGAGGTAAACATTAAAGCAATTAAACAAAAGAACTTATCTAGAGGTATAAAAATTGCAAAGGTGGTGGTAATAAAACTACTTGTGAATTATAGAACAGTCTACCTGGAAAACACAAGAGAATCAACTGATAAATCTATAAGAATTAAGAGAATTCAGTATAATTCTCTCAATTATAGCAAAGTATAAATTAATATATAGAAATAAAAAACTTTTATTCATATAAAATAAAAATATTAACAATAGAAAAATAACAAAGTATTTCAGCAAAATATACAGGAAATTAAAAGACACTTGCTCCTTGGGAGAAAAGTTATGACCAACCTGGACAGCATATTAAAAAGCAGAGACATTACTTTGTCAACAAAGGTCCATCTAGTCAAATCTATGGTTTTTCCATTAGTCATGTATGGATGTGAGAGTTGGACTATAAAGAAAGCTGAGCACCGAAGAATTGATGCTTTTGACCTGTGGTGTTGGAGAAGACTCTTGAGAGTCTCTTGGACAGCAAGGAGATCCAACCAGTCAATCCTAAAGAAAATCAGTCCTGAATATTCATTGGAAGGACTGATGCTGAAGCTGAAACTCCAATTCTTTGGCCACCTGAGGCAAAAAACTGACTCATTTGAAAAGACCCTGATGTTGGGGAGGATTGAAGGCAGGAAGAAAAGGGGACAACAGAGGATGAGATGATTGGATGGCATCACCAACTCAATGGACATGAGTCTGAGTAAGCTCTGGGAGTTGGTGATGGACAGGGAAGCCTGGAGTGCTGCAGTCCATGGGGTCACAAAGAGTCGGACATGATTGAGCGACTGAACTGAACTGAACAGGAAATACATAAGAATGCAAAAGTTTATTTGAACAAATGAGAAGACATTCTATGTACTTGTGTAGGATGGTACAATATTATTTAAGTTTTAATCCTTTTATGTGTTAAATTTGTAACTATAATGTGTTCCTCATAAATAGATGAAATGTTGACCTGTTAAGAGGGATACAAACTTAGGACCTGTGCCTGTGGAAGATGGGATCGGGGGAGACTTTTTTAAAAATTACCTTATATGGGCATTCATGCAAATGTATTACCTGTTCAAAAAATTAAGTAAATATTTTTAAAGCCAGGTACAATTAAACATCTAAACCTTGGCATTCTTACCAAGATAATTTCTCTATTTTTAAATCATTATTCACACCTAAAATAGAGTTTTAAAACTGAGTTAATTTGAATGAATTGTTTTGTTCATCTTTCTGTGCAGCAATATATAACTTGAAGTTAATGTGAAAAAATCTGAACTGAGCTTTCTGGAACTCTGAATCAAATTAAATCTGTCCCTTTAAGTAAAATTGGCTTGTTGATCATGAATTTTATTTAATAGGTCTTTGTGTGTAAGTGTGTGTGTTTGTGTATACATGCACAAGTGTGTGTTTTGTTCTGCTTCGTGAATTTAAAGAGATCAATTTTATAATATATAATTCACCGTTATTTGTCTGAAGTCACCAAATAGAATTATAGTGAAAACTAATGAGTATCCAGGAAAGTAATAAATCCCAGATGTCCTAGCACTTCATTTCTTTCCACCTACCTCCTCTCTCAGATATGATATGGAAATTAAAAATGATGAACTATTTATATTATTATTACATTTATTTGGACAGAGTTGTAAATTTTAATAAATCATAGGCTTAATATTATTCAGCTCAAAAATTATTAATAATCTCTGAAAATGTATGTAATCCTTAGATTGGATGATGTTGATGAGTTTTTTCTATTTTAAAATTAAGTGAGCTAAATATTCCTAGAATTTATTTTTTCTCTTAGAGTAACTTTCAGCTATAAGTTTTTCCCAGATGAATTCATTTTTGGCCTTCTTTCTTTGGAATTCAATTTCTTTGATCATCTTGCTTGCCCAGAAATCAACAACCCTTCTTTGATCGATATGAACCATTCTCTTATGACAGGAATAACAAGAACTGGGACTGTCAATGTATTATCTCATAATACAACTAAAATTATGAGAAAGATAGTATACTGCCATGTTTGAAGGTTATATTTGATCCTTTACCATGACCTACTTGAACATGTCTTCCTAAATATCATTAAAGGTAAATGAGACAATTTGAGGTCTTCATTCTTGCACAGATTGAAAATACTCTAAGTATCTGTCCTTTCATCTATTCATTCATTCATTCCTGTAGCATTTTTGAACATCAGTTGCCGGGAGCCAGCATGAGGAATCCTGCCCATGGCAAAGGTCATGAGGAAGAGACCCGACAGGCAAAGGTGAGTCAGGTCTTGAGGGAACCTCCCTGGACCTACTCGGGCATCTACCCCAAAGCCAGAATATGTCTGCCTTACTATATTATGCCTTTCACCAACTCCTCTGACATTAACAGGGGGCTGCCCGCCCACCAACTTTTTCTGGAAAAAGTTAATTTAGAGCTTTTAGATAATAAGTCTCCTGGGCATAATAAGAGTGTTGCAATCCCAAAACCCCTCTGATGGCTTTCTAGCCTGCCTGACAGGTTTATCCGTACTAAAATTATGAGAAAGATAGTATACTGCCAAGTATACTATCACATGCTATGCATGTGATTGTTTACAGCCTCCCGACCGCGAGAGGCACAGGAAGCTTAAAACATCCTAGGAATGTAGGGCCTTCCAAGGAGTCAAAATCATTGGAATAGGACTGATTAAGGGTTTCATTGTTGAGCCAATACTTGCTGCCAAGTTTTCATATCTTTTATTTGTTGATATAGTTGGTATGTAGAAAAAACAGGTAGTAGCCCTGGCATTAGCAACATTAGATCTTTGAGTTAAGTACTTTCTTTGTTATAACCCACTGCACGTTTGTTCTACAGGAATGTAACTTTATTTAGTACTTTGAGGGTGATGCAGATTAAAGAAAAAACGCTTCAAGGGAAAATGAGTTTTCTGGTTGATAGACATTTATCTAGGAAAAGAGCCATAAAGATGTTAACAGGCCTCTTGGCCAGAAGATAATGTAAATCACCTGAGACCTTTTGTATACGGGAAGGTATACAAAAAGAAAGCCTAGCCTCAATAAGGATCAGGACTGCTGCCCCTGCATAACTCTGCATATTCCATTATTTCTCTATGTACAACTTCATGCGAAGAGTTGACTCACTGGAAAAGACTCTGATGCTGGGAGGGATTGGGGGCAGGAGGAGAAGGGGACGACCGAGGATGAGATGGCTGGATGGCATCACTGACTCGATGAACGTGAGTCTGAGTGAACTCCGGGAGTTGGTGATGGACAGGGAGGCCTGGCGTGCTGCGATTCATGGGGTCGCAAAGAGTCAGACACGACTGAGCGACTGAACTGAACTGAACTGAAACTTGAAAATAAAGTTGTGGGTCTTGCACTGATGCTTGGCTCCCCCATGTCGTTCTTTTCTTATTATCCCTTTTCAGGCTGAATTCCCATCTGGAGCATAGAGGCTCGCCATGTCTACTTATTTGCCTGGGCTTCTAAGACCCACGTGAGAGGGAGCCCAAGGTGGGGCACCCTCTGCTATTCAAGTGGGCACCTGCGGCCTATGAAGACAGTGCAAGTCCCTTGTCTCAGGGCTTTATTGGCTTTCTATGTAAACCAAGGAATTTCAGCCTCTTTTCTCCTCTACTTATTCACTACATTATTCTTCTCTAATCTCTCTTTATATCTCTAAATAAATAAATCTCTCCTCGCCGACACCACCCCCACTTTGAATTCCCTGGATCCACCGGGGCTGGACCCCAGCAATCAGTGAAATACAGTTATCAATAAAAATCAATGAAATTTGCATCTCTAGACAGAACCTTGTATTAACTCCATACAAAAGTTGGCTTAAAGCTCAACATTCAGAAAACTAAGATCATGGCATCTGGTCCCATCACTTCATGGGAAATAGATGGGGAAACAGTGGAAACAGTGTCAGACTTTATTTTGGGGGGCTCCAAAATCACTGCAGATGGTGACCACAGCCATGAAATTAAAAGACGCTTACTCCTTGGAAGGAAAGTTATGACCAACCTAGATAGCATATTGAAAAGCAGAGACATTACTTTGCCAACAAAGGTTCCTCTAGTCAAGGGTATGGTTTTTCCAGTGGTCATGTATGGATATGAGAGTTGGACTGTGAAGAAAGCTGAGCGCCAAAGAATTGATGCTTTTGAACTGTGGTGTTGGAGAAGATTCTTGAGAGTCCCTTGGACTGCAAGGAGATCCAACCAGTCCATTCTAAAGGAGATCAGTCCTGGGTGTTCTTTGGAAGGACTGATGCTAAAGCTGAAACTCCAGTACTTTGGCCACCTCATGCGAAGAGCTGACTCATTGGAAAAGACTCTGATGCTGGGAGGGAGTAGGGGCAGGAGGAGAAGGGGACGACAGAGGATGAGATGGCTGGATGGCATCACTGACTCGATGGACATGAGTTTGGGTGAACTCCGGGAGTTGGTGATGGACAGGGAGGCCTGGCGTGCTGCAATTCATGGGGTCGCAAAGAGTCGAACATGGCTGAGTGACTGAACTGAACTGTGTATCCAGTGCCAATTGAATAATTCTACTTTTATGTCTAGTGGGCATATGTAGTAACCCACTGTACCTTCCATCTTTCCCACAGTCATGTTGGTTGGTAACTCCATCATTCTAGATGCTATACTACTTTCTTTCATTTAAATTCCATATCCAACCTATCAGGAAGATGTTGGTTTTTCTTCAGTATACACCCACCAGAATGTGACCATTTTTCATCTCCCCCCTGCCAGCCACTGGGTCCACTCTCTAACATCTCATTTGAATGACTGTAACAGACTCCTCACTAGTATCCCCACTCCCTTCCTTGGTCTTCCAGAGTCTATAATCAACAAAGCAGCTGTAGTAACCTTTTTAGAACATAAATCATCTTGTTGCTTCTCTATTTAAACCTTCCGTGGCCTGTATTTCACTTAGAATATAAACTGGAATCCTTCCAGTGGTCAACAAGAATCTACATGGACCATGGACCAGAATCACTTTGACCTCATCTACTATCCCTTTTACTTTCTACTCCAGAAGCAGTCTTCTTTGTTGTTCCTGCCTTAGAGTCTTTGCACTGTCTATTCTGTCTGCCTGGAATGTTCTTTGCTAGATATCGATGTGCCTTTCTCTTCACTCCATTTAGTCCTTGCTCAGTAGGAAATGGCAACCCACTCCAGTATTCTTGCCTGGAGAATTCCATGGACAGAGGAACCTGGCAGGCTACACTCCATGGGGTCTCAAAGAGTTGGACACGACTGAGTGACTAACACACACACACACACACACACACACACACACACACACAAAAGTATCATCTTCTCAATGAAATCAATTCTGACCACACTTTCTAAAATTGCATCCCTTCATTTGTCCTGTCCATCTCCCATCGACTTTTCCTCCCCTCTCCCCAAAGCACATATTACTCTGAAGTACCATATTGTTTACTTATTTACTGTATGTATTGTTTGTTATTTGTCTCCTCCTGCAGGAATGAAACCTGTAAGAGTACAGAGGGTCTTTTTTATTCACAAATCCCAAGAGAATCAGGCACATAGTAGATAGTAGATACTCCATAAATATTTCTTGAATGAATTTGCTTGACATAGTTTTCCAGAACCCAGTTCGTAACAAATAAATTTATTGAATGACCAGTTTACCATTTTTAACAAACTTATCAGATTACCAGATTATTTAAAAACTATTTGTGATGAATTGCTGTTTCCAGTTAATTGCTAGACATGCTGTGAGGGTCATCTACTTGAGCAAGAGTCAGCAGACTTTATCTATAAAGGGCCACATGGTGATTATTTTAGGTTTTGTGGGCCATGCATTCGCTGTTGTGTGTTTGTGTGTAAGCTTGGTTGCTCAGTCATGTCTCACTCTTTGTAACCCCAAGGACTGTAGCCCACTAGGCTCCTCTGTCCATGGGAATTCTCCAGGCAAGAATACTAGAGTGGGTTGCCATGCCCTCCTCCAGGGATCTTCCTAACCCAAGGACTGAACCCAGGTCTCCTGCATTGCAGGAGGATTCTTTACCATCTGAGCCACCAGGGAAACCCAAGAATACTGGAGTGGGTAGCCTATCCCTTCTCCAGGAGATCTTCCTGACCCAGGAATTGAACCAGAATCTCCTGCATTGCAGGTGGATTCTTTACCAGCTGAGCTACCAGGGAAGCCCACATTTGCTGTTAAAACTACTCAATTCTGCTTTTGTAGTGCAAAAGCAGCTATAAATACTATGTAAATAAATGACTGTGACTGCCTTCCAGTAAAACTTTATTTACAAAAACAGTAAGCTGAATTTGGCCCATGGGCCATCCCTTGTTGACCTCAGGTCTAGAGGACACTGGAGCACTGAAGGGAGGTTGAAGGGACGAGGTCACATGCCCAATGGCTACACTCAAGGATTTTTAATCTACTCAGACTGGATTCAAATCTGACTCTGCATTAATTTAACCTATCTGGTTAAGTAAATGAGCTAATCTTCATGTTTAAAAATCTTAAAATAGCAAAACTTTAAACCCATCTCCGAGTGGTGATAATAAGTTGAGAGACTGTATATGACAAGGGCAAAATATAAGCACATGGATAGCCATTGTGTCTTCTCTTTTTCTTGTAAGAGGAAGGTTTTAGTTGATCTTCTGCCTCTGTGGTGAGGTCAGTTGATTCAGCATTCATCCTATTGGCTGTGTAGAACCCAGACAAAAGAAGCCTAAAATATAGTAGACTTGTTTATATTGGAGAGGATACAAAGCTACTCAAGAAAAAAAAAAACTGGATTTGGAAAGGATGAGGAAGGAGGTGGAAGGAGAACAAAAACCATACTGGGATGGATTTCAGGGGAGAGTTTTAGAAGTTTGAAAGAAGTGGGTTATTGGAGGAAGCTCTCGTGCACTGCTTTGTAGGCTGGAGGGTGCATGGGGTGGGATGGTGAAGGAGGGAAAGAAGGATCCTAAGAAGTATTGCCCTGTATTATGAATGTAATTCTCTTTCTGGAGTTTCTAGAGTATGCAATGAAGACTAGAACTGCAATTTAATTTTACAGCATAGGACTTGAAGTACAACCATTTTATTGCCTGGCCAGGAGGCAGCCTAACTTTATAACAGTTACATAAGTATAGAACTAAGCACAGAGCCTGACACAGAATAAGAATTTAAAAATGGGAATTATGTAGTTTTACTTCTAGTATTTATCCCTGATGAGGGGGAGAGAAGGGAATGCTACATAGAGAGTAGACTCTTTAAGTTGAATTTTATAAGCTAATTTATGAGCTCAGGCTTTGGAATCAGAAAATTTGGAGTTTCAGACCTGGTTCAGTAACTTCTTGTTAGCCTTTGGATAAGTTGTCCAATCTCTGTGTGACTCAGATTCCTGGGAGAGAAGACGACAGTAACTAATGCATAAGAAGCTTGTGGGGATCTAATTTGATAACACATGTGAGGTGCTTAGAAGGGAAATGAAACAGTTAAGTTTATCTTATATTGGTCAATGTTGTTGTAATTATGTATATTTAACCTGCTATACTAGAGACAAATAGCATGTGGAAAAGGTGACACCCATCATAGATACATTAATCATTATCATCATCGCAAATCATCATCATCAAGCACTGTTTCTTTGGGAGCTTATATTTCTGACTTCAGGATTTTGCAGTTAGGACTTCTATAATTGGGACATAAATCTCTGAAACCTAGATGGATTTTGGCAGTTGAACTGTACAAATAAAACCATGACATCTGGGTGGGGGTAAGTAGTTTAAGAAGCAAGCTGCTGTTGTTCATTTGCTCAGTTGTGTCCGACTCTTTGCGACTCCATGGACTGCAGCATACCAGGCCTCCCTGTCCCTCACCATCTCCCAGAATTTGCCCAAGTTCATGTCCATTGCATTGGTGATGCCATGCAGCAATCTCATCCACTGATGCCCTCTTCTCCTTCTGCCCTCAATCCTTCCCAGGATCAGGGACTTTTCCAATGAGTCAGCTGTTCACATCAGATGACCAAAATACTGGAGTTACAGCTTCAATGTCAGTCCTTCCAACAAGTATTTGGAGTTGATTTCCCTTAAGATTGAATGGTTTGATCTCCTTGCTGTCCAAGAGACTCTCAGGAATCTTCTCCAGCACCACAGTTCAAATAGTGATGTTCCATATCTTGGCTGGAACAAGAGACTCATGAAATCTGGAACCAGAACCATGGACTCCAGGCCCAGAGGGTTGGCTTTCTCCTGATCCTGATTTTTTGAACCCTTCACAGAGCTTCTATAAATCAGAGAAGAGACAGATGCAAGAGAGTGCCTAAATGGACCTTTTATCACCCAAGAGAGCAGGAGTAAATCCATTGAACTCAAGGCAACTGCCTACTGCAGTGATGGTTTGGGGAACAGACTTTTGCAGATTCCAAACCAGAATATTATACTAAGTAGAGAGGTTGAGCCAATGATGATGATGTTCTGGTTTTCTGTTACTTTTCTGCTGTCCCAAGTATGAGCTAGTTTTGCCTTCAGGTAGTTTATGTTCCTCATAAATGCACTTAAAGCTTTGATAGTTTCAAGACTTAAAGAAAGAAATCTACCTGATTCCTTAAGTCATAGACTAGAGACAATTAAAAAGAATCCTGATGCAATGACTCTTGCCCTCTGTCTCCCCCTTGACCTCTCCTAGCTTTTTGCTGCCACAGGGTTTTTATTCTTACAGGATCTCAGGCTGTGTTTGCTTGGCTACCTTCTTCCGTCATTCTGATCTCTGCTCAAATGTCCCCTCCTCAGAGTTCTTCTCTTATGAGCCAGCTGAGTTAGCTTTTCCCACTCTCACCTAACAATGTACTACTCTCCAGTACTTTACTAGGCTTCATTTTTATTAGTGCTTACAACTCGCTATGCCTCTATTCTGCATTCTATTTTTTATTTGCTTGTTTGTTATTCATATCTCTCATTATAATGTAAGTTGTAAGAGGACAAGAGCTTTTCTCATCTTTGTTATTTAAGCATGTATCCTCAGTGCCTGGAACAGAATAGATGTTCGTAAATATTTGACAACTGGATGAATGACTAATAACTAATATAAAATCATTCATATTTGACTGATAAAAAATTGACTTCCCAACAAGTTTAGGGGGCTGCCCAAGGTCAAAGATGTCATATCGTGCAAAACCAGAACATGAACCCTAACCTGTTGCTGTAATACCTCCTCAAGCATGAACATGTGAGTAACCACCATATGTTAAGCACTGTACAGAAGGCAGTTTGGAAGACACATAAAAAATAGCAGAAGTGGATTTGACCTTCAAGTATCTTCCAATCTAACATTGAATACACAACATGTATGGCTTTTAACCATACAAATTTTACCTAATGTTGTTTATGCTGCTGCTGTTGCTGCTGCTAAGTCGCTTCAGTCATGTCTGACTCTGTGCGACCCCATAGAGGGCAGCCCACCAGGCTCCGCTATCCCTGGGATTCTCCAGGCAAGAACACTGAAGTGGGTTGCCATTTCCTTCTCCAATGCATGAAAGTGAAGAGTGAAAGTGAAGTTGCTCAGTTGTGTCTGACTCTTCACAACCCCATGGACTGCAGCCTACCAGGCTCCTCCATCCATGGGATTTTCCAGGCAAGAGTACTGGAGTGGGTTGCCATTGCCTTTTTATGCTAGAGAAGTGTTTTTCATCTGTGACTGCCCTTTATATTAAATGTGAAATTTAAACTTTATATTGGGGCTATTCCTCAAACTAATTAAATTTAGAATCTATAGGAGTGGAACCCAACTTTGGTAATTTTTTAGAGTTCTCCATGTGACTGATGTACTGTCCCTGCCTCAAAAGCCGCTGCTAATGTGCACATGGATCACCTAGGGACCTTGTTAAATTGCAGATGGTGAGGTAAGTCTGGGACAGGGCCTGAGAGCCTACATTTCTAACAAGCTTCCAGGTGATGCCCATACTACTGCTCCTTGACCACAGTATGGAGGTTTCTGAGTACAGGAAGTGATCTATGTTAGAAAATAATGTCTTTATATTGTTATTAAATAGATTTGCATAGAACCATGCTATAACTTGGGCTTCCCTGGTGACTCAGATGGTAAAGAAGCTGCCTGCTGTGCAGGAGACCTGGGTTCGATCCCTGCGTTGGGAAATCCCCTGGAGGAGGACATGACAACCCATTCCAGTATTCTTTTTTTTTCACTCCAGTATTCTTGCCTGGAGAATCCCATGGACAGAGGAGCCTGGTGGGCTACAGTCCATGGGGTTGCAAAGAGTCAGATGCATGCATGCTAGAACAAAGATGGATACGTGGCATAGACTACATATTTCACAGTGAAGTTCCCTTATACTGGGGCAAAAATTGAAAAACAACAATGTGCAAATACAAGCAACTCAACCCACAAATATTAGGAGCATGTAGAGGGAAGCAATTAAGGAAATATCCTAAAGGATTGTAGGATTTATTGTATAGCACAGGGAACTATATTAAATATCTTGTAATAAACTATAATGGAAAAGAATATATATATATATATATATATACACACACACACACATATGTGTATAACTGAGTCAGTGTTGTACACTTGAAACTAGCACAATATTGTAAATCAACTGTAGTTCATTAAAAAAAAAAGTCTTTAATGAAAAAAAAAATCCTAAGAACAGAAAATAAGTACCAAGCTATGGAAACTTTCTTCTGGACAGGTTCTGAGAATAGAACAAATCTAAAAGTACAGCTGCAGAAGCTGACTGCAGATTCCTTCAGGGAATAGTGGCCATTGAAGAGTCAGAAGGGGTTTATATAGGAACCTTCAGTTTGGATTATTTTCACCAAAATAACAGACGTCTCATGGGAATCTGTGGAGAAGGCAATGGCACCCTGCTCCAGTACTCTTGCCTGGAAAATCCCATAGATGGAGGAGCCTGGTAGGCTGCAGTCCATGGGGTCGCTAAGAATCAGACATGACTGAGCGACTTCACTTTCACTTTTCACTTTCATGCATTGGAGAAGGAAATGGCAACCCACTCCAGTGTTCTTGTCTGGAGAATCCCAGGGACGGGGGAGCCTGGTGGGCTGCTGTCTATGGGGTCGCACAAGTCGGACACGACTGAAGTGACTTAGCAGTAGCAGTAGCATGGGAATCTGATCTGGTTATTACCTTTCCAGATCTACTGTATTGCCATGCTAAGTTGCTTCAGTTGTGTCCGGCTCTGTGTGACTCTTTGGACTGTAGCCCACCAGGCTCCTCTGTCCATGGCCTTCTCCAGACAAGAATACTGGAGTAGGCTGACATTTCCTCTTCCAGAGGATCTTCCGGATCCAGGGATTGAACCCACATCTCTTACATCTCCTGCATTGGCAGGCGGGTTCTTTAGTGCTAGCGCCACCTGGGAAGACCTTACAGATCTACAATCAGGGATGGCTGAAGAGAAAATGAAGTGAGGCTCAGTCCAGGTGTCCTTGGCCAGAGTAGAGGGGAAGAAGGGGTACTCATCACCGCAAGAGTAATAGAGAGCTCTGGCAGGCAACCCTCCCTGCTCACAGATGCACTGGACAACCCAGCCTGGCTCTGATCTCTCCTGGTTTGTTTTTATCTGGCATCTCCTATTTCCAAAATGAAACCTGTCTTATTGGTGTCTATCCAAACAGCTCTTTTCTGCTACATCTCAGAATACCTTGAAAAGTCTAAGGTACCACACATTTCATCCCCAAGTATGTTCAGGATCTGTCATGCTTAGCTTACCAGAGGTGGATGCTGATTTCAGGGACTACAAATGCATTAGGGGAGAGAAATACTCACATGCTAACTATGTGTAGAGAGTGAGCTTGGAGACGGAGACCAAAGCAGTGTTCTTCTCAAGGACATCAGGATGACTCTCTGCTTTCATTTACATCCCTGATTTGATTTCTGCTCAGTCAGGCTAAGCACTGACTAGATGACAGCCTTGAGAAAGCAGGCAAAGCAAAGGCAGTTGCCTGTGTTCTAAGTTAGGCTGGTTCCTTGGAGCATTACTTTTCAACAAACCTGATTTTACTGTGGAACATCTGAATACAATAACATGGAATTAAGCTATAATTATGTGATATATATGTATACTTTGATATAATATGTTTTAAATTTAAAATTATAGAATGTTATATTACAATATACAATGTAATATCAGGCCTAGTTTTACTTTGAAGTCTCTCAACACTCAGATCTTCACATCTGAAAAAAGCATGTTGCTCCCCATCCAAAGGTTTGGAATTACAAAATGTGGGATAAACAGTGGTCAAGACACAGCTGACCCTTGAACAGTGTTGGGAGTTAGGGGCATTGACCCTCCATGCGGTCAAAAATCTGAGTACCACTTTACAATAGGCCCTCCATACCCTTGGTTCTGCATCTGTGCATTCAACCAGCTTCATATCATGTAGTACTTTAGTATTTGCTATCAGAAAAAAGCCATGTATAAGTGGACCTGTGTGGTTCAAACCAATGTTGTTCAAGAGTCCACTGAACTTAAAAGCTACTGCTTGAACTTCATTTATAGGCAGATTCTTCCCTCATGAACAATACCACTTTCACAAATGATTATGGTCTAAGTGTTATTCAAATTCAACAGGAGAAGAATAAAGAATATATTCAAGTTTGCACGCAGTCATCTCAGAGATGACATGCTCTGTACTGACAACTCCACTATGATAGTTGAACTGTTGACACACATCTTGTGTAATCAGTTCAGCTCAGTTGCTCAGTCGTGTCTGACTCTTTGTGTCCCCATGGACTATAGCATGCCAGGCCTCCCTGTCCATCACCAGCTCTCGGAGGTTACTCAAACTCAGGTCCATTGAGTCAGTGATGCCATCCAACCATCACATCCTCTGTCATCCCCTTCTCCTCCTGCCGTCAGTCTTTCCCACCATCAGGGTCTTTTCAAATGAATAAGCTCTTCGCATGAGGTAGCCAAAGTATTGGAATTTCAGCTTTAGCATCAGTCCTTCCAATGAATATTCAGGACTGATTTCCTTTAGGATGGACTGGTTGGATCTCCTTGCAGTCAAGGGGACTCTCAAGAGTCTTCTCCAACACCACAGTTCAAAAACATCAATTCTTTGGCACTCAGCTTTCTTTATAGTCCAACTCTTACATCCATACATGACTACTGAAAAAACCATACCTTTGACTATGTTTTGCCAAGAAAACACACTGGTCATAGCAAACACCCTCTTCCAACAGCACAAGAGAAGACTCTACACATGGACATCACCAGATGGTCAATACTGAAATCAGATTGATTATATTCTTTGCAGCCAAAAATGGAGAAGTTCTATACAGTGAGCAAAAACAAGACCAGGAGCTGCCTGTGGCTCAGACCGTGAACTCCTAATCGCCAAATTCAGACTCAAATTGAAGAAAGTAGGGAAAACCACTAGACCATTCAGGTATGACCTAAATCAAATCCCTTATTACTATACAGTGCAAGTGACAAATAGATTCAAGGGATTAGACCTGACAGAGTGCCTGACGAACTATGGATGGATGTTCATGTCATTGTACAGGAGGCAGGGATCAAGACCATCCTCAAGAAAAATAAATGCAAAAAGGCAAAATGGTTGTCTGAAGAGGCCTTACAAACAGGTATGAAAAGAAGAGAAGCGAAAGGCAAAGGAGAAAAGGAAAGATATACCCATTTGAATGCAGAGTTCCAGAGAATAGCAAGGAGAGATAAGAAAGCCTTCCTCAGTGATCAATGCAAAGAAATAGAGGAAAACAATAGAATGGGAAAGACTAGAGATCTCTTCAAGGAAATAAGTGATACCAAGGGAACGTTTCATGCAAAGATGGGCACAATAAAGGACAGAAATGGTATGGACCTAACAAAAGCAGAAGGTATTAAAAAGAGGTGGCAAGAATACACAGAAGAACTGTACAAAAAAGATCTTCACGACCCAGATAATCATGATGGTATGATCACTCACCTAAAGCCAGACATCCTGGAATGCAAAGTCAAGTGGGCCTTAGAAAGCATCACTATGAACAAAGCTAGTGGAGGTGATGGAATTCCAGTTGAGCTATTTCAAATCCTGAAAGATGATGCTGTGAATGTGCTGCACTCAATATGCCAGCAAATTTGGAAAACTCAGCAGTGGCCACAGGACTGGAAAAGGTTAGTTTTTATTCCAATACCAAAGAAAGGCAATGCCAAAGAATGCTCAAACTACCGCACAATTGCACTCATCTCACATGCTAGCAAAGAAATGCTCAAAATTCTCCAAGCCAGGCTTCAACAGTAAGTGAACCATGAACTTCCAGATGTTCAAGCTAGATTTAGAAAAGGCAGAGGAACCAGAGATCAAATTGCCAACATCTGTTGGATCATCAAAAAAGCAAGAGTTCTAGAAAAACATCTGGAATACACAGAGTTTTACTAATATCATTATGTAGATAATCAAAAGGATGTAGGAAAATATCCTTCCTTCTACCTTCCATCCAAGAGCACACTTCTCAGCACCCACATTCACAAAACATTCTTTTGATTTTTTAGTTAAGCAGCATGGCACTTATTCCAGATTATAAGTGGATATTTATGAAGTCACTAAAGCAATAAAATCGCATATCAAAGTGCTTGCCAAGCTTGGGTTGTCATAGTTAAGTTTTCTGTAGCCTTAAAAATACAGGATGTATTTTTAATACAGGATGTATTAAAAATGTGGGTCTTTCTGAGGTTTCTTTTGAGGATGCAAATGAAAATGAGATCCTTGTGTACTTGAGGGCATTGGGGTGAAGGTGAGATTGTAATGAAGTAGAAGGCAAAGGAGTGAGTTGCCTCTATTATAATAAAAACATGCAATGTACAAGCCACATTTTCTTTTTTTGGCCCATGCTGCATAGACAGCTATTAGAATTCCTTGGTGAGTGGGAAAGAGCTGGGATCCATCCTTAGGTTTCAAGCTCAGGCTCCATTGGGGAGGAGGCTGAAAGGAGTGGTTGGAGGCACTCTCTAATGAGCCAGGAGACTTTATTGTTTTCCCAAAGGTCAAAGGTACAAGAACATTCTGATGTATTTTCCCTTCTTGCCATATTTACTTGATTAACATGTCACTAAAGAACAAAAGAACAGAAGGCAACAAGGGAACAGGGATTTTGTTAATTTTTTTTTTCCTGACAGAGCTTAATTTGAACACCATGAAGAAAAATTGATCCTTTTTCTTACGTCTGCTACTCTGTTGAGAATGGCCTATGCAAAAATCAATTTCCTTGTCTCAAGTCGGTTTGCCTATTTAATTAACTTAGAGGCTTAATGGAGACAAACATGAGTAAAACACAGTTTGAGAAAGGTTTCAAAATTGCCATTTATTATATATATTAATATTTCATCAGAGATTTCCCTATAGTCATTATGGTGTGTTTAGATTTTGTTTTCCCTGTGCCAATGTTTGATTAGTTCTTGAAGGTGATTAGTGCAGGAGTCCTGTGATAATTAGAAACTGAACTATTCTGTACAATATAACGTTCCTTGGGTTGGCAGATGATGTTTCATATGAATCTATAACTTGATGTTTTGTCTTATGTAGAATTTTTGTGGGCTTCCCTGATGGCTCAGCAGTAAAGAATTTGCCTGCCAATGCAGGAAATGTGGGAAGATCCCTTGGAGAAGGAAACGGCAACCCTCTCCAGTATTCTCGCTTAGGAAATCCCATAGACAGAGTAGCCTCACAGTCTACAGTGCATGTAGTTGCAAAGAGTCGGACACGACTTAGCAACTAAAAAACAATAGAATTCTTGCATTGAACAGTCATTACATTACATATTTGTCAAGTAACTAATTTAATACAGTGGTAAAGAATTTTAAAGATCAACTTTTTGGAAATTGCCAGTTATCCAAATGTTTTGGATAACATTTTTTAGCTCTAGTTTTTTTTCTTTTTTTGAGAGTAAGTGATCAAAATCCATGTATCCCTGACTTGATAGAGAAAATGACTGAAATAGGAATATATGTTTGGAATCAGATGAGGCAAGTTGGAGAACTCAAATATTAGGGAGAAAGATGACATATTGCATCTTGAACTTTATTTGCTTTAAAAATTATGTTAGTCCCTTTGCATTAAAAACATTTATTTGAAGTTGCTTAAATATTTTAAAATCATTAGGCAGTGAACTTACAGTCCTCTAATTTTTGCTAGCTGTGCTGTATCTACACTGTCAAAGCATAAAGCCATTATGCACTATATTTTCTCCTTTATGGCCTTAATTTAGTTTTAGTTCTGCAAATAAATAAGGACCATCAGTCCTTATACTCTTAAAGTTCATGGTATAGTTATACTACAGTGAGCTTATTCATTCAACTATTGATGGACATTTGGGTTGTGTTCAGTTTTAGAATATCATGAATAATACTACTGTAAATACTTACATGCAAGTCTCTATGTGGATTTATGTCTTATTCTCTTGCATAAATGCCTAGGAGTGGGATTGTTATGTTATATGGTAAGTGTCTCTTTATCATACACTGCCATATTATTGTCAAATAGGCTTTCACATTTTACATTCCCGGCAGCAATACATGAGGATTTCAGTTGTTCCACATTCCTACCAACGTTAGTATAACCAGTCTCTTTAACTGTAAGCATTCCAGAGATGTATAATGGTGTCTGGTTGTGATTTGATTTTGCATCACCTTAATGACTAATGACGTCAAGAATCTTTTGTTGTGTGTATTGACTATTTGCATATCTTCTTTGTAGTGTCTGTTAAAACTTTTTGGCCCACCATTTTATTGGGTTGTTTCTCTTGTTATTATTGACTTGTACAGCTCTTTTTATATTTTGGATAAAAGCTTTCTCTTTAGTTATATGTCTTGCAAATATTTTCTCCCAGTCTGTGTCTTGCATTTCTCATTTTCTTAAATGCCAATTTCAATTTAATAAGGTCCATGTTAGCTCTTTTAATTTTATGGTTTGTGCTTTTTGTGATTTGTCTGAGAGAACTTTGTCTAATCCAGTATCTCAGATTTTCTCCTGTGATTTGTTAAAGTTTAATAATTTTAACTCCTACATTTTTAGATTTATGGATATTCAAGATTCAGTTCAAGTATCACTTTCCTTGTGACTCTTCGAGGAAGAGTTCATCAAACCTTCCTTCTGTACTTTCACAGAACCATATGGACGTTTACCTCAGAGCGCTTAATTGCAATTATATAAATGTTTGTTTTCCCCACTAGACTGTGAGCTTCAGTGCATAGTGATAAGTCTTACTCGTTTATGAATACCAAGTGCCTAGACTATGCCTGATATATAATAGACCTTCAAATAATACTTGTGAAATGAATGGATGAATGAATACATGAAAGAATGCAATTATATAATAGTAATATTTATTCCTTAAATCATGTTTTTACAAAGCACTTTAGTATCCGTACTTCACCAACATCTTACAAGAAACTCGTGAGACATTTTATTACCTCCATGTTTACAAACTGTTGTTGGTTCTCCAAAGCCTAATGAATTAAGATCAAACTATTTAGCTTAATATTAAAAACTGCCTCAGATATTATTCCCCCCATCCTTTCTAGCTTTGTCTTCTGCTTTCCCCTTGCACATAGGCAATGGAACCATTGCACTGGGCAATTTATTATTCTTCATTTATGCCCTTGATTTCTGCTTCTTCACATTCATACAAGTCATTTTTTCCACCTTAAAATTCTTTCCACTCCATCTCTGCTTGAGATATACTACTCATCTCAAAAGCCAATACTTCAGTGTACCTTCCCATGATCTGACCAGGTAAATGACCAGCTAAATGTGACTGCTCCTTCACTTACACAACCACGCACCTCCATCTTTCTTATCTTAATTAAAATAAATGGTGTTTGTCTTTAGCTTTAGACCATTTTTCTCTTGGTACCTATGTCCTGGCTGTGGCTCTCCTTGATTCATGGGTTTCCCTTGCTCCCCAGCTGTTCCTCCCTCCAAGTAGTCCTGTTCAACCTCATATATCCTCAGACCAAGAGTCATGAGATCTGGATCCAACTCTAGCTTTGTCAGGCAGTGGTAGTGGGACTTGGGCCCTTAATTGTCTCCTTTGTGAAGGAGATCTAGACCTGCCTCCCTTTGAAGACTGCTCACTCCAGAAATTAAATGATACAATGGATTGAAAGTCACTTGTAAATTTAACATGCCACACAAATGTAGGCTGTTATGGCTATTATTGAAATCAACATTTAGCTTGACTCCATGCATCTTTCAACTCCCACAGTTGAAGTCAGATGTGTTTGGGAGGAATGTTTTAGGGCAAGTGTATTTATGGCATTTCCTTAAAATGGCCCTTAATTCTTGAGCCTCCCTGTGGCCACAGTGGGCCCTGAACACCACCCTCTTGTTCCTCCCTCTGTTTTGCTTTATGTTTAATTAGACATTTTTGGATCCCTCTGGATGATGCTCAACATCTGTGTATGCTTCCTTCTGACAGGCTTTCTCTAGCTAATGTGAAGGAGAATGATGACTTATTTTGCCTGTTTTACTTAGGTTGTTGTAGTTGTGAAGCCTGGCCCAAATGTGGCTGTCATTGTTTTTTATGAGGGCCAGGGATCCAGATGGCAGGAAAGGAAAGCTTCAACCCAGAGTAAACAGTCCTTTCCTGTTTTCACCAGGGCTTCCCTGGTGGCTCAGACAGTAAAGAATCTGCCTGCAATGCAGGAGATCCAGGTTCAGTTCCTGGGTTGGGAAGATCCCCTGGAGATGAGAATGGCTACCCACTCCAGTATTCTTGCCTGGAGAATCTCATGGACAGAGGAGCCTGGTGAGCTACAGTCCATGGGGTCGCAAAGAGTCAGACACAACTGAGCAACTTTCACTTTCACTTTCATATTTTCAGCACCAGCAAAGGATTGTGCCTCCCTAGGCAAAACTAACTGCAAGGTTATTGCAACTTGGATGCCCACCTTCCTTGACCAATGGACCCTTCCCACTCTAATTAAAGCTTCCCCTCTGGACTGTTATCACCTTTGGTCATTTCTGTCACATGTCCACCTGCACATCCCAATTATCTTCTTCTAAGCCCTCTGGATTGATCTGAGACTGAGTCAAATTCCCCAAATTAAGTTTTCTTTCCCGACTCCTTCTCATGGGGAAGGTTCAAGTTATTAGTTATTTAGTGACACAGGAGAGGCCATGGTTAAAAGCATAGTCTCTGGTGCAAGATTTTCTGAGTTCAAATTCCAGCTTTCCCATACTCTTTCTATTGATTGCAAGTTCTTTGACTTCTCTTGCCTTAGTTTATAAAACTATAAAATGGGGTGCTGAGAGTCCCTACCTCACTCCTTGTTGGATTCAGTTCAGTTCAGTCGCTTAGTAGTGTCCAACTCTTTGCGACCCCATGAATCACAGCACGCCAGGCCTCCCTGTCCATCACCAATTCCCGGAGCTCACCCAGACTCTTGTCCATCGAGTCGGTGATGCCATCCAGCCATCTCATCCTTGGTTGTCCCCTTCTCCTCCTGCCCCCAATCCCTCCCAGCATCAGAGTCTTTTCCAATGAGTCAACTGTTTGCATGAGGTGGCCAAAGTATTGGAATTTCAGCTCCAGCATCATTCCTTCCAATGCACACCCAGGACTGATCTCCTTTAGGATGGACTGGTTGGATCTCCTTGCAGTCCAAGGGACTCTCAAGAGTCTTCTCCAACACAACAGTTCAAAAGCATCAATTCTTCAGCATTCAGCTTTCTTCACAGTCCAACTCTCACATCCATACATGACTACTGGAAAAACCATAGCCTTGACTAGACGGACCTTTGTTGGCAAAGTAATGTCTCTGCTTTTCGATATACTATTTAGGTTGGTCATAACTTTCCTTCCAAGGAGTAAACATCTTTTAATTTCATGGCTGCAATCACCATCTGCAGTGATTTTGAAGCCCCAAAAAATAAAGTCTGACACTGTTTCCACTGTTTCCCCATCTATTTCCCATGAAGTGATGGGACCAGATGCCATGATCTTAGTTTTCTGAATGTTGAGCTTTAAGCCAACTTTTTCACTCTCCTCTTTCACTTTCATCAAAAGGCTTTTTAGTTTCTCTTCACTTTCTGCCATAAGGGTGGTGTCATCTGCATATCTGAGGTTATTGATATTTCTCCCAGCAATCTTGACTCCAGCTTGTGCTTCTTCCAGCCCAGCATTTCTCATGATGTACTCTGCATATAAGTTAAATAAGCAAAGTGACAATATATAGCCTTGACGTACTCCTTTTCCTATTTGGAACCAGTCTGTTGTTCCATGTTCAGTTCTAACTGTTGCTTCCTGACCTGCATATAGGTTTCTCAAGAGGCCGGTCAGGTGGTCTGGTATTCCCGTCTCTTTCAGAATTTTCCACAGTTTATTGTGATCCACACAAAGGCTTTGGCATAGTCAATAAAGCAGAAATAGATATTTTTCTGGAACTCTATTGCTTTTTTCGATGATCCAGTAGATGTTGGCAATTTGATCTCTGGTTCCTCTGCCTTTTCTAAAACCAGCTTGAGCCTCTGAAAGTTCACATTTCACATACTGCTGAAACCTGGCTTGGAGAATTTTGAGCATTACTTTACTAGCGTGTGAGATGAGTGCAGTTGTGCAGTAGTTTGAGCATTCTTTGGCATTGCCTTTCTTTGGGATTGGAATGAAAACTGACCTTTTCCAGTCTTGTGGCCACTGGTGAAATTTCCAAACCTGCTGGCATATTGTGTGCAGCACTTTCACAGCGTCATCTTTCAGGATTTGAAATAGCTCAACTGGAATGCCATCACCTCCACTAGCTTTGTTCATAGTGATGCTTTCTAAGGCCCACTTGACTTTGCATTCCAGGATGTCTGGCTCTAGGTCAGTGATCACACTATTATGATTATCTGGGCTGTGAATCTCTTTTTTGTACAGTTCTTCTGTGTATTCTTGCCACTTCTTCTTAATACCTTCTGCTTCTGTTAGGTCCATACCATTTCTGTCCTTTATCGAGCCCATCTTTGCATGAAGTGTTCCCTTGGTATCTCTAATTTTCTTGAAGAGATCTCTAGTCTTTCCCATTCTGTTCTTTTCCTCTATTTCTTTGCATTGATCGCTGAGGAAGGCTTTCTTTTGTCTTCTTGCTATTCTTTGGAACTCTGCATTCAGATGCTTATATCTTTCCTTTTCTCCTTTGCTTTTTGCTTCTCTTCTTTTCACAGCTATTTGTAAGGCCTCCCCAGACAGCCATTTTGCTTTTTTGCATTTCTTTCCCATGAGGATGGTCCTGATTCCTGTCTCCTGTACAATGTCATGAACCTCTCTGTCCATAGGCAAGAGGGCATCAGAGGGCAGACACACTGAAACCATAATCACAGAAAACTAGTCAATCTACTCACACTAGGACCACAGCCTTGTCTAACTCAATGAAACTAAGCCATGCCATGTGGGGCCATCAACAATGGGAGGGTCATAGTGAAGAGGTCTGACAGAATGTGGTCCACTGGAGAAGGGAATGGCAAACTACTTCAGTATTCTTGCCTTGAGAACCCCATGAACAGTATGAAAAAGCAAAATGATAGGATAATGAAAGGGGAACTCCCCGGGTCGATAGGTGCCCAATATGCTACTGGAGATCAGTGGAGAAATAACTCCAGAGAAAATGAAGGGATGGAGCCAAAGCAAAAACAATACCCAGTTGTGGATGTGACTGGTGATAGAAACAAGGTCCAATGCTGTAAAGAGCAATATTGCATAGGAACCTGGAATGTCAGGTCCATGAATCAAGGCAAATTGGAAGTGGTCAAACAAGAGATGGCAATAATGAACGTTGACATTCTAGGAATCAGCGAACTAAAATGGACTGGAATGGGTGAATTTAACTCAGATGACCATTATATCTACTACTGCAGGCAGGAATCCCTCAGAAGAAATGGAGTAGCCATCATGGTCAACAAAAGAGTCCAAAATGCAGTACTTGGATGCAATCTCAAAAACGACAGAATGATCTCTGTTCGTCTCCAAGGCAAACCATTCAATATCGTGGTAATCCAAGTCTATGCCCCAACCAGTAACGCTGAAGAAGCTGAAGTTGAACGGTTTTATGAAGACCTACAAGACCTTTTAGAACTAACACCCAAAAAAGATGTCCTTTTCATTATAGGGGACTGGAATGCAAAAGTAGGAAGTCAAGAAACACCTGGAGTAACAGGCAAATTTGGCCTTGGAATGAGGAATGAAGCAGGGCAAAGACTAATAGAGTTTTGCCAAGAATATGCACTGGTCATAGCAAATACCCTCTTCCAACAACACAAGAGAAGACTCTACACATGGACATCACCAGATGGTCAACACAAAAATCAGATTGATTATATTCTTTGCAGCCAAAGATGGAGAAGCTCTATACAGTCAGCAAAAACAAGACCAGGAGCTGACTGTGGCTCAGATCATGAACTCCTTATTGCCAAATTCAGACTTAAATTGAAGAAAGTGGGGAAAAACACTAGACCATTCAGGTGTGTTCTAAATCAAATCCCTTGTTGGATTAAGTGAGTCAATTAAAGTGTTTAATGAGTTAATCACACATAAGATTCATTAAAGTTTCCAGTACCAAGCAAGCAGTCAGTACAAGTGCTATATGCCTATTAACTGAATTGAACCTAAAACAGAGCCATAAATCATGGCTTCTCACCTTTAACTGTCTAGATTCAAATCTTCTTTCTGCCATTTCTTGGTCACACAATCTAAGTCTAAATAATTAATCTTTGTAGGCTGAATTTCTTCATCTGTAATAATAAAATCTTCACCATATAGATGTTAAGCATTAAATAACATGTATTATCAAACAAATAACTTTTGCACCATGCTTGGTACATAAACATGCATTTGAATTGGATACTTTTTTTTCTTAGATGACTAGTCTTCTGGAGCACTGTTCAAATGTCTCCATTTATTCCAGAGGAATGGCTTTCATGGTATATTCATAAAGTCAGGTCAGGTGGTAGAAGAGCTATTTTTGCATAAACTTGAATTGTGATACTTCTCAACTCACAGAGGATCAACTGAGGTATTCTACAAGGAAGACAAGCAAGGGAACAAGCAAGCAAATGGGCAGTTTTAATTAACCCAACAAATAAAAGCCCTTTAAGTATTTTTCAAAGCACATCTATCATCTCACACTGTGGGAAAACCAGCCATCTAATATTGCACCAAGTTCGGCAGGCCCCAGGTGGACTCTGTTCCAAAAGCTGTGATGAGTTCTTGTTCTAGTCTTTCCTTTAGATTAATTACAAAGAGGCAAGATAATGGATTGAGAGCCGTGTTTTGTTTAGATCTATGTTCAAAGCATTTTTCTTTGAAAAATGACTCTGTCATTTGCACACATATTTGTGCACAGTGTGTAATTATGTGCTCAAAGAAGAAAAGTCAAAGAAATAGAGTTTACAATTATTTCTCCATATTTTTCTGTTTTATATTCCTAAGAGTATAACTTAATTCTTGTCCCAGAGGAAGAGACTAGAAAATATAACCCAGTAGGAAAATGGAGCATGTACAGCCATCAGGAACAGAGAAGAGAAAAATGAAGGCATCAATTAAATGTTCACCTTTACTCTAGTGCAAAAAAAAGGAAGAATATTTATTAGACAGTTTGATCTGTAGGTATAAAGAGTCTATGACTCACATCAAGGAAAACATACATCCTTCACCTTGCAATTATCTTTTATCTACCCAAGCTGAGTAATCAGACCATGGACAAAGCAAGAATGGGATTTGCTGTTCACCTTTACCTGCCTATGCCATTACTGTGGATCACAGAAGTCATATCTGTGATATAAAATCGATGTTTCTCATTAATGCTCATAGAATAAAGTTGCTCAGGCCATTTTATTTACACCTTGATCAGAATTCTTCATATGAAGATGAAGGCTTAAGCATTAATATGTTTCAGAGATTGAACAATGAACACTGTTTACAATACCCTTTAAAATGCTGTGATGAGTCCTAGAGGTTAGCACTAGAAAGGTATAGGATAAACAAGCAGGCACGAAATTGCTTTTATCAAACTTTAAAGCCAAAGGCCAATACTGAACTGAATTATCTTCTCCTATTAGTTCCTTTTCCTCAAATCAGCATTTAATTTGACTAGTAAGAATATTTAAGGACAGAACAATAGTTTAAACAGTTTAGAACCACTAGAAGTTTGTAGGGGGTAGAGAACTGTATTCTTCCCTTAGTGGCTTCTTACTTTTGCTGTGTATTAAACACACATAGGATGCATACTCCTAATCTATTTATTGTGACACCTATGCTCTGTAGGCTTTAATAATGGATTTTGTGGTGATGACACATGATGTCAGCATGTTCCCATTTCATTGATAGAACTGTCAAGGCATTCCTGATCTTGGCCATGTTGCTAGGGAAACGAGAAAGAGCCCTTCTAAGTTGAAGAAGAAAGGGAAGCACAAAAAGCAAGATGACATTCCTGGTATGATTCAAATTTGAGGAAAAATGACTGTCAAATCCAGTACTTGGTGAACTCTCTTATATTCCCACTAGAAGACTCAATATTCTTTTCCTTGCCCCAATTGTATTGTGGTAATTACTATAAAGATGGTGTCAACTGGAGCCTCCTCTTCTTGAAATGGCCCCATGATCTCTAATAACCTATGTTAATCTTTGCGTGTTTCTCAGGCCTTTTAATTTTCTCTACCCAATCCTTGCTTGGCCTTTTAAAAGAATGCAAAGAGAAGAAACTAGAACTATTAGTTGTTTAAATGCTCTGTAACATGCCACCACAAATTCAGTGGCTTTTAAATGACACCCATTTATTAACTGATTTCTGTAGGTTTGAAGTCAGACTCAGCATGGCTAGGTTGTTTGCTTAGGGTCTCACAAGGCTGAAGTCGAGGTGTCAGTCAGCTGTGTCCTCATCTGGAACTTAGAGTGCTCTTCCAAGCTCATTCCTATTACTGGCAGAATTCAATTCTTCATAGTTGTAGACTGAGTTACCTATTCCCTTGATCTCTGTCAGCCAGGTGACTCTCTCAGCTCCTTAAGGCTGCCCACACTCCTCCTCTTGTGACCTTCTCTACTCTGTCTTTAAGCCAGAGTTGAATCTTCTGTGTGCTTCAAAACTTGGACTTTCCACAACCACCCAGAGAAAGGTTTCTGCTTTTAAGGACTCATGTGATTAGATCTGGCCCACCTGGATTATCTACCTATGTTAGGGTCAACTTTGCCATACATCA
Source organism: Oryx dammah (assembly GCF_014754425.2). NCBI lineage: Eukaryota > Metazoa > Chordata > Mammalia > Artiodactyla > Bovidae > Oryx > Oryx dammah. The sequence goes on from NW_024070207.1 coordinate 119,607,692, forward strand.
TAAGATAGTCATAGCAGTGATACCTCATCACATGCCCATTTTCTAGGGGAAAGGGGCATGGAGTCTTGGTGGGGAAGGGCATTTTTAGAATTCTCACTACCACACTGGGCCAAAGAACATGTGATACAGGGTCCCAGGACTATCTTTCCTTTGAATCAAATAATTCTCAATAATCATTTTATTAAAATCCATGAAGTCTTAGGTTTAAAAACAAGATAAAAATAACTATCTGCTCAGTGGACATACTGATAGCAAGAAATCCATGTAGTTATAACTTGAATTGTACAAAAGGAAAACATCATGACCAAGTGCAAATCATTGCACATTCTTACATGAGTGTTTATGGGAAGCCAACATCCTGATGGCATTGATAATAAATGGTGTGATTCCCCTCAGAATTTATTGAGTTCACAGAGGAAGGATAGTCAGTCAACACTGTCCTCTGTCTGAATCGCATCAAGTGACTGAGGAGCTTGGTCACTGTATGTAGGTTGTATGTTGAAATGTCTCTTTTCTGAAAAATTGTTCCTGACATCATGCTGGCACATGCAAAGGAGTAGAAAGGAAGATTTATTTCTTCTAGTATCAGGAAGAGCAGAGTCTCATTAGCAGAAGAACTGCCAGGCACCTAGCCTAGACAGATGGACTTAATGAAAGGAAAAGCTCATGGCCCTCTTTATGTTACTGACAGAGAGGAAGTGCTCTTACTGAGGCAGTTTCTCCCCTGCCACATTTGACTTGTGCTCTCTGGCTACTTGGATATCCTTGAATATAAAACCTTTAGAGGAGTGTATTATGGATTTTGGAAATTTAGTCTTGTGAAACCCAAGTTCTCATTTTATTACAGTGCTTCTGTGTCTTGGGCTGCCTGAAAGGGGAGCTGTTCTTTTTCTCCTAAATCTTTTATTTCCTGTTCAGAGCCAGACTGAGCAATTTACAAGTCATGAATATGTATAATTTGGCCTAGGTCCTCCTAACTCATACACCAATGAAGCCATTAGGCATATGTTGGGTCCTCAAAGCCAAATGGACCAGAAAGAACATTTTCAACAGGCTTCAGTGATCATTTCAGTGGTCGTTTCACACAGCCAGTTCTGCAGAATCACATCCAATTTCACAGTTTTTGTTTGAGTGGTCCAGATCCATGTGTGAGTGCGTCCTCAATTCACTGGATGATGTTTCAGCTGCCTTTTGATTGAACAGACACAATGAGGGCATAATCTGAACCCCCCACTCCCAGTAATGTTATCAATAATGCTGTGCACTACAGATACTCTTAAGAGCTTTATATGGGTTAACCCAAATCATCTCCACTATGAGGCAAACGCTGTCATGATACCCATTATACAGATGAGGTGTCAGAAGCATATAAGTACAACCAACATCATATGACCTGAATCTAGGCATCTTGGCTTCAGAATCTATGCTCTGAACTACTAAACTGTGCAGGATTTTTTCTCACTTCTAATAATATATATAGGATAAGAACCCTATTATATAGAATTCTACACTTTAAAAAATAGTCATTTTGAAATTGGATTTTGAAAACCACCATAGAGAACTTCTTAAAAGGTAAAAGGTCTTACTTCTGAAAAACCTTATTAGATTGGTTTACTAAAATTATGTAGAACTCAGCATGGTATACTCAGATAATTGAGTTAAACTCAAAAATTGTGGTTAGGCAATAAGATAACATACAAAAACTTGGCATAAGCACTTCACAAAAGAATATAAATGACCACTAAGTATATGAAGAGGTTCTCCCCATCATTAGTCATTAGGGGCATGCAAGTTAAAACTGGGTTTCCCAGGTGGCTCAGCGGTAAAAGAATTCAACTGCAATGCAGGTGATGTGGATTCGATCCCTGGATAGGGAAGATCCCCTACAGGAGGAAATGGGAACCCACTCCAGTATTCTTGTCTGAAAAAAATCGCATGCATAGAGGAGCCTGATGGGCTACAGTCCATGGGGTTGCAAAGAGTCAAACACGACTAAGCAACTGAGCATACACATAAGTTAAAACTACAACGAAGTACCTCTAAATACCATCTGAATGGCCAAGATGAAAAAGACTGACATGAGTGTTGACACAGATGTGGAACAACTGGAACTCTCATACATTACTGGGGAAATGTAAATTGCTTCAACTAGTTGGCAAAACTGTCAATATATACTGGAGCCAAGCATATTCATACCCTGTGGTCCAGCAATTCCATTCATAGGTATAGTCTTAAAATGAATGAATGTATATATCCATCAAACATTATATATCAAGTGTTCATAGCAGACTTAACACTTAATAAACTAAAACCTGGAAGTGATGCCGTCAACAGGAAAATGGACAACAAAGAGGAAGAAATTATAGTTACATGAACATGGAAACATTCCACAAACATTACATTCTGCGAAAGAAGCCAGTCCTAAAAGAATACATACTGTAAAATTCCACTGATATGAAATTCAAGAAGTGGCAAGACTAATCAATAGTTAAATAAGTCAGAACAGTAGTTACTTCTGAGGGGAGGTGTTGACTGTGAAGGGGAACTAAAACTATCTGAAGTACTGGAAATATTCTCTATTTTGGTCTGAACTGTGTCTACATGTTAAGATTCATTATATTCACTTTATATCAGGGCATTTTAATTTATGTATTTTTTCAACTCCAGAAAAAAGGAAAAGATTTGTGCCTGGGAAATTTTTTTACATGTGGTTAGACAGGGCGTTTTAGCACTTTTTCATTTCCTTTTCATTTGCATGATATTCCTTCCCTTGTGGTGCAATACTCGATTATTTTTCTTATGATGAGTTTATTCTAGGCATCCTTCAAGCAGATTTGTTGAGGCATTGCAATTTTTCTTCCTTAAAAATGCCTGCTATATTTTGCCTATGTCTTGATAAAGAAATGGGCTACTTTTCTTTTTTTAGATTTAAAGATTTGTAACCACAAGCACAAATCTTTAAGGGAAGCAAACATTTAAAATTTATATCCCTTTAAAATATATGCCCACATGCTGTGGTCTGGGTTGGGTGTCACTCTACTATGGCCATGCAAAGAGGAAGAAACTGTGCAATGATATGGAAAAAGAATTATAAAATATTCTTCCAATTAGGAATTAAAATTGAATTTCCATATTAAAATACTGTATTTCATACACCCAATGTATGAAATTCACATATAAGATATACTTGTTCTGTGTGTGTGCTCAATCATGTTCAACTCTGTGACCCCATGGACTATTGACCACCAAGCTCCTCTGTCCATGGAATTTTCCAGCCAAGCATACTGGAATGGGTTGCCATTTCCTACTCCAGGGGATCTTTCTGACCCAGGGATCGAACCCATGTCTCTTGCATCTTCTTCTGGGTGGGTGGATTCTTTACCACTGTGCCACCTGGGAAGCCCATATTTGTTCTATATACCAGGCAAAAACTTTTTTTTTTATTATGGCTATTTTGACATCTGTTATAGTAATTCTCTTAATTACTACAAATATTTAAATAAGTTTTTTAAAGTTATATGAAACATTCCCATGAAAAATAAAAGGACCAAATGTAGCAAATAAATGGAGGCTTACTTAAATAAGATTAAATTCTCAAGTTTCAATAGATTTCAGTCCTTTTGTGGATTTTTTAGGCTTTTATAAGAGTTTAGAATCTTACGGAGGCAACACAAGTCTCAGAATTGCTATTGATGGGGAGCACTTGAGGGGTGGAAAGCAGAGGGGCACAGGGCCCAGAACTGAGGAGCTGACTGGCAATCATTCCTGGGGTTCCCATGTACTCATTTGCTTCTGACTCTTTGCGACCCCATGGACTATAGCCTGCCAGGCTCCTCTGTCCATGGGATTCTCTAGGCAAGAATACTGGAGTGTGTTCCCATGCCCTCCTCCAGGGGACCTTCCCGATCCAGGAATTGATCCCGCATCTCCTGCACTGCAGGTGGATTCTTTATCCACCGAGCCCCCTGGGAAGTCCAGGGTTCCCACACTGACACTGAACGGGAAAAGCATTGTCACTGAATAGTGAAAACCATAAATAACTGCAGTGCAGGAGGGAATTTATTCTGAGTGTTAAATCACCTAATTTGACTGACTGTTGAGGATTTCCTTGCCTCTGATGTGAGATTTCGTCCAATGAGCAATTCCCAGTCTTCCTCTAGTTATTCACTCAACAAATATAAATTGAGCACCTGCTTCATACCAAGCTCTGTGTTATGCTGGGTACACAATGGGTTTCTGCTTTCATGAAGTGTATGGTCTACAGTCTCGTATTTCTCAGCATTGTGGATATGATTCCTGTTACAATAACCTCAGATATGCAGATGACACCACCCTTATGGCAGAAAGTGAAGAGGAACTAAAAAGCCTCTTGATGAAAGTGAAAGAGGAGAGTGAAAAAGTTGGCTTAAAGCTCAACATTCAGAAAACGAAGATCATGGCATCTGGTCCCATCACTTCATGGGAAATAGATGGGGAAACAGTGGAAACAGTGTCAGACTTTATTTTGGGGGCTCCAAAATCACTGCAGATGGTGACTGCAGCCATGAAATTAAAAGATGCTTACTCCTTGGAAGAAAAGTTACGACCAACCTAAATAGCATATTCAAAAGCAGAGACATTACTTTGCCGACTAAGGTCCGTCTAGTCAAGGCTATGGTTTTTCCAGTAGTCATGTATGGATGTGAGAGTTGGACCATGGAGAAGGCTGAGCACCGAAGAATTGATGCTTTTGAACTGTGGTGTTGGAGAAGACTCTTGAGAGTCCCTTGGACTGCAAGGAGATCCAACCAGTCCATTCTGAAGGAGATCAGCCCTGGGATTTCTTTGGAAGGAATGATGCTGAAGCTGAAACTCCAGTACTTTGGCCACCTCATGCGAAGCGTTGACCCATTGGAAAAGACTTTGATATTGGGAGGGATTGGGGGCAGGAGGAGAAGGGGACGACAGAGGATGAGATGGCTGGATGGCATCACCGACTCGATGGACGTGAGTCTGAGTGAACTCCGGGAGTTGGTGATGGACAGGGAGGCCTGGCGTGCTGCGATTCATGGGGTCGCAAAGAGTCAGACACGATTGAGCGACTGAACTGAACTGAACTGAACTGAAGATTCACCTGGGAAGGGAAGTTTGGGTGACTTCCAGAGAAAGGAGTTTGAAGGAGAAAATCTCTTTTATGGAATACACCATGTGACACTTTATTTATAAAATGTCATGTGAGAGCCCACAGTAGCCTAAAGAGGTAGCTTGATCAAGGGCACTTGTGGCTGATTAGGGATTTAGATCCAAGGAAATAGGAACCCTAGATATTTTATCCTACTACAGAAGGCTACCTCACCACCAATCTTCCCAAGGATCCTTGGCAAACTTTTCTTTTCATAGTCCTCAAGCATCAAAGAAACTGCATATTAAGTAGCTTTGGTATGCTTTTACCTACATGCTGAAAATGCCAATTCAATAACTCCTTTCCATCTGAGACACAGAGTCCTAGAATTGAAGGGTGCTGGTTTAGCAATTAGAAGGCATGCAACTGAGACCCTATCCTTTTCATAGTAAAATGTTCTCTAGGTACCACTCTCTTATCCATAAAAGGCAATAATGTCAATAGTATCTGCCCTGTTTATGTCCAAACTTGTTTTGATGATTAAAAAAATGACAGATTTGAAGACTAAGAATTACTCTTGATAACAGAGTTAGCCTGTCCTCCAAAACCAGCATAGATACTGTGTACTTTTCTTTCAATGTTTAAAGTTTTTTTTTCTTTGTTTTCTTCTATGGTTTTTATTTTTGTAGCTCTTATTTTCAGTGCTACATGGCAGTTGACATTTATGTTCTTCAATATATGTTCTATTATATGTGTATCCTTTAAATGAAGCTCATGGGAGCAATTAAGCACTGTAATTCAGAGGTTTTCAGATTTTATTAAGGTAATACTGTAACATATACAATTTATTACATATTACTTCTAGTAGAGCTTAGGGACAATCCTGTAATCAAACACATTAATATTTCTTTGGCAAGTGGTTTGAATATTCACACTAAATGGGATCTGTAGAGCCTATAATTAGCCTCCCATCAGTTCAGGACAGGCTTGCTGCCAAATGAGCTATGGAAAACCTTTTGGTTTGCAGAGCTTTGAGGGTTTCAGAAGTGTGGATAGGGGTTTTGGACTGTGCTAAGTATTTACATTTTATATTGTCTGCTCCCCCACCAAATCTTATATGCTTATGGCCATTCTTTATTTGGAGGGAGTTACCCTGCCATCCCCACTGCTCTCTACTCTGTGAGAAACTCCTCTTCCTTGTCCCACCTCCCCATGGCTTGCTACTATCTGCAGGGGCTCTCTGAGCAACCATGTACATACATGTAACTGTTTCTTTGATGATAGTTGATTGTCTGGAGTGAACAGACAACTGGAGCTGCTCGGGTAATCAGAGTCCCTGACCCTGCCTATCACAGCTGCTGCCAACAGGTGGATTCCTGTCCCACAGCAGATGACCATTTCCTTTGGGAACCTGGGACTGGACCCAAGAGAAGTAGCAGTCCCTCTTTAGGTGCCTCACATTACAGAAGTGAACATCCTAGCACAATCTATGGCCAGCTCTGTACCCTGTGCAAATAAGAGACAAGCGAGAAAGAGAGCAAATCACGTCTGTTATTTAGAGACAGCCAAAGAGGTTTCTGCTAGTCCTTTTCATCCCCCAGTCCACTTTGGATGCCCAGGTACACATCAGTTGTTAGATTTATAGGATATTTCAGTTGTTGCAAAACAGGTATCACATCTCAAAAATAAACTTTAAGAAGTTTAGAATAAATTTAGACTTATAGAAAGTTGCCAAGATAACACAGAGAAGTTCTATATACTCTATACCCAGTTTTCTCTGATATTAACATCTTACTTTGGTACGGTACATTTATTGTGCCTAAGAAACAACTATGGATAGCTTAGTTTTTGCCTAATTTGTTGTTGTTGTTGTTCAAGGATCTAATCCAGGGTACTAAGTTGTATTTAGCTCTTGCTTTAGGCTCTCTTTGGCTTTGACAGTTTCTTAGACTTTTCTTGCTGTTATGACCTTGGCAGTTTTGAGGAGTACTGGTTAGGTATTTTATAGAATGCCCCTCAGCTGGGAACTATCTGATGTTTTTCTCCGAATATGACCAGGGTTATGGGTTTTGGGAAGAAAGACAACAGAGGGCAAGTTCCCTTCTCATCACATCATATCAAAGGTTCATACTATCAATATGACTTCTCGCTATTAATGTTGACCTTGATCATATGGCTTTCAGGTGTCTCCTCTCCTATTTACTCATCTTCCCACATTGTCCTCTTTAGAAAGAAGTCACTATACAGAGCCCACACTTAAGATTAGTGGAGAACTATGCTGCACCTCCTTGAGGGTAGAATATCTACATAAATTATTTGGAATTCTTCTGCATGGGAGATTTGCCTACTATCCCTCAACTATTTTATCCAATCCTTTATATCAGTATGGGCTCCTGGATGGGCTTCCCAGGTGGCTCAGTGGTAAAAAACCCACCTGCCAATGTAGGAGACCTGGGTTTGATCCCTGGGTCGGGAAGATCCTCTGGAGAAGGGAATGGCAACCCACCCCAGTATTCTTGCCTGGAGAATCCCATGGACGGAGGAGCCTGGCGGGCTACAGTCCATGGGGTCACAAAGAGTTGGACACAACTGAGCACAAGCATGCACAGACTCCTGGATATTTATTTTATAATATGGGTTATAATCCAATACTGCTTTATTTTGTTACTTATGATATTCTAGCTTTGACCACTGGGAACTCATTCAGTTAACTCCTGTGTCCCTTTGACATACCTCTATTCTCAGGTGTTTTTTTTTTTTTTCTTTTCTTCTTTATCCCAATCTCAGAATGGCCAGGGAAGCAGTGATTCTACTTGGGTGGGAGGGAGACTATCTCTTTACTCTCAATTAAAACTGTGATATTTGATCCCCATGACTTGGGGCTAGGAGACATGTACAGTACCCAAATCTCCTTCCTAGAGTTTCCAGTAGAGAATATGAGATACATGTTTTGTATAACCAAATTAACTTCACGTAAAGAACATATTAACAATTCTCTGGGGGCCCCCAAAGAGAGTGACAGAAATTGTCTTACATTCTCATATTGTGAAGTGTACAAAGTGTACATTATATCCTTCTTATACATATATCCTTCTATTTCCTTCAGAATAGTCACACAGACTGCAGCCTTCATATTTCTCTTAATTTATTTGCTTATTTGGTGATATTTACTAACAAAAGAAGGTTCCAACTCATAAGCTACAACCTACGTACTCTCACAGACACACAGCTGTTATATAAACAGATCCTGCTGATGGACGGTGTCACTGTTTGCTCCTAGAAAATTTTCCATAAATGACTCTGGGCCCTCTTTTCTCTCAGCCATCCATGTGTAGTCAGTTTCCATTTTTGCTGTCTGTCTTCATTTTCTCAGTTTACATGATAAAGTTGATTTATAATTCTGCAGTTATTTACTCTTGGTGCAGTTCAGAAGGTCAATTTAAATGCTAACCGCTTCATGTTTTTCTTTAAAGAACTGCTAACAAGCTATGTCTTTGTGAAATGCTATACATTTTGCAAAATGATTTCTATAGGAATACTAGCGATTGCAAGAGAATTTGAGAATCTTTATCAGCTTTTCTCTCTTTTCAGGTTAAACTTGCCAGAGGCAGTTTTGTCTGCTGTTGCATAATTAATAGAATGCATAAGGTTTTTACTCATTCCCTTAGCTTTATTATTCATTTTAATACCACACTGATTTGATTTTAACCCATTTAAATTATTTCAAATTTCATGCAAAAATGTATTCAAACATAAAGATTAATTCACTTAATTAACCTTTTGATTAAAAAATAAAACCCCAGTACTTATCTATATGGATTTTTCCCTTGAAATAGACTGTGGAGAATTGCACTTAGAAGCTGTATTTCAAGTGACTACTAATTACGGTCAAATATACATGATGGAGGAATTAAAGGAATTAACCCATGCACAATTGCAAACTGTCTTACTAAAACCCTTGTTGAAAAATCAAGGTGCTACGTGATAATGAGTGAATATTTTCACTCTTTGTCAGCCACCTAGTTTTTAAACTCTTTCTGCAGAGCCTCAGTTTCTTGTAAGTCCAAGTGGTTTGGGCTACAGTGGATGGTTTCTTTGATTAATCCCATAGATACTTTTGGTCTGCTGCTAGGTTCCATCTCTGTGCTAGAAACAGTGGTGTTTCAAAGATGAGCAACATATAATTATGAGCAATATATAATCCTCACCCTAAAACTGAAGATTGTCTAGTAGAGAAACAAAAAGAAGTCCCAAAACCACCATACTGTAAGGCAGAATGAGATCATGAACTAAAGAGAGGAGCTAAACCAGTCTGGGCTTCCCTGATAGCTCAGTTGGTAAAGAATCCGCTCACAATGCAGGAGACCCTGGTTTGATTCCTGGGTTGGGAAGATCTGCTAAAGAAGGGATAGGCTACCCACTCCAGTATTCTTGGGCTTCTCTTGTGGCTCAGCTGGTAAAGAATCCGCCTGCAATGCAGGAGACCTGGGTTTGATCCCTGGGTTGGGAAGATCCCCTGAAGAAGGGATAGGCTACCCACTCCAGTATTCTGGCCTGGAGAATTCCATGGACTATATAGTCCATGGGGTCACAAAGAGCTGGACATGACTAAGCACCTTTCAGACCAGTCTAGAGGAAGAAGACATTCTTTCAGTCTGGAATGGGGACATCCAAAGGCCTTACAGTCTCTTACTTTCCTACCTTACTCCTGAGAATGATTAACATCCCAGATAAACAGGACAAGTTACTTCTGTAAGATCTCCAGTGCTTACTCATCTATAATGTTTATTTCAGATCTTCCCCTATCACTTCTGCTTATTGTAGTTCTATGTAATCTTAATACAGCAATTCAAATATTGCTGCTTCTATTAAATCATTCATTGTTTTTACAAACACCTATTAAGACATAAATCTCCCTTCTTTGACATTCCATAGGGCTTACTTTTTTAACACATACGTTTTTGATGTATTTCTCATCTTCTTCCCATTAGAACAAGAGTTTTATTGGATCACAGCTGCACTCATTTGTTTATGCATTGTCTACTGCTGCCTTTGCACTGCATCTGCAGAGTTGAGTAGCTGTGACAGAGACCTCATGGCCCACAACACGTAGAGTTTTTACTGTCTGGCCCTTTTCAGAAGTGTGAAGAGGGTTTCTTTGGACCAGTCAGCAAAGTAGTGATAAGTGCATACATATGAGGAAGGTAGCCAGGGCCAAGAAAAGAACCACATGCGCACACACACAAACAAACAAACACTACAGGAAGAAGCACTTGGAGTTCTCACAAGCCTGATAATAGTGCTTGTTATTCCCACAAGCCAGATTAGAACATTTGATTATGCATGGGGCATTAGACAGTGTATTCAGAAGGGCTTTGCCTTAACTAAATTGCTGCTCTGAGCCTACCTAACAAATCTTAAAAGCAAAATCAAAAGGGTCAAGTTGTTTCCAAGTAACTTAATTGTGTCACACCATCTCAGTATTTCTATGGAAGAGGAAAATGCAGCACCCAACAAAGTAAAAACCACAATGCCTGGCATCTAATACAAAATTACTAGGCATGCAAAGAAGCACAAAGAGACACTTAACTGGGAAAAAAAAGAAACCAATTGAAACCAAACCAGAATTGACATAGATGTTAGAATTAGAGGATAAGAACATTAAAAGTCATTGTAATTATATCCTGTCTATTCAAAAAGCTGGAGAAAAGACTGAACAGGGTAATAAGAGACATGGAAGATGTGAAAACAAAGACCCAAAATGAACTTCTAGAGACAAAATAGAATGCCTGAGATAAAAAATATAGTATATTTGGATTCATGGCAGATGATACTTTGAAGAAGAAATGATAAATGAATTTAAAACTATGACAAGAGAAACTAAAATGAAACAGAAAAAGTTACAGAAAGAACAGAGGTTCAGTGAGCTGTGGAACAAGATCAAGTGGCCTAATACACATGTAATTTCATTCTCTGAGGAGAAGACAGAGAGAGGTATAGAAAAATTATTTGAAAAACAAATGGATAAATGTTTTCAAAATTTGGTTAAAACTGTGAATCTACAAATGTGGGATGCTTGATAAACCCCAAGAAAAATTAAGGAGACAATATTGAGGCACATCATAATCAAATTGTTCAAAAGTAGGACTTGAAAGAAAATAGTTAAGATGGTCAGAGGAAAAGACATACACAGGAAAAACTAGGATTACAGCAGATTTTTAAACTAGAAGCAGGGCAAGGAATGAGACAGTGGAGCAACATCTTTAAAGTACTGACTGGAAAATAGTGTTTTATATTCAGTAAAAAGATCTTTCCAAAACAAATGTGAAATAAAAGACTTTTCAGACATACAAAAGCTGAAAGTATTCATCACTGGCAGATTTTGAAAGTATTCATCACTGGCAGATTTGCACTACAAGAGATGTTAAAAAAAATGTCCCATAGGTAAAAGAAAAATTATACCAGATGGAATCATGTATCTACCTAAGGAATGAAGCACACTGGAAATGGTAGCTCTAAAGGTGAATATATAAGACATTTTTCAAATTATTAGAATCATGTAAAACATAATTGACTGTAGACATAAAATAATGCTTTATAATATATTTTGAAATAAAAATATGACAGTAGTGCAAAAGCTGTGAGAGATGAAATGGAAGTTTGCTTTGTAGGGCTCTTGTACTATATAAGAAGGGATATAATATTAGTTGAAGGTAGACTTTGATGAGTTAAACATTTATACTATAAACATTAAAACAACCACATAAATAATACAAAAAGAGCATGGACAATAGGCCAACAAAAGATATCACATAACAAGCATCTAAGGTATTGTGTCCAAAAGAAGGGAGGGAAAGAGAGAAAAGGTTAAAGAATATATGGGACAAATAAAAGACACATAGTAAAATGAAGCTCAGCTGGTAAAGAGTCCTCCTATGATGCAGGAGACCTGGGTTCGATCTTGGCTTGGGAAGATCCCCTGGAGAAGGAAATGGCAACCCACTCCAGTACTCTTGCCTGGAGAATCCCATGCACTGTAGCCTGCCAGTCTCCTCTGTCCATGGGATTGCAAGAGTCAGACACGACTTAGCGACTAAACCACCACCACCATAGCAATAATCATATTAAATGTAAATATTCTAAACACTCCAATTCAGAAACCCTGGTAGGATTTTCTGCTAAGGACTAACAGTCATGAACCTGAAAGGTTGGTGTCATCACAGAAGTGGGGATGCAGTTATTATTTCTTGTTGATGCCAAACAGTAGGCCATGGACTCTCCCACTTCTTTGGTTCAGACAAGCAGCACTCAATCCATGGTACTCTGATGATAACCCTGAATTGGGGAGTATACTTTGGCACCCAGTGACATTACTCTTTGATATGTAAGCTGCAAGTCAGTGCTGCTTGTGTTCCCACCACTTTGTGGAGGAGGCTTTCTGTGGTTTCTCACAGCTTTCCTTCCCTAGAACTCATGTCTGAGTTACAAATCCCATGCTGTACTCAAAAACCTACTTCTTCCAATCCTGAGATGTTTTCCTTGGCTCAAGCCTCTAGGCCCTCATTTTTAATTCCCTTAGGATGAATTTTCCTCCAGTTGTTGACTTTGTTTCCATTTCTGTCTCCCCCAATTCCTTACATATAGTCATGTGTTTCTTACTATGTCGAATTTTACCTCCAAAATTTATCTCAAGTATATCATATCTCTTTATTCCTATCCAAGCTACCTCTCCATTGCTATTGCTGTCATTCCCCAACTAGTCTCCCTGCGTCCACCCTGGCCCCTCTCAAAGCTCACTCTACAGAGTGGTCATCACGACCTTTTTAAAAAGATAGATCATGTCACAGCCCTACAGGAAGAAAACTCAAACATCTTACTGGTGCCTACAAGGCTCTGACTGACCTGGGTGGCTTTGTGTTTGCCACTTTGTTTTACTTTTCTACATTCTACCATGTTTTCTTTCTAATTCCCTGAAGTTCACTGGCTCTTTCCAACCTCAAAACCTGCAGACCAGCTCTTTCCCTCCCTGGGATCATCCTCTGTAACTTGAATCTAGGCATCTCTTACTTAGCCTCCAAGTCCCACTCAGACTTCACCTCCTTGGGAAAAGTATTCTCCAAGACTCAGAAAAGCACCCATTTCCTTGTTGCATGCTCTCATGGCACCCAGGATTACTTCTTAATATGTATGCATGCGTGCTCAGTCTTGTTTAACTCTTTCTGACCCCATGGACTGTAGCCCACCAGGCTCTTCTGTCCATGGGATTCTCCAGGCAAGAATACTGGAGTAGGTTGCCATTTCCTCCTCCAGGGGATCTTCCAGACCCAGGGATCAAACCCACATTTCTTACATCTCCTTCATTGGCAGGCAGATTCTTTACCACTCAGCCACCTGGGAAGCCCCTTCTTAATAATGCATCTTCAGCTAATTACATGCTCAATATTTGTCACTCCAGTGAGATATGAGGCCAGTGAGCATGTCTGTTTCACTGGCTTCTCTATGCCCAATGTCAAGCATAATGGCTGGCTCTAGAAGAAGTTCAATATAGGAGTTCATTAAATCTAAAATGCTGGTGACTGTACAATGCACTATTATTTTACATACCACTAATTAAAGAAAACCGTCTCCAGCTAAACTCTGATTTGCCTTCAGTTAGGCTACAATCCAGTCTCAAAACTGTGAAAATATGGGAAGAAAGCATCTTATAATATATACCGTGAATAAGTAAATAGACTGAATGAATGGGTAAAAACTAATCCTATAATACATATTACCGTATTTGCAGAACATACTTTTTCTGGAGTCTTTCCAAAAGAGTAATCTATGCATATGATTTAGAACCAACAATAAAATTTATGGTTTATGGGGAATGGTTTTCTACATGAACCAGTTACAAAATGTTAATTCCCTTTGCAACTTCTCTTTATTTAGGGTTACATGGGGCAAGAAACATTAATAGATACCAATTCCTATTTAATATCTTGTATCTTCATTTTCTCTCCAATGACAGAGAGGTGCTAATTTCCATTTTTATATGAAAGGATTGTTTAGAAAGTGTGCAGAAAACAGCAGTGGAAAACAAAATAAAAGGTGGAACTCTTCCAGGGAGAAGTCAGAACTATATGGAAGATTCACTATGATTACTCCAAACTGTGAACCACAACTTAGGGATATGGAAGGAATCTCTATGTTACTGAATCTTTTGAGCACCACTGATCAAATTTCAAGCATATAAACTACAAGAGGCATAAAGGACATCCATTTTAAAGGCTGAAGGGACATGAGTTATTATAGAGTGAGAAAGAGAGTAGCACAGTAAGACAAGAATAGAGAGGAGGGTGCCATTAAGTTTGAATTCTGGCTCTGGTAATTATTAGTTGTATAACCTTGAGGCTAAATTTACTTATCAGAAAATGGGACCAATAATATCTAGCTCATAGGATTGTTGAGAAGATTAAATAATGCACAAATGAAAAGCCCTTAGTAGCAGTCTGGAACGTAGAGTCAGTTAGTATCAGCTTTTGTTCTTTTCATTCTGAAAAAGGGAGAGGAGGAAACTGCCTAAAGTGTATGCGTATCCTCTATTATTTATTCATTATTGGTGCATTCTGGATTTTTTTTTTACTTCTTTATTAAAATATTTAAAAGTACCAGGATAAAAAGAAGAGAAAGAATGGGCTTGTACTAAAATGTTCCTCTAAGCTTACTTGGGGAACCTATATTTCTTTGCTTTACCAACTAGCCTTTATTCATCTTTTTATAAACACAATGTCCCATTCATATTGGAAAAAAACGTACCAGGATCACAACTGTCCAGTTCAGTGAATCACCACAAAATGAACACGTCCATCTAATTGCCACCCAGGTCAAGAAATAGAACATTTCTTGCTCCCGTGAAGCTCAGTCCCTCATTGTCCCTCTCAATCACTAGTCCAGCTCTACTTCCCAAATCCCGTCAAAATTCTAGTTTGGGCACTGTAGAAGAATTTTGGCCATGAATATTTTTTTTGTGATTGTTAACTTTTCCTCAGTGTTAGATTTGAGAAATTAATCTCTGTTATGTGTGACTGCAATTCTGACATTTTTATTTCCATCTAGTATTTCTCTGTATGAGTAGGTCACAATTTATTTAACCATTTTATTTTTCATGGTCATCCAACCTACTTTTGTTCAACCTTTTAGTTGACATTAAATGACAGATAATAGTTTCTACCAGGTTGGGCTCTTAACACAATCACACTGATGAAAATGAAGGTTCAAATGACTACAGCTAACACAAGCAATAGACAGCAACTGAGTTCAGTTACAAAGTCTGCTGAGGATGAACATGTAACAGAAGCCTTAGGAATAGTGGTAAGTTATTCTTAATATGAAAGAGAAAGGGCAATCAGGCAAACATTGTCTCTTCATCAAAATGATAAACAAAGTTGCCAACTGCATGTAATAAACTGAATGCAGTCTGCATAGCCAAAAGACGGGGATTGCAAAGCCTAGAAAAGAATTTACCTCACACTCTAAAGCTTCCACCTGTAATTAGCCTGGTACAGACAATGTGATGACACTTAAAATTCTTAGTTCTTCCTCTGGGAGGATTTGAATTGACCAGTGGTTTGAATATTAGTTCTTCACTTGCTAGCAGTGTAACTGTGGGCAAATTGCTTAACCTCTTGATGTTTCCATTTTCCCTGCCTATAAATTGGTGATGTGAAATAGTGCTTATCTCATATATTTGCTGTGGGATAAACTATGTAAAGGGTTTAGCATGGTGCAGGGCTTGTTGAAGAAACACAATAACTGTGACAGTTGGTATAGCATAGTGATGAATTATACCAACTCAGACTCAACTGCCCAGATTCAAGGTCTAGCTCTATAGGAACTTGAGCCACTTACTTTACTCCTCTGCGCCTTAGTATCCTCGTCTACAAAGTGAGGATAATAATGATATGTAGTTCATAGTGTTGTAAAGTTTAAATGCGTCTATGTTCTTACAAATGATAAGCACAATGAATACACTTCCCAAGACAACACATTTAGAGCCATGATTCTCATCCCTGGCTACACATTAAAATCATCTGGACAGCTTTAAAAAATGCTGATACCTAGACCCAACTGCCAGATAGTTTGATTTAATTTATCTGTGGTGGAGTCTGGGATAACTTTAAAATCTCTGCTGATTCAAATGTGCAACAGAGGTTGACACACTCACTTTACTGATACTTCCTTATCAGACCTGCACTTACTCTGATCACAGAAAATTAGGAATCATTGAACACAGTTCCCACAAAATAATAACTACTGAGGGCCTCTTCTATGTAAGGTCATGCAGAGTTGAATGATACTTGTTCCTTTCTGCAAAGAGTTTATAAAACATTAGAACAAGTACGTAGGGCTCTAATCACTAAGCCACAAGTTTGAATACAGTGTGTCATGTAAGACACAAAGTTTCATGGAGGCAAGGAAGAGAGAGAGGCCATTTGTATCTAATGGAGATCTGTGAGGGCTTCTAATTCAAGGAGATCTTAAATGAGAAGTAAATTAACCTCCTAGCCATCAGTTTTCCTATCCCTAACTAGATTGCTGGGGCTCCCTTTTCTGTTAACAACACAAAAGTTTAAGATTTTATCAGTTCATGTGTAGTTTTGAAAATATTTGGATATTCGAGTTTCATTAAGGCATAGTCAATTTTGAAAAAAGAAAAAACTGAGATCATCCCCCTTTTTCCATTAGGGATGGATTAGGTTTGCTTTAGGTGTATCATGCAGTTTACTTCAGATTGGAGCTCATGGCTTCTTAAGACCTAGATGATGATACAGTCCAAAGCAATGCTTAGGTTCAGATGCACAGATACTGTTTAATGACACATTAAAATCAGAGGAAAACAAAAATCCACTTGGTCCTTCTTCAGTAAAGAAAAGGAGGTGTTTTCTGATGATTGGACCCCTATGGAAGAGTGTGGGGGCTGCACCTCTGGCCCAGAGTGACTGTAGACAGTTCAGGGGAGGAGATCCCTGGATGCCTTTGTCAGAATTCAAAGAATATATTTGCATCCAGAAAATTGGAGGAGCTAGAAGCAGAGATGAACCCTTGCATCAACACATTGAGAAACCTCCAAATCAGTTGAAATAGTACTGAGGAAGCAAACAAAACGGAGATAAAAATAGCCCATTTGGGTACCCTCTTACATAAACAATTGCTGCTTTATTAGTGTTTCTTTGGTTACATTATTCAATAAGAAACAGCTATCAAAGAAAAATGAATATACCACTACTTGATACAATCCATGAGAGAAGCAAAACTTTATAAAAATATTATTATGTTGGTGTGACATAATGTAATTAGCCAAGATTCTCAGTGGTGAAGAATAGTTGGTTAAGGAAAGATGGGCCCCTGGTTATGTGATTTCCATTTTATTCTATCTCCTAGAGAAAGGATATACTATAAGCTAGGTGCTATTATAGTGGCTTCCCTGGTAGCTCAGTTGTTAAAGAATCTGCAATGCAGGAGACCCTAGTTCGATTCCTGGGTTGGGAAGATCCACTGAAGAAGGGATAGGCTACCCACTCCAGTATTCTTGGGCTTCCCTTGTGGCTTAGCTGGTAAAGAATCCGCCTGCCCAAGTGGTGCTAGTAGAATCTGCCTGCCAATGCAGGAGACGCAAGAGACACGGGTTTGATCCCTGGGTTGGGAAGATCTCCTGGAGTAGGAAATGGCAACCTAATCCAGTATTCTTGCCTGGAAAATCCCATGGACAAAGGAGTCTGGTAGGCTACAGTCCACGGGGTCACAAAGAGTAGGACACAGCTGAGCACACACAAAATAGGTGCTATTATAGGGAGCAAGCCAGATAAAGATCTTTGTTTTCATGGAGCTCATATTCAAGCTAAATGAAACAGATAATATATAATAAAGACAACATAATAGAATTTGATACAAATCTGTGTTGCTCTAAGATTTAGAAAGATGGTGACGATAACCCTGTATGCAAGACAGCAAAAGAGACACAGATTTATAGAACAGTCTTTTGAACTCTGTGGGAGAGGGAGAGGGTGGGATGATTTGGGAGAATGGCACTGAAACATGTATAATATCATATAAGAAACGAATTGCCAGTCTAGCTTTGATGCAGGATACAGGATGCTTGGGGCTGGTGCACTGGGATGACCCAGAGGGATGGCATGGGGAGGGAGGTGGGAGGGAGGTTCAGGATGGGGAACATGTGTACACCCGTGGTGGATTCATGTTGATGTATGGCAAAACCAATGCAGTATTGTAAAGTAAAATAAAATAAAATCTGAAAAAAATTAAACTTAAAAAAAATAATAAAATGATAAAATACAGGGGGAACAAATTGAAAAGTAGAGTTGGGTCAAGGTGTTGATGAGGGCAGGGGTGAATGACTAGGGCATCTAGTCATTCTTATAAAGGCTAGAACAGGTCAGAAGATAAGATTTGAATAAAGACTTGGAAAAGGTAGAGAAGTTACTCATGTAAGTATCTGGGGCCAGAGTGTTCCAGGCACAGAGAACAGTCATTGCAAAGGCCCAGGGATGATAGCACGTACCTAGCATATTTGGAAAACAGCAAGGAGACTAGTGTGCCTGGAGTAATGAGCAGGAAAGTTGTTAGTTAGCTGGCTGCCATCTTGGTAGTTGAATAACTGGATTGTCTGTCTCTCATCATTCAGCAGGCTAGCCTGGCTTTATTCACATGGTGGTATTCATAGGGTCCCACAAGCAGTAAGAGAAAGCTAGCCACAATGTGCAAGCATTTTTCAAGTCTCTGCTTATGTCACATCTGCCATTGTTCCTTTGATTGAGACAAGTCACATGATCAAGTTGGCAGTCAGTGTGGGAGGGGGCTATTACTCAAAGGGTATGGATACAGAGAGGGGATTATTATAACCATATTTGTTAAAATTCTATCTCATTGCCCTTACTTTACTGAATTATAATCTCCAATTTATGTATATATCAGTTTCTTTCTTCATGTCTATATCCTGAGTGTATAGTACATGCTCCATAATAGTTCAGTTTTTCCTCACTGTGTGGCATTTTTAAGAACTGAAGTCACTTAGGTTATATGACCCAGATAGAGTTCTCATTTTAGTGAGATGGAAAGAGAATTCAAAATAATCCTGAACCTCAAAATACTGTCCCCCAAATATTTATAAGCCTCACCAGGAGGTGAGCAGAGGCACAGCCTGGATAGCTTCTCCTACTGTCAACTCCCTGTAAGGCTCCCAACGACATTCCTGAATTAAAGTACCAGTAGTGGTCCAGCTCTCTCCCAAGAGAATTTGCACACATCATCTCTTTGCATATTTTTATCACACACTCACTACATCAATTCTTCAGTTTGCTGTGGCTCAGGAAATGTCAGAAGGGAAAGTTTATGAAATCTCCCACGTATGCAGACATCTGGCTGAAGCAAACAGGCCCAAAGGTCAATATGCCAAAGCTTGGCTTTGTTACTTTTCAATATTTTATCCAAGAGCTCAGTAAAATCCTGATTTCTCAAAACAGAATTGTTCCCCGCCTCTTTTAGAAATACCAATGTGACCTAGGAAATTCCTTCCAATTAGCTTGGGATTAGGAGCATTCATCTTTATTTTTTAAGTTAAAACAGACATCCTCCAAAACTCATTATCTCAAAACTTTTGTAGGTATCAATCTTGCTGCTTTCATAGTTTCTCTTGCTGCAGTCTCTAGATAGAAACATTCTTATGGGGAATAAAGCATGACCAAACATGGCAGGACTCTTGTTTTAAATTCCAAGCTGCCTGGGTTTGGCAGCTTCTTGAAATGGCCCAGCTGGTCTTAGTTGACCAGATGGCTGAAAAGCAAGGCAAATTTTCCTTATATAGGAAATAGGGCATCTCAGTTAATAATGGCTAAGGATAATGCCTCTGGAACTTTGCTCCAAGGAGATGGTTATGGACCTGTGAGAGTCACCTGCACTGCATCCCAACTGTCCCCTATCAGTGCTTGCTCTTAGCTCTACAGCCTCTTGGCTGTAGCCACGAATTAGACTCAAGAAATGCTTACGAGTGGCTGCAAATCATTTAGCTGTAATAACAAACAGCATAAAGGAAAAGAATTGTTTAACTCCATTTGGCCACACTCAAAGCCTGCCTGATGTCTCACAGCCTTCTATTCAGTTCACCCTGATATTTTCCTGTGGGTCAGAAAGACAACAATACACCCAGCCTTTAGTCTGCCTCTAAGGGTTCAATGCTCTGAACTGTTAGAACATAACCAGCAGAACAGCTTCTGGGAGGTTGGTAAAAAAAAAATGTATATTTCAAAAACCAATTTTATAGTTTCAAATGGCAAAGTACCTATGGAACAGATATCATGCCGTTATTTCATTTTTCTTTTTTTGAGGGAGGAGACTGAACTTCTAAACACCAAACTAAATAAAAACTACAAACAGCTTTGGTTGGCAGGAAGGCAGGAAATTAACTTGGATTCAATAAACACAGTTTCTTACTTGAAATGTGTTTAAAATTCGTGAAGCATGTTGGAAACCTGCCCAGATTGTCTTCTCAAAAAGCTTGTTTTATAAATGTAGCCCAAATATTATGAATAGTAAAGACCTCATTGCCTGGAATGACCTTTACCTCCTCCTACTTCACCTATTTAGTCAGCTTCATAGATTCAGTTAAGGATCCCTCCTTCAGGTCATGTCCCTAGTACTGCACCTTCCCTCTTCTCTGGCTCCCTTCCCCCCTTCTCCTT
Organism: Oryx dammah; assembly: GCF_014754425.2. Taxonomy (NCBI): domain Eukaryota; kingdom Metazoa; phylum Chordata; class Mammalia; order Artiodactyla; family Bovidae; genus Oryx; species Oryx dammah. The sequence continues at coordinate 119,628,530 of NW_024070207.1, forward strand.
CCCTCTTCTCTCTCTGTTTCATCCTCCTCCATTTAATAAGTTAGGCATTTTCACTGATGTCCTGTATTCCACATTGTTTAATAATCAACATTCCACGTCCTCACAGGACTAAGACTCTAAAATTAAACATATTTATTTATTTTATAAGGATAATAGCATTGGAGTTGGAGACACTTATTGTTTCAGAATTTCTACGAAAGCCTCACTATGAAGGGAGAATCTACATAGATGCTTTCAGGATGCAGGACTTTCTAGAAGAACTGCTATCTAGAGACTTTTATACCTGACACCCTGTATTATGGAAGACTAGACATTTGAAAAGAATTAATTGAAAGAATGGAATTTGTAGATGTTGACAGTGCTATGGCATTTTCCCCACTCTTCTAAAGGTGGGAGGAGAGGAGAAGGTTGTATACCCCTATCACAGTAAGGGAAGAGGTTGGCATCTCCTCCACATGTCATATCTGCTGAGCTGCTGAAACTCCAAGTTGCCCTGGGATCAGACAGTAAAAGAGTTACTAGGAGAACCTGTCTTGTATCCTTAGTAGTTTGGGCTTTGTATGAAACTGTGAACACCAGTACTTCTTTTTAACAGTACGACAGGGCTGTCTTGCTGTCACGATGTTTGTTTAACCTATATGCTAAACACATTATGAGAAATGCTGGGCTGGATGAATTACAAGCTGGAATCAAGATAGCTGGGAGAAACATCAACAGCCTCAGATATGTGGGTGACACCACTCTAATGGCAGAAAGTGAAGAGAAACTAAAGAGCCTCTGGATGAGGGTGAAGGAGGAGAGTGAAAGAGCCAGTTTAAGATTAAATATTAAAAAAAAGCATCATAACAAAATGCAAAAAAAAGAAAGAAAGAAACTCTTAAATATTCCATATGTTAAAATAAATGGTGATTATTCTCTTCAAGAAAATTAGAGATAGCAAGGGAACTTTTCATGCAAAGATGGACACATGATAAAGGACAGAAATGGTATGGGCCTAACAGAAGCAGAAGGTATTAAGAAGAGGTGGCAAGAATACACAGAAGAGCTATACAAAAAAGATCTTAATGACCAAGATAATCATGATGGTGTGATCACTCACCTAGAGCCAGACATCCTAGAGTGCAAAGTCAAGTGGGCCTTAGAAAGCATCACTATGAACAAAGCTAGTGGAGATGATGGAGTACCAGCTGAGCTATTTCAAATCCTAAAAGATGATGCTGTGAAAGTGCTGCACTCAATATGCCAGCAAATTTGGAAAACTCAGCAGTGGCCACAGGACTGGAAAAGGTCATTTTTCATTCCAGTCCCAAAAAAGGCAAAGCCAAAGAGTGTTCAAACTACCACACAATTGCACTCATCTCACACTGTAGCAAAACTAGCTCAAAAAAAAAAAAACAAAGCTCAAAATTCTTCAAGCCAGATTTCAACAGACTTGAACCAAGAACTTCCAGATGTTCAAGCTGGATTTAGAAAAGGCAGAGGAACCAGAGATCAAATGGAAAACATCATTGGATCATAGAAAAAGCAAGAGAATTTAAAAAAAAAAGCATCTACTTCTGCTTCATTGACTATGCTAAAGCCTCTGACTGTGTGGATCACAACAAACTGGAGAATTCTTCAAGAGGTAGGGATACCAGACCACCTTACCTGCCTCCTGAGAAATCTGAATGCAGGGGAAGAAGCAACAGTTAGAACTGGACATGGAACAACAGACTGGTTCCAAATCGGGAAAGGAGTATGTCAAGGCTGTATATTGTCACCCCGCTTATTTAACTTATATGCAGAGTACATCATGCAAAATGCCGGGCTGCATAAAGCACAAGCTGGAATCAAGATTGCCAGGAGAAATATCAATAACTTAAGATATGCAGATGACACCACCCTTATGGCAGAAAGCGAAGAAGAATTAAAGAGCCTCCTGATGAAAGTAAAAGAGGAGAGTGAAAAAGTTGGCTTAAAAGTCAACATTCAGAAAACTAAGACCATGGCATCCGGTCCCATCACTTCATGGCAAATAGATGGGGAAACAATGGAAACAGTGAGAGACTTGTATTTTCTTGGGCTCCAAAATCACTGCAGATGGTGACTCAGCTATGAAATTATAAAATTTTTTTCCTTGGAAGAAAAACTATGAGAAACCTAGACATTGTACTAAAAAGCAGAGATATTTTTTGCCAACAAAGGTTTGTATAGTCAAAGCTGTTTTTTCCAGTGGTCATGTATGGATGTGAGAGTTGGACCATAAAGAAAACTGAGTGTTGGAGGTCTGATAGTTTTGAACTGTGGTGTTGGAGAAGACTCTTGAGAGTCCCTTGGACTGCGAGGAAATCAAACCAGTCAATCCTAAAGGAAATCAGTCCTGAATATTCATTGGAAGGACTGATGTTGAAGCTGTAACTCCAATAATTTGGCCACTTGATGAAAAGAACTGATTCATTTGAAAAGACCCTGATGCTGGGAAAGATTGAAGCCAGGAGGAGAAGGGGACAACAGGGGGTGAAATGGTTGAATGGCATCACCGATTTGGTGGACATGAGTTTGAGCAAGATCAGGGAGTTGGTGATGGAAGGGGAAGCCTGGTGTGCTGCAGTTCATGGGGCCGCAAAGAATCAGACACAACTGAGCTACTGAACTGAACTGAATACATCAAATTTACTGTTAAGTTACTGCAAATATAGTCATGATCAATTTGAAGTGGCACATATTAATATATAGAAATATATACAACTTTCATCCAAGTTTTCTGTTTGTGCATGTGTGAGGTTTGGCTACAAATGTACATGGAAAACTATACTTGAAGGACATAAATCTAAATCTTAATAGTTATATACTGGTTCATTAATGTCAATGATATTTTCTGTGTTTTCTGTCTTATTTATAACAAGCATGTCTTACTTGTTATATATAAGATAGTGCAATGCACGTACCTATTCTGTATAGGGCATTGCCATAGTCCCTGGAAGCACTTTCTCAGGGACTGCTATGTGTATAAATTAGAATGAGCGTGTATGTGTAAGTAATTCTTTGTTTTCCATGATTCATTTTTTATCCCATTTTCCTTACTCACTGTCATCCATATGAGTCACATCTCCCCACAGTCAGTTGAGAGTCAACCATGTTTAATAATAGCCTAATAAAATATACATAGAAAGATAAACCTATGATAGCAAAAGGATAATTATGATGAGTTCAGAGCCAAATATAAAATTTTTTTTATTATACACTGTTTAGGCTTATCTGAATTCCTGATTGCCTCTCATACAAAGATTACTAATCAATGACCACTTTTTTAGCAGTAGTTTTTTAAATTGAAATATACTTGATTTAAATATTATATTAGTTTCATGTGTACAGCATAGTGATTCAATATTTTATAGATTATACTCCATTATAAGTTATTACAAAATAATGACTTGAATTCCCTGTGAGGTATGATGTATTCTTGTTGCTTTTTTATTTTATACATAGTATTTTAAATCTCTTAATCCCCTAACTCTGTCTTCCCCCACCAACTTCCCTCTCCCTACTGATAACCACTAGTTTGTTCTCTATATCTGTAAGACCATTTCTGTTTTTCAACATACATTCATTTGTTTTACTTTTAAGATTCCAAACATAAGTGATGTCATACAGTGTTTGTCTTTCTTTCTCTAACTTATTTCACTAAACATAATATTGTCTAGCTCCAACTACATTACTGCAGATGGCAGAATTTCATTCTTTTATATAACTGAGTAATATGTTCTTTATCCATTTGTCTATTGATGAGCAATTATGTTACTTCCATATCTTGCCTATTGCAAATAGTGCTGCTATGAACACTGGGGTGCATGTATCTTCTTGAATTAGTGTTTTCGATTTTTTTCTGGATACACACCTAAGAGTGAAATTGTTGGAACATGGTAGTTCTATTTTTAGTTTTTTGAGGAATCCCTATATTGTTTTCCCTAGTGGCTGCACAAAGTTACATTCCCACCAACTATGTATGAGGGTTCCCTTTTCCCCACATCCTCACCAACCAACATTTGTTATGTGTAGGCTTCTTGATGCTAGCTATTCTGACAGGTGTGAGGTTTTGATTGTGGCTTTGATTTGCATTTCCCTGATGATAAATGATGTTGAGAAACTTTTCACGTGCCTGGTGGCCATCTGCTTTTCCTCTTTGCAAAAATGTCTATGTAGGTATTTTGCCTACTTTGGGATTGGGTTGTTTAGTTTTTTATATTGAGTTATATGAGCTATTTATTTACTTTGGATATTAACTCCTTGTCAGTCATATGATTTGCAAGTATTTTCTTCTATTTAGTAAGTTGCCTTTTTGTTTCGTTTATGGTTTCTGTTGCTGTGAAAAAGCTTTTGAGTTTAATCAGGTTCCATTTGTATATTTTTGCTTTTATTTCTTTTGCCTTAGGAGACAGATCCAAAAAAAATAATGCTACGCCTTATGTCAAAGAGTGTTCTGCCTTGGAGTCTTCTTGGAGTTTTATGTTTTCAGGTCTTACATTTAGGACTTTAATCCATCTTGAGTTTAGTTTTACATATGATGTGATGAAATGTTTTAATCTCATTCTTTTATGTATAGCTGTACAATTTTCCCACCACCACTTATGAAAGAGACTTTGTTTTCTCCATTGTTTATTCTTGCCTACTTTGTCATAGATTAATTGACTGTGTATGTTGGGTTTATTTGTGAGCTTTTTATTCTGGTCCACAGATCTATGTGTCTGTTTTTGTGCCAATGCCATGATGTTTTGCTTACTGTAGCTTGGTCATATTATATGAAATCAGGGAGTGTGATATCACAGCTTTGTTTTTGGATGTCTTTCCATTCCTTTGTATCATCCTCAGTTTCCTTCACCATTGTTTTATACTGTTCAAAGTACAGGTCTTTTACTTCCTTTGTTAAGCTTTATTTCTGGATATTTTATTCTTTTTGATGTGATTTAAATAGGATTTTTTCTTTCTCTTTCTGATAGTTCATTATTAGTGTATAGAAAAGCAACAGGTTTCTATATATTAACCTTGTATCCTACAACTTTTCTGAATTTATTTATTCTACTAGTTTTTTGCTGGATACTTTAGGATTTTCTACATAAAGTACCATATAATCTGCAAATAGTGACAGTTTTACTTTTTCCCTTCCAATATGGATGCTTGTTCTTGCTTCCTTCCATCTGAATACTGTTACTAGCACTTCCAATAATATGTTTAAAAAAGTGAGGAGAATGGGCATCCTTATCTTGTTTCTGATTTTATTTTATTTTTAGCTTAAACGGAGCAATTTATTTTCTCATGGTTCTGGAGGCTCAGCATCCAAGATCAAAATAGCAGCAGGGTTGTTTTGTTCTTTTCTTAAATTTTTATTTATTTATTTTAATTGGAAGCTAATAACTTTATAATATTACAATGGTTTTTCCATACATTTACATGAATCAGCAATGGGTGTACATGTGTTCCCCATCCTGACCCCCTGTCCCACCTCCTTCCCCATCCCATCCCTCAGGGTCATCTCAGTACACCAGCCCTGACACCCTGTCTCATGCATCAAACCTGGACTGGCGATCTATTTCACATATGATAATATACATGTTTCAATATGATTCTCTCAAATCATCCCACCCTAGCCTTCTCCCACAGAGTCCAAAAGTCTGTTCTTTACTTCTCAGTCTCTTTTGCTGTCTTCCATATAGGGTCATTGTTACCATCTTTCTAAATTCCATATATCTGTGTTAATATAGTGTATTGGTGCTTTTCATTCTGGCTTACTTCACTCTGTATAATAGGCTCTACTTTCATCCACCTCATTAGAACTGATTGAGATGCATTCTTTTTAATAGCTGAGTAATATTCCATTGTGTATATTTACCACAGTTTTTTTAATCCACTCATCTGCCGATGGACATCTAGGTTGCTTCCATGTATTGGCTATCGTAAACAGTGCTGCGATGAACATTGGGGTACACACGTCTCTTTCAATTCTGGTTTCCTCGGTGTGTATGCGCAGTGGGATTGCTGGGTCGTATGGCAGTTGTATTTCCAGTTTTTTAGGGAATCTCCACACTGTTCTCCATAGTGGCTGTACTAGTTTGCATTCCCACCAACAGTGTAAGAGGGTTCCCTTTTCTCTGTACCCTCTCTAGCATTTATTGTTCATAGACTTTTTGATAGCAGCCATTCTGACTGGCATGAGATAGTACCTCACTGTGGTTTGGATTTGCATTTCTCTGATAATGAGTGATGTCGAGCATCTTTTCATGTGTTTGTTAGCCATCTGTATGTCTTCTTTGGAGAAATGTCTATTTAGTTCTTTGGCCCATTTTTTGATTGGGTCATTTATTTTTCTGGAATTGAGCTGTATGAGCTGCTTGTATATTCTTGAGATTATTTCTTTGTCAGTTGCTTCTTTGCTATTATTTTCTCCCATTCTGAAGTCTGTCTTTTCACCTTGCTTATAATTTCCTTTGTTGTGCAAAAGCTTTTAAGTTTAATTAGGTCCTATTTGTTTATTTTTGCTTTTATTTCCATTACTCTGGAAGGTGGGTCATAGAGGATCCTGCTGTGATTTATGTAAGAGGGTGTTTTGCCCATGTTTTCCTCTAGGAGTTTTATAGTTTCTGGTCTTACATTTAGATCTTTAATCCATTTTGAGTTTATTTTTGTGTATGGTGTTAGAAAGTGTTTTAGTTTCATTCTTTTACAAGTGGTTGACCAGTTTTCCCAGCACCACTTGTTAAAGAGATTGTCTTTTCTCCATTGTATATTCTTGCCTCCTTTGTCAAAGATAAGGTGTCTGTAGGTGCATGGATTTATCTCTGGGCTTTCTATTTTGTTCCATTGATCTATATTTATGTCTTTGTGCCAGTACCATACTGTCTGGATGACTGTAGCTTTGTAGTGTAGTCTGAAGTCAGGCAGGTTGATTCCTCCAGTTCCATTCTTTCTCAAGATTGCTTTGGCTCTTCGAGATTTTTTGTATTTCCATACAAATTGTGAAATTATTTGTTCTAGTTCTCTGAAAAATACCATTGGTAGCTTGATAGGGATTGCATTGAATCTATAGATTGCTTTGGGTAGTATACTCATTTTCACTATATTGATTCTTCTGATCCATGAACATGGTACATTTATCTATTTATGTCATCTTTGATTTCTTTCACCAGTATTTTATAGTTTTCTATATATAGATCTTTAGGTAGATTTATTCCTAAGTATTTTATTCTTTTCGTTGCAATGGTGAATGGAATTGTTTCCTTAATTTCTCTTTCTGTTTTCTCATTGTTAGTGTATAGGAATGCAAGGGATTTCTGTGTGTTAATTTTATATCTTGCAACTTTACTATATTCACTGATCAGCCCTAGTAATTTTCTGGTGGAGTCTTTAGGGTTATCTATGTAGAGGATCATGTCATCTGCAAAGAGTGAGAGTTTTACTTCTTTCCCAATCTGGATTCCCTTTATTTCTTTTTCTTCTCTGATTGCTGTGACTAAAACTTCGAAAACTGTGTTGAATAGTAGTGGTGAGAGTGGGCACCCTTGTCTTGTTCCTGACTTTAGGGGAAATGCTTTCAATTATTCACCATTGAGGATAATGTTCGCCGTGGGTTTATCATATATGGCTTTCATTATGTTGAGGTATGTTCCTTCTATGCCTGCTTTCTGGAGGGTTTTTATCATAAATGAATGTTGTTATTTTTGATTTTAAAAGAAATGCTTTTAGTCTTTCACCATTGGGTATGTAGTTAGCTGTGGGTTTGTCATAAATGGTTTTTTATTATATTGAGATATATTCCTTCTATATCCACCTTGATGAGAGTTTTTATTAATATCATGAATGGATATTGAATTTTTTCAAATGCTATTTGAGATCATTATATGATTTTTATTCTTCCTTTTGCTAATGTGGTGTATCACATTGATTAGTTTGCAAGTATTAAAATATCCTTAAGCCCCTGGAATAAATCCCACTTGATCATGCTATGCTGCTGCTGCTAAGTCACGTCAGTCGTGTCTGACTCTGTGCGACCCCATAGACGGCAGCCCAACAGGTCCCCCATCCCTGGGATTCTCCAGGCAAGAACACTGGAGTGGGTTGCCATTTTCTTCTCCAATGCATGAAAGTGAAAAGTGAAAGTGAAGTCGCTCAGTCATGTCTGACTCAGTGACCCCATGGACTGAAGCCTACTAGGCTCCTTCGTCCCTGGGATTTTCCAGGCAAGAGTACTGGAGTGGGGTGCCATTGCCTTCTCTGATCCTTTTTATATATTGTTGGATTCATTTTGCTAATATTTTGTTGAAGATTTTTGCATCTGTGTTCATCAGTGATATTGGCTTGGAATTTTCTTACTTTGCAGTGTCTTTTTCTGGTTTTGGTACCAAGGGCAATGGTGGCTTCATAGATTGAATTAGGAGTGTTCTGTCCACTTCAGTTTTGGGGAATAGTTTGAGAAGCATAGGTATTAGCCCTTGTTTATAAGTTTGGTAGATTTTTCCTGTGAAGCCATCTAGTCCTGGACTTGTGTTTGCTAGGTTTTTTTTTTCTTTTCAATTACGAATTTAATGGTTCTGCTAGTTGTTGGTCTTTTCAAATTGTTTCTCCTTGATTCAGTCTTGGCAGGTATATGCTTCTAGAAATTTGTCCATTTCTTTGAGGTTGTACTATTTGTTGGCATATACTGTTGGTAGGATTCTCTTATGATTTTTGTACCTGTGTGGTATTGTCCGTTATTTCTCTTCTTTCACTTATTGTGTCATTTGTTTGGGTCCTCTCTCTTTTCTTCTTGGTGAAACAAGCTAAAAGTTTATCAAGTTTGTTTATCTTTTTGAAAAACCAGCTCTCACTTTCTTTGATATTTTCTTTTGGTCTCTATTTTTATTTCCCCTTTTACCTTTATTATTTCCTTCCTTCTGCTGAATTTGGGCTTTTTTCTTCTTTTTCTAATACCTTCATGTGGTAGGCTGTGTTTTTTCATTTGAGATTTTTCTTATTTCTGGAGGAAGGCCAGTATTGGTATAAATTTCTTAGAATGGCTTTTGCTGCATCCCATAGATTTTGGAAAGTTGAGGTGGAAAGTTGTGTTCCCCTTTTCATTTATCTTGTTTTATTTTCTCATTTCCTCTTTGATTTCCTCATTGACCCATTAGTTTTTTAGTAGCATGTTGTTTAGTCTCCACGTGTTTGTTCTTTTCTCATTTTTCTTTCTGTAACAGATTTTCAACTTCACACTGTTGTGGTCAGAAAAGATGCTTGAAATAATTTCTGTCCTTTTCAATTTGTTGAGACTTATTTTATGGCCTAGCTTGTGATCTGTCCTGGAAGTAGGTCCATGTGCACTTGAAAACAATATGTATCCTGCTGTTTGGGCATGAAATTTCCTGTAGATATCTATTCAATCTAACTGGTCTATCGTGTCATTTAAGACCACTGTTGCCTTATTGATTTACTCTCTGGATGATCTGTTCATTGATGTAAGTGGGGCACTTAAGTTCCCTACTCTTATTGTATGATTGTCCATTTCTCCCTTTATTTCTGTTAGTATTTCTTTGTATGTATAGATGTTCCTTTATTGGATGCATATTTGTTAACGTGTGTAATATATTCTTGTATTGATCACTTTATCATTGTATAATGTCTTTCTATGTCTTTTGTTATAGCCTTTGTTTTAAAGTCTATTTTGTGTGATATAAGTATTACTACTGCCTCCTTTCTTGTCATTTCCATTTATGTGAAATGTCTTTTTCCATTTCCTCTCTTTCAGTCTTGTGTGTGTCTTTAGTTCTGAACTGAGTTTTGTAGGCAGCATGAAGATGGGTTTTGTTTTTCAAAAAAATACAATCAGCCACTCTATGTCTTTTGATTGAAACATTTAGTCCTTTAACATTTAGAGTAATTATTGATAGATATGTACTGATTGACATTTTATTACTTATTTTCTGTCTGTTTTTATAGTTTTTTCTAGTTATTTCTTTTTGTTTCTTTCCTTGTGGTTTGATGATTATCTTTAGTAATAGTATGCTATGTTTCTTTCTTTTTAGTTTTTATGTTTCTATTGTAGGTTTTTTTATTTGTGGTTTTCATGGGGTTCATATATGTTGACCTATAACCAAATCTACCTGTTTTAAACTGATAATCATTTTAGTTCAAACACATTTAAAAGATCATTTTTTACACCTCTCCCCAACATTTTGTGTTTTAATGTCATATTTTACATCTTCATGTTTATCCCTTTAACTCTTTATTGTAGTTATAGTTGCTTTTACATTTTTTTGTCTTTTAATATTTGTACCGGCTTAGTTAAGTGGTAGATCCTCAATTCTTACTATATTTTTTCCTTTCCTTTCCTTTTTGGAACTTCAATTTTCTATAGATTCTTACTTTTTCCCTTCTCCCTCAAAGAGAAAACCCCTTTAACATTTCTCCATTTCTTTTACAATAGGTTTAGTTTTGATGAACTCTTTTAGCTTTTGCTCTTCTGAGTTTTATATCTGCTTGATGCTAATAGCAGTCTTTCTGGGTAGCGTATCCTAAGTTGCAGGTTTTTCCATTTCAGCACTTTGAATATATCATGCAACTCTCTTCTTTTTTTTTTTTTAATTTATTTATTTATTTTTAATTTTTACTTTACAATTCTGTATTGGTTTTGGCATAGATTGACATGAATCCACCACAGGTGTACATGCGTTCCCAAACATGAGCCCCCCTCCCACCCCCCTCCCCACAACATCTCTCTGGGTCATCCCCGCACGTCAGCCCCAAGCGTGTCATATCCTGCATCAGACATAGACTGGCATTTCGATTCTTACATGATATTATACATGTTTCAATGCCATTCTCCCAAATCATCACACCCTCTCCCTCTCCCTCTGAGTCCAAAAGTCCGCTATACACATCTGTGTCTTTTTTGCTGTCCTGCACACAGGGTCATCATTGCCATCTTCCTAAATTCCATATATATGTGTTAGTATACTGTATTGGTGTTTTTCTTTCTGGCTCACTTCACTCTGTATAATCGGCTCCAGTTTCATCCATCTCAGCAGAACTGATTCAAATGTATTCTTTTTAATGGCTGAGTAATATTCCATTGTGTATATGTACCACAGCTTTCTTATCCATTCATCTACTGATGGACATCTAGGTTGTTTCCATGTCCTGGCTATTATAAACAGTGCTGCAATGAACATTGGGGTACATGTGTCTCTTTCAATTCTGGTTTCCTCTGTGTGTATGCCCAACAGTGGGATTGCTGGGTCATAAGGCAGTTCTATTTGCAATTTTTTAAGGAATCTCCACACTGTTCTCCATAGTGGCTGTACTAGTTTGCATTCCCACCAACAGTGTAGGAGGGTTCCCTTCTCTCCACATCCTCTCCAGCATTTATTGCTTGCAGATTTTTGGATCGCAGACATTCTGACTGGTGTGAAGTGGTACCTCATTGTTACCTGCAATATTTCTGCAGAAAAATCAGCTAATAGCCTTATGGAGTTTCCTTGTATATGAGTCTGCTTTTATCTTGCTGCCTTTAAAATTGTCTTTAAGTTTTGCCATTTTAATTATGATGTATCTGTCTGGTTTTATACTGTTTGGAACTCTCTGTGCTTCCTGTACCTGGATATCTCTTTCCTTTTCCACTAGTTTGGGAGGTCTTTAGCCATAATTTTCTCAAATACATTTTCAATCTCCTTCACCCTCTTCTCCTGCTGGGACCCTTATAATTTGAATATTGGTACAATTAATGCTAAGCCAGAGATCTCATAAACTGTTCTCATTTTTAAAAATTTATTTTCTTTTATGTGATTTCCATTACTTTGTTTTCCAGATCACTTATGCATTCTTCTGTGTCAGTCTGCTTTTCATTTCTTCTAGTGTGTTTATTTTTCATTATTGAATTCTTTATTTCTGATTGAGTCTTTTTTTATATTCTTTGTTCCTTATTAACATTCTCACTATATTTATCTATTGTTTTCCTTAATTCAGTTAACATTCTTATTAGCAATGCTTTGCATTCTTTATCAGGTCAATTATTTATTTCTATATAATTATGTATTTTAATAATTAGAAGAGTATCTCCAGCTCTATACAGTCAGCAAAAACAAGACTTGGAGCTGACTGTGGCTCAGATCATGAACTCCTTATTGCCACATTCAGACTTAAATTGAAGAAAGTAGGGAAAACCACTAGACCATGCAGATATGACCTAAATCAAATCCCTTATGATTATACAGTGGATGTGAGAAATAGATTCAAGAGATTAGATCTGATAGACAGAGTGCCTGATGAACTATGGATGGAGGTTCATGACATTGTACAGGAGACAGGGATCAAGACCATCCCCAAGAAAAGGAAATGCAAAAAAGCAAAATGGCTGTCTGAGGAGGCCTTACAAATAGCTGTGAAAAGAAGAGAAGTGAAAAGCAAAGGAGAAAAGGAAAGATTTACCCATTTGAATGCAGAATTCCAAAGAATAGCAAGGAGAGATAAGAAAGCCTTCCTCAGTGATCAGTGCAAAGAAATAGAGGAAAACAATAGAATGGAAAAGACTAGAGATCTCTTCAAGAAAATTAGAGATACCAAGGGAACATTTCATGCAAAGATGGGCACAATAAAGGACAGAAATGTTATGAACCTAACAGAAACAGAAGGTATTAAGAAGTGGCAAGAATACACAGAAGAAATATACAAAAAAGATCTTCATGACCCAGATAATCACGATGGTGTGATCACTCACCTAGAGCCAGACATCCTGGAATGCAAAGTCAAGTGGGCCTTAGAAAGCATCACTACAAACAAAGCTAGTGGAGGTGATGGAATTCCAGTTGAGCTCTTTCAAATCCTGAAAGATGATACTGTGAAAGTGCTGCACTCAATATCCCAGCAAATTTGGAAAATTCAGCAGTGGCCATAGGACTGGAAAAGGTCAGTTTTCATTCCAATCCCAAAGAAAGGCAATGCCAAAGAATGCTTAAACTACCACACAGTTGCACTCATCTCACATGCTAGTAAAGTAATGCTCAAAATTCTCCAAGCCAGGCTTCAACAGCACGTGAACCATGAACTTCCAGATATTCAAGCTGGTTTTAGAAAAGGCAAAAGAACCAGAGATCAAATTGCCAACATCTGTTGGATTATTGAAAAAGCAGAAGAGTTCCAGAAAAACATCTACTTCTGCTTTATGGACTATGCCAAAGCCTTTGACTGTGTGGATCACCACAAACTGTGGAAAATTCTTAAAGTGATGGGAATGCCAGACCACCTGTCCTGCCTCTTGAGAAATCTGTATGCAGGTCAGGAAGCACCAGTTAGAACCAGACATGGAACAACAGACTGGTTCCAAATCGGGAAAGGAGTACATCAACGCTGTGTATTGTCATCCTGCTTACTTAACTTATATGCAGAGTACATCATGAGAAAAGCTGGGCTGGATGAAGCACAAGCTGGAATCAAGATGGCAGGGAGAAATACCAATAACCTCAGATATGCAGATGACACCACTGTTATGGCAGAAAGTGAAGAACTAAAGAGCCTCTTGATGAAAGTGAAAGAGGAGAGTGAAAAAGTTGGCTTAAAACTCAACATTCAAAAAATGAAGATCATGGTGTATGGTCCCATCACTTCATGGCAAATAGATGGGGAAACAGCAGAAACAATGACAGATTTTATTTTAGGGGTCTCCAGAATCACTGCAGATGGTGACTGCAGCCATGAAATTAAAAGACGCTTGGTCCTTGGAAGAAAGATTATGACCAACCTAGATAGCATATTAAAAAGTAGCGACATTACTTTGCCAACAAAAGCCCATCTAGTCAAGGCTATGGTTTTTCCAGTAGTCATGTATGGATGTGAGAGTTGGACTATAAAGAAAGCTGAGTGCCACAGAACTGATGCTTTTGAAAGTGGTGTTGGAGAAGACCCTTGAGAGTCCCTTGGACTGCAAGGAGATCCAACCAGTCCATCCTAAAGGAGATCAGTCCTGAATATTCATTGGAAGGACTGATGCTGAAGCTGAAGCTCCAATACTTTGGCCACCTGATGCAAAGAACTGACTCATTTGAAAAGTCCCTGATACTGGGAAGGATTGAAGGCAGGAGGAGAAGGGGATGACAGAGGATGGGATGGTTGGATGGCATCACTGACTCAATGGACATGAGTTTGAGTAAGCTCCGGGAGTTGGTGATGGACAGGAAGGGCTGGCATGCTGCCGTCCACGGGGCTGCAAAAAGTTGGACACGACTGAACTGAACTGACCTGACCTGAATTATGTTTTTTCAGTGGTTTTTGTCTTACTGTTTCGATTGAGCGTAGTTCCTATGCTTTATTATTTTCCTTAACTTTGTTTGCCTGTATGAATTTAAGTGAAACGGTTATCTATTCCAGTCTGGCAGAGATGTCATATATGGAAGCGTCCCTATGCAGACTGTGTCTGCCTAATGCATTTGGAGAGAGAACAGATTTGACGTGGACATAAGCAAGGTCTTTCCTCAGATTGTGCTGGTAGCTATTATGTTTGTAGCTATTACATTGATGTGAGGCTGGAGACAGAGGAGCTAGAGCTGTAGCTGGGTGTGAGTTGGGACTTTCCTTCTACTCAGTGGCCAGCACTGGCCTCCAAGTAGCTGGAGCAGAAGCCCTGTGGGTTGTACCTGAGCTGGCTCTGTTCCATTTAGGTATCTGCTTTCCCCTTTCCCAGCACTGGGACTTTCGCCCCAGAGGTGGAAATTGCAGAAGGGAGGCCCACGTGGGCCCTCTCAGCTCATTTTTGCCATAGACAGAAGTCTGTGTTGTTTCTAATGTGCTGCCTGTGCAGGTGCCAGCAATTATTTCTATCTGCTTAGATGCAGCCTCAGGTCCAAGTCCTACTTGTCTCTCACTGCTGATCAGTCCCGCAGTCTGTGACACTGCCGCCCTTTTGTGGAGCTGCACTGCAGGGCAGGAGGGGCCAGTGTGGACTCTCTTTGTGTATCGGGGTTAACTGTAGTGGAGTAGCCGCCCTCAGAGTTCTGGGCTGCTTCTGATACAGTGCTTGAGTATGTGCCAACAATAGTTATTGCTGCATCACCCAGGCTTTGCCCCAGGACTAGGTCATCTCTGTATGCCATGGCCTAGCTTTTTCCCTGGCTGTGGCAGCCCTGGATCACATACCACACTGAGACGTGTAGTAAGCTTTGCTGGAGCAAACACCAAGCAGTTGTGGGAAACTTGATAGCCCCTGGAGCAGTCCTCTAACCATCTTCTCTGCCCTGCCCCAGGGCAAGCCAGTGCACAAGCACTCCTCAGGAGCAGAGACCAGGCTTCCTACAGACCTCCTGTTGGTCCCAGTATCCTCCAAGCAGCCAAGAGGGCTCATCTACTCTGTATATGACCCCTGGACTGGGGCGTCCAGTCCGTGGTTTTCACTGCTTACTCCCCAAAGCTGGTGTTTGTTCATGTAATCTCTCTTTTCCTCTGAGACCCCTCCCAGGGTCATGGGCCCTGACTTGTTTTTCTCCCCTTCCTACTTGATTCCATATGTATCTTTCTTAGCCTTGCTTGTACAAGAGTCTTTCTGCTAGTTTCCATTTAGTTTTCAATGAATATTGTTCCACATGCAAATGTATTTTTGATGTATTCATGGCAAGAGGTGACTTCCATGTCCTCCTACACTACCATCTTGATTAATCTCCTTTTTAACAATAGTTTTGGCCATGATGTAAAATCACAATGGCTAATAAGAATGAATAACAAATTTATATAATCTCAAGCTCCCATTTTGAAGTAAATGACTATTCTTTTTGTATCAATGAGTTGTCGGAGGCTAAATATCTTATGTTTTGACATTATCTGTTTGCAGTGTACCACCAATACTTTAACTATCTATTAAATTGTGCAATATATTTGTGTGTCCTAAGGTTAAATGGCATGGCATACAGTGACGGCAGTAACTAATAAATAATGGGAAATAAACAAACGAACCTGTTTGGGAGGAGGCATAGAGTGGATTAAAATTTCTGTTAGGCAGTACTGATATGTGATTATGTAGCTGGAAAAAAAAAAGCTGTTACCATTTCTGACATCTGTATTCCAGTAGAAATATGACATAGGTGTTTTGTACTATTTGTTATACTATAAAGTACAAAAGTATCAGAGACAGATCTATTTCTTTCTCTATTAGCATACATTATCTAATATTTATCTTTGGGGGCATGAAACTTGAAAAATTAGTATAACTATTTTCCCACTATTCAACAAAATTCCATTAAAGCCACAGAACTCTTCCATATGTCATCTTATCTTCCAACACAGGCGATAATGTGGAACATGATATAACATTTCTTATCATGTCAGTTGCAGCACAACTAAACATAAGCCCAAGCCAGCAAAGATAGAGGATTACATCTCAGTTACTTTCTGGAACTGGGTTTTGTAGTAACTGCTAAACCAGTATGAGACAGTGTATACTGCATACTAAATTGAACTCACAGTCCTGGAAAATTGAGGCTAATGACTCAATGTACTCAGTGAAAGGGGGAAATATACATAGGAACATGCTGAGGTTCTGGGGCATTTCACAGGCAGGATGTTTATCATTATTTTCCTGAGCAATATTTACAAGTGCAGACAGCCACTCTTACATAAAAATAAATTATGCAACCATTATATTATTCAAGGTACTTCAAAATGTCTTTTTGCCCCTAATATCCACTCCATACTTCTTTGTAAACCTGCCACAGTTGCCAGAATTTTTACCATCTTCAGTGACTCCACTGTTATTCTCTAGGTAACTATGTTACTCAAAATAGTAATGTTATTAGCCATTAAGGTAAATTAAGGCATAGCGAACAAACAGATATCTGATTTGCTGCACCCTAATACTGCACGTTCATTTCCTATGTACACTCGTTGCATATGGCTTTTCTGTGTAAATTTGCAGTAGCTTAATTACAGTCCATGGGTTCACAAAAGAGTCAGACGCAACTCAGTGACTAAACAGAAACAAATTCAATCTTTTATTACAGGAAATGACTTCACCGAGTATATGAATCACAATAGCCTCCCCAATAAATACTTGACAATACAACATAAGTTGTATCAATCTTACTCCAATTCCTGTAAGCTTCATGCCTCGTAAACAACATGAGGTCAAAAGTACTCAAGGGCTTCTGAGAATTCCTGAGCCATGTTTCTGCCTCTGCTCATTCCTCTTCTCTCTCAACCCTGAATCCCCTTTCCCCTAATTAATCTGATTGCAAAGATCCCCCCTTTCTCTAAGAACCCTTAATGCTCTCAAACTCATCTTTCCATTCTCTTACTGTATTTGCATCTCCAGGTGCCACACGGGAGCAAACATTTCTGTCTTCACAGAATTCTCCAGCCCTTAAGACCTTTGACAAACTTCTCAGGTCACTTGTTGTGAATTGAGGAGATTGCTTACCTTTGGCAGAGATGCCCTGGAGCCTGAACTCTGGGTGGTCATTGTTAAGACTGTCGTTATGCCCAGTGCAACTCTGGCAGGGGCCGCATCCATGTTTATCCAAAAAGAGACCCAGGACAAAATGACTATCAACAAACTGGGGATGTACATCTGGATCAAATAATATCCCATCTGGCGTTCCAGGTGAAACTTAACCTCGATGCAGGTAAACTTTCCTGGAAACAGGAAATGATGATTTAAAAGCCTATTTGAAATTATCTTTCCCATTCCAGCCTCCCACTTTATTTTTATTAAAAAAGAACATTAAAGACAGATTTGAAAGAGTGCACAAAACACTAACTCTACATACCCAATTCAACTCTTTTCCAACTCGACCAGTAATGAAAATGACAGTGTGAGAATGAGTGATCTAGAGAGTCACTGGCTCAAAACCATATGGCATATTTAGTTTTCAGATCTGGGCTTCTGGCAGTGTGATTGTTTAGACAGAGCTTCCAAATTTTCTAGACTATTCAGTGGAAAGAAACGATTCATGTTTTGTGGGAATTATAGTATGTAATATATAGCATACAATATGTAACCAACAGCGTATATGTGTAGCATACACTATATAGCATTTAATACATAACATATAATATGAAATAGTTGAAACTGTGCCTTCCTAAGCAGTGAAGTTCATGTGAGGCTCCTAAAGGATTTGGATAATTGTATATCTATCTTCATGTTAGCAATAGCAAGAGAAAAATAGACATTTTTAGAAGCTATGAATTTAATCTGATCATTGTAAAAATTTCATAATCTCCTGGGTAATTACTTGAGGACATTTAGAATATACCTAGAATCTGTTTCAGTTCAGTTCAGTTCAGTCGCTCAGTCGTGTCTGACTCTGCGACCCCATGAATCGCAGCACGCCAGGCCTCTCTGTCCATCACCAACTCCCAGAGTTCACTCAGACTCACGTCCATCGAGTCGGTGATGCCATCCAGCCATCTCATCCTCTGTCGTCCCCTTCTTCTCCTGCCCCCAATCCCTCCCAGCATCAGAGTCTTTCCCAATGTGTAAACTCTTTGCATGAGGTGGCCAAAGTACTGCAGCTTCAGCTTTAGCATCATTCCTTCCAAAGAAATCCCAGGGCTGATCTCCTTCAAAATGGACTGGTTGGATCTCCTTGCAGTCCAAGGGACTCTCAAGAGTCTTCTCCAACACCACAGTTCAAAAGCATCAGTTCTTCGGCACTCAGCTTTCTTCACAGTCCAACTCTCATATCCATATATGACCACTGGAAAAACCATAGCCTTGACTAGACGGACCTTAGTCGGCAAAGTAATGTCTCTGCTTTTGAATATGCTATCTAGGTTGGTCATAACTTTTCTTCCAAGGAGTAAGCATCTTTTAATTTCATGGCTGCAGTCACCATCTGCAGTGATTTTGGAGCCCCCCAAAATAAAGTCTGACACTGTTTCCACTGTTTCCCCATCTATTTCCCATGAAGTGATGGGACAGGATGCCATGACCTTCGTTTTCTGAATGTTGAGCTTAAAGCCAACTTTTTCGCTCTCCTCTTTCACTTTCATCAAGAGGCTTTTTAGTTCCTCTTCACTTTCTGCCATAAGGGTGGTGTCATCTGCATATCTGAGGTTATTGATATTTCTCCCAGCAATCTTGATTCCAGCTTGTGTTTCTTCCAGTCCAGTGTTTCTCATGATGTACTCTGCATATAAGTTAAATAAGCAGGGTGACAATATACAGCCTTGACGTACTCCTTTTCCTATTTGGAACCAGTCTGTTGTTCCATGTCCAGTTCTAACTGTTGCTTCCTGACCTGCATACAGATTTCTCAAGAGGCAGGTCAGGTGGTCTGGTATTCCCATCTCTCTCAGAATTTGTTTACAGTGTTTCATTGCCTCTAAAATAGAGTACATGTACAGACATTACAACTTTTAACATACTATTATGAGACAGATGTTCCTTCCCCTTACCACTTCCCTTCCTTTTTAATTGGCTTGGCATTAGAAGCCCAGAAGGTAATTTGGCTTAGCCCACACAAATGATAAGAGATAGTGTTGGGTTCTTCTTGGTCAGGAAGAAGAGCTTAGAATCAGATTTTAGTTATTTCATAGAAAGCATTGTTGACTTCTAGAACAAATGTTCATGGACCATTTACTCAGGAGTGACTCCCTGAGCAGTCACTGAACAAACCATCATGTCTCAATTGCTTCTCCTTGATCAGCTTTTGTGATATGAAAGACCAGGACATTCACAGGAAAAGCCGTCGGCTTTACTGGGCGGGCATCATCTTCCTGGTAACAACAGATGCCCACTTGTTGCTACTACCTCAGATTCTCCCCTTGCACCATGTGTCTGTCAGCACTAGCGACAACGCATGACTTTTACAGCCAGCTGACTTCCCACCAACTGATTTTCACGCACGCTGTTTAGGACTGGAGAGTATAACAGCTGTATTTCTGGGTTTGCAAAGACCTGTAATTTCTCTCTTCCACTAAGGCAGAGTGCAAATTTAAAATCGATTTATTAATTCATTTGGCTGCCTCAGGTCTTAATTGTGGCAAGCAGGATCTTCGTTGTGTCATGTGGGATCTTTTGTTGTGGCGCATGGTCTCTCTAGTTGTGGCACATGGGTTCCAGAGCACATAGGCTCAGTAGTTTTGGTGTGCAGGCTTAGTTGCTCCACAGCATGTGGGATCTTAGTTCCCTGACCAGTGACCAAACCCTTGACCCCTGCATTGCAAGTGAATTCTTAACCACTGGCCCATGGAAGTCCTGAAAGTGCAAATTGATCTGAGGAGCCAATGTCAAGAGTGGATGCTGGGAACGGGCCAAAATTTATACATTTCCTGTACCACTTACAAGGTATCATACATCGTTCCTCAAAGTCCTTTGATAGTAGATGGTCAGCAAGAGAATAGCACAAGATTCCCAAGTCTCTTTCCTTCTCTCTCTCTTTTTGAAAAATTACCTGTCATGCTCTCTGACCCATTCATTCCAAGGGGTATAGGCATCTTATGTGTTGAAGGGATTTTGAGCCAAGCCCAGGGCAGTTCTTTGTAGCTCAACTTTCTTGATAAATATGCAGAAAATAAGGTGATAAGATTTATACGCTAAGCTGCAGATGGAGCCCATTTGAGTTTAGCAGCTGAAAGGAAACTTACCAGTGTTGTAATGCTTTGTGCAGTAGCCGAGTTCCTTCTCTTCTTTCAAAATAAACTGAGGCAGGGTCAATCCTTCAGCAACTTGAACTGGACCATCACTTAACCACTCAAATATCAGGTCATTCATTGTGTACCCAACTGGAGCAAACAAATCACAGTGAAAAATTGAATGCATCTTTTCAAGAAAGCTTGAAAGTCTAGCCAGGTAAAGAAACAATCAAGGGGGTCATCTAAAGCAGACATGATCGGTCAATTCAAGAGCATTTTTTAATAAAAGAGCTGTTATCATCATGACAACTACATGTCATTGGAGCCAAAGAAATTGAAGACAACAAGCTATTTCTGAATGATTTTTTTCTGTATAATGAGAGAATAGAATCTATAAAGTCCATTTTTCTTCTGCCTTCTTTATCCACTAAATCTTCTGAAGAACAAACAAGTAAACAAACAGAAATGCTTTGAAGATTGCCTTTACTTGAAAGAGCTGTGTCTGTGGTTATCCAATAAAACAATGTAGTTCATGGTACCAGTCTCAGTATTTCAAATGAAAAGCATTTTTTTAAAAATGAGGATGGATTCATCACAGCCCTGCTTAAAATATTTCCATTACAAACTTGGCTACTCTCTTTGGGTCTATTACCTTTGTTTTCAGAAAGTTTATGTTCACGTCCTTATGGTCAATCCTCAATTACTTTAGCAAGTGGGAAAGGCTGTAGGTAGGTAACCTAAGAGAAAGTTGTAGAATATGCAAATTAAGCATATTCATTTGTGCTAGTTTCTTGCTAAAGGGGCCAACTCATCACAATGCTGAATATGAAGTAAAACAGATTCTCTGTTATATAGTCATATTGCTACATGACTCTTGAACCATTCGAAGTAAGATTATTATCAGTTGAGTAAACTAAAGTCAGCTCTTAGTCTCCAAGCTCCTGCTAACTAGGTTGTTATGTCAAGTACTCCTGGATCTTTTTGCACCCTGGCAATGAAGGCTACTCTTTTTTCAGGCATCAGTTCTCTCCCCTCTTCCTTTATGTGTGATATAAACTCTAAAAGGAGAGTGAGGCAGACAAGGGTTATTATGTGAGGTTTTGGCTAGCCAGTAACCTCAGCATGTTTATTAAGGTTATAGATTCTTATTCTTGTTTACTGAAAGGTGACTCACCAAAGCTACCCAGAAATCAATTGCAAAATTAATTGAAATCTACTTTCCTCTTTCTTTGGACCACCTTTTTCATTCAAAGCCAGAAATTAAAAACAAGCAAGGAGTCACAAAGAGGGCTTTGTACAAGCATTGATGGTCCACAAGGAGAGTGGTCAACCCTATCTCTTCCACATCAGTACTGTATGAGGAATTCTTGGATATCTCTACCTAATACTAGAGGCTTGCCAAACACCCTTTTCTTGCTGACTGCTACAGTAATAGTCCTTGTCAGCCACTTGGAAGCTGCAGCTTGGGGTCATATAGAAGAGGAAAAAATGTGGGGAAGGAGGGTAGAATATGAGGGTAGAAAAGTAAAGGCCACTTCCCACCCTACACAGTCAAATTTAGTGGTAAACACATCACTGCTTCTTTGATTTCATTACTTCTAGATCCTGCAAGCACCAAGCATATTTACTAATTGGAGTTTTTAAGCCTTGAAGGGGGCTTCCCTAGTAGCTCAGCTGTTAAAGAATCTGCCTGCAATGTGGGAGACCTGGGTACAATCCCTGGCTTGGTAAGATCCCCTGGAGAAAGAAATGGCTACCCACTCCAGTATTCTGGCCTGGAGAATTCCATGGACTGTATAGACCAAGGGGTTGCAAAGAGTTGGACATGATTAAGCCTTGGAAGAACCTCAGATGATAGCTATGGTTGCTGCTTTATAGAAAAGCTATTAGGTTGAGGCAGGGGAGAGTTTGGAGCAGTACAGAAGACACAAAGAAGGAATCATTATGTAAGAAAAAGTTTTTCTTAACTATCTTCTGAAGAGAAGGGGCAATGGGGAAAAATGAATGCATAAAGCCTATTGTAAATCAGAAATTCTCATTTTATCCCTGACAACCTCTTCAAACAAAGATGTTTCATTATTTTGTTTATTTTTGTAGGAAGTTTCAAGGGAAATCTACAATGATTTTAAATGATCAGAAGAAATCCCTGTCACTGGCTCTTTTTAAATAATAGTTGATGTGTCTTTTTACATTTATTATTTTTCTAAACCAAGAAGTTAAAAGTATTTTCTTGCCCCTGCCTCATTAAATCTCCTAACATCCCTGTAGGTCAGTAACACTTACTATTCTCTGCATTTTACAAACAGAGCAACTGATAGAGCAAGCCAGAAAAAAATTTCTTGTCTGCTGACTGAAAATTCCATTACCTTGGAGGCATCAGCAACTTATGGCACATGTTAAAGATTTCAGTAGCATCAGAGCCAGGACATAAAGGGCACAAAGTAGTAGCATTTCTCTGTTTCCTTCACCTTGTCTTTGTATGTCCATTGCCCATCTAAGGGAGATCCCCTTATTCCATGTCGTCTAAATGCCCCTCATTTTTACATCCTCCTCTGACTAAGACCCCTGTATCTTGTCCTCAAATCAATTATCCCTTCCTGCTAAAATTCCTCTGAAGTGAAGGTCTATACAAGCATAAGATAGAAGGAAATACAATTTTCTGACTAGAGAGTGATTCATTATAGAGGTTAAATGACTAATAATCTTAATTTTCCCAGGAGACATTTTCATTTCAAAGAAAAGCTTACTAAATCAGGCTTGTTTTTTGAGGAAGGGCAAGTTATTTGGCTTTTTACTTTGAAAAATGGTCTTTGTGCTCTTGGGTATAAGTCATGTACACACATTTTTACTTGTCCTTCCCTTAGGACCTTGGGAGTTGTTAAATAGGTATAGATTGACTCTTATGGGTTTTTTTTCTCTTTAATGACACACTGAAAAGAACCAAGTCATTGCTTAAAACAAGCAGGTGGTTATTTCAGTAGTAATGACTTACAACTCTCCAGCTGCATTGTACAAGTCTGGACATCCATTGGAAAATTCTTCAAGTCCATGGGACAGGATAAGGTCAAGGTGAGCCTTAGCAAAGAAAAGAAAATTGAAAACAAGTTTTTAATTTGTGAGATCTGATTCTTGAGAAGCAAACCAAAAATATATTTGGTATTAAGTAGAGTAACACTGATACAGATGATGAAATCTCAGCTCTCACTCAGGACAATGTTTTCTAATTTTCAAATGAACAGTAGTCATTGGTAAATTTTTAAAATACTATAGAATTTTGCTGTAACCTCTTACTCTCCATTTCCCATCTTCCAGTCTCTGACTGTCACCTTCCCAGTAGCACTCGTCTCAAGTTTATTCTAGAATCAAGAGGTTTCTGGGGGGAAAGGATAGTTAAGGATTTTGTGAAGGTCATGTACACACTGCTGTATTAAAACTGGATAACCAACAAAGACCTATTATATAGCACACAGAACTCTGCTCAATATTATGTGCCAGCCTGGATGGGAGGGGTTTGGGGAGAGAATGCCTAAGTGTATGTGTATGGCTGAGTCCCTTTGCTGTTCACCTGGAACTACCATCACATTGTTAATTGGCTATACCCCAATTACAATACTAAAACTTTAAAGTTATATAAATAAATACATAATTTAGGTGATTAAAGAAAGAAAGAAAGAAGAACATTGAGAAACAATCTAACAGGAAAGTGGGCTCTTATGCACACTGATGTCCAAAAGATGTAAAATTTATCATGCTTTGAAGTTGGACAGGTGGGCTTTGCTTCAAGGGCAAAAAATGATGTAATAAGCATAATTGTTTGTGGCAAGTATTGGCTCTCCTTCCATCAAATGGGCAAATACTTCACTATCTTTTCATTTGCTAACTACATGGACAGGTCAATAGTATATTGTAGCATTCATTCTAGAATTTTCACAAATCTGGAGCAGGTAATTCTGGATCTAAAAAGCCATGTGAGGATCGTAGCTTGTACATAGTCTTCACTTCTCTGTGTCCTTCAGGGACTGCTATGTTTCCCTTTCCTTAACTTTCCAGGCTCCAGCCACCTCTGATCAAGTCTTTTATCAGGATATCGATTAAGTCACCATCTCTTTTCCACTATTTCCTTTCTTAGTCCTCGAGGAAATGCCACACACCTCTTGCTCTTCAATTTTTTTATACCTCAGAGATTAGAAGAAGGAAATCAAGGTTGAGAATCAGCAGATCTGTGTTCCCTTTCAAGAATTGCCTCCAAATGTCTCTGTCCCCAAAGAAAGACATTAAACTTGATAAACATGCATCCTTAAGAATCCACCTGCAATGCGAGAGACCTGGGTTCGATGCCTGGGTTGGGAAGATCCCCTGTACAAGGGAAGGGCTACCCACTCCAATATCCTGGCCTAGAAAATTCCATGGATTGTATAGGCCATGGGGTGACAAAGAATTGGACACAACTGAGTGACTTCACTCACCTAGAGCCAGACATCCTGGAATGTGAAGTCAAGTGGGCCTTAGAAAGCATCACTATGAACGAAGCTAGTGGAGGTGATAGAATTCCAGTTGAGCTATTTCAAAGCCTGAAAGATGATGCTGTGAAAGTGCTGCACTCAATATGCCAGCAAATTTGGAAAACTCAGCAGTGGCCACAGGACTGGAAAAGGTCACTTTTCATTCCAATCCCAAAGAAAGGCAATGCCAAAGAATGCTCAAACTACCACACAATTGCACTCATCTCACACGCTAGTAAAGGAATGCTCAAAATTCTCCAAGCCAGGCTTCAGCAATACGTGAACTGTGAACTTCCAGATGTTCAAGCTGGTTTTAGAAAAGGCAGAGGAACCAGAGATCAACTTGCCAACATATGCTGGATCATGGAAAAAGCAAGAGAGTTCCAGAAAAACATCTATTTCTGCTTTATTGACTATGCCAAAGCCTTTGACTGTGTGGATCACAATAAACTGTGGAAAAGACCTGCCCCTTGAGAAACCTGTATGCAGGCCAGGAAGCAACAGTTAGAACTGGACATGGAACAACAGACTGGTTCCAAACAGGAAAGGGGGTACGTCAAGGCTGTATATTGTCACCCTGCTTATTTAACTTATATGCAGAGTACATCATGAGAAATGCTGGGCTGGAAGAAACACAAGCTGGAATCAAGACTGCTGGGAGAAATATCAATAACCTCAGATATGCAGATGTCACCACCCTTATGGTAGAAATTGAAGAGGAACAAAAAAGCCTCTTGATGAAAGTGAAAGAGGAGAGTGAGAAAGTTGGCTTAAAGTTCAACATTCAGAAAACAAAGATCATGGCATCTGGTCCCATCACTTCATGGAAATAGATGGGAAAACAGTGGAAACAGTGTCAGACTTTATTTTTCTGGGCTCCAAAATCACTGCAGATGATGACTGCAGCCATGAAATTAAAAGAGCTTACTCCTTGGAAGAAAAGTTATGACCAACCTAGATAGCATATTCAAAAGCAGAGACATTACTTTGCCGACTAAGGTCCATCTAGTCAAGGCTATGGTTTTTCCTATGGTCATGTATGGATGTGAGAGGTGGAGTGTGAAGAAAGCTGAACACCGAAGAATTGATGCTTTTGAACTGTTGTGTTGGAGAAGACTCTTGAGAGTCCCTTGGACTGCAAGGAGATCCAACCAATCCATTCTGAAGGAGATCAGCCCTGGTATTTCTTTGGAAGGAATGATGCTAAAGCTGAAACTCCAGTACTTTGGCCACCTCAAGCAAAGAGTTGACTCATTGGGAAAGACTCTGATGCTGGGAGGGATTGGGGGCAGGAGGAGAAGGGGATGACAGAGGATGAGATGGCTGGATGGCATCGCTGACTTGATGGACGTGAGTCTGAGTGAACTCCGGGAGTTGGTGATGGACAGGGAGGCCTGGCGTGCTGCGATTCATGGGGTCGCAAAGAGTCGGACACGACTGAGCAACTGAACTGAACTGAACTGAACTGAGTGACTTTCATTTCACTATCAAATGATGGGGTAGAATCAAATGATGCTTATTGCCGTTTTGCTCTAATGCTAGAATCCATGTTATTCTGAAGTTCACTGTTCCAAGTTTCTG
Organism: Oryx dammah; assembly: GCF_014754425.2. NCBI lineage: Eukaryota > Metazoa > Chordata > Mammalia > Artiodactyla > Bovidae > Oryx > Oryx dammah. Next base: position 119,655,172 of record NW_024070207.1, read on the forward strand.
TTCGTTTTCTCTCAAATATCTTTTCTATCCATAGACCTCCTCTGACTCTTGCACTGTTACCTGAACTCTTCCTTTCTGTCATGCTCTCCCTTCCTGATTCCCTTTTCTTTCCTTTCTCAGCTTTGTGTTATACCTATTCAATCCAAAACAAAATAATAATAATAATAATAAAAGGGTGGCCCAGTTATTTTAAAGAAAGAAAAGATTTGGCTCTAGTTTCATCCACCTCATTAGAACTGATTGAAATGTATTCTTTTTAATGGCTGAGTAATACTCCATTGTGTATATGTACCACAGCTTTCTTGTCCATTCATCTGCTGATGGACATCTAGGTTGCTTCCATGTCCTGGCTATTATAAACAGTGCTGCAAACTAATGCATATATATGGAATTTAGAAAGATGGTAACGATATCCCTGTATGCGAGACAGCAAAAGAGACACAGATGTATAGAACAGTCTTTTAGACTCTGTGGGAGAGGGTGAGGGTGGGATGATTTGGGAGAATGGCATTGAAACATGTATAATATCATATATGAAACGAGTCGCCAGTCCAGGTTCGAGGCATGATACAGGGTGCTCAGGGCTGGTGCACTGGGACGACCCTAGGGATGGTACAGGGAGGGAGGAGGGAGGGGGCTTCAGGATGGGGACATGTGTATACCTGTGGCAGACTCATGTTGATGTATGGAACCAATACAATATTGTAAAGTAATTAGCCTCTAATTAAAATAAATAAATTTATATTAAAAAAATAAAAGATTTGGGATTTGAAGTGAGATTAGACAAAGAATCCATTCTGACAATCTTCAAAATCATTAAAATACAACAATGACAGGGAAAAGCAAGATACAAAAACAGTACAGTGTACTCCCAATCATGCAAGAATGTTTTCAGTATTAGAAGTGAACACAGCACTATACTAAGAGTAGTTGTTTTTGGTTGGTGAGATGATTCATACTATTTTTTGAACTCTTTATTCATTCTGTTTTATGTATATTGACAAGTATAGGCTATTTGAAGATGATCAAGTTTATGTTATTAAGCATGCTTTTCTTCAAACAATAGCTAAAAGGTGAAATTATTATGTTTTATTCAGTAATATTTTGCTATTACTATAATTATATTATTATTGTTAAAATTTTGCCACAAACATACAGTATTTCACCTTCATTGCTAAATAAATTACCTACCTCTGTGAGCTATTCTGAGAACATAAATACCACGTTTCTAAAGGAAAAGCAATAGTTTTGAGTTCTAAATATCCAAGTTAAAATAACATTTTAGACAGGAAAAATGATTTTTGTCAGTTGTGGAGTTCATTTACAGATATCAATATAAATATAGTTAAATATATTTAAATTTCTTCCTAGCATAAAGACTTTGTTTTTTTTTTTTTTTGAGGTTTTATTTTATTGAGATCAATGCCATGAACTCTTTAACATAAAGGAAGAGTAAAAGAATCAAAATGAAAATCTCTAGTAATCAGAAATTTTTTAAAAATTGACACTTTATTAAGGGAGGGGAATATCAAATGGATCTGTGAGTTTAAAATTGTTATTAACACAGTAAGAATCTATTTTTTTTCATTTTTTACAGAGGAAATATTTTCATCAAACAAAAATATGTCCATCATATAAAAATAATCAGAGGGCATGTGCATAGTTTAATTGAATCAAAACCAGAAAACCTGGAAATTTCATTATGATTTTGAAAAGTTTACTTTTGAGAAATTAAAAACTAATAATAGCAGAAATGAATAGTTTTAAAACATGCAACAAGGAATTCAGTGGTATTTTGTTTGCTATTGGAAGTGACCCGATTTTAATATTCTTAATCATAGGTTTGCTTAATTGGATTCTTTTATGAACTTTTTGCACTTATTTAGGGAAAAAAGCTTCAGACATGATATTTCTGGCTTTGTGGCAGATGTAACAATCCTACAGAGTTCTTGGGGTCAAAACTATTAACACCATGGAAAAGCCCCACTGAATGAAATTCCCAAAGAGCATGAAACTCTCTGAATTTCAGTCTCAGCTGAGAATCTGAATCTCAGTCTCAGCTGAGAACTGTGTGTATTTCCCTCCTTCCTTACTTGTTTTCCTATTTCCCTCTCTAGATAGGTTTTGTATGGGAACCCAATGGGTGTCAGTAACAAGGAGGCAAGTTAACACTTTGCTAAATCATGTCATCATCTGAGCAAATGGGAAGCGATTGGAAAGATCTAATCAGTTCTTTCATGGACCCCAGAGCCTATAATTTTTGATGTCTAGTTTACCGCACATCTGCAGGCCTAAAACACAGACTTGCGTTTTACTTAGTTTTTTCCCTTTTTCACTGAAGTATATGTTAAACACAGTAAAAATACACAAATCGTAAGTGACAGCATGATACCTTTTTTACATCTATACCCACCTGTTTAACAAGCACCGAGATGCAGACTTAGAATATTCCCATCACCACAGAACACTCCCTTGTGCTCTCTTCTGTCAAGAACCTTCCAAAGTAACCACTATTGATTTTTTAAAAGCTATCTTTAAATTTAAAAACATGGGTTTGGGAGAAAAGTGAGCTTGATATTATTTTGTACAGAGATACAGAGTGAAGTGAAAGTCACTCAGTCGTATCCAGCTATTCGCGACCCCGTGGACTATACCGTCCATGGAATTCTCCAGGCCAGAATACTGGAGTGGGTAACCTTTCCCTTCTCCAGCGGATCTTCCTAACTTAGGGATTGAACCCAGGTATCCCACATTGCAGGCAGATTCTTTACCAGCTGAGCTACAACAGAAGCCCAAGAATACTGGAGTGGGTAGCCTATCCCTTCTCCAGTGGAATCGAACCAGGGTCTCCTGCATTGCAGGCAGATTATTTACCAACTGAGCTATCAGGGAAGCCCAGGAGATGTAGAAATTGCACATACAGCATCTACCAAAATGTGACCAATCTTTTATCTCCATTACTCTGGCTCTCCATCTTTTTCTAGGTGAAAGTGAAAGTCACTCAGTCGTGTCTGACTCTTTGCGACCTCGTGGAGTATACAGTCCATGGAATTCTCCAGGCCAGAATACTGTAATGGGTAGCTGTTCCCTTCTCCAGGGGATCTTCCCAACCCAGGGATCAAACCCAGGTCTCCCATATTGCAGGCAGATTCTTTAACAGCTGAGCCATCAGGGAAACCCAAGAATACTGGAGTGGGTAGCCTATCCCTTCTCCAGCGGATCTTCCCAACCCATTTGATTTTTCTTAAAGAACTCATTTACTGAAGCATTATCACACATCCCCTTCTGTTATTGTGAAGACATGCGGGTATTCAGAGCACCCCTGCTCCTGTTTGCCCAAGAGAAAGAATAAAGTTCCCTTATAGAGACCCTGCTCTTTATACAGAGTGAGAAGGCTGAGGGAACATTTCTATTTTAAAAGCAAAAGGATAAGACAATGCACAAAAAATCAGCTTCCTTCATTCCATTCCTTACTACTTTCCTATTTAGTTCACCTTGCTCATCATACCAGCTTAGGTTTATATCTTACTTAAAGTTTAAATGACTGATAGATGCAGACATTGTAAACCGCATTAATATTCAGTTCAGTTCAGTCGCTCAGTCGTGTCCAACTCTTAGCAACCACACAAATTGCAGCACGCCAGGCCTCCCTGTCCATCACCAACTCCCGGAGTTCACTCAGACTCATGTCCATCGAGTCAGTGATGCCATCCAGCCATCTCATCCTCTGTCATCCCCTTCTCCTCCTGCCCCCAATCCCTCCCAGCGTCAGAATCTTTTCCAATGACTCAACACTTCACATGAGGTGGCCAAAGTACTGGAGTTTCCGCTTTAGCATCATTCTGTCCAAAGAAATCCCAAGGCTGATCTCTTTCACAATGGACTAGTTGGATCTCCCTACAGTCCAAAGGACTCTCAAGAGAGTCTTCTCCAACACCACAATTCAAAAGCATCAATTCTTCGGTGCTCAGCTTTCTTCACACTCCACCTCTCACATCCATACATGACCTCTGGAAAAACCATAGCCTTGACTAGATGGACCTTTCTTGGCAAAGTAATGTCTCTGCTTTTCAACATGCTATCTAGGTTGGTCATAACTTTCCTTTCAAGGAGTAAGCGTCTTTTAATTTCATGGCTGCAGTCATCATCTGCAGTGATTTTGGAGCCCAGAAAAATAAAGTCTGACACTGTTTCTGCTGTTTTCCCATCTATTTCCATGAAGTGATGGGACCAGATGCCATGATCTTTGTTTTCTGAATGTTGAACTTTAAGCCAACTTTCTCACTCTCCTCTTTCACTTTCATCAAGAGGCTTTTTTGTTCCTCTTCACTTTCTACCATAAGGGTGGTGACATCTGCATATCTGAGGTTATTGATATTTCTCCCAGCAGTCTTGATTCCAGCTTGTGTTTCTTCCAGCCCAGTGTTTCTCATGATGTACTCTACATATAAGTTAAATAAGCAGGGTGACAATATACAGCCTTGACGTACTCCTTTTCCTATTTGGAACCAGTCTGTTGTTCCATGTCCAGTTCTAACTGTTGCTTCCTGACATGTATACAGGCTTCTCAAGAGGCAGGTCAGGTGGTCTGGTATTCCCATCTCTTTCAGAATTTTCCACAGTTTCTTGTGGTCCACACAGTCAAAGGCTTTGGCATAGTCAATAAAGCAGAAATAGATGTTTTTCTGGAACTCTCTTGCTTTTTCCATGATCCAGCATATGTTGGCAAGTTGATCTCTGGTTCCTCTGCCTTTTCTAAAACCAGCTTGAACATCTGGAAGTTCACAGTTCACGTATTGCTGAAGCCTGGCTTGGAGAATTTTGAGCATTCCTTTACTAGCGTGTGAGATGAGTGCAATTGTGTGGTAGTTTGAGCATTCTTTGGCATTGCCTTTCTTTGGGATTGGAATGAAAAGTGACCTTTTCCAGTCCTGTGGCCACTGCTGAGTTTTCCAAATTTGCTGGCATATTGAGTGCAGCACTTTCACAGCATCATCTTTCAGGATTTGAAACAGCTCCACTGGAATTCTATCACCTCCACTAGCTTCGTTCATAGTGATGCTTTCTAAGGCCCACTTGACTTCACATTCCAGGATGTCTGGCTCTAGGTGAGTGATCACACCATCAGGATTATCTTGGTTGTGAAGATCTTTTTTGTACAGTTCTTCTGTGTATTCTTGCCACCTCTTCTTAATATCTTCTGCTTCTGTTAGGTCCATACCATTTCTGTCCTTTATAGTGCCCATCTTTGCATGAAATGTTCCCTTGGTATCTCTAATTTTCTTGAAGAGATCTTTAGTCTTTCCCATTCTGTTGTTTGCCTCTATTTCGTTGCATTGAGCACTGAAGAAGGCTTTCTTATCTCTTCTTGCTATTCTTTGGAACTCTGCATTCAGATGCTTATATCTTTCCTTTTCTCCTTTGTGCTTTGCTTCTCTTCTTTTCACAGCTACTTGTAAGGCCTCCCCAGATAGCCATTTTGCTCTTTTGCATTTCTTTTCCATGAGGATGGTGTTGATCCCTGTCTCCTGTACAGTGTCACAAACCTCCGTCCATAATTCATCAGGCACTCTATCTATCAGATCTAGTCCCTTAAATCTAAGGCTTCTGCACTGTTGCAGCCTGGCACTCTCAGCCGCTGCCCCTGACCTCGGATGAGGGGTAGCTCCTCTTGGCTGCTGCCCCTGACCTCGGACGTGGGGTAGCTCTGGCTGCGATGGACCGCAGCCTTGTCTAACTCAATGAAACTAAACCATGCCCATGGGGCCACCCAAGACGGGCTGGTCATGGTGGAGAGGTCTGACAGAATGTGGTCCACTGGAGAAGGGAATGGCAAGCCACCTCAGTATTCTTGCCTTGAGTACCCCATGAACAGTATGAACAGGCATTAATATTACAGTTTTTTAAATCAAATGAATTTTTAAATTTACTTATTTCTCTCCTACGCAAGATTCTTCCCTTATGCAATAACCACAAAGGCTATAAGTTTCCCTTTTTACCATCTAAAATAATGCCTTGAACAGAGTAGGTATTCAATAAACATTTGTTCAACAAATGAATCAGCATCCTCAAGCTCTGTGGGAGAATGTAAGGCTTTTATTCAGCAGAAATGGGAAAACACGAAGGATTTACAAGAGGAGGGTCATCAGAGCCCATGTCATTCAGTTACTCAGTCATGTCTGACTCTTTGCCACCCCATGGACTGCAGCAAGTCAGGCTTCCCTGTCCTTCACCATCTCTTGGAGGTTGCTAAACTCATATCCATTGAGTTGGTGATGCCATCCAACCATCTCACCCTCTGTCGTCCCCTTCAGCCTCTCAGGAGGCAGGTAAGGTGGTCTGGTATTCCTATCTTGTGAAGAACTTTCCACAGTTTGTTGTGAAGTCAACAAACTTTGACTTTGTAAAGTCAAAGGCTTTAGCATAGTCAATGAAGCAGAAGTAGATTTTTTTTTCTGGAATTCTCTTGCTTTTTGTATGATCCAACAGATGTTGGCAATTTGATCTCTGGTTCCTCTGCCTTTTCTAAATCCAGCTTGAACATCTGGGAGTTCTTGGTTCACTTATTGTTGGAGCCTAGCTTGTAGAATTTTGATCATTACTTTGTTGGTGTGTGAGATGAGTGCAATTGTGTGGTGGTTTGAACATTCTTTGGCATGCCTTTCTTTGGGACTGGAATGAAAACTGACCTGTTCCAGTCCTGTGGCCACTGCTGAGTTTTCCAAATTTGCTGGCATATTGAGTGTAGCACTTTAACAGTATCATCATTTAGGATTTGCAATAGCTCAGCTGGAATTCCATCACCTCCACTAGCTTTGTTCATAGTGATGCTTCCTAAGGCCCACTTGACTTTGCACTCCATCATGTCTGGCTCTAGGTGACTGGTCACACCATCATGGTTACCTGGGTCTTTAAGATCTCTTTTGTATGATTCTTCTGTGTATTCTTGCAACCTCTTCTTAATATCTTCTGCTTCTGTTAGATCCACACAATTTCTGTCCTTCATGAAATGTTCCCTTGGTGTCTCTAATTTCCTTGAAGAGCTCTCTAGTCTTTCCCATTCTATTGTTTTCCTCTATTTCTTTGCATTGATCGCTTAGGAAGGCTTTCTTATCTCTCCTGCTATTCTTTGGAACTCAGCATTCAGATGGGTATATGTTTCCTTTTCTCCTTTGCCTTTCACTTCTCTTCTTTTCACAGCTATTTGTAAGGCCTCCTCAGACAGCCCTTTTGCCTGTTTGCATTTCTTCTTCTTGATTATGGTTTTGATCACTGCTTCCTGTACAATGTCACAAGCCTCTGTTCATAGTTCTTCAGGCACTCTGTCTATCAGATCTAATGCCTTGAATCTATTTGTCACTTCCACTGTATAATCGTAATTATACAGTGTGAAATCATAATTATACGTAATTGTTATAATTGTACGTACGTGTAATTGTAATTATACATATAAAAACACTCCAGAGCCCATGGGGTGTTGCCAGATTCCAAGACTGGCAAAGGAAGCCAGAAAGCTTGCCTGGCCCCTCTCTGTAACTTGCTAGCATTTCTAGCGGGAACTAGAAATAAGGCAAACCAAATGGAAAGAAAGCCAGAAAACCATGTCCACTTGTCCTCTAGCCTTGATCAGGTAGCTGGGCCCATGGCCAGGACTGTTCTCATATTGCTAGAAGCATGCATATTAATCACTTTATAATTTCATGGTGGACAGAAGGTTCCTTGACTTGTAAAGCAACTACTCATTCATAAGGAATTCCATGTAAGTAGAAGACCATTCCCAGTAAAAGATTCTTGAGGGAAGAAAAAGCCATTTGAAGAGAAAACGAATTTTCAGATGGAATTACAAATTGTCATGAGGGATCTTCTTGCCTAAAGAAAAGATTTCCAACATTCAAAGAGAGTTAATTCTGATATAGTAATCTGCCTTGTTTGGAAAGGAAGGGTAAAGGGATGCTTTTGTGTTTTAGGAAAAGCAAGAGTCTCAGGTATATTCCTGCCATTCCTCTCTCAGGGACCATGCGTAGCACACTCTGTGTAGCATATGCAAACCTTCAGTGGTACATGGAAATAGCAGAGGGTATAGAACATATGTTCTTTTAGGATTGAAATGCTTAATAAGGAAAAATAAAACTTCAAGTGATTTCGATAGTATTGATAATCATTCTGTGAGCACCTGCTGTAGCTCAAGTACTCTCATTATTTTGCAGTCGTGGAGTACTATCCCAGGAGGCAGAGAGAATTCTCTCTGTTTTTGAGATAAGCACATTGGAGCTCAAAGAGGCTAGGCCATGTCCCCAAAGTCACAAAAACAGTGAGCAACCAAAGTTAGATTTGAACCCAACTTTAATTGATGCAAAGTTTATTATTTTCTACTCTACAATGTTCCTTCTTAGAATCTGTTGCTAGTTTATCATCTTCTTATGTCTATAAAGCTAGCACAATAGATTGTAGACACCTTGGTTGTCTTCATATTTTCTGCAGTTACACAGGCTTCCCATGACTTTTCCTTTTAAAAACTCCTCTAGCCTCCCCTGGCCACCTCCTAGAGTAGAAGCATCATTGACTGGGGATCCAGGGGCCTGGGTGGTGGACCAGGCTTATAGAGAAAGAGCAGTTTGACCCTAACTATATCTCTGAGCCTCATTCCTTACCCACAACTCCATCCTGCTCAAAATTTCTATGATTCTAAACTGCAAGTGAAGGTGACCAGCATAAAAATTTCCTCTTATAGGTGAATTTCCACTCTTGAATGTGATGAAAGCCTTAAGTTTAAATAATAATGGTTCTTAAAATTAGAACTTTCTGGCAATCTGGGTATATATTTGTTGTTCCCGTAGGGCTTTGTCATACCACATCCTAGAACACTATTCACTCTTTCTCTTAAAATGTTAAGGGCAGCTTTACTGTACAGTGTAGGTCATGTAGGTCTGTTGACTCTTTCCTCTCAGGTATACTTGGAAATTTCTGAATCATGTGACATTCTAATGCCAGAGAGATTTGACAGGATACATCGTGTATTAAACAAGATTGTCATTCTTTTTTTTTAAATTAATTTATTTATTTATTTTTAATTTTTACTTTACAATTCTGTATTGGTTTTGGCATAGATTGACATGAATCCACCACAGGTGTACATGCGTTCCCAAACATGAACCAGTGAAATTAGCCTGGAGCAAGTTAGAAGTCAAGTTAGACATGCATCATTTATACAACCCACACGTATGGGGAGATGGAGGGAAGAAGTTAGAGTGGTCATTGGATTAAAAGATACCATTAGGCTAGTTGTCTGATCAGGGTCTTCTTTAGCACAATGGGTTTCAAACTCTGGTCAATGTAGGTATCATCTGAGGGGCTTGGTAGGAATGCAGATTCTCAGGTCCTCCTGAGAAATAGCTCAGCTAATGCTGGGCTGATCTTGTGGAGCACATTTTAAGAAGCTCTGCTTCAGCATGTCCCAAGGAGGACTTTAGTTACTGTCCATGTGATGGACTAAGAGGAGAACAGTTTGAAAGAGAAATAGGCAGGGATTGAGAAAGAGGTCTGCTTTTTTCAGTGGCATTAGCACTCTCTTTGGAAAATAAGACTTTCTACTCAAAACCTTGTCTGCCAGTTAGGCTCAAGAAGACTTCTAAGTGACTGGATCAGCGGTAGTGAGACAGTGAGGGAGGTTAGTCATGAACCTCAGTCACCAGGGAGAGGCATGCTGCTAAGGTCAAGGCAGAACACACAAGGTCAATTCATTGGCAACCAAGAATATGGTAGGTGTGACTAGAAAAAACTGGAGTAGCTGCTAAGAAGAGTGGAAGGTGCAGCAGAGAAGAACCCAAACCAGATGCTTGTTAACACACACGAGTGTGCAAAAGTAGGCAATGGAACTCTACTCAGGGCAGTAGCAGTGTGTCAGAGTGCTGTCTCTGGTCTCTGACTAGAAAATCTAATATACCCGAGAGCCACTGAGAAATTTTAAAGAAAGTTGGGGTGGTGGCTGCAACATTCACCGGATGATCCCCAACTAAAGATTTATAAAAACCCCTGGTACTGGTCAGGGATGAAGACAGAGCATGGAGGGAGGCCAGCTCCATGTCTTTAGTCAGGAGGCATTCATGTTAAACAGAACTCCAGCTGGGGTATAATCTAGTATATCCATTCAGCAATTTTTGGCAAGCATTTATTGGGCATCATGCTTATCAGACACCTGAAATAACAGTTTCTTTGAAGGGGTCATGGTTTAATATCACTAATATATTAATATATATATGTGTGTGTGTGTATACATATATGTATTCTTTTTATGGAGTCTATTCCAATAGTTGTGCATTTATTATTCATCTTTTTAAAGTTGTTTTCAAATTCTCATTTAAAGAATGTTCCAGGTTATGTAAATCAGACATAGCTGAACTCAATCAACTAAAAGGCTTTTCATTACTCCCTTTCATTACACTGATTGGGTAGAGTGGATAACCTACCTTACAGATCTAGATCCTTAGAGAGCCCTTTGGGTCTGTCAGGGAAGTATGACTTACAATAATTATTTGATGATCTTGAATTAAAACTCAAGGTACCCACAAAAGGATCCTTGTCCACAGAGAACAAAAGGAAATCGGTCCAAGTTTGGCTAGGCAGGTAAGGCATGAAGTCTTTAAGCTCATCTTCTGAAAGTTCTGTAATTAAATGGCCGCTTTGACCTTGTGCATCATGTAAAGCATAAAGACGGTCTTGCTCATTCCAGCCCTAAGCCGTTCCCTGGGTCCACGGGCAGGTGCTCATGTGGCATTGCCTGGTAAGACTGTTTATATAAGTAAAGGTTGAAAAGTCATGGTGTGGAAATTATTAAGGTTCTGGAAAGATTCCAGTGCATGCTCCTGATCAAACTCCTCCCAACTCTTATCGCTGGGTTGGGAAGATCTGCTGGAGAAGGGCATGGCAACCCACTCCAGTATTCTTGCCTGGAGAATCCCATGGACCGAGGAGCCTGGTGGGCTCTAGTCCATGGGGTCGCAAAGAGTCAGACGTGACTGAGCTACTAACACTTTCATAATGGGATAATAGACATTTAGCTAAAGGCTTTCCTGACTACTAAGATGAAAATCTAGGGAGAGAGTAGTATTTCAAGTGCTGTTAGTCATTTCCTCCTTTGTGTATGTGAGTTGATAGATTCTCAGGTTCCTTACCAGTATCCCCAAGAGCAGACTTTGATACTGAGAGTATCAAATGGAGGGATGAAGCTAGATGGACAGCAGGGCTCAAAGTCCTGTGGCTAGGACACTGGTGAGAAATCATTTCTTCAGTTTTATCTAAGATTGAAACTAAAGCCAAGGTTGGTAGTAAGCTTTGCTATTGGAGCCTATCCTTTTAGTTCATTCCAAATAACTGTAAGACCTGTTTCTCCGTGCTGACCTTGGGTTTTGCAGGGAGTGAATGGCAACAGTGCTGGTTCATCAGCTGTTCTACCCCTCTCCCCTGACTGAAATACCAGTGGCTGACTAGGAAGGTCTATGTTTACCAAACATAGAGGCATCACAGAAAACACCCATATGCATCCAGCAATACTAGCTGGGAAGGACAAAAATACAATATCTGCTCCCATCTGTGCCTTATCCCTTCAGAAAATGTGCACACATATGGTGGGCCCATGTTAATTAAGTCCAAATATGGATTGGATTCAACTTGGAGAGCAACAGATAAATCTGCAGCTAAAACTTTTCCAAATGCATGGATGCTTCCTGAAGGAAAATGTTATCAAGGTGTTGAATACGAGAGGGCTACAATGAATACCATCAGAAAGAAGAACTCAGATGAGCAAAGATTCAGGTAACCAATTCTGCCCACATTTTAGTTACGTTTTAAATTTCAGTCATTTAACAGCTACTATTTCTTTATACACCAGATATTTGTGAAGATAAAATGCTATTAACCTGCACATTAAATTAATGAGAACTAACTTGTCCATGGTTACTCTGTTGTCTGAGTTCACAGCTATTTAATGGTGATGCTGAGTTGAAAAAAGAGGGAATAGCATTGTATAGCAATTCTCTTACTGTTTTATTTGGGATTATTTTACTTTTGGTGAAAAATAAAAGAACTGCCAATGTGATTTTAAGAAAACCAAAGTAACTTTTATCTGCTGACAGCTGAGAGCAAAATTGTGTTACTTTGCTAGCATTTTTCTACATTACGACTTCAGTTGTAGTAACTGATGGAAAGCTGTTGGCCACTGTTTCCCCACGGCTAAGGTTGGAGAGAGAATGAAGTGTTGGTCAGATGGAAGGATAGTCCATTCTTGATTATATAACACTTTGGAACCAAGTACAGTTCCTTAGTTGACTCTTAACAAGCAGCTAACATAGGGTCCTGCTGACTTTTGAGGCTGGACAATATTTTCCCATTTTAAAATAGGAATGTCCTTCCTTTGGGTTATGTACTATGAGAATGCACTAAAGTAATTTGTGTGTCTCATGAGCATCATGGTGATATTATGTGTGTTTATTTGGGGATTAATGCCATCCAGGAAGCCTTTAAAAAGCAGCACTATGGACCAGGCAGAAGCCTACATCAACAGAAGTTGAGCAGGCTCACCAGGACCTCTGAATTTCCTTTGGTTTCCTGTCATAAGAAAATTCAGGTGATGAATAATGGCATACTAGCCCTTGAACTCTACTGGCTCAAATCTACTAAGTGATTTCCTTCAGTCTACATATCCAGATAATAATTATCTCATTCAACCATCTTTGCATAATTGTCTGAAAGTTTATAAACCCATAATTCATGAACACATTCTAAAATAATATCTCTTGGATACTCCTGCTGGTTGAATCAGAGAGTGTGCATGACCTAATTTGCGATTGGGAAATTTCTCAGTAGGGAGCTTAGTATTAAGTGTTAGTCTCTGTGCAAACTATATGTTGAATATAAGGCTGCCTCTTAAACAGCAAGTAGTCCAACCTTCCCTACCCCACTCCAAAGTCAGGTTCCTCTTCTCAGAAGTTAGATATTCAGTTTGGGAGAAAAAGGTTCAAAGATCCAAAAGTAGTTTGAAATAGGCCTCACAATTCAGAATCTCCTATTGCTGTCTCCCAAGCCCTAAGGAACATGAAGAACCCACTCATTTTTCCTCATCCCAAAGGAAATTATTATAGACTTACGACAGAGCCTCAGACTTCATCTAATCTCCTGTTTCAATCTCATTTTATAGTAAGAAAAGTGAGACTCAGAATGATAAACTGATGGGCTTAGAGAGGCTATTCTTTGAGCCTAGAGGATACAGTAAATGATGGAAGGAAGTGTGGTGCTCCTGTGTCCTAAGCTACCTTCTTGGTATTCTGTACTTTGCTCCATCACCTTCAGAGCAAACACTAATGAATACTAATACAGTGGAAAGTTACCTCCAAAAAGAGAAGAACCTACCGGTTGCTATTGCTAGTCCAATCAGGTAAACAGTCAAGGACACGTGTTCATGCCGCCTGCCTTGTATTTCATTGCATAATTCCTTTTTTCCTTCAAACAAGGGTAAGATCCTTACTCTGTTGTGTTTGAACCAGTATTATGCCCTTAAGTGTATGTGTATTTCTGAACACAATCAGGAGTTCAGTTTCTCATGCTGTAGGAGAATCTGTCATGTACAGAACATGCTTTCTAGACTTTAATGCTTTTACCCTCAGCGGCACCTCTTTTGAGGCCCGCTCTCCAAAAGCACCCCCTCTGCACCGCTTAGCTCAGTTTCCTGCTGAAGCCACCAGCGCATATGCATGCCAGTGCCTCCCAGCCTCCTAACCTTGCTTGCCTCTAGGAAGAAGGGAATCGTGGTTTCCATGGCATTTTCCAGCATTTCTCTGAAGCCTCACTGCTTAATTCCGATGTGGGCACTTATGTTACAGTCATTAATTACTGCATTAAGTCAAGTCACAAAACTAATGAGGATTTGGACACAGAGTTGGAAAATGAGAATGTAATTTTGCCTGGATTATAGGATATAAACATAAACATGGTCCAAATATGCACAGAGAGAAGAAATCACAGCTTTGCATAGCTGCCTTCTAATAGAAAAATATGGGCTTATGTGTCTCATCAAAATTGAGAGTAAGATAATCAAAGTATCACCTTTGGTAACATTTAGGCAGGTCTTAGTTCACTGTGCATTCCATTTTTATCTCTGACATCTAAATAAAGAGTGTTCTTTTTTTCCTGTTCTATAACAATCATTCTATAACTGAAGTTAGAAGCTTCCCTGGTGGCTCAGAGGTTAAAGCATCTGCCTGGAATGCGGAAGACCCGGGTTCGATCCCTGGGTCTGGAAGATCCCCTGGAGAAGGAAATGGCAGCCCACTCCAGTACTCTTGCCTGGAGAATCCTATGGAGGGAGGAGCCTGGTAGGCTACAGTCCATGGGGTCACAAAGAGTCAGACACGACTGAGCGACTTCACACCTTCGACTTCAAACACACTAAAGCTCTTAAGCAAATCATCTCTTTTTCAAAGCTGAGGAAATAGAGGTTCAGAGGGAGAACAAATTTCACCTAGGTCACACAGTTAGTTCTGAGGCCAGAGACCCTAGCTCAAGGATATTTGACTCTAAAAGCCTTGTTGAGTATAGTATCAGAAGGAACCAAGATAACATTCAATATCACAAAATTCAGAGTAGGGGCCTCAAACTGTGCAGCAAACTGAAAACTGCAACATGAAGAACTTCTTGGTGCTGATTGTACACACTGTAAAATTAAACCAGCAACATGACATTGGTGGCCAAACATATGTCCACTAGCTCTGGTGGGATGAAAATTTATGAAAGCAAAATCAGTGATGTAATCCCTCCATCCTTATAAAAATGGTAGCCATTTGTTTATCATGTTAACAAATGTAGGAACATGAGACTGATTTAAGTTGTAGCAAATACGATTTAAGTTATATAAGGAAGAATTTCTGGAGGCTTCCCTGGTGGTGCAGTGGTTAAGAGTCTGCCTTCCGATACAGGGGGCACGAGTTCGATCCCTCGTTGGGGAACTAAGATCCCACATGCCATGGGACAACTAAGTCCATGTGCCACCACTAGAGAAGCCCACAGTCCAAACTGCTGAGCCCATGTGCTCTAGAGCCCCTGGCAAGCACCTAGAAAATGCCTGTGCACTGTAACAAAGACCCAGCACAGCCCAAAACTAATAAATAAATTTAAAAATAATAATTTATATACGATATTAGAGTAACTTATAAAAAATCTGCTTCTTGATGGTCTTTAAAAATAGAATAAGTTCTCAACAAGTTGCCTGAAGGTAAGGAGTTTACTTAATAACTTTGTTTTGTGTTGGCATTTAGTCGCTATGTCTGACTCTTTGCAACCCCATGGACTGTAGCCTGCCCGGCTTCTCTGCCCATAGAATTCTCCAGGCAAGAATCCTGGAGTGGGTTGCTATTTCCTTCTCCAGGATCCCAGGATAGTAAATTTTTTCAGAAAGTAGATATGCTATATAAACTATACATGCTACATAAAACTATCAAATGAGCTTCCTATTTGAAAGGCTTTCCAAGTGGCTCAGTGGTAAAGAATCCACCTGCCAATATAGGAGACACAAGAGACTCAGGCTCAATCCTGGGTGGGGAAGATCCCCTGGAGTAGAAAATGGCAACCCACTCCAGTATTCTTGCCTGTAAAATCCCATGGACAGAGGAGCCTGGCAGGCTACAGTCCATGGGGTCGCAAAGAATCAAACACAACTGACCACCCACACAAAACCAAAACTGTGGCATCTTAATTTAAACAGTCTTTTTGGTCATTTGTGAAATTTGAAGATACTTTATATCCACATCTTAAATCTTACCTCCTTCCTCCAATAGTCCTTTGAAAATTGAGTCCCCAAAAGATTGGTTCCAAAACCATATGTCTTTTGAATTGTATTTGTTTGTGTCTTTAAATTGGAATTGGAGTAAATGAAGAATTAATGTGAGGTAGGAGATGATAGCTCTGAAACAGATGTCAAGAGCTTTGATTGTTGTCCGAGCTTTCCTATTTATGGGCTCCATTATTTTAACTCATTTAACTTTTGAAAGAAGTCACTTCCTTATCAGTAAAAGAAGGATATTTTGCAAGGTAATACCTTCCAAAAAAAAAATCCTATGTGTCTATAAAAGTCAGCATTCTGGCAGAAAATTCTCAGAAGCAATGAGAAGGAAGGGAAGAAAACAGATATTAGCAAAGACATTGTGGACATTTGAGACCAGCTGCTTCTCTTTAAAAATGCTCACCCTCTCCTTTTTTCTTTCATAATGCACACCATATGCTATGATGTCCTAATTTCTACTACAATTTACTATACTTGATTCAGTAAATATTATTTGGCCAATAATATGTATGATACTCAAGGCTCACTCCTTTATTTCATTATGGATTTTGGCCTTTTTAAGTAATATAAATTTAGAATTTGAGTGTCTCTGAAGAGACTGTACAAAGCAAGATGTGTGTCCTTGTTTACACTTTGGTCAAGAATGGTCAGTACTTAATGGGGTGGGTCAACAAAAAAGCTTCAAAACAGGGTAAGATCAAATATGTCAAGGAAGTGAATAATTAAAAAATAGAAAGCAGAGGTTAAGTAGACAGAAACAAATTTGACACTTTTTCACCAACAGAGACTATGTCCTGCATCACTGTATATTTGCTTGAATTTTGATTCAGGTATTTGAATCTGCAGGACACTTAATGGATTTCTGGTCTACTGTTACTCCCTTTTTAAAACTTTTGTCTTCTGATTAACAGATATATTACATTGTGGGAAGTGTGATCTTGCTTGTTATCAAGTCAGTGGCTGCATAGTTCTCTTTGTGTTTTCTTTGGCCATCAAAGCCTTGGGCTTTGGTCTCCATGTAGAGTTAATTCTACCTCTGCTACTACAAAATTAAGAAAGTGTAGAATTTTTCCTGGATGCAGCGCTTCTATCCATATGCTTTAGGTTTCAGGAAAATTCAAATATGAAGCATACCCATAGGACATTATTATTATTTTTTAAATGTGGACCAATGTTGAAGTAATTATTAAAATGTGTCAGATGGAGGCAATTCATGAGTTTATCTTTGGTGCTTCTGTTGTATCCCTTCCTTGTATCTTTCTTAACTCTCTTCATCCTATCTGATTTTTCCTCTCAGGCATCCAACATGCTTGTTCCACTATTCTTCACAGACATTAAACCTACTATCTGAAAGAAAATTTCGTGTCAGTTCTTTATAGTTTAGTATGAATTGAGAACATGTTCCCTCTCCTGCGGGTATTTGCATTGTAAACCTGAGAGTTGAGAGAAAGTCTTTCCTAATGGAATGTCAGCAAGGACTTTCCAGCACCTTTTAGACATCAGAAACTGATCTTTAAACTTGAGTTGGACCTGTAGCTGGGCATGTATTAGCACTAATTCCTCCTTACCCTTTAGTTAAGATGGGCCAAGTGACTCAAATAAACAGGCGCATAGGTGCCAACCCCCAAATTCTAACAATATTTGAGTCACAGAATTTGTTTGCAGAGTTAGAGCCACTTTTCTTTCCCTTGTTCCTATTTATTCCTGCTACTTAAATTATCTTATGTGTGCCTGCCTTGTTAGGCTGGAGCCCTTCCAGGGCAGAGAGCACCTTTTACTCAGCTCTGGATCTCTAGACCTGGCACGGTGTCTGGCTCACTGAAAAGACTTCCTGACAAATAATTAGATTCCTGCAGTTCAAATCTGCCTACAGCTATGTTTCCTTAAGTTCTCTTACACCAAGGGTCTCTCCCCTCGTTTCATAGAATACCCACCATGAAGGAAAAGTCGAAACTAGTCTGTCACAGGACAAACTCCATCCAACCCAAAATAATTGTGTGAAGCAGAGATAGAAAAATTGCCTTTGGATCTAGTCTGATGAACATTATATTCTTCATGGTTCTAGAATGAAAGGGCTTTATAGAACAGAAGGGGGAAAAAAGCTAGTTTTATTTCAGCAGTGCATGATGCCAGGTATTTACTAGAGCAAATGCCGCCCAAGGCCCAGAGGGTTAGCTGGAGCAGCTGATACTCTGTGCTGCTTTTTATAACTCTCCTTCCCAGCATCATGCTCTACGTATGTCCCATTTCATCAGCTCACATCAGCTTAGGTTGTGCCCAATACTGCATCTTATACCAAATGCATCACTATGTGGAATATTCTGTTTCCTTAAAAAAATTATAAAAATAAAGTTAAATTCCTTAAAAATAAAGTAGGGGAAGTTTCCCTGATTCTCTGTCAAAGCAGTGACTTTGCCACTTTTTACAAATGAGCAGCCTCTTTCCTTCCAAAAGACATTGCAGCTATCTACTATCAGCAAGCTGTGAAATTACTAGGTTAAGAATGGAATGTACAGTACAGAACTAAATTGTATATAGACTTGTGAAATACAATTTTGGTGGTAGTGAGTGGTGAGTCTGCAAACTTGTGAAAATCATTTGCAAAGATACTTGCTGTCCACTTTGTTTTTTGGTAGTAAGATTAGAGAGAAAGAGGGATTCTATAATGTAATATATAAAATGTGATCTTTAAAATGTCAATATTTATTCAATATATTTGATATCTCTCTTATACAATACAGAGTCTTGGCTGTTTGGGAGGGGGTATAAAAGATGGAAAATCCAAATATCTTGACTTTAAAGTCAAGTCCTTTAAAGGACTTATTATTTAGAAAGAATGTTAATTTTAAAATATAAACAGCCATCATTTCATTTATTGAGAACATACCATGTGTGTCAGGAACTGTGGCAAGTGCTTGTATATACTATATATCAGGGGTTGGCAAACTATGGCCAAAGGGCTAAATCTAGTCTATCATCTGTTTTTGTAAATAAAGTTTTATTGAAACACAGCCACATCTATTTGTTTGAGTATTGTCTATGACCGTTTTGTGCTATAATGGCAGAATTGAGCAGCTATGACAGCGTTGAGACAGTCTGACCTGCAAAACTAAAATAGTTTCTATCTGCCCCTTATAGAAAATATTTGCTGACTTCTGCTGTATATAATTTGTTCTCACAAGAATACTCAGAGATAAATACAGATTTTCCCATTTTCCAATTAAAGTAACTGAAGGTATAGCTTATGTAATTTAGCAAGTGTCAAAGCATGGATTTAATTCTAGTTTATCTGGTTCCAAAAATCTAGGATCTTATGCTATATTTGTGTATAGAAGTAGCCAAAATATGGGTCAGGAAGAAGTCAGGGCCTTATAGAGTCACAGAAAAACTATTATTATGGTTCAGAAAAGAGAGATTATTTTGATCATAGGGTGATAAAGATTCTGGAAAAGATTATATTTTAATATAAAAGTAAAAATGCATCTGAGGAATTTTCTGTCCCAAGCTCAAGCCCAAGAAAAGTTAACTGATGAAGGTCAGATGTTTAGTTAGAATTAGAGCTGGGATTAGAACCAGTTTTCCATTCTCTGAGCTCTAAGTATGCCGTCGGTGACCATACTGAACCATTGAATCTGTGTGTATGTGTGTGGTTAAATGCTATAGAATGGCATAATTATTTGAAATGAAATGTATGTTGAATGAAACATACAAAAACTTGTATGCTTTGCTCAGTAGTAATTGAACTAAATGGCCTGCACTTCCTTTATTGAATCAATCAAAAAACATATTTGTGCAGACATTTATATGATACCACCACCTAACCAACATCCTACCAAATATATTTTGGTTGTGGAAGATTACAGTTCTGAGACAATGAGAACCACTGGCACACTCAATGACTTTAATTTCAAATAATAAACAAGAGACCACAAAGGATAATATTCATATCCATTTGCCCTGCAGAGTCAGGTGGCTCTAGGTCAGGAGAAAAATGGAGAAGGGAGCACAGGGTAGCTGAAGGAAGCTTACCTGATACTGTAGAGTACTTTGCCATTTTTTGAAATACGAAGTAATTTGTTGTCCGTGGTAACATCATGGAAGTTGGCCCCCTTCTCATTGGCAAAGAACAAATCTGGTTTCCAAATGGAGTCCAGCATCGATGGGTCCAGGTCCAGAGAATCATCAGGGTACTCGCTATATGCCAACCGTGAATCATTCCACTGTTGTCTCAGAAAAATATTCACTCGGTAGTCCTACAGAAATGCCATGCATAAGAGTTATCTATCAACCACTCTGACATATTTTCCCCTCACTCTTCTCCCTGATTTGATGCATGCCATGTTGGTATCTGAATAAACCAGACTGTGTATATCTTGGTCAAAATAAACCACTCAAGTCTATTAGGAATGGGAACAAAGGGGAGAAAAAAAGAAGACTCAACCAAACCAGAACACTCAGGGAAAAAGTTGAGTTGGTTGAATTTTTATTTAATTTAATCATTCTGGGTGGAAAGAATTTGCATGCAATGCAGGAGATGTGAGTTTGATCCCTGGGTCAGGAAGATCCCCTGGAGAAGGAAATGACAAACCACTCCAGTATTCTTGCTTGGGAAATCCCACAGACAGAGGAACCTGGTGGGCTACAGTCCATGGGGTTGCAAAGTCAGACACGACTTAGCGACTAACCAACAAATAACAACTATCCGATTTTGCTGTAGAAAAAGATAATGGTAAGTACAGCAGTCAGTCTGTGATGGCAGATTGTCAAACAAAACTGATATATTTTCCAAATCAGAAATGACATGATCTCTGTTTTCAATCTTCTCAGATGCTTTAGGCAGAAGAAAAGCCACTCTGTAATTTTGTAGTGGAAATCTTGTTATAAAATTCTGATATGATGGGGCAGTATTTTTTAAATTCATCAACATAAATATTAAGATGTTTCATGTTGACAAGATAATTCCCTTACAGCTACTTACTTTTGAAACTCTTAAATATTTTATCATTTCTCTGAATGGCTTGTATATATGGTAGTTGACCTGATGCTTCATCAAAACAGAAATCTCTTTCATGTTTTCCTAATCTGACACCTTTTGATAAAGGTGTTCCTCCCCGTGGAAACTCAGGTACACCCTGTCATTCCCACTTGGCCTGGAAATTTTCTTCTGTACTAATGAATCAGCGTAAGGCAGTAACTTCTCTTCAGAGGATTTTTACTTAAAGTTCTTTAGGTTCATGGAAATTGTTGCTTTGCTTGACAGAGCAGACCCAATAGAGGCTTTAACAGTATTCCCTAGTTAAGCGGGACTATGGTTCAGAGCTAACAGTTGCCCACATCTGCCACCTGTGGGCTTTTAGGGTGATATATACTCATCTCATCTTACTCTCTTTACCTTTTCCACCTTCATTTGTTTTGTCGCCACATCTTTGTTTTGGCGCCACATCTTTGTTTTGGCATCAGGATTTTGGATCATTGCTTACTTTTCTGTAACAGTGACCAACATGTCCTAGTTTGCCTAAGAACTTTTCCAATTTAGCCTCAGAAGTCCCACCTTCAGGGAACCCACTCAGTCATAAGCAAAACTTGGATGGTTGGTTTTTCTGTCAGGTACAATGGAGACCACCTCAGGATGGTCTGTTTTGGTTAATCCCTTTAGAGCCAAAAGCAAAATCGTAACTAGGTTGTAAAGATCAGGGTGGATGAAAAAGCATCAATCCAGCTCCTTCTCCTTAATCACTAAACTCTCCAAATTCTCATGACTTTTCCCCCGTAATACAGCCATTTGACAATCAGGCTGGTAGAGTATTTTGGAAATGGCAGTTCTTAGAAAGAGTGCCCCATGTGGGTTTAAAGAATGCTAATAATCAAATAGTTACTAACTTCTGGAAATCAGTCATCAAATCCTAGCTTCTTAGGAAAAGCTGAAATATATTTTTAATAATGACTGTATGTTTCTCTATTGTACAACATAAGGACTTTTTGACTTGGAAAATTTTATCAGCTGACTTTTATTTGGGATTATTGGACAGAGGAACCTGGCAGGCTACAGTTCATGGGGTCACAGAGTCAGACACAACTGAACAACTTCATTTTACTTTATACCAGGCCTGTGAAGCAAATTCCCAGACCTAAGGGGGTGCTGTTGTGGGCCCAGGGAAGCTTCCATTCCATTCTATTTGCTCATTGGCTGTCCCCTCCCTTCAAGAGTGAACCAAGAGAATGGCAAAATCTTAAAAGTTCTCCCCATCACATATTTTGTACTTTTGGAATTATCCAAACCGGTGTGATGTGATTCATAGGGTCGCAAAGAGTCGGACACGACTGAGTGACTGAACTGAACTGAAAGGAATCAGAGGATAGTAACTGGAAATAGATGACCACTTCAGTGTTTCATTGGCAACAGGAGTTACTGGAAGCTTTGGAGTTTTGTGTGAGTAAAGAATGGAGAAGGCAATGGCACCCCACTCCAGTACTCTTGCCTGGAAAATCCCATGGACAGAGGAGCCTGGTAGGCTGCAGTCCATGGGGTCGCTGAGAGTCAGACACAACTGAGCGACTTCACTTTCCCTTTTCACTTTCATGCATTGGAGGAGGAAATGGCAACCCACTCCAGTGTTCTTGCCTGGAGAATCCCAGGGACGGGGGAGCCTGGTGGACTGCCGTCTATGGGGTCGCACAGAGTCGGACACGACTGAAGCGACTTAGCAGCAGCAGAAAGAATGGAAATGTGTGATTTGTGGAAAACCAAAACAGGGGCTGTTGAAAATAAACTAATCCAATTTGCATATAAATAGGTACTAGATAGACCGACTGTGATATTTTCTGAAGATTTCCTAAAGGAAAAAATGCAGTGTCTCCATTATGTGACAACTACCCCTTTTATTTTCCTTAGGGTGGGAACAAATTATCCTTAATGAAATTTTTTGTGTGAGGGTTTATGAGATTGTTTCAGTAGGAGGTAGGAGAGAAGAGGATGTCATCTCTTAGTCAATTCTGGAGGTAGAAAAATTCCAAGTATAGGAAGTAATGACAGCTGGAAATAACAGAGATGAATGGGTTAAATTTCTTAGGCCATAGGGAGACCCCCTACTCCGGAAGGAAACAGAATGAGAGAGGCCATGAAAAGTCAGAGAATGAGTATTCAGCAACAAAATCCCCAGGAGAACATCATTGTAGTCCTCCTTTGAACCTGAGAATGATTCAAATATGCATGTTGAGAGATTTCAGAGAATATTACATTAGTGACATAAAATATGAAACATTGACCTTTTTAAAAAAATCTCAATTTTCACAGCTAATGTACATCTTTTTAAAAAGTCTTTCCCACAAGTTTTCTTCTCCAGTGTTTCCTACTTTTCTATTTTGAATTTTCTTCCAATATCAGAACTTTAAAAAAGAGCACTGAATCTATCTTATCACAATAGAACCATTTAATGTCTAAGAGTTAATTTAAAATAAATTAATTAGCCTGTTCATAAGCAAGGATAAGTGGAAAAGTTAGAGGAGAAAATATATTTTATGCCATAGTGACAGGAATTATATGAAATAAGACTTTTATTAGATCTTTTGGAAGTATTTTTTCTTTATCATGTATAAGAATTAAAATTTTCCTTAATTTTGTTCATGATGATGATACATTATTCCAGAATAAATGGCAACCCTTAAAACTTTAAAGAATAGAAAAGAACACCCAAGGATATAGAGAAGTAGATAGCCAAAGAAAAGATCTTCCAGGGCTGTGCCTATATAATTCTTTCAGTTCACTACCATTTTCAATACAGGGTACAAATTTGACACATGATTTATCCATGCACTGCCTCTGTTTATTTACAGATAGGTTTATTCTCTCAAGATATTCCAAACCACCAAAGATAGTTATATTGCTCTGTAGCCTTTCTTTGTCTTTATTTTTGCTTCTAGGTTTAATGAAATATTAAAGGGGAAGTAAACATTGAGAGACATGCTTAAGTGCAGACTGAACTTTTTTTATACTACCTTGTCTCTCCAGAGACAGATTCTACTTCAAATAAATGACGTATCTCCTTGTATTAAAATTTGATTTTCTATGATTGACTCCCTGGGTACTAGATTAGATAATGGAAACATTTAAATTAAAAATGTATGTGTATGTGTGTGTCCATGTCTGTATGTGTGTAAATGCATACATATATCTTTTATTTTTCAAAAGGTATGTGTAAATCATAGAATCTTTATATATTCTTAACACAGGTAACACAGGTACCTATATTCCATACTATTACTTCACATCAAATTTAGAATTTCTAAAGTTTTACTATTTTGGTACCTTCTAGTTCTATGCCCATGCCACAAAGATTGTTTCCTTAAATTGAATTATTTGGTTATATTTAGTCTAGCGTTTGTACTTGGGGATTGCCACTCTATCTCATCCGCATTCATACTGAACTTTACTACTTCTCTCTTTTTATTTTATATGTATATATTTTTCAGTCCAATTATGTCATAAAGTTTTCAAAGATATGCTTTGTGGATTTTTCACAGACCTATATGGCATTTTGGTTTTAACTTCCAGCTACCCTGCAGTAATGTTTTCATCATCTTGAGTATGTGCTAGCTTTGAATATGGAAAGTTAGCTTTGAATTTGAAATTATGGGAGGAGCAGTTGCTTTATGATGAATTCAGGTTTTAACATTGTATTTTAAATTTAGAGACCAGGTCACCTTGCTTCTTAGATGAACAAAATGTTAGGTTGATTCGTGGTTCTCCCTTAAGAAGTTAGAAATAAAGAATGTAGGTACCTGCTATTCCTGGTAAGTTAGGATCTCTTTATGAGTTGCTTATGCAGCTGTAGAATGAAAAGGAGCCTGTAACATCATTTCAGCAGTTACAGCAACCATACATTCTCCTAAGAGGCTATCTACATACATCTTATCCAGGTCTTTGGGAACATGATTTCAGGTTGCAGATAAAACAACTCTTCACCCTGCAGCAGTAACCAGCATAAGATGTGGAATTTGGGGAAGATTCTGGGGAGCTGGAATCATATTCTAGAGATACTCTCTGCGTAGACACGTTTTATACACTTTCAGCTCTTTCTACCGGCTCCCTGCTGTTGCAATCTATTTCCTGCTGCTTTGGCACGGGGAATGCTCCAGCACTCACAGGTTCAAGCCACATTCTGTTCACCCATATCCTTCCAAGCAGTTATTTGGAAGGTTTGAGGAGACTGTCTCTTCTCCATTTTCTAATGGCCCAACCTTGGGGACAGCTGCATGCAGATGGCATGCAAATATTCTTGACCATTACTGACACTATCAGTATTCCCGAACTATGCCTTTGTGTTAGGACGGAGGGGCTTGCAAATACACCCCTCATCCTATAAATTGACTTGCCATCACTAGCTAAAGAAAAAGAGGAAAGAAAGAAAAGGAAATGGTAAACTTACATTCCAAAACTAAATTATAACCTGTCTCATCATCCACCCCTTTCTGGTCTAATGAGTCTTTTGGAATCATAAACAACAACAAAAAAATTGTCCCACTGAATACTCTTAACACAGGGTCAGCTAGTAATGACCATCAACAGATCCCTGTGACTTTTAATGAACAGAAGTATATATTTTGAAATAATGTGTATGACCATAATGGTCCATAAAAATATTCTTTAGAATAACACAAATATATTGTCCTGTGGGTGCACATCTTCAACACTAATATACCAAAGGAGTAAGAGGCAATATGAGTCCCTATGTGAGCCTGTTCTTTGCAGGGAGTAAGTAACAACAATAATTTAGTGGGATTTCATGAAGCATAATAGGGCACACTGGACAGCACCAAAAGAAAGTCATACTGAGTTCTTCAAACAGATACTTATTGCCTCTTATTTAGAAACAAACGTCCAAACTAAATTCTTTAATAATGCTGCTAAGGGTTGTGGGATAAGAGTGGGATATGAGAAAAATCAACATGTTTAGAAACTCAAAATTCTGATACATTCTTGGGGGGAGAAATCATTCCAGAAAACATAGGGAAAGCAAAACTATTATTCTCCCCCCTTTCATAGCACTAATCAACATCCTCAATAACTACATATATTACTGTGCATAAAAGCTAAGAGTCTGATATCTTGTCAACTAAAGAGTTCAAGGAAGAATTTGTTTCTGTTTAATTTTTTTTGACCATCTTTTGAGCCATATTTTGTGAGTATATTCATGAGCAGTAGAGTCTCAGGGTTTTGGTAAGGGAAACTTGGGCTCTGATGACACTCTCTGGGTGCATCAGGTAGATACCTAAGCAGAGCCTAAAAGATCTGGAAAGGTAAGAACTTCTCAAGGTGAAGCAATTCTCATGTTCTTATGATCACCTGCATAATGTCTATTTAAAAAATGATGCCTTACATCCCAGAATTGACAATCTATGGCCTGTGGGCCAAATTTGGCCATAATCTGTGTTTATAAGTAAAGTTTATTTTTTTTGGAAAACAGCCACACCCATTTCCTTACTGTTGTTTATGGCTGCTTTTATGCTGAAAGGGTAGGATTAAGTAGTTGTGACAGAAAATTGTCTGGTCCTCAAAATCTTAAGTATTTACTGTCTGGCGCTTTAGAGAATGTTTGCTTGTCCCTACCCTACATGACATGAGAATTTATTCTTTGATTTAAGCGTGGTAGAGTTTCAAAAAAATTTTTTAGTTTCACACAAGAGCCATGATTGAAGAAAATACAGATACTTTTTAAAAGCCAAATTCAGTTTGTTATTACATCAGAAGCTAAGAAATAAAAGAAGCATATAGGCATCATTCTTCTGATCATGCGATTCAATACATGTCATACAGCAGAATAGACAGGCCATTGATATTACGCTTGGGCAATGATTTCCAAGTTTTCTCATAGGAAACATGACAAAGGACACTTTAGTAAGTGACCAGGAAGCACCTAGGCAGCCCATTTATTAAACACCTTCAGTAGCTCTTAAAGACACAGGAAAACAAGGATATCCATAGTTTTCATTTTCATCTCCTTAAATGTTTAGCTTTATCTTGCATTAATGAACATTGAAAAGGTTTATATTTACATTTTTGATTGAGGGTAAGATGCAATGAGGAAATTTAATCAAAGCAACTTAAGGGTCTAATTAATGCAATCAGCATTAGGTCGTGCAAGTATTGTCATTGAATGCCATCGTGTAAAGCTGGTGATAGTGATTTGGGCGGCTGGAATATCTGCCCCTCTGTTATCAAGATAAAACCAAGAGGGGAGAGACAGACACTGAATGCCAAGTCCAAAGTTGGAGTCTTCTTTCTGTATTGAGCTTTTCTTATGAGTTAATTAATAATCTCATCAAAACTATCTTAGTTGAGTAAAATTCTTAATGCACTACATATGGTCGAAGTCCCAAAAGTTTCATTTCTGGACAATGCTGTGTCAGAATAATATTAAAATGGATGGTAGAGTTGTATTATGTCTGGCTTGCCAGTGGAAATGAATGTTGAGGTAAATTATTCTTTTCTAACATCAAGGACATCAAGAAGTACAGTAATTTGTTAAACACAATCCTAATAGTCTGAAAGAGAATTCATAAACACAGTGGAACACTGTTTTTTACTTCTCAATGGCACTGTGCTTATTATTTCTTGAGTGTTTCTAGGACATCAGCCACCATAGTACTTAGTCAAACTCAACTGTATTTTATTTTGATCTCATCCAATAATACAGCTGTGTACTTTACATATACAGGTGGCGCTAGTGGTAAAGAACCCGCCTGCCAATGCAGGAGAACTAAGAGATGCTGGTTTAGTTCCTGGGTTGGGAAGATCCCCTGGAGGAGGAAATGGCAACCCACTCTGATATTTTTGCCTGGAAAATCCCATGGACAGAAAAGCCTGGCAGGCTATAGTCCATAGGGTCACAAAGAGGCAGACATGACTAAAGGGACTTAATACAACAACATACTTTTACATAGTCATGAGAATTAGAACCAGTCAGTGGACTTAAATTATATGGAGGCCAAGAAAATATTTCACTCAAAATGTAATCTCCACACTATACTCTAGCACTATAAGGTTACTGATCTAATAGGCTGTGTCACAGGCAACAATACCACTTTGACACTGATAAAGAGTCTTGGTGAATTTTAAAGTATCTGAAATATTTGTCATGTATGTGAAACATGTCTGCACTTAGAATATGATGGGGTTTTATTAGTTTTATGTTTATTTGGGGGGAAGGGAGCCATGCATGTTATGTAATTCCTGTGGATTTGGAACAACTTTCTACTGCCATCAAATTGGTGTGTGTGTGTGTGTGTGTGTTCATTTTAAGGTCAGCTTCTTGGCATATATCTTAAATGTAGCATGTCTGAAGCTCAATTATGTTAAAGTGTCCCATTATATGAAAATATCTCCTAAACTTTGAAATTTATATTTCTGAAACATTGGAGATGCAAATATTTAAATATCCTTAATTATGCACCAGCTCATTACTGATAATTCTGCCTAAATATAACCAAACATCAAGTGTTTCCAAAATTTCTCTGGCATGATGGATGAAAGATTATTGAATTTTAAGCAAATGAATATTTGACTAATGAATTCCTAAGGTGAAAGAGTATAACTAATTGCTTTCTAGAGGTGAATAAACTTGGAAATTAGCACTCAGTAAATGTCCCACAAATGTACAACAGTGCTCTTTGATCACACATCCCATTCCTTCACACGATGGCTTCAATGCTCAGTCCCACTCACCATTGTAGTTTCTGCTATTGACCCAAAGCTGTTGATAAATATGTTGCAGGTAACATTTACAGGAGGTCCTGCAAGTTGAACAATAAATAGAAAATTTGACAGGTTGTGTTCATGGCATAATCAATTCATGTTTTTCTCTTGCCAGTGGCATTGTAGCACTTACCATGGTGGTTTCTGTGACTGATCCAAAACTGTTGATAAAAATATTGCAAGTAACGTTTACTGGAGGACCTGCAGAACGCAATAAAAATGTTGCAATAGACATTGAAGCAAAAATACAGCTCCATCAACATCTGTGCAAATGACTAGAGATGTAAACAAAATTAAAACGATGTGAGATTGCAAAAATAAAAAAAAAAGAGAGAAAGTTTTACCCAGAGAGGTTCACAGTAATAACATTCCCACTAGCGTTTCAAATAATGACAGTTAAGCAATGATAACTTACCCTGAAGAGGTTTGGACTTGGAAAATATAAGCTGAAGACTGTTAAATGGAATTCATTGTCAATAGTTGTGATCAAAATTGCCTTTTGGATGAGTGGCTTTCTTTGACCTTAGGCTCATCAACCTTGTAGATATCAACAGTGGGTACAAATGATGATGAAATAGCCTGGCACATGAGTTCAAATGGAGCTACATTTTGAATGGTGGATGGGTCAGGAATATCCACCTCCTTTTGTGGAATACCCTTTAAATCAATGGGTCTAGTTTGATTCTCATGATACCTCTGAATTTACCCCATTCCTTCTTTATACCCTGTGACTGCCTAATGGGAAACGATGTACAGAAATACAAAACCAAAGAAAATTAGCTCACCATATGCGAGACAGCAAAAGAGACACAGATGTATAGAACAGTCTTTTGGACTCTGGGAGAGGGCGAGGGCAGGATGATATGGGAGAATGGCATTGAAACATGTAAATTATCATGTGAAGCGAATCGCCAGTCCAGGTTTGATGCATGAGACAGGGTGCTCGGGGCTGGTGCACTGGGATGACCCAGAGGGATGGGATGGGGAGGAAGGTGGGAGGGGTGTTCAGGATGTGGAACATCCATGGCTGATTCATGTCAATGTATGGCAAAACCAATACAATATTGTAAAGTAAAAAAATAAATAAATTAAAAAAAGGAAGAAACCCAGCAGTGTCAGTTAATGTCCAGATTGTTACATCAATAAATATAGTATAAAGCAAGGTTTAGTTTCCCTGGTAACTCAGACAGTAAAGAATCTGCCTGCAGTGCAGGAGACACAGGAGACCTGGGTTTGATCCCTGGGTTGCGAAGATCCCTGGAGAAGGGAATGACTACCCACTCCAGTATTCTTGCCAGGAAAATTCCATGGAGATTTATTAATCCTAGATGTGCTTTGAACAAAGAGCATGCTTTTTCCTCCAGAGACATAGGGGACAACTCTCTTTTCCTCTTGCCCTTTGTTTCTCCTCCAAGCAAGCACTGACCAGCCTGACCCTGTTTGGCTTCAGAGATCGGGTAAAATCAGGCATGTCCAAAGGGTACAGCGACAAACTCTTTGCCTCTGACAGTAGATGAACCACTTCCCACTGACTTCCAGTTTCATGTTATGCTGCAATGTACTTATTGCCCTCCTGTGGTTCCCACATAATACTTTCTAAGATACGAAACGGTTCGTGTTGCCATGAACCATCTATTTGCTCATTGCTTTCTCCTGTGGAAATTTGTTTGTTTCCACTTAACAAAGTCTCATTATCCTGGTTCAAGCGACATCCCTGTTGGCTCTGTTCGCAACAAGCAGGTAGGATCTGAATGAGGAGGAGTTTGGCTTGGCACCTCCTTCAAAGGCTGGTAGTAAAACACAGCTGCAGCAACGCTTGCGTGCCATGTTTTGACTTCTCAAGTCCATGTTGAGTTCTCAAAATCAAAAAAAGAAAAGGGCTCAACAGCTAATGTAAATTTCCAGGGAAGGAAACTTTTGGTAAAAGAAGAAACAAGGAATTTGGATAAAAGAAATGTAGTAAGCTGTTTTTCTTTTTAATATAACTAACTTCTCTGCTTTTAATGAAAAAAATAGTGTTTTTTTAAAAGTGTTTTTGGGCATCAGATCATAAACATCACCATATTACCAAAACATTTTTCAGCCTACATCTTTGAAATATTCCACATCTTTTTAGTTTATCCCCTTGTTATTCATCATCTGCCAAGATGACTTATTTTCCATGGGTACTTCCTACTCTGCTTTATTTTGTTTTTCTATTTAGGTTACTCAAAAAAAAAAAAAAACCAGAAGAAAAAGAGTCTCTTTCTTGTCCATAGAACTTTATTCTATAACAAATATATTTTTAGGCTAGTAAGAGATAAAGTAGACAAGGTAGAGTCAAGTCATGAGAAATTGTGTGTCTTTACTTTCTTTCCTCTCTTCACAACAAGATATTTCCTTTTAGATGGTCCAATTCAGGGTGGAAAACTTTCATGAATTTTTATATATGAGATAGAAAATGAATAATGTGGGAAAAGAAACAGGAAAGAGAGAAACATCATCTTAACAGGAGGAATTTGAAAATCCAAATGTAGGTTTTCTTGTACTGTAGATTATCTGATTGTCTGGCCTCCCCAACTGGCTTGGAACCAATTAGAAGGCTGGGCCATACATCTGTTTTTATCCTTCCCAGTACATGGCAGTGTGAGTATACTGCTAGAATTCAAAATATTTTTTAAGTTACCACATATTGATACACTGTACTGAGCACATTTTAAAAATTGTCTGTTTTAATCTTCAGAAAAGAGGAATTGTTTTAGTGCTCCAATAAATATTTTCAGATGAAGAAACTGGGGGTTAGAAAAATTAAGTCACTTGCTTAAAGTCATGCCACAGTAATTAAAGAAGCTGAGACTCAAGGTCTCATTATTCTGATTCCAAAATCCTAAATTTTCAACAACTTTGCTGCACTAGATTCATTGCATAATATCCTCTGATCTGCAAACCATGTTATTTTTCATTGGTTTGTACACTTCTGGGATAATTTGATCCTTTACATCTGATCATTTCAGTCTTGGACACTGCCTTAAGAATCATTTGCGTTTGGATATAAAACCTTGGAAATGAAAAAAGAAGTAACTTTCACATGCATGTATTAATAAGGAGCTCACACCTTATTGTATGCCAATAAGTGCCTTATTTCATTCTTCAATAATTACACGCTACCATGTCTCCCATTCCCATTCCCAGTGAAATGCCCATTCCCATTCCCAGCAAAATGCTGGGCTGGAAGAAGCACAAGCTGGAATCAAGATTGCAGGGAGAAATATCAATAACCTCAGATACACAGATGACACCACCCTGATGGCAGAAAGCGAAGAGGAACTAAAGAGCCTCTTGATGAAAGTGAAAGGGAAGATTGAAAAAGCTGGCTTAAAACTCAACATTCAAAAAACTAAGATCATGGCATCCAGTCCCATCACTCCATGGCAAATAGATGGAAAAACAATGGAAACAGCGAGAGAGTTTATTTTCTTGGGCTCCAAAATCATTGCAGATTGTGATTGCAGCCATGAAATTAAAAGACTCTTGCTCCTTGGAAGAAAAGTTATGACCAACCTAGGCATCATGTTAAAAAGCAGAGACATTACTTTGCGTGGACATTACTAGCATCCATCTAGTCAAAGCTATGGATTTTCCAGTAGTCATATATGGATGTGAGAGTTGGACTATAAAGAAAGCTAGCACTGAAGAATTGATGCTTTTGAACTGTGGTGTTGGAGAAGACTCTTGAGAGTCCCCTGGACTGCAAGGAGATCAAACCAGTCAGTCCTAAAGGAAATCTGTCCTGAATATTCATTGGAAGTACTGGTGCTGAAGCTGAAACTCCAATCCTTTGGCCACTTGATGCAAAGAACTGACTCATTAGAAAAGACCCTGATGCTGGGAAAGACTGAAGGCAAGAGGAGAAGGGGACGACAGAGGATGAGATGGTTGGATGGCATCACCAACTCAATGGACACGAGTTTGAGCAAGCTCTGGGAGTTGGTGATGCACAGGGAGGCCTGGCATGCTGCAGTCAATGGGGTTGCAAAGAGTCAGACACGACTGAGTGACTGAACTGAACTGAATGTCTCCCATTTTATAGATGAGGAAACTGAGGCACAAAAGAAATTCATTAATTTTCCCAAGGTCACAGAGTTTGTAAGAGGCAGAAACTGCTTAATTTTAGGGACACCTTTTTTAACTAGAGGGATAAAATGCCTGAGGCCAATAAAATCACCCTGAGGATAGAAGTTACCTGAATATGGGACAATGTCTGCAAGTTCTTTGGGTTGAATAATAGAATTGTTTTTCACTGTTAAGAGTTATCCTGACATGTGCCAACACAACTTCCCATCTGTTTTAGCCCAATAATTTACTAAGGTGTTCTAATTAACAGTAAGACATTCTTCAATGTGATCACCAGCAAATGAATGTGTTCTATAAACTGCAGAAAGAGTTTACACTAGTTAAGCTCATCTAATTGGTTTATCAGCAAAGATACTCCAATGAGAATTTGATGAGAATTTGACTGGGAAGAAGAATTATATAGACATCTAATCACTCATATCACTATTCTCTCCTTCCTTCCTCCCTCCTGCCCTCAACAAAACCAAAAGTTGGCTATCTTAAAAGATCAACAAACTTTACAAACTTCCTCTAATGGGATAAATCTCAGTTGGCCGTGATGTATAATCCTTGTACTCTGCGGTTGAATTTGTTTTGATACTATTTTGTTGTAGATTTTTGCATCTGTATCCACAAAGGTTATTTGTCCTTAATTTTATTTTCCTGTGGTGTATTTATCTGTCTTTGGTGTCAAAGTAATTTTGGCCTCATAGAATGAGTTAGGAAATATTCTTTTCTCTTTTATTTCTTGGAAGAGTTTGAGAAGGATTGGTGTTATTTCTTCCTTATGTGTTGTAAGAATTCACCAGTGAAGCCATCTGGTCCTAAACTTTGTTGGAAGGTTTTTGATTTTTCAATAGATTTATTTACTTATTATAGGTCCAAGATCTTTCTATTTCATCTTGAGTCAGTTTAGGTAAATTATGTATTTCTAGGTATTTGTCCATTTTATCTCAGTCAGTTCAGTTCAGTTGCTCAGTTGTGTCCAACTCATTGTGACCCCATGGACTACAGCATGCCAGGCTTCCCTGTCCATCACCAACTCCCGGAGATTACTCAAACTCATGTCCATCGAGTCGGTGATGCCATCCAACCATCTCATCCTCTGTTGTCCCCTTCTCCTCCCGCCTTCAATCTTTCCCAGCATCAGGGTCTTTTCCAGTGAGTCAGTTCTTCTCATCAGGTGGCTAAAGTATTGGAGTTTCAGCTTCAGCATCAGTCCTTCCAATGAATATTCAGGATGGATTTCCTTTAGGATGGACTGGTTTGATCTCCTTGTGGTCCAAGTGATTCTCAAAAAGAGTCTTCTCCAACACCACAGTTCAAAAGCATCAATTCTTTGGTGCTCAGCTTTCTTTATAGTCCAACTCTCACATCTGTATATGACCACTGGGAAAACCATAGCTTTGACTAGACGAACCTTTGTTGGCAAAGTAATGTCTGTGCTTTAATATGCTGTCTATGTTGATCATAGCTTTTCTTCCAAGGACCAAACATCTTTTAATTTCATGGCTGCAGTCACAATCTGCAGTGATTTTGGAGCCTAAAAATATAAAGTCTCTCACAGTTTCCATTGTTTTCACATCTGTTTGCCATGAATTGATGGGACCAGAAGCCATGATCTTAATTTTCAGAATGTTGAGTTTTATTTAGGTTATCTAATTTGTTTACAATCTTCTTTTACAATTCTTTTTACTTCTGTGAGGTCAGTAGTAATGCCCCACTTGCATTTCTGATTTTAGTTATTTGAGTCTTCTTTTTTTCTTTGTCAGTCTAGGTAAAGGTTTGTAATTTTTGTTGATCTTTTAAAAGAGCCAGATTTTGGTTGTATTGCTTCTCTAATTGCTTTTCTATTTTTTTCTTTACTTTGATCTTTATTATTTATTTCCTCTGCTAGCTTTGGGTTTAGTTTGCTCTTCTTTCTCTAGTTCCTCAAGATGTAATATTACATTATTGATTTGGGGCCTTTCTTCTTTTTTACTGTAGGCATTTACCTTAAAAATTTCCCTCTGAACACTATCATTGGATTCCATAAGTTTTGGTATGTTGCAGTTTCGTTTTCATTCTTTAATTTCCCTTGTGATTTTTTCTATAACCTGTTAGTTGTATAAGAGTGTGTTATTTTCCAAATATTTGTGAATTTTCTGAGTTTCCTGTTCTTAAAATTAAAAAAAAATTCTTGTGGCTGTGCCATGCAGCATGCAGGATCTGAGGTCCCTGACCATTATTGAACCCATACCCCCTACAGTGAAAGTATGGAGTCTTAACCACTGGACCACCAGGGAAGTCCGTGGTTTTCTTTTTATTATTGATTTTTAGCTTCATTTGACTATATTTGGAAAAGATATTTTTGTAATTTTAATCTTTTAAATTTTATTAATATTTATTTTGTAACCCAATATGTGGTCTATCCTAGAGAATGTTGCATGTACACTTGAGAAGACTGTGTATTCTCCTGTTGTTGGGTGGTGTATTCTTTATATGTTTGTTAGCTCTGGTTTGTTTATAGTGTTGTTCATATCCTATATATCCATACTGATCTCTGTATTGATGTTCTATCTATTACTGAAATGGTATATTAAAGTTTCCAACTATTACTATAAAAGTATTATTTTTTATATCAATTTTATCAAGGTTTACTTCATTATTTTGGGATTCTGTTGTTTGGTGCATGTGTTTCTAGGACTGTAATATCATCTTGATGATTTGAATCTTTTATCAATGTATATTGTCATTCTTTGTCTCTTTTAAGAGATTTTGACTTATGTTAGCATAAGTCCTCCACTCTCTTTTGGTTACTATTTGCATTGAATATCTTTTTCCATCCTTTCACAGTCTACTCATGTCTTTGGATCTAAAGTGAGTCTCTTATAGACAGCATATAATTGGATCATAGTTTGTTTTATACAGTCTTCCTATCTCTATCCTTTGTGTGAAAGAGTTTAGTGCATTTACATGTAATTACTTATATAAGAAATGACTTCTGCCATTTGGTGTTTGATCTCTATATTTTACAGCATTTTTTGTTTTTCCCTTTGTCTATTGCCATCCTCTTTTGTATTTAGTTGATTTTTTCTTTTAGTAAACCATTTTGATTCTCTTTTATTTCAAAGAGATACACTTTTTAGATAGTTTCTTTGTGGTTACTGTGGGGATTACATTTAACATCCTAAATTTATAACAATCTAGTTTGAATTGATACCAATTTAACTTCTATAACATACAAAACTCTACTCTTATACAGTTACATCCTCCTCCTTTTAGGTTTTTCTTGTCACAAATAGTATCTTTATTTATTATACATCCAATAGCATAGAACTTTATTTCTTTGTTAGGCTTCAAGTTACTGTCCAGCATCCTTGCATTTCAACCTGAAAGACTCCCTTTATCATTTCCTGTAGGGTAAGTCTAGTTCTAATGAGCTCTCTCAGCCTTTGTTTATCTCTGAATGTCTTAATTTATCTTTCATTGGTGAAAGATAGTTTTCCTGGATATAAATTTTTAGCTACATTTTTTTTTTAATTTCAGCATTTTAAATATATCATCCCTTGCAGTCTGGCTTCCCAGGCTTCTTCTGAGGGATTGGTCATGATTTTATTGTACATCCCATGTGAGTAATGATTTGGTTTTTTTCTTGCTGTTTTAAAAATTCTCTCATTGTCTTTGGCTTTCAGTAGTTTGATTGTAAAGTTTCTCAGTGTGAATCTCTTTGGGTTTTCCTACTTGACGTTCATTGAAGATTGTGGATTTGTAGATTTCTATCTTTCATCAAATTTGAGAAGCCATTATTTCTTCAAATATTCTATTCAACTATTCAAAGATTCTTCCTACCCCTCTCTCACTCTCAGAATGTGTATGTTGGTCTGTTGGTGTTCCATTGGTCCTTTAGATTCTGTTTGGTTTTCTTTATTCTTTTTCTTTTACGTTCCTCAAACTCAATAACTCACTTATCCCATCATCACATTCACAGATTCTTTCTTCTGCCTGTTCAAATATACTGTTAAATTCCTTTGGTGAATTTTCCATTTCTCTTTTTTTCACATTTCAGCTCCATAACTTCGTTTTGGTTCCTTCTTATAATTTGTAGCTCTTTATTGATATTTTCATTTTATTCATATACCAATCTCCTGATTTCCTTTTATTATTTGTCCTTGTTTTCCTTTAGATCTTTAAGCATATTTAAGACAGTTGCTTTACAGAATTTATCTAGTAAGTCCAGTGTCTGAACTTCCTCAGGGATGATTATTATCCATTTATTTTTTTACCTTCAAATGGGCCATATTTTCCTGTTTTTTTTTTTTTTTTTTGGTATGCTTTGTGATTTTTGTTGATAACTAGACATTTGACTTTTATAACTGGTAACTCAAGGGGAGAAGGGGAAAGTAGATTCTCCCACTTTGCCAGAGGTTTCTGGATGCTTTTGACGTTGTTGTTGAAAGCTATTGTAAACCATCCATTTGGTGACTTTCTAACACTATTTTTGCAAAGACTATGTTTCTTAACTTTTGTGTGGCCATTATAGTCTGTTTCTCAGCTTGTACTCTACTAGGGTTCATGGAAATTTTCTTAAACACTGAGGGCTAAAAAAAAAAAATCAAACAAATAAACAAACAAAAAATACCTCTCCCAGTTTTTATTTATTGTCTCTATTCTGGGGGCACTCCTTTGATACTTAGTCTTGAACTGAATCTAGCGATCAGCCCAAGGTGAACTCTTAGGATCTGCTCAGATCCTTTCTGAGTTCATCTTGCCCTGAGAATGCCTGTGGCTTTTTAAATTCTCCTGCATGCATGGCTGATTTTGAATTTCCTGATTTCCCTAAGAAACTTCTCAGCTTTTGCTCTCAGGCCTTTAAATGGTCTATTGTATGTTTCAACTATAATCTTTTACTCCAGGCATCTGAATGTTTTTAGTATTTCTTGCAGTGTGTTTGATCAATATCTACTGCTTTTCTATCCCGAATTATACTGGATTAGGTGGAACAAAAATGAGCACTGTTATAGGCTTAGTTGTGTTCCTTCAAAATGTATATATTGAAGTGCTAACCACCAGTACCTCAGAATGTATGTGTATTTGGAGTGAAGGTCTTTAAAGAGGTAATTAAGGGTAAATGAGGTCATGAAGGTAGTTCCTAATCTGACATGAATGAGGTCCTTAAAAGAAGAGGAGAAAAGAGATATCAGAGATGTGTGCATAGAGGAAAAGCCATACAAGGACACAGTGAGGATGTAGCCATCTACAAGCCAGGGAGAGAGTCCTTGGGAGAAACCAATACTGCTATCACATAGCTCTTGGATTTCTAGCCTAAAAAATTGTGAGAAAGTCCATTTCTATTGTTTAGGTTACCTAGCCTGTGTTATTTTGTTATGAAAGTCCTAGCAAACTAATACAAGCTCTTTGCATATGTCCTTCTGGTAGCACACAGACAGGTTAGAATAGACAGAATAATTTGTGAATAATGTTTGCTTGTTTACTTTGTCCTCTCCAGAATGAGGGACCAGGGTTCCACACTGGAAATGTAGGTTGCCATTGATTCAAAAACAAAATCACTGCTGGGGAGGGGATGGGACAAGACAAATAAAGACACCACAAAACTTTCCTGCCATTTTCAAGTGAGCTTTTTCTTGATTCAGTAGTTTCTTGCTTGCTATAGACTTATGACTGTTTTCCAGAATTCTAACAAAATTAGTTCTGACAGTTTTTACTTATTTTTTGACACTTCTGTGGGGGAACAAGAGCTTGGAGCTGCCTGCTCTGCTGTTTTGTTGATGTCAACTTTTTCCTGCCCAAAACTTTAATGCATTCATGTGAATCATGGTGCTACTAAAGGAGAACAAAAAGTATGTGTTGTTGTTTCCCAACTTTATTTGAACATAGGAGACTTTATGATTTTTTTTTGAAATAAATCATCCTTAAAAAAAATTGAAGTATAGTTGATTTACAATGTTGTGTCAGTTTCTGGTGTATAGCAAAGTGATTCAGTTATATATATATATACTGTTTTTCATGTTCTTTTCCATTATGGCTAATGGATATTTAATGTAGTCACAGGATATTTAATGTAGTTCCCTGTGCTATATATTGTCGCATCTTGTTGTTTATCCATTCTCTGTATGATGGTTTGCATCTGCTTGTCCCAAACTTCTATTCCAACCCTCCTCTACCCTTCTTCCTCTGGTAAGCACAAGTCTGTTCTCTATGTACATAAGCCATCCCATTCATGGAGCACATTTCGAAGATGACATGTATTCTTCAAAACATCTTTTAAAAATGTTGACCTACAGTAATTTATTTATTAATTTAATTAACAAATTCTTATTGAATAATAAATATATTAGATAATAATAATAAGACTAAAGACAATTGTAGAGATTTGCCCTGTGATCCTACAAGAAGGGAATGTTGTACTGGGGGCTGCAGCTTCAGTGCCTGGGATGAGGAAGTAATGGAAGAGGAACAAAGAATCAATAAAGATCAGCTTAATCTTTTCCAGGTATTTGCCTAATACTCTCAATTTATGTAATGGTCCTGTAGTCTAGGAGTGTGATTCAGGGATGCAAGTCACAAACTCTGCTTGTAATCAGATTTTATAAATGTATTAATTTCTAGATGATTTCTCTTAAAAACTCAGTGAGCTAAATGACAGGTCAGCAGCATTTTTGTGTGTGTGTGAAGGGCCAGATGGTAAATATTTTAGGCTTTGTGGGCCACAAGATCTCTGTTGCAATTACTCAGTTCTGTCTTTGTAGTGAAAGTAGCCATAAAGAGTATGTAAATAAATGAATGTGGCTGTGTTACTGTAAAACTCTATTCATAAAACAGGTGGTGGACTAGATTTGGCTAAGTTTGCTCCAGTACTTGGGCCACCTCACATGAAGAGCCAACGCATTGGAAAAGACCCCGATACTGACAAAGATTGAGGGTAAGAGGAGATGGAGGTGGGAGAACATGAGATGGTTGGATGGCATCACTGAGTCAATGGACATGAGTCTGAACAAACTCTGGGAGAGAGTGGAGGACAGGAAAGCCTGGTGTGCTGCAGTCCATGGGGTCACAAAGAATCGGACACGACTTAGCAACTGAACCACAACAAGTTTGCTGGGCCTTCCTCTGAACTTTTAGAGTCGGAGATTAGGAGCAACAGAAATTGTCCCGGAATTCCATAATCTTTCCATACCTGTAAGTGAGGACTGGCCATGGACATGGAGCATCATAGGGACTGTCTGTAGAACTATTTATGTGAGTAAATAGTTTTATATCATGCTTTGTGGCATGAATGAATAAAACCACTTTAGCAGAAAGGATGTATGGGAAATGGTATTCTTTGGGTCAGCTGCACTGTAGCGGTCCCAGATGAAAACCATCAATTTCCAGTCAGACCACTGTGTTGTCACAAGAGCTAGGAGGCAGTATGAAAGAAAAGTGAGGCCAGGATAGATCACGTGGATAACAAATATTTGACTCAGCAATTATATTTAATATGACTCAGACTTGCTCATAAAAATGACTCAATGAAAAGAGCACTCTGTATCCTGCATATTTAAAACCTGGAACTGATTTTTATAACTTCTACCATGGTAATGAAAGGTTTATCTATTATTCATAGTGACTATATTAAAATAAGATTATATATATTCATATTGAACAAAGCTTTCTAAATTAACAATAAATACTGTTTTTAAAGCTTTGTGATGGATTCTATTTAAAAATAATCACCAGAGACACATATTGTGTGATGTCACTTATTTGTAAACTCTAAAAAAGCCAAATTCATAGAAACAGAAATTAGAGTGGTGGTTACCAGAGGCTGGAGGAGGGGAAATAGGGAGGTGTTGGTCAAAGGATATACACAGTTATAAGATGAGTAAGTTCTGGGGATCTAAGGTACAGCATTAGTGGTGGTGGCTATAGTTAACAATACTATATTATATACTTGAAAGTGCTAAGTGAGTAAATATTAAATGTTCTCACTTTTAAAAAGAAATTGTAATTATGTGATATAATAGAGGCATTAGCTAATACTACATGGTAATAATTTTGCAATATATAAGTGTATAGCTCAACACATTGTACACTCTAAATTTACACAGTATTATATGTCAATTTTATCTCAATAAAGCTTGAAAAAATTTAAATGAGGGCCATAGCATAGGTAAAAAATAAGAACTAGGAAAGAGTAGAGGATCTCTGTAACACCAAAACAGCTAGTCACTATTCATTAGTTTTGCCTCAGTTATGTTATTTTCCAACATCATTTTAGGGCAAAAGACTTGAGAGCCAGCATTCTTTCAGTTCTAAGATGAAAACATTATTTTTTCTCTCTTGTCACAAATAGACAAGAATGACATTTTGATTTTGCATTTTATTCCTTTTAAATAATTTAATGTGTCCTCAAGTATCACAGTTGACTTAGTGTGGGGCCCCTGGATGGGAATGCAGTGATAACTCTATGTGCTTGATATCTATAGAAATTAAATTTCTTTTGGAATAAGAAGATTTTTATCTAGCAAAAAGAGCTCATCATTAGCTCAGTTGATAAAGGGAGGAAATAAAGCACATAGAGAAATCAAGAAGATGTATAGTTAACGGTCAGAGACTTGTTTGAACATAGGGAAGCAGTGTTTCTTATGACAGCTTCCTGTGTTGTATGGTGCTTTGATGCCCATGAAAGAGAGAGTCTTGGAGGATGAGAGAGTTGCAAAGGAAGGGAATGGCTTTTCATGATGGCACTCCCTTTGTGAGGGGTAACTTGCGGCATCTAATTCAAACAATGGAGAAAGATTTTTTTTTTTTAATGTCATGACATTAATTAGAAACAGTCACTCAAACTAACTCATTGCATTTTTTAAATCTTCTTGAAAATTCATCACTAATAAATGATATACTATTGATTCTTCTGCCCAACACATGGTCAGAATGATTTTATCAGTTTCACTACATTCAGTTTAGTTGCTGACATCCAGGTCTGTGCTGATTCCCACAGCCTGATGAGATAGCCTAGCAAACCATTTGCTTTGGACCAGCCTTGTTGAGAAAAGGTTAGAACTGCCAGACAAAGCAATTAATTAGCAACTGAGGTAGCTTGAATATAGAGAAGCAAATGGCAGATCCTGTGAGTCCTTCCCACTAATGGCTACCAGTTGTCAACTGCTCTCACACAAGGATGAGTGAATGGACCTATGTGCACATAGCTCAGATCCATGTCAGAGGGCTTTGAGAAGGCTGACAAGTTTCTGTCTTTGCATACTGGGGATTTCTCCACGATTAAAAAAGAAGGAATAAGATAGGAGCCGATATATGAAGTATGGTAACTACCAGTCTGTCTTGTTTTTGCCATTAGTTTTGCTTATTATCACCTGTGAACTTTAAACAGAGTATAGATACTCTCTGGGTTTGTTAATTCTGTAAAATGGGAATAATGGTGCTTACTTCGATGTTAATTATGAGAATTAGTAGTGATGTAAGGAAAGCCCACAATAGTTGTTAAATAAATTGTAGCTTGCTTCCAGGAATTATGCATAAGCATTCTTTGCATCTGGACAACTAAACAGCACTATAGACTTGGGATCATTCCTGCTAGCTTCCTTATTTAAGATAAGGTTTTTCAACCCAAGGACTATTGGCGTTTGGGGACAGATCATTCTCTGTTGTGGGAGTTTGTCCTGTGCATTGTAGGATGATGAGCAGCGTCTTGGGTCTCTAGTCACTAGATACTAGCAGCACCCCACCTCCCACAGCCCCTGCCATGACAATCGAAAACATGTCCAGACATTGCCAAGTGCCCCCCTCCCTAGGAGGGGGGACAAAATCACTCCTGGTTGAGAACTACTAAATTATAAAAGTCAGGTAAAAATGCAGGATTAGTGGAAAGGCTACTTAACAAGGATTATGTTATATAACAATGAAAGGAGCTTCAGAGTATTCTGTTGCATAGCCAAACAAATGCTAGGGACATACTATATTTTTGGTCATATGACTTTCTGATGAGAAAGTCATCTTTCTCATGTGTTTCAACCAAGAATGTGGATTTTAAAAAATATTTAAACATACTTTGGATGAACACATGGCAGTATTATGGAACTTGTACTCCTTTGTTGGGTGTGTTCATCAAGAAATTAAATTTGGTGCCTCTCTGCAGGCATTTGCTAAATTCTGTGCATTTCCATCTTATACCTCTTCATTCCCTCACTCAATCAGCAACCATTTATTGAGTATCCATTATATGCTGGTCTTGTACTAATTATCCTTTACATTTAGATGGTGAATTGTGGGACAAAATATAAGAAAATTGGGCATTAAGGACAAGTCAGAAACAATTTGCTGAAAAGCCCTTGAGTCATTCTGCAAGAAATGTCAGATGAAACAAAAAGTGTGTGCTCAACCAAGCATCACAGAGAGGGCATTTTTGTTAAGCCTCTTTCTAATACAAGTGAACTGCTGCTTTTTTGTTCTTTGCAGGATCATAGTGACCTTAAAGTGAACAGTTTATGTTCTGG
Source organism: Oryx dammah (assembly GCF_014754425.2). Classification (NCBI taxonomy): domain Eukaryota; kingdom Metazoa; phylum Chordata; class Mammalia; order Artiodactyla; family Bovidae; genus Oryx; species Oryx dammah. The sequence goes on from NW_024070207.1 coordinate 119,698,340, forward strand.
GAGATTTAGGGCACTTTGCTTGTGGTGACAACGTTCATTTTCTATTTTAAAGATCTCAGATACTAAGTGGAAACCTTCATGTTGGGAATAATTTGTAAGTGTAATCTACATATATTTCTATTTATGCTATAAATAAAATGTCATCAGATGGAGAATTGCTGAAAAACGCAAGATTCATGCTATCTTGGGACTAGGGTAGGTAATAAATAAATGCCCATTTAGCCTTAGAAGAAGACAATTTTAAATGCCATTTGGAATTAGTTTTGAAATGAGGAGATCTGAGAATTTCTCATGAACCCAAATGATATTTCCTTTCATTTTAGGAAGTAACAAAAATAGAATTAAAGAGGACTTTCGTTAATTGAATCCTCTACTACTTTGCAAAATGAATAGCAAGTTCATCAACTTGTTAGGGCCTGACAAATTGAAAATAGATTTGTTTTGCATTAGTTAATTTTTGAAGAAGGAAGTATGATGTGTTTGAGGTTATGATAATGAAATTGGTGGGTGTAATTTACACACACACACACATATATATATATGTTCACATGTTCAAATCTTCTTATTCTACAATTAATACCTACTCAGTGAATTTTCCCATGATTCTCCACACTTGAATATCATCTTTCTTGGAACTTCCAGAGCCCCATAACCCTTACCATATTATAATATAGTCAATTTTTTTCATGCTTGTCTAATTCTTTCTAGTATGCTCTAGACAGAGTATGATTCAAATCTGATACACTGTAATGTTTCTCAAGGCACTTGTATAGTACTCAGCACATAGTAGGCATTCAGTAAATTCTCAGTGAATGCTGTTGAGCAGAATATAAGCCTTTTTGTATAAGTAGATGCCAGTGGCATGCCAAGAAATCTGCATTCCCATTCCATTTCAGAGCTACTTTCAACATAAGGCATTTTAACCCCATCAGTTGGCCTCCATCCTTTCAGCTTCAAAGGGGAGTTCATTCAAAAAGTCTTTCATTTAAATCAATAATTTCATCTCAGCCTGTGAAATCAAAAGTGAATTTTGTTTACTCTCTTTCCAAAGCACTCAACAAAATGAGAAAATTATGATGAAAACATCACAGTCACTAACAAGCAGCAGTACAGCATGGCCCTTTGAAACTACTACTGAGCTGCCGTGGTTGAGGTTGGGGTAGGGAAACTTCTTGACTGTTGCCCTCCCTCCTGACATCCCTCGCCAGTATAGCATGGAATAATGGAAAAAAATCATAAACTTCAGAGCTGGAACTGGATTTAAAACCTGGCTCTGCTTTTTACTACTTGTGTAACTCTCTGTAGGCTATTTAATCACTCTGGGCCCTAACTTCCTCATCTATAAAAGAAAAAATCTTTGCCTAAATCACAGGCTTGTTGGGAGGACTGAATCTGATACTGCATGTGAAATACCACCTTCTTCTTTCCTCTTTCCATCTTCTTCCCCTACCAAGGAAGGGTCTTCCTCTTAAACCTTGAGATTTTCCCCTTTATTTAACAATCAGATGTACTTTTCTCAAGCACCATCTCTCTGCTTTACATGTTATTGTGCTCACTCCTACTCACTGTGTTAAGAAAAATACCTGGATTTGAAATAATCTCTAGCAAAAAAAAGAGAGCTCTTCTTTTTGGAGATGGAGTATATTACTGAATCTTACAATCATGAGTGTAGGGGAAAATTGTGCTTTAAGAAAAAACTGTGGATTGTCTATAGTATACCCCTTCCTCTCATCTGATTCTCATTCTCTGGGAGCTATTTTACAACTCTTTAAATTGTATAAGTGATAGCAATGGGAAATATTGCTTGCTTAGAGACGTACAAATCCTGCCATGTGCTGTCCCAAAGAAGTTCACGTGACTGCCCTCCTCCACTGTGAAAGCATCTGGTTTTTGCCTCTGTTTGCACATTCAGGCCAATATTCTTCATCTATAAATGTGTCTGTTTCTTAGATTTTTATTTTGAACTGGTTATGCCATCTGCCTGGTTCCCTCACTGGTTAATGAGTTAAATAAAATGTTTAACATGTATTCATTTTATATCAGCATAAGAGTTATGATTTTATCTTTTTTTGAAAATCATCTTTTTATGTGAATTTTTAGAAACATTATCACCCTTTGGAATTGTTAGACTCAGAGCCAGGCTGTGGAAACTTAAAGACCAAAATCCTGTTCAAGGCCATGACGGTGCCAGGCAACCCAGCACTTGCTGTTCCACAGTCAAAAGAGATCTTAGAACACCGTGTCTGCCAAGGAATAGTACCTAAGCTCTCCCATCCCTCCTCTCTTCATCTGTGGCTTCCACAAATGGGAACTTGTTTCCTTATTAGGCATTCTGCACCATTTCTCGGAGGTAGGAAGGTCACCATTGTACTGGGAGGAAACAGAAGTTTTCTATGTCAGCAAGATATCTAAAAATAGAAACCAGAGTTCCTGACATGCACTCTTCTCTACTAACAACTAGGACAGCTGCTTCCCTACTGCAGAGGGAAGCCCTGAAATCATGGTGCTTGTTGTCTGTCTGTGTGCTCATATTTGACTGATGGGCCCTTTGCATTTATGTAGCAGAGGCTTCCATCTCTCTTATCTCATGCTATACTAGCCAGCTTTGTAACTCAGTTTAATTAAAATGATATTTATTTGACTTTTTCTGTATATTGGGTGCTTACTTAGTTTGGGTTACCGTGGAATCGGGGATTTGGGTAAAAGTAGTTTATAAAGGAGGTAAATAATGCACCATCTGGGATGTGAGGAAGAGATTCAGAATTGGGAAGGAAGCCAAGGAAAGGTGCTTTAGTGAATCCATTATCTCCCAAAGGCACATGAAGCTTTATCCCATAAGTAGCTCTGGCAGACACACTCTTCTAAGCTATTCTGTATCAACACCCATCAGTCATTAGATGGGAATATTCTCAGGGGCATTAATTCATCTTCACATCTGGCTGGTCACAAGGGTGGGCAAAGTGGCTTAGGTGAGAGAAAGCCCTCAAGCAAAGAAATTGAAGTGGTGGAGATGGGAAGTCAGACAGTACCGTGGTATGGGAAGAGGTTGGGGATATAGGTTGGGTGCCAACGGTGGTGTCTCTGTGGTGTTGGGAATACCAACATGTACATGATCCTTGAATTCAATAAGCTCACAATCTGTCATGGCAGAAAGACATGAATCAGACTAATTATGGTGTAACATGATAATGTCTAACATGTTAAGAAACTGTAGCAGAGGAGGCAATGAATTGTGCAGGGAAAAAGGAGAAAGGGAGAGAAGAGAGATTCTTTGTAGGGATGTTGATGAATTTCTTATACAAAGGAAGACAGAGATATGGCTCTATTTTATAAAAAGTACATATCACAAGGAAAGTGTAATCAGCCATTGAAAGTTTTACCTGTGTTATTGATCTTTGTATTGCATATCTTCCTTGAAATTCAAAGATCCTCAAATGTTGCTGTTAGAGATTTTTTTAAGTTGTGGGGAACTTTCCTATGTCTGGATTTTAATATCATATATTTCCACCTCCATCTCAGTGTGATAGGATTTCTGATACTGAGCTGAGTAGAGCTGTCCCTCCGAGAGTCAAGAAGCTAAGTGGCTTCCTTGCATTTGGCACAGCTGAGTTTATGCTTACAGTGAAAAATGCCTTTTTCCTACAAGATGCCAACACTTATGGGCTCATGACAATGGGCTGCATCATCCCCTTGGGACCTCAAGAGGCTTACAATTTGAAGACATGGAAGTTTGAATGGGGGTACAAACAGAATGGGGTTTGTACTCATAATCCTTTCACACTAGAGACAAGATTTGTTGAGCCTTCTAAAAAGGTTCTAATTTGGTGTGTTGTACCACACACAATAGAGCAGTTTTGTAGCAAAGAAAGTCACTTGATGAGAAATGGCCCCATTTTCAAACTCTCAGGGAAGGAAGAGAGCATGTCCCTCAAGTTAAAAGGCAAGAATCTTTCTAAGAGAGTCTTTTCTTTTCTTTTTTATAAATTTATTTTTAATTGGAGGTAAATTACAGTGTTCTGTTGCTTCCTGTTGCTATACAACAACCTGATCAGTCATAATTATATATACATCCCATCTGTCATGAGCCTCCCTCCCTTCCCTCCATCCACCCTTCTAGGTCTTCTTTCTGAGGTTTAGCCTGAGTCAACACACACCTCTCTATAAATGTTCCCTTCCAGGCAGACGTGCTGTGTATTTCCAAGCACAGACAGTGGTAGCCTGCCTAGACCACCACAAGGAAGAGTGTGGTGGATAAGTGTGAAGGCTCCAGCCCCAAATAGCCTGGATTTGACTGGCTGCTCTGCCTCTCACAGCTGTGCCAGATGTAAGGATTCTGAGCATCAGTGTGTAGATTTAGAAGAAAGGAATTGATAACTGTGGTACTTAGCAATTTTGTCGGAAATAAATGAGATCTTGCATGTAACACACTTAACGTTTGCTTGGCACATCATGGTGCATGCCGTTGTCTCTGTAAACCCCACCTACACTTACTTGTTTCCTACCTCTTCCTTATACTTGAGCCATGAACTCCACTTACTTAGAACTCCTAGTTTCCATGACATCATTCCCTATGTAGCTGCATGTTTACACAGACAAGAATTGGCTTATGTTGCTCAGACTTGTTTTCGGTGTGCAATTTCATTTGCTCCACAAGACATCACATTGCTAGAAGACTGGGGTTGTCTGATATGCTTTCAGTAAGTTCCCAAAGCCCCTGTAAATTAGGCACAAAACTTTGTGGTTCATTTGTAGCTTGCTACAAAGTAAACGTGACTTTGTACATAAGCACTAAGTCCTCCCTCTGTTTGAGAAACAACCATTTACGTTGTTTCAGGTAAGAGTCTCAGTTCTTTAACACTGCTATCCTAGCAAGTAAGCAGAACTCAGAACATTGCCTCCTCTCTTCCTTGGCAGGCTTGGACTCCTCATATATGTTGGAAAGCCTTCTCTGAATCATAAAGAGAATCAAACTGCAAGCTTCTGGTCTCAGACTTAGCATTTTCTCCCACTACGCCCAAACGACTGAGATTATTAAATGAAAACATTCCTAGAGCCCAGATAGTAAACTGTACTAGGAAGCAGACTATAGGACTAGAGAAAAATGCCAGATGGAAGGACATGCTTTTGGTATGTCATAGTCAGCATTTTCCTGAAATATATTTAAATGCCTCACACATTTGTACTGCAAGGAGATGTAAATGATTACAAAATGCCATTAGTCAGAGACAGAATCACAGAATGTGTAACCCATCAAGGTAGCAGTTGCTGTATCCCATCTCCTTTGCTCAGCCACTAACTGCCTCCCCCATTCCCCCTCAAATGATCTACAAGCTGGTTCCAATACATTCTAAGCAGAAAGCTGTTGTGTGATTGGAGAGGAATCAGCTTTTCTCATTCATTTAATTATTCATCAAACATTTATGGAGGATTAATAATGTGCTTGAATCTGAGGATGCAAATTTGAATAATAAACAGATTCTGAAGCAAAATGTTCAAAGGCTGTTGCAGGCCTCCAGACTCGTAGCTCCTAGCATAGCTCTGTAATTAAGAAACAGATATAAGGCTAACTCATGAACTTAGTGTACAATAGACAAATCTTCTAGGCCTTTACCACTGGTAACTGGATGGACTCCTGCCAGATGGCCTGCAATTGAAAGCTAGCTCTGCACCCTTATTACCCATATAATCATGAGCAAACACATCAGCTCTCTTTTACCAGTTTCTTTATCTCCGAAGCAGAGATAATAATAACATGCATGTACTTCTCTGTAAAGTTATTGGGAGGATTAAATGAATTAATATGCAAAGTACTTAGAAGAATGCTTAACACATGGTAAGGACTCAAATAATATATAAATAATGTTATCAATATTAATGCTTTCTGAGCTGCTACAATTAAAATGGTACAAAGTATATGGATGGATGTAATGAAGTGTTGGTCAAGAAGGAAGATGATGGATAACTTGGACCCTGAGGCCCTTTACTTCCCCTCATCTTCTGTTTTTTTTTTTACTGATTTGATTTTTTTTTAATTTATTTTTTATTTTACTTTACAATTCTGTATTGGTTTTGCCATACATTGACATGAATCCACCACGGGTGTACATGCGTTCCCAAACATGAACCCCCCTCCCCACAACATCTCTCTGGGTCATCCCCGTGTACCAGCCCCAAGCGTGCCATATCCTGCATCGGACATAGACTGGCAATTCGATTCTTACATGATATTATACATGTTTCAATGCCATTCTCCCAAATCATCTCACCCTCTCCCTCTCCCTCTGAGTCCAAAAGTCCTCTATACACATCTGTGTCTTTTTTGCTGTCCTGCATACAGGGTCATCATTGCCATCTTTCTAAATTCCATATATATGTGTTAGTATACTGTATTGTTATTTTTCTTTCTGGCTTACTTCACTCTGTATAATCGGCTCCAGTTTCATCCATCTCATCAGAACTGATTCAAATGTATTCTTTTTAACAGCTGAGCAATACTCCATTTTATATATGTACCACAGCTTTCTTATCCATTCATCTGCTGATGGACATCTAGGTTGTTTCCATATCCTGGCTATTATAAACAGTGCTGCGATGAACATTGGGGTACATGTGTCTCTTTCAATTCTGGTTTCCTCAGTGTGTATGCCCAGCAGTGGGATTGCTGGGTCATAAGGCAGTTCTATTTGCAATTTTTTAAGGAATCTCCACACTGTTCTCCATAGTGGCTATACTAGTTTGCATTCCCACCAACTGTTTAAGTATTGCATCTGATACCTTCTGTCTTCATCTTCTGAATCTTACATTTAAAATACATTAAAACATTCTTCCTACTCAAGAAGCTTACTGAGAAGTACATTTTCATAGAAAACTCTATTTTATAATGTATTTAAATTTTACAAGTGTTTCCTGAATGTCTGGGTGGCTGTCCTGATGGTAAAGAAGGCCATCAAGACAAAGCACCAAGGGCCTAGCGCTCATTTTCAGCTTCACGCTGACTATACTCAGGGCCAGCCAGCCCAGTTGGTGGTGGTGGCCCATCTATGCCAGAAGACAGAGCACTGCTTCACCAAGAAAAGAGGCCATTTTAATATTTAAAGCAAAAACAAAACAAAAAACTCCCTTCCCTTGAACTTTGTGAATTAATATTTAATCTCCCTTCTTCTGTCTGGCATTAGTCTTTGAAATGAGAAATCTACACACACGCTTCCTCCCACTTTCTCTGGTCTCATTCACTCTATAACCAGCTACAATCTGGGCTTTGGGCTCACTGCTCTAGAGATATCACCCTCACTAAGGTTAAAAATGCCCCACTGACCAAATCCAGTTGCCTGTTTCCTTACCTCTTTCTGTTCAGCATTCCTGCTGCACTTGGCAGGTTTGATTTCCTTACCCAAAAGTTTTCTCTTTCCTTGACATCAATGACGACATCTTTTCCTGGTTCTCTTCCAGATGTTCTGACCATGTATTCATATTTCTTGTCCAGTCCTTCTTTTGCCCCCATGCCATCAATGTTCATGTTCATGGAAGTCTCCTCCTTACTCCTCTCTTCATTCTATGCATTTGCACTGAGTGATCTGAATTAATACTATCATGATCTGATGACTCCATTCCTGCATTGATAGCCCCAACATCTGTTTTTAGTTCCAGATTAACATTTTCAACAGCAGATTAGACACATGAATTTGTGGTGGCCATCGGAAAAACATGCTCAAAACTGAACTCATTATCTTCCTCAGCATTTTCCTCCTTTAACATCTCCTCTTTGAGCAAATGAGAGCATCATCTGCTCAGTTGCCTAACTTGGAACCTGGAGTCAAACATTACTCTTCCTCTTGTACCCTCTATATCCTTTTTAATGCATTTTGACTTCCATTTATCTTGTTAATTAGCTTCCCTGGTGGCTCAGATGGTAAAGTGTCTGCCTGCAATGTGGGAGACCTGGGTTCGATCCCTGGGTCGGGAAGATCCCCTGGAGAAGGAAATGGCAACCCACTCCAGTACTCTTGCCTGGAAAATCCCATGGACGGAGAAACCTGGAGGGCTACAGTCATGTGGTTGTAAAGAGACAGACATGACTGAGCGACTGAGTGACTTCACTTTCACTTTATCCTGTTAATTTAGCCTCTCCTTTCCAATCCCACAGCTGAAGCCTGAACTTTCATCATTTCTCTCTTGTGAATGATTGTCATGATACACTGATCTACCATCTTTCTAGTATATCCTTCTAAAGGCATCTTGAATTATCTTCTTAGAATCTAATCTACATCTAATCATACCCCTTCTCTGCTTAAAAATCTTGCTGTGCCTTCCTGTTACCTACAGTTAGATCTGAATGCCTTAATAATCAACTTGACCCTCCAGCTCTGACTAGCTTTATTCTCTAGCCTCATTTTTTATGACTTCCCTCCTTTTACTTTCTTTGGGTATACTCATGTTTTGTTATCCCCCAAACTAGCCAAATTGTTTCCAGACATGAGAGTTCGCTACCTGAAGTTCCCTTTTCCATTCCTTGAATGCCTACTTCATCTCTCAAGACCCAATTAAAACATCACCTTTTATATGAAGCCTAGAACTACTTCTTTTTCTCCTCTGTAGAATAAGCTCCAGAGAAATATAAACATTATCATTAGTGGAAGCTACCTTAGTTGGGCTTCCCAGATTTTATAAAGATTTTTGGTTCATTGATACATAATCTGGGACAATCCCGTAGCTTGAGAACCACTTTTCAATTTTTGATGAGAATGGCAGATGAGGCCCAAAAGGAGAATTCTTTAGAAGAATCAACCACAAGCTCACTGGTTGGAAGGAATTAAATGCTATAACCATGATGCCAGTAAATCTGGCATTGCGTTGTTGTTTTTCAGTCACTGAGTTGTTTCCGACTCTTAGCGACCCCATGGAATGCAGCATGCCAAACTCCTCTGTCATCCACTATCTCCTGAAGTTTGCTCAAACTCTTTTCCATTGAATCAGTGATATTATCTAACCATCTCATCCTCTGCCGCCTCCGTGTCTTCTTGCCCTCAATTTTTCCCAGCATCAGGGTCTTTTCCAATAAGTCGGCTCTTTGCATCAGGTGGCCAGAGTATTGGAGCTTCAGCTTCAGCATCGATCCTTACAGTGAATACACGGGGTTGATTTCCTTTAGGATCCACCTATTTGACCTCCTTGCTGTCCAAGGGACTCTCAAGAGTCTTCAGCACCACAGTTCCAAAGCATCAATTCTTTGGCACTCAGCCTTCTTTATGGTCCAACTCTCAAATCCCTACATGACTACTGGAAAAACTATAGCTTTGACTGTACAGACTTTTGTTGGCAAAGAGATGTCTCTTCTTTTTAATGTGCTATCTAGGTTTGTCTTGGCTTTGCTTCCAAGGAGCAAGTGTCTTTTAATTTCATGGCTGCAGTCACTGTCCACAGTGATTTTGGAGCCCAAGAAAATAAAGTCTGTCACTCTTTCCACTTTTTCCTCATCTAGTTGCCATGAAGTGATGGGACTGGATGCCATTCTCTTAGTTTTTTGAATGCTAAGTTTTTTTTTTTTTTTTTTTTTTTTTTTTTACACTTTAAATGTATATGATTTTATTCATGAATTATACATCTATAAAACTGAAAAATAATTTTTAAATGTAGAAATTGAACCTTAAGGCTTTTATAATTACTGAAACCCATGTTTCAATGAATTATCCTACAATTGGTAGTCTATAAATATACTTTCTAATAATAAAATAAGTGTTTCATCAAAATATCTTAAGTAATGAGTTTCATATTTAATTTATCTTCTTTCTCTTTTTTTCTTTTCAGGGTGATTCTGGGGAACCTTTAGTTGGAAAGGACCTTAAAGATACCTGGTATCTCATTGGAATTGTGAGCTGGGGAGATAACTGTGGTCAAAGAAACAAACCTGGAGTCTACACAAAAGTGGATGCTAAGTTTTAAGCCAGCTTTTTTCACTCTCCTCTTTTACCCTCACCAAGCTGCATGCATTAGTTTAGCAGTTAGAAATTAACAATTGGTTATATTGATTTTACTTACTAAACATTTCAAGCACTGAAGAGGAGAGTTGCTTCAGGCCAGTGGATTCTATTTGGGTAACCTTAATGCCACCCTACATCCCTATTCAATATTGGTTATAGAAAATAAAGCTTTTTATACATGGGATGTTGGTCCTGGAATGGTGGTAAAGTAGAAGGGATTGGATAGAAAGGCTGGGGATAAGAATGCTGGTACATTAACAATTCTTAATTCTCCTTTAGTTGATACCTAGTACAATGCCATATGCACAGTAAATGCTTGATATGTATCTATATGTGAATGAATCCATTCATTCAGGATTAAACATTTGTTAAGCTCCTACAAAGACAGGAAATACACAAAACCCTACAACTTCGAAGATAAATTAGAATCATTCTGTAATATAGATAAGGGGGGACATCTGTCTTAAAAATACATTCAATAAAGTATTGCAGGTCAAGAATGAACGTCATTGTCATCATTACCTAAATGATGACTTATCTTCTTCTCCATGTTAGGCTTTATGTATCTGGAGAGCTAGTGTTGATCTAAATCCTGTCTGGCAATAAGATCACCACCACCACCACCACCACCACCCCCCCACACACACTCCCCCTCGCTAAATAGCAAGAATGATGAGCAAAATTACAGGTGCTTCCCATTATGAGAAATGCCTAAGGAATGAAATGAGATAATATATGGGAAAAGACTTCATGCATTTTGAAAGAATCACAAATATTAGAGAATAATTTATTATTTTAGTTCAGTTGCTCACACCCAGCCACCTTTTCAGATTCTGGGATTAATAATTGGTGTTATGAATTCTTATATTCATTTGATACTTGTTTATTGGCTCCTGTCTACTGTCAGGTATTGGAGCTAAACAACGAAGAATGAGATAAGCCCAGTCTATGGCCTCCTTGACCTGGTCTAGGAGCGGAAGGGACAGGGAAGCAGCCAGTCACAAGAGAGACTGTAGACTGTGCCTGTAAGAGAGGATGGACTTAGCAGTTTAAAGGAAGTGTTCTAGAGGAAATGGTACTGATGCTGAAGTCTGTAGGATGAGTAAGAATTAGGCTGGTGAAAAGGCTCATGAAAAGGCAGGCATGGTAAAGGGAAATGAAAGTGCCAAGCACAACAATGAAAGGTATGAGGAACAGGAAACAGGGTATTGAGGTTGGAACAGAGTGGGAAGGCACAGCTTGGGATGCAGAATAATGACGTTGAAGAGGATGATATTGATACTCCCTCCAAGATTCTTGGGTCCCATTTATCATTGTGTGCCCCTCACCTCAGTATGCATTTTTTTGAAAATTGAAGTAGAGTCGATGTAAAATATTAGTTACAGGTGTACAGGGCTTCCCAGGTAGTGCGAGTGATAAAGAACCCGCCTGCCAATGCAGGAGACATCAGAGTCCGGGATTTGATCCCTAGGTCAGGAAGATCCCCTGGAGGAGGGCAAGGCAACCCATGGAGAATCCCATGAACAGAGGAGCCTGGCAGGCTACTGCCCATAGGGTCACAAAGAGTCAGACATGACTGAGCAACTGAGCGTGCATGCACGCACAGGTGTGCAATATAGGATTCCACAATTTTTTAAGGTTATACTCCATTTATAGTGATTAAAAATGTTGGCTATATTCCTCATGTTGTATAGTATATCCTTGTAGTTTATTTTATACATAATAGTTTGTTTCTCTTAATCCACTACACCTATATTACGCCTTCACCATTTCTTCTTCCCACTGGCAACCAAGAATTTGTTCTCTAGATCTGTGAGTCTGCTTCTTTTTTTGATATATTCCTTAGTTTGTTGTAATTTTTAGATTCCACATGTAAGTCATTTCATACAGTATTTGTCTTTCTCTGTTTGACTCATCTCAGCACAATACCCTCCAAGTCCATCCATGTTGCTGCATGTGGCAAAATGTCATGCTTTTGCTTCCAGTAGCCAGAACATGTACTCTTGCCTGGAGAATCCCATGGATGGAGGAGCCTTGTAGGCTCCAGTCCATGGGGTCATGAAGAGTCGGACACGACTAAGCGACTCCACTTTCACTTTTCACTTTCATGCACTGGAGAAGGAAATGGCAACCCACTCCAGTGTTCTTGCCTGGAGACTTCCAGAGACGGAGGAGCCTGGTGGGCTGCCGTCTATGGGGTCGCACAGAATTGGACACGACTGAAGTGACTTAGCAGCAGCAGCCAGAACATGTGGTTTTTCACAGAGGGCTGTTCCATAGCTACTGGAGCTCACTTTGAAAGTGAAAGTGAAAATGAAGTCGCTCAGTCGTGTCCAACTCTTCCCCATGCACTGCAGCCCACCAGGCTCCTCCGTCCATAGGATTCTCCAGGCAAGAGTACTGGAGTGGGTTGCCATTTCCTTCTCCAGGGGATCTTCCCGACCCAGGGATCGAAACCAGGTCTCCCGCATTCCAAGCAGACGCTTTAACCTCTGAGCCACCAGGGAAGCTCACTTTACCCACCTTCTATCTGGGAATTTACTCTCCCCACCCACCCATACACATCCTGAGAGCCATCTTTACCCAATAACTAACAGAGGGGGATATGAATAGTCAGCTCTTATCTCTAGTCAGAACAACTCTGGAGTATATTTTACACTTCAGAGTTCCCTTGAGGGATCAGGTCACACTCATCTACTATTGGGCTTGGCTTGAGATCATGCTCTTAACTGGGTTTTTACCACCCGTTGTTGTCTGATTTCATCACTCTCTTATATGTCTCCCTTGCTCAGTTATCTGTAATAAATCACTTCCACGCAGCATCTGCCTCTCAGAAACCCAACCTCAAACAGATGCAGTCAAAAGTCCAACCATGAAAACCCCAGTAAGCCATGTACAGGCATATAGACTTTATCTGGAAGTGATGAGATGTCCCAGGAGAGTTTTAAGTCATGAAAGGGTCTGGAAATTCAAGGATACTAGTATTTTGAGCTCTTCACTCCCTCAGATGACAGCTCAGCTTGCTTTTCCTATGCATTCAGATAGAGACATAGCCAATCAGGCACCCCAGAGCAGCTGCACTATGGATTTTCTAAAAAAAAAAAGTATGAGTTTATTTCTGATCTTAGCTTTCCTTAAGAATCTATTTATTATTCACACTATATTTCTTTGCTTTATTTGCACCTGCCACATCTCCCTCAAAAGTCTGTGACTTTTTTCAGAAGCATTATTCTGTGATTTATATGGAATTTTGCATGATGTCACTAATGGATACTTTTTGTTAATACCTTCAACTGCTTTGCTTCATCACTGAAGCAAATAATTTATTCTGACATGTATGTGGAAAGTAGACACTGAGGTGATACCTGCTTCCTTGAGATTTTACATATGTAGTTTATTGTGGCAGATGTTATTAGCATCTGGCTTCAGATTCTTATGTAATAATTATGCTCTTTCACTGTACGGAGTGAGGAAAGTCCCATGGTAAAGGACACATAACTCAATCATGGACACTTCACGTGTTCATCCACTTCCACTGACTTCTTCAAAGATTCCTTTGCACAAGCTATATTGCTGTTAATTGTACACTGACATCTCTTAAATGAATTCAGTTGAGGTGAATGGGTGCTATAGAAGACTTCACCCAGGGGCTCATGCAAGCCCAGTTAGCCGTAGGCAGGAAATAAAAAATGTGTATGTGTGTGTGTCTATGTGTGTATATGTGATTATGCCATTTGCAAAGTCTTGTTGACAAGTAGGAATGTGGAATTTTTCCCCTTGAGGTAAGTGTATTCTCTTGCTGAGGAAATTCTTTTTTTATGGGCTTTGGGATATTTGCCCCAAATCAGAGATTTATACATTTTGCTGAAAGCCCTCCATGTTACAAACTTGGTGGCATCAAATCTGTGGAACAGGAAGCTGCCTGCTGAGTTTTAAGTGGGAATATTTGCTCTGAAGATTTGAATAAAGGATGAGCTTAAATGAGGCATATGTGCACAATAAACAAATGTGAATATTGGAAATGTAGGTGCTTGGGGGAAATAAAAGGAATACGTATCCCAGACTGTGGGTAATTCCTCCTATTTCGAACTAGAGAAACATGTCTGATAATATAGGATTAGTCTAGCAAGGGTCAGGTCAAGTATGCCACTGGTCACAGAGAGGTCACTAACTCAAGAAAATAAAATAGGAATATTCCAGAGAAAATAAATGCTGAATGGTATAGCAACCTTATTGTTAACAAGATATGACCTCAAATTTTAGAGAGAACAAGCAGAGTGGCATTTTATCTATTAAAAAAAATCTTCCTGAAAAAAATAGAAATTGTGGTGCCAGGGTTTTCTATTCAAAAGGTGTGGCATTGGACCTCTGTGATATTTCTTTTCAAACAGAGATGATCTCTTCTTAAATTTTTATACTTTGAGAAGACACTACATACATCATTTTGCTATCAAATTTCAGAAAATACTAGGGAAAATATTATCCTTATCTTCATATCCCATGACTTCTATAACTAAGGATTCAGCAAAGCCATCTCCCCCTCCCCCAGCATAATGCCACTATCTGTCTCCTAGAAATGTAGAAACTGCAGTGATACTGGAAGCAAACGATAGCAACGAATCTGAGTTAGGCACTCAGGCTGTATGGTACAAAATCTGAAGACAGAGTAAGCAAACTGTGTGTGTGCTAAATCACTGCTTTATAGTTCATCTTCACTCAGTTCCTCTGCTAGGTCCAATTTATACCAACCTTCAATGACCAGTAAAGCTGAAAAATTGCTAGTCTCTCAGTCGTGTCTGACTCTTTGCAACCCCATGGACTGTATAGTCCATGGAATTCTCCAGGCCAGAATACTGGAGTGGGTAGCCTTTCCCTTCTCCAGAGGATCTTCTCAACCCAGGAATTGAACCCAGGACTCCCTCATTGTAGGTGGATTCTTTACCAGCTGAGCCACAAGGGAAGCCCAAGAATACTGGAGTGGGTAGCCTATCCCTTCTCCAGTGGATCTTCCCAATGCAGAAATCAAACCGGGGTCTCCTGCATTGCAGGTGGATTCTTTACCAACTGAGCTATGAAGGAAGCCCTCAATGACCAGAAAAGCTGAAAAATTGCTGTTCCATTATCTGTGAGTTGTACAGTGGAATATCAGCACCAATGCCATTACATGGATACCCTGAAGCAATGTTTCAAATAAGGAGCATGTTTGCTATAGAATGTGTAGGAGTTCCATCATCAATGTGTCTTCATCTACTGTATAAGATACAGTTGACCCTCAAACAAGATGAGTTTGAACTATATGGATCCACTTATATGCAATAGTTTTTCAATAAAAGCCTACTAGTGGTATACAACCCACTCTCTTTGGTTGAATCCACCCATGCAAAACTTGAATAACAGAGGCCCCACTGTAAAGTTACACATGGACTTTCAACTGCTGGGATTTGGTACCCCAACCCCACATTGTTCAAGAATCAATTGTAAATGATGTGGATCAGGAGCCATTCAGCCTAAGGGAGCTTTAGTATTGGGCTTCCCTGGTGGCTTAATGGTAAAGAATCCACCTGCCAATGCAGGAAATGCAAGTTCCATCCCTGGGTAGGGAATATCCCCTGGAGTATGAAACGGCAACCCACTGCAGTATTCTTGCCTGGAAAATTCCATGGACAGAGGAGCCTGGCGGGCTACGGTCAATGGGGTCGTCAATGGGGTCGCAAAGTCAGATATGCCTGAGCGCACATGCACAGGTTTAGCATTTCCCCACCCCCTACTTTGCTTTCCAAATTTTACTAAGACCTTAAAATAAGAAACAGGAAGAAAAAAAATCATACTTGTTTATTTGACAAATTCAGAGAAAATTTAAGGGAAGAACTAGTCATTAAAAAGTTTTATATATAGGTAACTCTTTTCTCAAGACATTTAGTGATATTTCAAAGACATTTCTCTTTCTGCGTCTATCTTCTTTGAAAACAATTTTCAATAGTTCTTCCTGGGAATTTATATCTAACTACATGAAGCATCAATTTTGAGCAGACCAACTTAGAATATATTTTAGTACTATGAATACCTTAACCCTAAATCTACACACATTGAGATAAATAGTGCATAATTTCAATTGTTAAATGAAATTTTTTTTAGTATGCATTCAAATTTTTTTAATTTCAAAGAAGTGATGGGGAAAAAAATTCTTAATGAACAGTTGAATGGAAATCATATGAGATTTATTCATCTTGGAAAACTGCCTGAAAGAGAATGGCAATCCAAAAGGAAATTTTCCGTGTAGCCATGAAATTTTGTCATGTTCTGCTGAAAAAAAATGTCTTTAGTTCAAGGTTAAAGGTCACTTATTTAAGTCACTCAGCATTCAAGAATCATAAAGACTAAAACAGAAGGTGATTATCAGATCAAAGTATTTTGCTGTACTGACTAATGTCTTTTCTTTTGTTTTCAATGTTTGTTTTTTCAAAATGCCACTGTTTGCTTATTTATTCATGTAAATGAAGAAGGAGATAAATAGTCTGCAATAATAATCTAACTTGTAGCGTAATTCTCTTGTGGCATTGGAATGCTAATGTTGAGCATGTATCAAAACAAAAGCCATGTTTACTGAATTCTGGGGCCTTCCTACTGTTATGAATATTATCTTTCTAGCAGATAATCATATTTTATATATAAATATATGTAGGTTTCCCATCAGCAGCAGCTATTTTCATGTTAAAAAAAATTTCAGTTGGTACCATAGTTTTTACCAAAACCACATTTTCCAAAGTACAGTCTGTAAAACACTAGCTCCCGATAATGTTACTCATTTAAGGAATCTATGATTAAATAAGTGGAGGATAAGCCCTTGTGTTAAAAATAAAAGTTTTTAAAACATTTATTTGTATATTTTTACTGTAGCTTTTTTTCAAAACATTTTAACATGCTAATCAATATTGGGAGTCTCTTGGAGGATGTTTTGCAGAATTTCCATTCTTATTTTACATTTTAAACCTTATATCTGAGAACATTTCATGGAACTAGTGTTTTGAGAAATGTCTTTGACTAGATGCTGAACTAAAGAAACATGATAGCTACTTTCCCTAGAAGCAGCCTCTGTACATGAATTTGCTACATGCAAACCTTTTAAGAGCAAGAAAAAAAATTGTGGATGGCTGATTCCTTCACTAATCCTCTTGGAAGCTTCCAGAGTCTTCCAGAGAATAATGATCATCCTTGAAATATTGGGAGTTGAAATAAGATATAAACAACTGTAAAGAATTCTGGGCAGAATAATTTCTCAGAGACCAGTTCTCTGGGAAGATTGGTTGCATCCAAGCTCTTCTGTGGGTGAATCAGTAATTTAGAAAGGGACATACTCAAAAATATTCACTTAGGCTGTAAAGACTAGGGACTATCCAAATTAGAAGTGAAATAGACATCTTGGTCCAAGTCTTTTATTTTGGAGATGATAAGAATTAATCCCAGAGAGGTTGGGTGGCATGCTCTAGGTCACAGTGGGCAAAACTGTAATTAAAACAAGGCCTCATGAGTCTCAGTTTAGATTTTTTTGTTGTAGGATGTCCCCCGCCTTTATTTGGTAAGGCAATACTGGAGCACAGTATCTTGGGGGAAAATACTATAAGGAAGATATTATTCTTTAGACACAGGAGCAAAAATTTCTCTTTCTGGACCTGTAGTTCTTAAGCTATAGGGAGTAATGAATTTGTTAAAGTGGCTGTTTAAACATCCCATCATTCATTGATTCTAGAGAGGTAGAGTTGGAAAGGTGGGACCAGCCATATGCCTTTTTAACAGTACTTGCAGGGCTCTAAAGCAGGTGTTCTGAAAAGCGTGGTTTGAGAAACACATCTGACTGGTTGCCAGTTTGGTTTAGCATTAAATCCTAAGTCATTTGACTTGGCATACTCTATACAGCTTTCACGTATTAAAACCACAGTTAATTCAAAAGAAAAAGTAGAATATGAGAAATCCATTGTGAGAACTCCAGTATATATATAAATTTCCTGAATTATCATCTTACTGGGGTTGTTACAGTGTGGTTTACCAAATGTGTGTATCCTTCACTTTTCAGACTTGGAGGTTCAAAGCTAAATAAACAGACTCCTTGTTTTCTGAATACATTTAAGAGGGAAGGGTGCAAAGAGAAAGGGTGCTTTATCTATTGCTAAGAGAAAGCCTGATAAAAGAAATCTCAGCTGCCTTGTCGGGCATGAATTTGTTCTTAGAAACCCACATCTTGAAGTATTTAAATGTAAATAAATCAGAAGAAGATAGATTATATTATCTTCTATGTACACTTGGGTTTTAAAAGTGAAAGAAAAATTAGGTGGTAAAGTGGTTCTGAGGTTTTCCTAAAGTAGTTAGAATTGCCATGATAAGCAGCTGTATTTCAGGTGCAGTAATCAAACCAACCAAGAGCAGAAAACAAGCAACTGTCCCCTAGACCCACCATTTCCTCAGAATACACACTTCTCTGCCCCTAGGCGTCTAACACTTCTTCAGCTCTGTACAGACAGAAGAGCAAGGAGGAAAGGCTGTGTCTCAGAAATGCTGCCCCAAGAGACTTGGCATTTAAGTCTTGTGCTTCAAATCTAAGCCCACAACACATTCCAGCACGGGAAGCCCGGGGCAGGGGAGGGGGGCAGATTACTGAGGGGCAAACACAACAATATTAGCAAACATATAAACATGTTAAATCAGAGAGAAAGGAAACAATATTAATTATTTTTGTATATTCCACAGGAAGACCTCTCTCTCCTTCCTTTTTCCCTCTTCGCCCCCACCCCTTTGCACCTCTTTAACTCATCTGTTCAGGAAATAGAACTATCACGTTCCGTTATCTTCCTCTCTCTTCTCTGCTTTTGGAGGTATCATGTATCTATCGGGATAATATATCCAGGTGGCATCCCATTTTCATTTCCCTCCTTTCCCGAGAGTGACAAAGGAAGGCTTATTAAACCTATTGTCAGTTTGGGAACTGTCTGTTTGGTCACCCGAAGTTGAAGGGTGGCTTTGCTCATGAGCTGACTTCATGCTGATTATCTTCCACTCCCCACCCACCTCAAGATTCTGCCTTCTCTTTTTTGTTCTCTGTACTCTGGGAAGCTGACCTTCTGGGTTTACTACATCATTGAGCTCCCTTGCCCTCAGACTTCTGGTTGGATTTGGCCAACGAGAGGGTCCACAAGAGAATGGAATGCAGGAGGAGAGTGAGGTCAGACTATTTATTCACTCGCTTCCTCCTTGCTAAGCCAGCACATATTGACTCCACAGCTCCATAGATATCACTGCGTGGCTTCTCTTTAGAGCCGCTTTCTCTAGGTTCTGGCAGCTACTCCCTTTCTCGCCTCTTCAGATCTACTGTTGACAGTCCCAGAGTACTACAGTCTCCCTTTAGGGACTGGTTTTTTCCAAACTCTCCCACACCCTGTTGGAATGTGCCATCTCTTTCCTGCAAAGATCCTGGATGGTACAGCATTAAACTTACAAATTATATTCCAGCTTTTACTGAAGTGAGAACTGACATTTAAAAGCTTAACTTTCTGTTTACCACTGTATACTTAGCAAGGAACATGGTTCCTGGCACATAGATACTGCTCACTGCTTATTTATTAAAGGAATAAACAAAAGAATTGCGTGTTTAGATAGAAATATAAAGATGGAAAACCTTTACATGTAATTTTTTGTGCTCCCTTGCTGCAAATTTATTCTGTTGCTTTGACAATGCATGGGCAGGTGTAGCTTATTTTTCCTCAAGAAAGTATGAGCCACCTTCCAACAGAAAAAAAAATAGAAAACAAGACTTATTCAGTCACATTCATGGTAACTGTCTATTCGGTTTCCACATTTTGACTTAACCCAGGATTTGATTCTTCCCTCTTGGATGGATATGTTAATGAAACAGAGCCACCGTTTGGTATACTCATTACTTTATAAAGGAGTGGAGGGTGCCAGGACATGAGTCAGAGAGAGTGTCCAGTTTCCCTCTTGTACTTGCCCCCTGACCACATTTGGTTGGCTAGCCAGACTAGAACTCCAAAATGGAGATCTAGTTACTTTATTCTTACAGGTCCTTCACAGTTAAGAATACCAGTTAGAGACCTATTCTTTTTACTCATGTCCCTCTTTTAGTGAGCTTCACATGGCTTAAAGTATCTGCAATCAGTCACAAGTGTTCAGAGTAGTCCTCTCAAGAAAAAAGTCAATGAGAAAATGTTGCCTCCTACAGTCAAGACAGGCTCTTAGGTGTTAAGTCCGAGGAGAGCACAGAATGCTTCCAAAGACCTTATAATGAGGCTTAATCAACTATATTTTCATTTTTAAGACCAAACATGTCTGATCCAACACCACCAAAAGCAAGGTGATAACTATTTTTCTCTAAACCTGATTATACCAACTAGACACATTATAATGTCCACACTTAAAGTATGGAGACACCCTGATATATATGCCATTATTTCTTAAAACGAGGTCTCAGATTATGAACAAAGTTGACTGAATTGTTCTTCAGCATGGGGAGTAACAGAAAGCACTATAGAACTCAGGATAAAATGTTTAGGCTCTTTCAATAATGAAAATTAAGGATATGAAGTCACACAGAATCAACCAAGGAGCAATACATTCTCAAAAACTAAATTATGGGCTTCCATTTCCAGTGCTCTTAACCTGCCATGTTGCAGAGACTAAATGTTCTTTTTAAAATACTTATTCTAAAATTGGAAATCAATTCAGCACGTTTTACAGTGACCCTTGCAACTGCAGTAACTGGACAAGAAAATACATCAGAAAGGACAGTCACATATCTTGCATCCAATTCAGAGTCCTTTCTAGACCAAGCAAAATTGGTTCTATGTCTTTCACTTGGTTCATTTAAAAAAATGAATCTAAGAAAATAATAAAGGATAAGATTTGAATAAAGATTTGATAAAGATAATTCCTTCACACAAACGGCTCCCTCTTTGTTTCATATTTAGGGATTCCCTGGTGGCTCAGAGGTTAAAGCGTCTGCCTGTAATGTGGGAGACCTGGGTTCTATCCCTGGATCGGGAAGATCCCCTAGAGAAGGAAATGGCAACCCACTCCAGTATTTGTTTACTAGGAATATGAAATAGCCCTCTCAAGTTGAAAATCTTCCCACTGGACTAGTAAACAAAAGAACCAGCTGAGACATATGACATCTATATCCTGGTTACTGTGGTAGGACTCTAAAATGCTAGAACTTCTTGGACTCTTTTTTTTCCCATTAAAAAAAAAATTCAAACAACTTTTAAGGACCCAATCACCATGAAGGGTAAGTTTTGAGAATACATAGTCAGTGTCAGTTATAAAAGAGAAATGAAAGACTGGTAATAATAATACAAATTACTTGTGATAATTTTAATAGAAGGAAATCATTCAGATTTATGATTTCATTGGATATTCAGAACAACCTAAATGAGGTGAGCAAAGTCAGAATAAAACCTGAGTCATAGAGAGATGGAGACATCTCTTCTCCAAAGTGGCTGAACCAGGACATGTACCCGGGTTTTCTGGATCCAAGTCCAAGATCCCTCCCACTCTACTACTCTGTCACCATGGAATGGAAGACATACTTCAATAAATGAACTTATACTTTGTAGTAGACATTGCTAGAGTGTGTTAGAATACTGTAGATGCCTCCTTCTTGATGTTACCTCAAATTCCTGACAAGCACCTTGCAGGCCCATCATAGCAGCCTATTATATACAAATGAAGATAAAATAAATTGTGACACGGCTAGCAGATTTTGGATATTCAAAAATCTTCATCTACATCATACTTGAATAAAACTATCATATATAAATTTCTCTTTGATACAGCCAGACTTTCCTTTCAGTAACCAGTTCCCCCTTTTATCTCCTATTGTGTGATTCTAAAATAGCTGTACCCTTTTAGGTGTCTGAAGGTTTCGACTGCTTTCTGCATTCAAGTCAAATACTTCTGCAAAAAATATTTCTGATATTTGTAAGCATTCTATTCTTTTTCTTAGAATCCATGGTAATATCTAATGCCTGCATCTACCAGGGTGATCAAAGAAATGATTATGCTAGGGCTTCATTACCACCAACTGAGAGAATCACTCTTTCCAAGTGCCCTGCTGGACATTTATGCTAGGTCATGCCCTACAGGGGTTGATAAGCACAATGCATGATCTTGAGCTCCTGTTGGCTACAGACTAGAGACTTTTCAAGGGGAGAAACCTGAAGACCTCAAGGTTTTTGGAAGTGAATCTGTTTCTTACTTGCATCTGAAACACCTTTTGAGCTGATAACTCCTTGGAAAATAAAGGAAACCATATTGCATGCAAATGTAGGTTTTAATGTCACACATCACACTTTCAAATTTAGGTCTCCAGATATGGGGAAAAAATAAGTGTGCATGGCATGAACAAAAAAGTGGAGGGAATAATTATCTCCTGGCATTATCTATTCCAGATCCTATCCCAAAATGAATGTTCGGTGAAATGCATTTATTCACATTGGGATGAAACTTAGGATATAACCCTAAGTTAATTTTCTTTTCAAAGAAAATTTTGTTAAAATAGATAAAGGCTTTGTTTCAAAGAGAGAAAATCAGAACTAATGCATTTTGCCCAGGTTTGAGCATTTCATTTGGCTTCTTGAAAAGCTTAATGTTTAAAGTGGCATTTTCAAGATACAATAATACTGACAAAGGAATATCTGATAGGATGATGGAATAACACCATGATAAATCAACTGAGAATGAGACAAATCACCCAAGTGGGGAAAAGGCTTCTCTGTTGACATAGAATCAACATTTACCATGGTTTCAACACAGGTAATTGTGAGTAGATATAGCTTATGTTTTTATCTGAAGTGAGGATTTTCAAAATTTATGTTTTGACGAGATCTGACCCAAGTCTCTGAGGATCTCATAGATGGAATGCAATTGGCAGCTCTGACTCATGGCTTTGTTTATACACTGTGCTTCAGCACATCAGAAAAGCTATTTTTTTTCGATAGTTTCTAAGAATGGCTCTCAATTACAGAGTCTAAGTCTGAATCATTTCTGGCTCCCTTTTCTAGCATACATCCATCTTCCTTCCTTGTATATATGCCCATTATGACATCTTTCAGAGCCCATTAGGGATATGGAATAGACATGAAATATTTTACTGACTTGAAAGTATGCAGGAAAAATTTCTTCCAATAAGAAAAGTTGTGCATATATACTTTTTTTCCCATGCCAGTACATGGCGTCAAAGAAAACAGAGAAATGTGTTATTATTTCTTACAGCTTCTAGAAAAGCCATTCCCTTTTTCTCAACAGCCCATATTTAGCTTTTGCTTGTATTTTTGTGGTCAGATTCTGCCTTTTTGTCTTCTTATTAATCATCATTATTGTTATTTTCAATATCATTGTCTTCATTGTCACCATGTTTATTGGTATCATAGTCAGTTTGGTTTTGACATTTACAGGGAGTCTATCACTATTCCAGATACAATCACATTTCCTAATCACCTTTCATATCTATCTACTATATAAAATTTCTCATTGATACATTGCTAATCAGCTATAGTAAGTACTATTGTTTTCCTAGTCTCCTTATTGCTACAAGTTCCTTATTATCTCTTTTATTTCTTTCTCCTCAACTCAGCTAAAATCATCTTTGCTAGCCACTAGAACCACTGGTGGGTTCCTCAGAAGTCATCCCTTGCCAACATCTGATAGTAACCTATATCTGATAGTAACCTATAATGGAATATAATCTGCAAAAAAAACCTGAATCACTATGCTGTACACCTGTGAGTGAATTATACTTCATTTCTTAAAATGTTCCCTCCACCCTCAACTTCTACTACAATTTATTGTAAGCACTAATTTTCAAAAATCGATCTGAATTTTCCTTTCTTTCTTGGTCCTTATTTCCTCATTCTGGAGAAAAGTAGAGTTTCTTTTCATATATATATAATATATATAATAATATATAATATATATTAATATTATTAATATATTATTAATATATATAATATATATAAAATAAGGTGTGGTATGGGGATGGGTTGATAAATCATAAATATGCAATAGAACTATATTAGACATATAAAGATCCATGGGAACACTAATGAGGGAAGATCACATCTGTCTAAAATAGTGGGGAATGTTTTACATCCAGGAAAAACCAAAATCCTCACAGTAAAGAGAATTGTGGGAGCTATTCTATAATTGTTCTGATATAAATGGTCCATGTAAGTAACATTTAGGAAAGAGTATCAGGGTTCATTGAAGTGAGAGTTAAAGGGAAAGGGAGAGAAAAGTCAGTAAAGTTCATTAATGTTAAGAGTCCTAAGTGATATTCACCTATTTCCCTTTGATAAGTCTTTGAAACATCCTGTACTTGGGTCTTTAGGACAGATCTCAAAAACATGGCCATGCTTTGCTATACTTGATTTTCTCATTTATTTATTCTTTAGAATCATGAGAAATGTAATTTCCAAAGAGTGACATCCCCAAAAGAAACAGAAAAAAATAGTGTGGAAATTATTGCTTATTCTATGTGGTCACTTAAAGTAGATGCAAAGAACTGACTCACTAGAAAAGACCCTGATGCTGGGAAAGATTGAAGGTGGGAGGAGAAGAGGGCGACAGAAGATGAGATGGTTGGATGGCATCACTGACTCAATGGACATGAGTTTGAGCAAGCTCTGAGAGTTAGTGATGGACAGGGAAGCCTGGCGTGCTGCAGTCCATGGGGTCGCAGAGTCGGTCATGGCTGAGCAACTGAACTGAACTGAAAGTAGCACTAACAACATGGGTGTTTGTTTTATTACTCTTTATACTTTTCTTCCCTTTTAAAAAATTATTTCTGGAAAATAATGTTAATAACTGCTTTAATAAACAGGATTCTTATAAACTTGAAACAATTCCATCTCTGGTCCTTCTCTATGAAACTTTCCATGAATAGCTTAATAGAAAATCATCTTTCCTTTTGTTGGAATCCTGTAGTATTTTATCTGTACTTCCTAATGTTACTTAACTATTAACTAGTTATCTCTTTCTATCTAGTATTATGTATTATATTATTATACATGTGTTTATGTAACATCTGTGCTTTCCACCGAAATTTTTTGGGGTAGCACCCAAATCTGTTACATCTCTCAAGTTTTCAAAGCATGCAGTAGTTAATTTTTTTGTGTCGTTCAGATTAAAAAGTTATTAGATGGCTCAGTGAATAAATATATGAGTGAGCCGTCTCATTGACAAAGCTGATTCTCAACTAGTTACTCATAGGATTTTATTTCAAATATTGACTTCCAATAACCATAAAATTAATATGAAATGGGGTGAACATGAAATTTTTAGGAAAATTGAGCTTTGAACTAAGTTCTATTGTCTCTTTTTTATATTTAATCTATAAATCAAAATATTTGTTTTGTCAAAAATCTGATATGTTTCTTTAAGTAATGTGGCCTTCACTGGGTATATTCAGAGGTGCAACATTTAAAAAAGAAGGAATTTAGAATTTAGTTTTCATGCTTATATTTGCCAATAATAAAAATTAATCAACCCTCAAGGAAAGCAATCCAATTAAATAGTTAATAAGCAAAACCAAAGCAATGCATGAATTATGACATAATACCTAACTATCATAGGTTTATCCTTTTATAAAATATTATAAATATTTCACACAGCATTATTTTAAGTTAAATTACAAAATAAAATGCACTTATTTAAAATATGTTTTAAAATTAAAACATCAAAGCAATTCCATAAATAACTGGTTCTTTCTTATTTCAGTATTTTTCTAATTCAGAATAAAAATTAATCAAATATATCAAAAGTAATTTTTGCAGACTATTAATTATATTTTTGTAATGCTAAACATACAAAAACACCAAAGTTTTTGGTTTGTTTCTAATCGAACAAAGTATCCACCATCTTTAACATATGCACTTTACAATTCTATGATCTTCTTTGTTAATTTCTGATAAATGATTTCAAATAAACAATGAGAATACTTAAACAACAGGACCCAAAAGTTTGTAATATATTCAATTAGAGCCTTTTCTTACAAGGTTTAAAAATGAGTGCTTGGAAAGTATATATAATGGTATGTTATACATTGAATTTTAAACTTCATTTTAGGAGTAGGTATTTAAAACCCAAACCAAAGACCTTGGTGTAATCGTTCATATAAATCAAGTCCATCATTTGCTCTTATATTCGCTTCTGGTCACACTCCCACTCAAGATAACATAGGGAACGTGGCAATAATCTCAGATTTTAGTTTTCCTTGTGGAACATAACACAAATGAGGAAAGTTTTTGCAAGTTTATGTGTTTGTGTGCAAACAACACATAAAATTTAAGCTATTAAATCAACTAGTTCGAAAGAATGGGAAAATGAAATGAATACTGCGCTTTTTGTTTTCATTTCGTAATAAAAAGTCCTGAAAACTTGTTTTCAGTGTATTCAAGCATCTGGACTTCCCATAGACTTACTTAACATAAGTTTAAGTGGAACCTACCTTTAAAATTTGGCCTGATTCTTGCGTCATATCCTGATGTCCTTCCCATTAATTTGTCCAAGAAATCTGAAGGAGATAGGGTCTGTGAAGGTTGTTTTCCAGACCTGGAGTCATGGTCTTTGCAGAAAGCCGCCCTAAACACATCATTAACTCTTTTAGCAACAATTCCATTCTTATCACCTGAGAACTAATGTTCACAGAATGTTTGACATCGTGTTTTATAAATATATTTGATATGGTAATAAGAAAAAAGTTATAAACTTTTTGGTCAACTTCCTAACTTGTATATGGTCTTGAGGTAACTTTAAGTGATAAAGGGTATAAATCCTGAGTCATATTTCCTAAGTTACCAAACTTTGCCATAAGATGTTTAAGATGACACAGCATGCATAGCTTTAGGTTAGGTTTTATGGATATATAAAGCTCTTTCTAGTGTCATCAGGGAAATTATGATAATTTCTAAAATGTATGTGATTGTCTCATTTCCCCACGATTTTCAAAATATTCTTCCAGCATTTCAGCCCTTAATGTAAGTCCTCTACATATATATAATAAGATGGGCAGAACAAAGTAAACCATGGACTAATTATCCCATTGCTCATTTTCTCACCTGCTAGATTCTGTTCCAACTTTCAGCTATTTTCAATGTGTTGTCTAAAAGAAAATCTTCACTTGTAAATTTAACTTCATTCTAAAATAGGTCAACAATGGGCACGTCTGTACTTCTATTTTATCATTGTTATTTATATATTAGCATTTAAATTGCTGACTTTCTGGTAAAGTGTTCATGAAAAAAAACTTCTAAATCAGTTTGTCTTTTGCATTGTTAAGACACTAAATGGTAATTGGACAACTCAGATTTTTATTTTCCTTAAAAGGCTTATAAAAAGAGCATATTTGGTTTGTAATGAAATGAATTCTTTCACAATACATAGTTGTTGACTGAATGTTGATTTCTTCCACAAAGTATGTATTTTCAATAGTTTAACAAATAATCTTGTTAATTCTTATCACTAAGAAAATACCACATTCTTGACAGTTTTTCAAAGAAGTAATATTAAATATAAGTGCAAAGATGATACAAACATTTGGTAAAAGTTAAAATTGATACAATCACCTAGAAATACTCACATTCCCATAAGCAGATTCATCTGATTAATCAAGTATTATTTGATTATAATGGTGATGGTGGTAGTGATGAAGATGAAGATGATGATGATTCTAATAAAACCCAGCCTACGATTTTTCTTAATCATAGTAGGAGGTGTGAACCTGAAAGGAACATAGAGGGTTTTCCCAGTACTCATAGCATTATTGCTATATGTTCCATTTCTCTTGGTTCTGTGAAAAAATACCATAAAATTTGGTGAAAATTAAATGAAGAGTCCTATACTTTGTTGTATGAACATCTCTTATCTCTATCTTGTCTTAGAACCTCTTAGCTATTAGGATGGCTACTTCACTTACTGCTAATAATCTGATATTTTGAAGTATCTACTGATTAAATGATTTATAAATTAAGTAGAAAATGCAAGCATGCAAATAATGATTTCTTGCTTATTTTAATTATGCATAGTCCATTTCTCATGCATGGATAAATACAAAGATGTCATATTAATTTAGTTTTGATAGGCAATAACATTTCTAAATTTATTGAACAGTACACTACAGTGATAGCATGAGTTTTTAAATGTTTTTGATGTTTCAAGAAATTTCCTGAATTGTAGTTCTCATAGTATGCATCTAGTTATTGAAATACAATAGAAGTCCCAAGTTGGCTAAGAATTTGGGTTCTTTTATATTTTATATAAAATGAGCATGCTCCTAGCAAATTAATTCAATCAGTTGCACCATATGAAAAGCATTGCATTCAATAATCCCTTTAAATGACTTGCAGAAGAATTTGAAAACAAAAAAATCACCATTATATAGAAATATAAAGAGCATGCAACTCATCAGAGTATCTTAATATCACATTGGCTGTGAAAAAGCATTCAAGTGCATAAAGTAGGATTATGCATCATAAAACTTGCCTTTGTGAAAATTTACCACCTTCCCACCATAATTAAGCTTTTTAAAAGAACAAAAGAACTCTAACTCTCCTTTATAAAATTAGCATAATATGGTCCAGGACATAGAAAAATAGATAAAAATTACATGACACGTTCTCTTTCAAACAGTTTTCATGTGGAAAAGATCAGCATGCAAAGTCGTTTCACCTACCTGAAGTGGTTTGTCTCTAAGAAAAATGCAAACAAGGTTGTCAAAATGTTCACTAGCTGCCGGTTCATTCCTGTATCTGTGATGCTTGTGGAAAATATTCCCAAAATGATTCCAGAAAGAAGCTAAGACAAAGTATCTATTTATTGTCCAGACTCGCAAAATTTGGCAGGAATCTAGTTTCCTTGAAAATCAAAAAGAGATTTGGGTTTGTACAGTTTGCTGAGAAAAAACAAAAAGTGCCAGTACTAGGCATCATGGTCAGGTCAAACGGGGGCTTAGGACCATCAGTTAACCCAGGAGAGACAAAGCTTTAGAACTGATGGATCCCCAGCTGCTTTCCTTGAATAATAAAAATGCTGCTACCTTAATCACATCACCATGCAAAGGGGGCTGGTGACAATGCCATGCTGGAAGTCGGTTGCAGTGGCTTTTGTTTTATGTCCTTTCTATTTAGCGAATCTCTTTTCTCTAGAAAATGTTCTCTTTTTAAAAGAAGTTGTAAATGAGGGGTAAGAAAGGACTCTGCGTGCTAGAGTGGGTAGGAAGAAGAGGGCAAAATTGCTGAGATCCTGTGCTGGAATGAGGGCTACAGAAAGAGACGGAGACGTGATCTTACCCAGCCGATAAATTTCAGCACTCGGACAGCTCCTAGCTCTGAAGTGCGCATGTTTCCTTTTTCAGTCGCTTGGGGCGGGGGTCGGGGAGAGGCATTCCAGAGCGGACATGCCTGCTATTTGAAGGCAAGGAGTGACTGGCTGTTCAGCGAAGGGTTGCTGAAGGGGTGCTGTGATGACCAGAGAGGAGCAGAGGTCAGGATAGATGGAGAGGGTGAAGGAGGCTACGGTCTGAGCTGGAAATGCGAGTCTGTTGGTGGGTGGGCGGGACGGGAGTTTGAAGCTGAAAAAAGAAGGGAATACGATCTAGGTGTGGGAAAAGAAAATTGGGCGAAGCAGAATCGATAGTACTGAAATTACAGTAGGGGAGTGGGTAGTCTACTCCTTATCAGTGGAACCTAGAGGCAAAAGAGGAATCCTGTGCTGAAAAGGAGGGGACATTTCCTTGGCATAGAGAAACCCATATGCAGAAAATGATTCTTGAGGATCGATATTTTAATTTAGAAGCCCTTTATACCTTCCTCGCCCCTTGAGTGTTTTCATTTGATTTTAGCTGCCTGTTCCCAAAGAATCTCTCTACTTCTTTACTAGGGAAAGCCCCTTCGCTGAGCTTTCTTTAGTGGCTCAAAATCCTTGGGCATCCTCTTCAAGTCACGGATTTGTAATAAAGAAAAAATAAAATAGGCCGGCAGGGGGCAGTAGCAATCTTTTCCTGCCCTGGTTAAAGGTTAGAGTAGGGCTCCCAGTAAGAGCTGGAGCAAGGAAGGGTGAGACTGCAGGTTGAGTTTATTCTGCCCATTACAGATGTTAATCACCAGGGATGAGTCATGTAATAAAGTGTAAATGTTCTCCTAAATTGGCTAAAGAGACAGAAAATAGTGCAAGTTTATAAATCCTGTACAAAAAGCATGACAGGTAACCTTGCTATTTCAAATTAAACTTACAAATATTATTAATAAGAAGAAGGATAGTTCAATGTAAGTAATTATCAACTTCTGGCAAGGGAAGAAGAAAAATTCATGTTCTGCCATGAGCTGGGTGAGTAACCTACTGTTTGTCTGCAAAATATACTTTGTCCATCTCCTTGGCACTCCACTGCAGGTCTTAATTTTAAAACAAAATAAAATGATTAATTTTTATTCCATAAATGACTAATATGCACATGGATAAGTTTAAATATCATAGCAGAGTAACAAGGAATTCTGTGATATTAAAAAGGAAATTCTGAGAAAAAATGCACGTTCTTTTTACCTTTTAATCTTAACAAATCACTTGATGGTCTTATTGAAATGCATATTCTGATCTGGTAGGTCTGAGGTGGTGCCTGAAATTCTGCATTTCTAACAAGTTCCTAGCTTATGTTGATGGTGCTGGCCCCACTGATCACACTTTGAGTGGCAATGTTATGTATGGCGTTTTATCAGATTTCTATCTCACCAAGATAGTGAGAATATAGGACCTTTCTTTAGATGAAAAGCAGCAGTGCGCAAGCATTCTGTTTACATACAAAATCAGTTCTTTGAAAGTGTTTTCTTAACTCACAAAGCCCAGAAAAAGTGATTCAATTTAAAAGAAAAACAGTCTAGTGTAAAGTGAGACATCCCTGGACTGCAGTTTGAATCTGTTCACTTCCAAATTCATCCACATGGAAACTCTAGACCTGATTTTATCCCTGCAGTCCTGACCCAAAAAATAAAATCAATTCCTGGAAATATATTTCTTCAGTTGGTGCTATGGAAAAATCATACAAGATTTTTTGTGCTCAAGATTCTTTCCAAAAGCAAAACTATATATGTAAAAGTATAGGAAAATTATTTGTCCAAAAATTTTTTGAGGTTGTAATGATGCTTCAAGTAATAAAGTCTTTGCCAGTCATTTCTTTCAATGTTAGTAACCGAGAGTAGGGTGAGTAGGGAAACCTGCGGCAAAGGGAAACTCTGGCTAGCAGCCTGAAATCAAAGTATATATTATTTTGGAGTTGGAGGGAACTTTAGAGAAGACCTAATGTAACCTCCTCATTATACTTCTCAGCTCTCCTCAATTTGGATTCCAGCTCTGTCAATCTATAGAAACAGCTCTCCCTGAGTTTGCCAATGAATTCCTTGTAACTAAGGCCGAAGGATATTTTTTTCTGTTGTCATCTTACTTGACATTTCCATGGCACCTAACATCTCTTTTCCCTTCTTTTATTTAAATTTATTTTTGTTTTATTGTGGAAAGAGCTCTTTACTTGAAATTTACTCTCAACAGATTTTTTAGTGTAAAGTACAATGTTCTTAACTATAGTCTCAGAACTGTACAGTGCATCTCTAGAACTTATTCATCTTACATCACTGAAACTATGCCCAGTGATTAGCAGCTCCTCATTTCTCCCTGTCCTCCACCCCCAGCAGCCACCATTCTGTTCTCTTCAAGGGCTTTCTTCTCTAGACCCTGTGACACAGTACACTCCTGGCTTGCCTAGTGTATTGTCTCCTTGGCAAGTGTTTCCTCATCCTCCTGGGTTATATTAGTTGGATTTTCTAAAGTTTGTATTCTAGGTCCTCTCATCTTCTTATTCTACACTCTCTTAGACAATACTATACACATCTATAACTTGCATTTTCCTTTTATGCAGATGACACACAAATATAGATTTCTATGCAGACCTACACATCCAACTTCTTCCTAAACAATTCCCATTGAATGTCTCAAAGATTCCATAAAGTCCACATGTCCAAACCAAGGTTTTAATACTTCCTTCAAATTCTGTTTCTGTTCTGCTGCTCCTATTTCATTATCACCAAACAAAAGCTAAGGCATCAACTCTAAGACTCTCTCTCCATCACCTACCATATTCAGTCTTTACCTCGCCCTATTGATTTTCTCTCAAATATTTACCAATCTGTCCACTTCTTTCCATCTCAGCCTCCATGACTGTAGTTGAGCTATCCTATCTCTTGCTTGGATTGCAGCAATAGTTACCTTACTTCTCCACCTGCACCAACAGAGATCCTCTACCACCTCATTATTACACTGCAGCCAGAACAATTGTTCAGAAATTAAAATCTGATTATGTCGTGCCCTTTGATTAACATGATGACTCTCTATTGATATTTGGGTGGAACAAGAAAAGTACTTAACGTGATCTGGAAGTGCCACATGGTCTGGCCCATGCCTACATTGTCCTTCATCTTATTCCTTCTCTTTAACCATATTGGTCTTTTTTAAGTCCCTCACACTTGCCATTTTGCTTAATCCCAGAGAGTGCTCATGCCTCTCATTTTGTCTTTTTTGCATATCTTATTTCTCAAATCTCTTTTCAAATGTCATTTCCTCAAGAAGGGCTTTCCTAACCTGCATGACTCTGTCAACTCTCCCTATTACAGATTTCTTTACTACTCAGCAACTTTGATTCAAAGAGCTTGTCACCGTTGCATGTACACATGTGTACAATTATTGCTTAGATAATGAGCTTTGTGGGGCTTCCCTGATAGCTCAGTTGGTAAAGAATCTGCCTGCAATGCAGGAGACCCCAGTTCAATTCCTGGGTCGGGAAGGTCCGCTGGAGAAGGAATAGGCTACCCTCTCCAGTATTCTTGGGTTTCCCCTATGGCTCAGCTGGTAAATAATCTGCCTGTGATGTGGGAGACCTGGGTTTGATCCCTGGGTTAGGAAGATCCCCTGGAGAAGGGAAAGGCTACCCACTCCAGTATTCTGGGCTGGAGAATTCCATGGACTATACAAGTCCATGGGGTCACAAAGAGTCGGACCCGACTGAGCAACTTTCATTTTTTCAATGAGCTTTGTAATGGATAGGGGAGGGGAGGGCCTCTGGTTTTTTCTACCATAGTATATCCATCCATTCAATGTTAATGACAGGAATCATAATGGTATCAATGGTGATTAGAATGTAGTTTTTTGAATGCACCCAAAAGTGCTGCTTAAAAAAAACCAGTATACTTAAATATGTATCGTTCTGTCAAAAATTACTTGTTAGGGGATTAACAAGTTGAGAACTATAATTATTTGAAAGAAGAGCCAGTTCAGTGGCGTGGGGGCCTATAGCATGAAATGAAAATCCAAGTAGGAGACTGTGAACCGGATGTCGTTAGTTCAGGTACCACCTCTACCACTGATCAGTTATATGACCTTAGGCAAGTCATTTAATTCCACTGAGAGTCACTGTCATAATATATAAAATATGGATGATAATATTGCTATATAAAATATAGAATACTCTTGAAAGTCTTATGAAATCATAGCTGACTGTGTGTTTTGGGTTCTTAATCTCAGTTCTTAGCATCTGTTGACTGCTAAAATTCATGTTTTCACTCTGTCCCTTGGACAATTCCATTTTCAAGGAGAGTAAGTCTCTGGAGTTTGAAAAGGTCATATTTGCAATGCAGTGGAATCCTGAAGTCAAATCCACCTATGGTTCTAATTCACTAAATCACAGCTGGTTAAGGCATGTGGCACCCTCATTTTGTACTCATCAGAGAAATGAGAAGATTCTGACCCATCCTATAACATCATAAGGATCAATACACAGTATTTGGTCTATATGATACTACATGTTTAAAAATTCTAAATAGATGTAAACAAAGAGACGTTTCTTATGAACATCGGTATCATTTGAACATAAGTATTATTTACGGACATTGATAAATTTCTAACATACATAGTGCTTTGTAGCATACAAACATACATACCATGCATAGGCAGAACAATGATTTCTCACTGTTTTTTCCAGTGAGGAATTTGTTGTTGTTCATTCTCTCAGTTGTGTCTGACTCTGTGACCCCATGCACTGCAGCATGCCAGGCTTCCCTGTAAAGCTCATGTAAGTTGATCAATTCTCCCACATGACTGTTAAGTGACAAAGTCATCCTTTCTATATTCCCTATCCAGGGAACGGACTTATTTCTTATCATATGTATGACTGATATTTTTCAAGTCACTGAGAAGCTACTATATACCCAACTATTTGAAAATTATGTTTATAATTCCATTGAAGTAATGCCCCTTTCTTGATAGAATTTTGGTCTCCATTAAATTCATACACACGAATGTCAAATGAAAAACCCATTATTAAGAGTCTCAAAGTCTGTTTCCTTAGGAAAAGAGTTGAGAGATGTCTAATAGATCAATATCCTGCATCAAGTTGTCTCATGAACTCTTACAGGTCTTCGTGAAGAGACATGGTCCTTCTCAAACATGAGCATCCTGTCTTCCATTGAAAAGATGAAGTAGTGATTAAGAAAGGAATCATTAATTTATAATTGACACCAACTGAGAAGCAGAGGTTTGAGGTAAATTAGGCCAAGAAGTTGTTTTACCACATCTTTAGTTGCTTAAGGATGCTTCCTCACAGAAAATGATAAAGCCAATTTTACTTTGATAAAATGCACCTTCTGAATTTTAAGAGAAATTCTTCTGCCTCCAACAGACCTTCTCACTAGAGGGCCCTAGGTTATAGATTTCTGAGTGAGAAAATCTTTTGACATGAGCCTGCATGGTTATTATGATACTTGTTAAAATGTATAGTTTGTGAGATCAATGATTAGTGATTGCCATTTAAAAACATTTGTCTTTATTTTGGCTGAGCTGGGTCTTAGTTGCTGTGCAGGTGTTTCTCTAGTTGCGGGGAGTGGGGGCTACTCTCGAGTTGCGGTGCATGGACTTCTCATTGCGGAGGCTTCTCTTGTTATGGAGCACAGGCTGTAGAGCACAGGCTTCAGTAGTATGGCACGTGGACTCAGTACTTTTGGCTCTTGGGCTCCAGAGGATGGGCTCAATAGTTGTGGCCAACAGGCTTAGATGCCCCGTGGCATGTGGGATCTTCCCAGGCCAGGGATCAAACTTGTGTCTCCTGCATTGGCAGGAGGATTCCTTACTACTGAGCCACCAGGGAAGCTCCTGTGATTTTTTTTTTGGGGGGTGCTATATGTAATATCTCAGGGATCAGGTAGAGAGTCTGTCTCTTAAATCCTAGATCTCTAAGCTACCACTGCAGAGTCAACAACTGGCTTTCAATTCGCATGGCCCCTCACTGGCCCTTTATGTCCTTCATCTCCTTGCAGTGGTTATATTGGAAATAAAAGGCACGCTGTAGAGCCCATTGCATTGGGTTAAATAAATTGATAGGAGGGCTGGAATTTTAACAGGGAGGTAAAGGAATGAAGCATAGTTCCCACTGCTACTAGTATTCAGGACTTTAAAGCTGTTTTTAATGTCCAACATTGTCTACAGAGCAAGGATGCCTAAACAGCTGATGTCACCTTACATTTATTCTTTTTAATTTTTAGAAATCCAACTAAATTCTCTCTTCTTAATCTTGTGGTTTGAATAAAGATGCTCTGCATACAGAGAGGCAAGCTTCAAGACCATGAAGTGTAAATGTGAAATCACTGCTCTTCTTGGTTCCATGCAGACAATTGGATGTCTGTCCAGAGCATTTCTGGATAAAATGACTTAGAAGTCAGAAAAATCATTTTATGATTGGAATTCTTCTGCTTATTAGTGCTCAATGTTTACAGACCACAAATGTGTCCAGCACTTGAAACAATTTCTATTTCCAGTGATGATTCATACAAATGATTGCTTCTCTGTTGGCTAATGTGAAAAATGCAGCATTTCTTTTCATAAACATGAAGAAGGCAAACAATAATTTGGAGGATAAATCAAATATAGTCCCTCTTGAATGTATTAGAAAGGTTCCTTCTTTGGTACAATTCTCAAAATGAAAATAATGAATAACTATAAGATTGACTGCTGCAGTATCACTTGTCTTAGACTTTCCTAGGTTTGGTTCTGCAACTGATGCAAAAACCACCTCGACATCACCTTAGTTATTATTATACTCTTGTGGAAATTTTCTTTTGGAGAGTTCTCAGGTTTTAACTTTTCATTATTGACTTGATGATGCTTGCCCCTGCCCATATAAAATGCCTCATCTAAGTTCACAGAAGACTGAAAAGAAGCTGATTTTGAAAGAGTGTATTATTTTCAGTTGGACAATAGCAAGAGTTTTACATTTGCAAGTAATCTAGCACTTAGTAGTTGAAATGGAGTTCCATTCATTATATTCAATGATGGCATTTTTATTATTATTGTAAAGTGTAGTATAGATACTGACAGTAAAGAATATGGGTAATCAACAGTTCTGTCAATCAACCAGTCAACAAATATTAATCAAGCATTTACTATATACAAAATACAGTGTATTTCTCTGAAGATGAGGCAAAGTAATACATTATTTTGGTCTTTTGGAGACTTATGATCTATATGTGAAGGTAAGAAAAATAAATACTATGGAATCAGGTCTCTAGGTCAGGGTATCATCTGGGGAGATCAGTTTACTGACACCTAAGAGCTTCCAAATGTGGCACTCACCTATGGATTCTTCAGTTTAAAGTTTGGTTATTAGCTTGGCTGGTTCACAAAATTAATCTTATCTGTGCCCAAATATGTTAGGATGTGACATACTAACTATATATCATATAAACCACATAGAATGAAAATGTTGCTGTCAGGCTGCCAAGTAACCCATGGACTGAGTGATGTGTAAGCTTCTTGTGTGCACTCTGCCTGGAAAGTTTCATGATAAACAGGGATAAACAGGAAATTAGAGATATTAGCGGTATAGGATCTCTACCATATGGTTGAAATGGGAAGAAGTTGAGTAGATCCTATCTCAAATGGACTGATAGAGACATCTCAAGCTCTCAGACTACTCTTTTTCATGCTCTATTTCTAATCAACTCCACTGCTAATTAATAGGGCTTTCCAGCTGGCGCAGTGGTAAAGAATCCACCTGCCAATGCAGAAGATGAAGGTTCGATCCCTGGATTGCGAAGATCCCCTGGAGGAGGAAATGGCAATTCATTCCAGTATTCTTGCCTGGGAAATCTCATGAACAGAGGAGCCTGGCGGGCTTCACTCCATGGGGTCACAAAGAGCTGGATGCGACTGAGCTCTCACTCATAGGCCAGGCTAATTAATACTTTAAGTTGCTTTTTGAAAATGGTATATTATGAAATACTACATTTTTATTAAAATATATATGTGAAATATTTATAGAATATGCATAATAATGATAAAACAAATTTCTATGTAACCACATATGGTGTGAGACATAGAAAACCAAAACTTCTAAAGCCCCCTGAATGCTAATCTATGATATCATATTCTTGCTTTGCTTTATTATCTAACATACACATACACACATATTGTGTAGTTTCTCATGTTTTGATGCATACATAAGTTGAATGAGATTGTATTTTTCTGTGACTTATTTTGTTTGGTCCACATTATGTTATTGCATGTAGCAAGAAGTCATTCGTTTTCACACTGTATTGCTCTGTTTTCTGAGCATTTCACAATTTATTCATCCATTCTACTGCTGATGGATGGGCTTTTGGGTTGTTTCCAGGTTTTCTGCTATGATAAATACTGCTGCGTAATATTCTTCTTCACTTCTTCTTCCGTACATGTGCGTATTTGGAGGAAGAGTTACTGAATCCTAAGGTACGCACAGTTTCGTTTCATTGGATGATACCACGTTGTTTCTTACAGTGTTCTAATAATTGATACTGTCACCATAGGAGAGAAAGTTTCTAGTTTCTTTATATACTCACCAACATTTGGCATTGTCAGACTTCTTAATTTCTGCCAATGTTAAATAGCATCTCATTGTGCTTTTAGTCTGTATATGTTTATTTATCTAATTACTAATGAGCCTGAATACCTTTTCAATATGTTTACTGGCCATTTACATTATATCTATGAAAAATCTGTTTATTTCTTTTGAAAACTATTCAATTAGGTCATTTCTTTTCCCTTATTTATGTGTAAAGTCTATTTTATAGCAATCTTTTGCGAGTAATATATGTTATAGATATCTTTTTCCAGTTTCTGGCTTTTCACATTTATTGTACTTTTGTTGTTGATCAGTCATCAGGTTGTGTCTGACTCTTTGCAACCCCATGGACTGCAACATGCCAGGCTGTCATGTTCTTCACTATCTCCTGGAGTTTGCACAAATTCATGTCCATTGAGTTGATGATGTTATCCAACCATCTTATCCTCTGCCGCCCCCATGTCCTGCTGCCCTCAATCTTCCACCATCAGAGTCTTTTCCAATGAGTCAGCTCTTTGCATCAGGTGGCCAAAGTATTAACGTTTTGGCTTCAGCAACAGTCCTTCCAGTGGATATTCGGGGTTGATTTCCTTTAGGATTGACTGGTTTGATCTCCTTGCTGTCCAAGGGACTCTCACGAGTCTTCTCCAGCATTATAATTAGAAAGCATCAGTTCTTCACCTGTCAATATTCTTTATGGTCCAGCTCTCATATACATACATGACTACTGGGAAAACTATAGCTTTGACTATACAGACCTTGGTCGGCAAAGTGATGTCTCTGCTTTTTAATATGATGTCTAGGTTTGTCATAGCTTCCCTTCCAAGGAGCAAGTGGCTTTTAATTTCATGGCTGTAGTCACTTTCTGCAGTGATTTTGGAGCCCAAGAAAATAAAATCTGTCACTGTTTCTACTTTTTACCCCTTCTATTTTTCGTGAAGTGATGGGACCTGATGCCATGATCTTAGTTTTTTTTTAATGTTGAGTTTCAAGCCAGCTTTTTCACTCTCTTCTTTCACCTTCTTCAGTTCAGTTCAGTTCAGTTCAGTCACTCAGTCATGTCCAACTCCTTGTGACCCCATGAACTGAAGCATGCCAGGCTTCCCTGTCCATCACCAACTCCCAGAACTTGCTCAAACTCATGTCAAGTGGGTGATGCCATCCAACCATCTCATCGTCTGTCATCCCCTTCTCCTGTCTTTAATCTTTCCCAGCATCAGTGTCTTTTCCAATGAGTCAGTTCTTCACATCAGGTGGCCAAAATCTTGGAGCTTCAGCTTCATTATCAGTCCTTCCAATGAATATTCAGGACTGATTTCCTTTAGGATGGACTGGTTTGATCTCCTTGCAGTCCAAGGGACTCTCAAGAGTATTCTCCAACATCACAGTTCAAAAACATCAATTCTTTGGTGCTCAGCTTTCTTTATACTCCAACTCTCACGATCAGTCCTGGGTGTTCCTTGGAAGGACTGATGTTGAAGCTGAAACTTCAATCCTTTGGCCACCTGATGCGAAGAGCTGATTCATTTGAAAAGACCCTGATGCTGGGAAAGATTGAAGGCAGGAGGAGAAGGGGATGACAGAGGATGAGATGGTTGGATCGCCTCACTGACTCAATGGACATGAGTTTGGGTAAACTCCGGGAATTGGCGATGGACAGAAAGGTCTGGCATGCTGCAGTCCATGAGGTTGCAAAGAGTTGGAAATGACTGAGTGACTGAACTGAAGTGAACTCACATCCATACATGACTACTGGAAAAACCATAGCTTGGATTAGATGAACCTTTGTCAGCAAAGTAATGTCTCTGCTTTTTAATATGCCCTTTAATTCCTTTTCACCTTCTGCTATTACAGTGGTATCATCTGCATATCTGAGGTTGTTAATATTTCTCCTGGCAATCTTGATTCCAGCTTGTGATTCATCCAGCCTGGCATTTTGCATGATGTACCCTGTATATAAGTTAAACAAGCAGAGTGACAATATACAGCCTTGACATACTCCTTTCCCAATTTGGAACCAGTCCATTGTTCCATGTCTGGTTCTAACTGTTGCTTCTTGACCTGAATACAGGTTTCTCAGAAGACAGGTAAGGTGATCTGGTACTCCCATCTCTTTAAGAATGTTCCACAGTTTGTTGTGATCCACATAGTCAAAGGCTTTAGTGTAGCCAGTGAATCAGAAGTATTTCTGGAATTTTCTCCCTTTCTCTATGATCCAACAAATGTTGGCAATTTGATCTCTTGTTCCTCTGCCTTTTGTAAACCTAACTTGTACATCTGGAAGTTCTTGGTTCACAAACTGCTGAAACCTAACTTGAAAGATTTTGAGCATAACTATATTAGCATGTTAAATGAGCACAATTGTATGGTAGTTTGAACATTCTTTGGGACTGGAATGAAAACTGACCTTTCCCAGTCCTGTGGCTCACTGCTGAGTTCTCCAAATTTGCTGACATATTTTGTGTAGCATTTAAACAGTCATCATCTTTTATGAAATTAAATAGCTCATTTGGAATTTCATCACTTCCACTAGCTTTGTTCATAGTAATGTTTCTTTTCTTTTTTAATTTCAATTTATTTATTTTAATTGGAGGCTAATTACTTTACAATATTGTATTGATTTTCCCATACATTGACATGAATCCACCACAGGTGTACACATGTTCCCCATCCTGAATCCCCCTCCCACCTCCCTCCCCGTACCATCCCTCTGGGTCATCCCAGTGTACCAGCCCCAAGCATCCTGTATCCTGCATTGAACCTGGACTGGCAATTCATTTCTTATATGATATTATACATGTTTCAGTGCCACTCTCCCAAATCATCCCACCCTCTCCCTCTCCCACAGAGTCCAAAAGATTGTTCTATACATCTGTGTCTCTTTTGCTGTCTCGCATACGGGGTTATCGTTACCATCTTTCTAAATTCCATATATATGCATTAGTATACTGTATCGGTGTTTTTCTTCCTGGCTTACTTCACTCTGTATAATAGGCTCCAGTTTCATCCACCTCACTAGAACTGATTCAAATGTATTCTTTTTAACGGCTGAGTAATACTCCATTGTGTATATGTACCACAGCTTTCTTATAATGTTTCTTAAGGGCCACTTGACATCACACTCCAGGATATCTGGCTCTAGGTGAGTGACCACACCATCATGGTTATCCAGGTCATTAAATCTTTTTTGTGTATAGTTCTTCTGTGTATTCTTGCCACCTCTTCTTAACCTCTTCTGCTTCTATTAGGTCCTTGCTCTTTCTGTCCTTTATCATGCCCATCCTTGCATTAAATATTCCCTGATATCTCCAATTTTCTAGAAGAGATCTCTAGTCTTTCCCATTTTGTTGTTTTCCTCTATTTCTTTGCATTGTTCACTTAACAAGTCTTTCTTATCACTCTTTGCTATCCTCTGGATCTCTACATTCAGTTAGATACATCTTTCCCTTTCTCCCTTGCCTTTCACTTCTCTCTTTTCTCAGCTATTTGTAAAGCCTCCTCAGACAACCACTTTGCCTTCTTGCATTTATTTTTCTTGGGGATGGTTTTGGTCACCACCCCCTTTACAGTGTTATAAACCTCCATCCATAGATCTTTAAGCACTCTGTCTACCAGATCTAAGGCTTCCCTGATGGCTCAGATGGTAGAGCCTGCCAGCAGTGTGGGAGATCTGGGTTTGATCCCTGGTCAGGAAGATCCCCTGGAGAAGGAAATGGCAACCCACTTCAGTATTCTTGCTTCGAAAATCCCATGGATGTTGGAGCCTGGCAGGCTACAGTCCATGGGGCTGCAAAGAGTTGGACATGACTGAGCAATTATTTGTTTCACCAGATCTAACCCCTTGAATTTATTCATCTCCTCCACTATATAATCATAAGGGATTTTATTTAGATCATACCTGAATGGCCTATGGATTTTCCCTACTTTCTTCAGCTTAAGCTTGAATTTTGCAATAAGGAGCTGATCTGAGCTGCAGTCAGCTCCAGGTCTTGTTTTTGCAGACTGTATAGAGTTTCTCCATCTTTGGCTACAAAGAATATAAACAATCTTATTTCGGTATTTACCATCTGATGATGTCCTTGTGTGGAGTTGTTTCTTAGGTTGTTGGAAGAAAGTGTTTCTCTTGATAAAACTCCATTAACCTTTGTGGCCCTGCATGGTATGGCTCACAGATTCACTGAGTTATGCAAGCCCTTTTTCCATACAAGCCTGTGATCTATGAAGGGGTTATTGTATTATTAATATAAATTTGTTCATATTCCCCTTACACATTTTGTTATTTTTGGCTGAAAAGTATCAATATTGTGATTATGAAGATGTGTTCTTCTATTATCTTCTAAGTTTCTAATGTCATTCACACTTAAAATGATTAATACCTAGAGCAAATGTTGTCTATTTTAATGTCTATGTGACTGTCATGCACATTTAGTTGTTAATTGATGGGTGTAGATCATATATGAAAACAGAAATTGGATGCTGTCCTTCTAAAGATTTGGAAATTAAAA
Source organism: Oryx dammah (assembly GCF_014754425.2). Classification (NCBI taxonomy): domain Eukaryota; kingdom Metazoa; phylum Chordata; class Mammalia; order Artiodactyla; family Bovidae; genus Oryx; species Oryx dammah. Next base: position 119,740,786 of record NW_024070207.1, read on the forward strand.
TGTCCTATAATATATTAGCATAGCTCATGATAGCCTAATTTTGCAAAGGCTCTTCAAAAGATAAAATGGCTGCTAATCCCAAAAAGACTTAAATGTTGTTCTGATAATGTGTGATTGTATAATATAGTACCTCCAAACTTTTATGGTTTAAAATAGCTATTAGTAATGGATAAAGAAGTTGTGGTACATATACACAATGGAATATTACTCAGTCATAAAAAGGAACCCATTTGAGTCAGTTCTAATGAGGTGGATGAATCTAGAGCCTATTACACAGAGTGAAGTGACTCAGAAAGAGAAAGATAAATACCATATACTAATGCATATATACAGAATCTAGAAATATGGTACTGAAGAATTTGTTTGCAGGGCAGCACTGGAGAAAGAGACATAGAGAACAGACTTATGGACACAGGGAAAGGGGAAGAGAGGGTGAGATGTATATAGAGAGTAACATGGAAACTTACATTACCATATATAAAATAGATAACCAACAGGAATTTGCTGTATGTCTCAGGAAACTCAAACAGGGGCTCTGTATCAATCTAGAGGGGTGGGATGGGGAGAGAGATGGGAGGGAGGTTCAAAAGGGAGGGGATATATGTATACCTGAACTCCTTATTGCCAAATTCAGACTTAAACTGAAGAAAGTCGGGAAAACCACTAGACTATTCAGGTATGACCTAAATCAAATCCCTTATGATTATACAGTGGAAGTGAGAAATAGATTTAAGGGACTAGATCTGATAGACAGAGTGCCTGATGAAATGGATGGAGGTTCATGACATTGTACAGGAGACAGGGATCAAGACCACCCCCATGAAAAAGAAATGCAAAAAAGCAAACTGGCTCAGGAAGCCTTACAAATAGATGTGAAAAGAAGAGAGGTGAAAAGCAAAGGAGAAAAGGAAAGATATACCCATTTGAATGCAGAGTTCCAAAGAATAGCAAGGAGAGATAAGAAAGCCTTCCTCAGTGATCTGCAAAGAAATAGAGGAAAACAACAGAATGGGAAAGACTAGAGATCTCTTCAAGAAAATTAGAGACACCAAGGGAACATTTCATGCAAAGATGGGCACTATAAAGGACAGAAATGGTATGGACCTAACAGAAGCAGAAGATATTAAGAGGTGGCAAGAATACACAGAAGAACTGTACAAAAAAGATCTTCACAACCCAGATAATCACGGTGTGACCACTCACCTAGAGCCAGACATCCTGGAATGTGAAGTCAAGTGGGCCTTAGAAAGCATCACTACGAACAAAGCTAGTGGAGGTGATGGAATTCCAGTTGAGCTATTTCAAATCCTGAAAGATGACGCTGTGAAAGTACTGCACTCAACATGCCAGCAAATTTGGGAAAACTCAGCAATGGCCACAGGACTGGAAAAGGTCAGTTTTCATTCCAATCCCAAAGAAAGGCAATGCCAAAGAATGCTCAAACTACCACACAATTGCACTCATCTCACACACTAGCAAAGTAATGCTCAAAATTCTCCAAGCCAGGAATATCAATAACCTCAGATATGCAGATGATGCCACCCTTATGGCAGAAAGTGAAGACGAACTAAAAAGCCTCTTGATGAAAGTGAAAGAGGAGAGTGAAAAAGTTGACTTTAAGCTCAACATTTAGAAAACTATGATCATGACATCTGGTCCCATCACTTCATGGCAAATAGATGGGGAAACAGTGTCAGACTTTACTTTTGGGGGCTCCAAAATCACTGCAGATGGTGAGTGCAGCCATGAAATTAAAAGACGCTTACCCTTGGAAGGAAAGTAATGACCAACCTAGGTAGGATATTGAAAAGCAGAGATTACTTTGCCAACAAAGGTCCGTCTAGTCAAGGCTGTGGTTTTTCCAGTGGTCATTTATGGATGTGAGAGTTGGACTGTGAAGAAAGCTGAGTGCCAGAGAATTGATGCTTTTGAACTGTGGTGTTGGAGAAGACTCTTGAGAGTCCCTTGGACTGCAAGGAGATCCAACCAGTCCATTCTGAAGGAGATCAGTCCTGGGTGTTCATTGGAAGGACTGATGTTGAAGCTGAAACTCCAATACTTTGGTCACCTCATGCGAAGAGTTGACTCATTGGAAAAGACCCTGATGCTGGGAGGGATTGGGGGCAGGAGGAGAAGGGGATGACAGAGGATGATATGGCTGGATGGCATCACGGACTTGATGGACATGAGTCTGAGTGAACTCCGGGAGTTGGTGATGGACAGGGAGGCCTGGCGTGCTGCGATTCATGGGGTTGTAGAGTCAGACATGAATGCAGAGTTCCAAAGAATAGCAAGGAGAACTGAACTGAACTGATGGCTGATTCATATTGAAGTTTGACAGAAAACAACAAAATTCTGTAAAGCAATTATCCTTCAATTAAAAATAAATAATTTTTTTTTAAAAATGTTAGTTTATAATAAGGAAAGGAAATAATATAATAATTTTTAAAAAGAAAGAAACTTCAATATAAAATCATAATAAATGTGCAAAAATATTAATTCTGGTTTTAGATGATGGAACTACTGAATTTTTTTCTATTTGTTTTAATATAGGTTCTGATTTGTCTATTATGAACATATTTAATTTTTATGATTAGAAAAAGATAAAGTACTTTAGAAAACTCAGAAAGTAACATATTTATTTTTATAACAATTCATACTTTTTTGCCTATGTGAAAAATATATAAAATAACAATTGCCAATTTATATTTCTTCCAAGACTACAATTATAGACTCCTGGAAATCCCACGGACAGAGGAGCCTAGCGGGCTACAGTCCATGGGTCAGAAAAGAGTCAGACACAACTTAGTGACTTAATGACAACAAAGATGTCCAAGTAGAATGCTATTACATACAATTCAATAAACCTTGATTTAAAAATAAACACAAAAAATAACTATTAGAATTACTGTCTCTCAAGTTTCTGTGTGTGGAATGGGTTCATCTGGACATTCTTGGCGAAGATCTCTCAAGCTGTAGTGTGGAAGCTGAGGCTTGAGTCGTCTGAGGGCTCAATTAGGTCAGACTTCCAGATGGCTTCTTTGCATGACTGGTATTAATATTGCATATTAGGTATTGGATGAGAACTCAGCTGGGACAGTCAACCAGAGGATCTACACATGGCCTTTCCCTAAGATTTGGGCTTCATACACCATGGTGCCATAAGTTCTGAGAAGGTGAGTCTCAACAGTTAGCATTCTAAGAGAATAAGGAAGATACTGCTGCAAGGATTCTTATGACCCAGGTTTGGGAGTCACGCTGTGTCACTTCTGCTACATATTACTGGTTACACATGGCCAACTCAGTTTCAATATGGAAGGAGACTTCTCTAGGGTATGAATACTAGGGGGTATAGTTCACCGGGCAGTTGCCTTTGAAAATTAACTATAGGAACCATGTCAAAGGATCGTCAGTATTGTTTGCAGAGAGTGTTGTGTCATCTTCCAATTCAAACAATAAACAGTAGATAGAGTAGAAAAACCTCTTAAGACAAAACACCTAAAATTTGTGGATAAAATATTTTTTAAAGCAAAGTTGAATGGACCATGAACTGAGAGAAATTCTCAGGGACCCAAAACAAGAGAGCATGAATCCAGACTAAAATTTAAATGCTAAAGATGGGAGTTGCCCTGGCGTATCTCTTTATTTCCCAAGATTTATGACTTCAGTTTTAATGGCAGCTTGGTGGGTTGGGAGAGGGAGAATGAGGGAGAAAGCCTAGATCCTAGACAAGGTGGGTGGTCTATTTGGAGACCCTCTGTATAAACCACAAAAAAGGAGAGAGAATGCAGAAGCATTTGCCTACCTAAAACTTGACTCTAAATGAAACAAAAACATATCTGAGAATTTGTAACCACAGGAATACATCATATGGGATTGTGATATTACATATATACTTCAAACACCTCAAACCAAGAACTTATTTAAAGTTGTTCTAAGTTGATGGTTTCAAACACCTCTGGTGGAAATGATGCTAGTCCACTTGAGAGAGACACATTTCAACACACACTTCAAAGTTTTGCAAACAAAAATCACAGTACATATGATGAAACAAGGCCTCCAAAAGAGCCAAGAGAAGCAATGAATAATAAAGACACACACACTTCAGATATTATATTAAAATTATCAAACTTAGAATAAATGTATTAATCATGTTTAACAATTATAGAAGCAAAGGATGAGTGAGAAATAAGTGGCTCAAGAAGAACTGTATACAATACCTAGAAATTAAAACTGTAATAATTTATATTTACAAATCAATATGCTATTTAAATATCATATTAGATATAGCATATGAGATTACTATTGAACTGCAAGAGAGACCAAAGATATTATCTGGAAAGATAGCATAAGGAGACAAAAAATTTGAAAACATGAAAGAGGGGTTAAGAAATATAGAGGATGGAGTGAGTAGATCTATCACATGACAAGAGTCTCAGAGAAATAATAGATTTCAGGAGTGGTGATTAGTGAAGAAGTGATGACTAAAATTTTTCAGAATTGATGAAAAACTTGAATCATCAGAATTAGAAATTCTAATAAAATCCAAGCAGAATAAATGAGAAAATGATGACACCTAAATAAATTGTACTGAAAGTAAAACTAAAGACACTCAAGGCAAAGAAAAGACCTTGAGATCAGTCAGGAATCAATTTTTTTTTAAATTACTAAGTGATCACAATTAGATGAACAGCTGAATTCTCAGCAATAAGAGGACAAGAAGATAATGAAATTAATTATTCATTATACTGAGGGAATATAACTATCAATCTAGAATTATATATCTGCAAAGTTCTTTTTAAAACAAAAGTGAAAGAAATATATGTCCAAATGAAGCCAAGACTGTTTACTGACAATGGAAATGTCAAGAAAGGAATAAAAGAGAAATGGGAATTTTCCTGGTGGTCCAGTGGCTAAGACTCCAGGCTCCCAATTCAGGGGGTGCTGGGTTAGGTCAAGAAACTAGATTCCACATGTCACAACTAAATCTCCTGAATGCCTCAACTAAGACCCAGCATCAGGAAACATCCATAAGCCTCTTATCCTTATCCAACAGAGGGCAGACAGAATGAAAACTACAATCACAGAAAACTAATCAAACTGATCACATGGACTACAGCCTTGTCTAACTCAATGAAACCATGAGCCATGCCCTGTAGGGCTGCCCAAGATGGACAGATCATGGTGGAGAGTTCTGACAAAACGTGGTCCACTGGAGAAGGGAATGGCAAACCACTTCAGTATTCTTGCCTTGAGAACCCCATGAACAGTATGAAAAGGCAAAAAGATAGAACAATGAAAGATGAACTCCCCAGGTCAGTAGGTGCCCAATATGCTACTGGAGAAAAGGAAAGGAAAAGCAAAAGTGAAGTCACTCAGTCATGTCTGACTCTTTGCAACCCCATGGACTGTAGTGTACCAGGCTTCTCCACCCATGGGATTTTCCAGGCAAAGGTACTGGAGTGGGTTGCCATTTCCTTCTCTAGAGGATATTCCTGACCCAGGGATCGAACCCAGGTCTCCTGCATTGCAGGCAGCTGCTTTACCCTCTGAGCCACTACTAGGGATGCTACTGGAGAAGAGTGGAGAAATAACTCCAGGAAGAATTGAGAGACAGAGCCAAAGCGAAAACAACACCCAGTTGTGGATGGACTAGTGATGGAAGTAAAGTCCGATGCTGTAAAGAACAATATTGCATAGGAACCTGGAATGTTAGGTCCATGTATCAAGGTAAATTGGAAGTGGTCAAACAGGAGATGGCAAGAGTGAACATCAACATTTTAGGAATCAGTGAACTAAAGTGGACTCAAATGGGCAAATTTAATTTAGATGACCATTGTATCTACTAGTGTGGGCAAGAATCCCTTAGAAGAAATGCAGTATCCATTATAGTCAGCAAGAGTCCAAAATGCAGTACTTGGATGCAGTCTCAAAAATGACAGAATGATCTCTGTTCATTTCCAAGGCAAACCATTCAGTATCACAGTAATCCTAGTCTATGCCCCAACCAGTAATGCTGAAGAAGCTGAACAGTTCTATGAAGACCTACAAGAACATCTAGAACTAACACCCCCAAAAGATGTCCTTTTCATCATAGGGGACTGGAATGCAAAAGTTAGAAGTCAAGAGGTACCTGGAATAACAGGCAAATTTGGCCTTGGAGTACAAAATGAAGCAGGGCAAAGGCTAACAGAGTTTTGCCAAGAGAACACACTAGTCATAACAAACACCCTCTTCCAGCAACACAAGAGAGGTCTCTACACATGGACATTACCAGATGGTCAATACTGAAATCAGATTGACTGTATTCTTTGGAGCCAAAATGGAGAAGCTTTATACAGTCAGCATAAACAAGACTGGGTGGCTCAGATCATGAACTCCTTATTGCCAAATTCAGACTTAAATTGAAGAAAATAGGGAAAACTTTCAGGTATAACCTAAATCAAATCCCTTACAATTATACAGTGGAAGTAACAAATAGATTCCAGGGATTAGATCTGATAGACAGAGTGCCTGAAGAACTATAGATGGAGCTTCATGACATTATACAGGAGGCAGTGATCAAGACCATCCCCAAGAAAAAGAAATGCAAAAAGGCAAAATGGTTGTCTGAGGAGGCCTTACAGATATCTGAGGAAAGAAGAGAAGCTAAAGGAGAAGAAAAAAAAGGAAAGATATACCCATTTGAATGCTGAGTTCCAAAGAATAGCAAGGAGGGATAAGAAAGCCTTCCTCGGTGATCAATGCAAAGAAATAAAGGAAAACAGTAGAATGGGAAAGACTAGAGATCTCTTCAAGAAAATTAGAGATACCAAGAGAATACTTCATGCAAAGATGGGCACAGTAAAGAACAGAAATGGTATGGACCTAATAGAAGCAGAAGATATTAAGAATACACAGAAGAACTATACAAAAAAGATCTTCATGACCCAGATAACTATAATGGTGTGATCACTCACCTAGAGCCAAACATTCTGGAATTCAAAATCAAGTGGGCCTTAGGAAATATCACTACAGACAAACCTAGTGGAGGTGATGGAATTCCAGTTGAGCTCTTTCAAATCCTAAAAGATGATGCTGTTAAAGTGCTCCACTCAATATACCAGCAAATTTGGGAAAAGTCAGCAATAGCCATAGGACTGGAAAAAGTCAATTTTCATTTGAATCCTAAAGAAAGACAATGCCAAAGGATGTTCAAACTACCACACAATTGCACTCATTTCAAATGCTAGCAAAGTAGTGCTCAAAATTCTCCAAGCCAGGCTTCAACAGTATGTGAACCGTGAACCTCCAGATGTTCAAGCTGGATTTAGAAAAGGCAGAGGAACCAGAGATCAAATTGCCAACATCTGTTGGATTATAGAAAAAGCATAAGAGTTCCAGAAAAACTTCTGCTTTATTGACTATGCCAAAGCCTTTGACTGTGTGCTGCTGCTGCTGCTGCTGCTAAGTCGTTTCAGTCGTGTCCAACTCTGTGCGACCCCATAGACGGCAGCCCAGCAGGCTCCGCCATCCCTTGGATTCTCCAGACAAGAACACTGGAGTGGGTTGCCATTTCCTTCTCCAATGCATGAAAGTGAAAAGTCAAAGTGAAGTCGCTCAGTTGTGTCTGACTCGTCGAGACCCCATGGACTGCAGCCTACCAGTCTCCTTTGTCCATGGGATTTTCCAGGCAAGAGTACTGGAGTGGGGTGCTGTTGCCATCTCCCTTTGACTGTGTGGATCACAACAAACTGTGGAAAATTCTTAAAGAGATGGAAATACCAGACCACCTTACCTGCCTCCTGAGAAATCTGTATACATGCCAAGAAGCAACAGTTAGAACCAGACATGGAACAACAGACAGGTTCCCGAATTGGGAAAGGAGTATATTGTCACCCTGCTTATTTAACTTATATGCAGAGTACATCAGCGAAATGCTGGGCTGGATGAAGCACAAGCTGGAATCAAGATTGCTGGAGAAATATCAATTATCTCAGATATGCAGATGACACCACCCTTATGGCAGAAAGTGAAGAAGAACTAAAGAGCCTCTTGATGAAAGTGAAAGAGGAGAGTGAAAAAATTGGCTTAAAATCCAACATTCAAAAAGCTACGATCATGGCATCCAGCCCCATCACTTCATGGGAAATAGATGGGGAAACAATGGAAACAGTGTGAGACTTTATTTTGGGGGGCTCCAAAATCACTGCAGATGGTGACTGCAGCCATGAAATTAAAAGACGCTTTGTCCTTGGAAGAAAAGTTATGACCAACCTAGACAGCATATTAAGCCCTGGTGGCTCAGAGGTTAAAGCTTCTGCCTGCAATGCATATTAAAAAGACGGCATATTAAAAGGCAGAGACATCACTTTGCCAACAAAGGTCCATCTAGTCAAGGCTATGGTTTTTCCAGTGGTCATGTATGAATGTGAGTGTTGGACCACAAAGAAAGCTAGCACTGAAGAACTGATGTTCTTGAACTGTGGTATTGGTAAAGACTCTTGCGAGTCCCTTGGACAGAAAGTAGATCAAACCAGTCCATCCTTAAGGAAATCAGTCCTGAATATTCATTGGAAGGACTGATGCTGAAGCTGAAACTCCAATACTTTGGCCACCTGATGCGAAGAACTGACTCGTTGGAAAAGACCCTGATGCTGGGAAGGATTGAAGGTGATTGAAGGTGGGAGGAAAAGGGGACGACAGAGGATGAGGTGGTTGGATGGCATCACCGACTCGATGGACATGAGTTTGAGCAAGCTCCAGGAGTTGGTGATGGACAGGGAAGCCTGGCGTGCTGCAGTCCATGGGGTCACAAGGAGTCAGACATGACTGATGCAACAAACTGAACTGTACTGAAGACCCAGTCAGCCAAATGTGTGTGTGTGTGTGTGTGTGTGTGTGTGTGTATTTAAAAAAGAGATAAAAGAGAAGTAAAATTTAGAGGTACATAGTATTTCAAAAAAAAAGAAAATGACTGCAGAAGGAAGGTATAAAATACAAGTAAAAGTAGTGAACATAGAAATTGCTATATAGATTGGTAAATATGAATAAATAATATCAGTACCAGTTTTATCAAGACCTACATGACCTTCTAGAACTAACACCAAAAAAAGATGTCCTTTTTCATCATAGATGGGATTTCTCAGTGGCTCAGTTGGTAAAGAATCTGCCTGCAATTCAGGAGACCTGGGTTTGATCTCTGGGTAGGGATGATCCTCTGGAGAAGGAAATGGCAACCCACTCCAGTACTCTTGCCTGGAGAATTCCATGGACAGAGGAACCGGGCAGGCTACAGTCTGTGGGATCGCAAAGAGTCATATATGACTGAGTGATTATCTTTTCATCATAGGCGATTGGAATGCAAAGTCAAGAGGCACCTGGAGTAAGAGGCAGGTTTGGCCTTGGAGTACCAAATGAAGCAGGGCAACAGCTAACAGAGTTTTGTCAAGAGAACACACTGGTCATAACAAACACCCAGACGACTCTACACATGGACATCACCAGATGGTCATACCAAAATCTGATTATATTCTTTGCAGCTAAAGATGGAGATGCTCTATGCAGTCAGCAAAAACAACACCAGGAGCTGACTGTGGCTCAGATCATGAACTCCTTATTGCAAAATTCAGACCTAAATTGAAGAAAGTAGGGAAAACCTCTAGGCCATACATCACTTGGCCCACAAAGGTCCATATAATGAAAGCTATTGTTGTTCCAGTACGGATGTGAGAGTTGGATCATAAAGAAGGCTGAAGAGTGCTGAAGAATTGATGCTTTCAAGTTGTGGTGCTGGAGAAGACTCTTGAGAGTCCCTTAGACAGCAAGAAGATCAAACCAGTCAATCCAAAAGGAAATCAACCCTGAGCATTCATTGGAAGGACTGATGCTGAAGCTCTAATCCTTTGGCCACCTGACGTGAAGAACTGACTCAATAAAAAAGACCCTGATCCTGGGAAAGATTGAAGGCAGGAGGAACAGGGGGTGACAGAGGATGGGATGGTTTGATAGTATCACTGACTCAAGGGACATGAATTTTCACAAACTCCAGGAGATAGTGAAGGACACGATAGCCTCGGATGCTGCAGTCCATGGGGTCACAGAGAATCAGACACGACTTAGTGACTGAACAACAACAACAACAAATGTCAATTTGAGACAAAAGTAAGTTTCAAGGTGAAAAAAAATCTTACCATAGAGAGCCAGAAATAGTACGCATATCATCTGGATTAAAGCTATACTATGACTCCCCACTGGAATAGAACAGAAAGAAAAATTAAGATGAAGACAAGCAGAGTTAACAAAGGAAGTAGAAAGTCAGAGGGGCATCCTGACAAGTTATTAAATGCTAGAGGAAAGAAAGTTAAATAGGATTAATGTATTCAACATATTCATCAAAAGTTTCTCTTCTCCTCCTCTTCCTCCTCATCCTTCCCTTTTCCCTCTCTTCCTCCTCTCACCCCACTCCACCACTTAACTCCAGGTTCTCAGTGACCAAGACGCTGGAATTAGTTCACTTCATATAAGAATGTTAAAGGACGATGTGATTCTTGCCCTCAAGAATATAAAGTCTGTTGTCTAAAATATGCCAGAGATGGTTTATCTCTGTGTTTTAGGACAGTCATAGTAGCCATGGATGGATCTAGGATACATAAATGATGGGAAATCCTGGTAAATTGGATGGAAAAAATGGATGGAATCTCCATTAAGAGAACCTCCAAAAAAACATGTGGGTCAGTCATAAAACTTATTTCCCTCCAGGCTTGTACATTTATGGCACATGATATTGAGAATTGAGAAGATGGATATCCAAATTCTAGTTTCTGCTTACTAGCTCTAAAATCATAGAAACATTACTCTGCACTCCATTTTCCATTCAACAAAATAGGAGATGTATCACCTTCCTTGTCTACCACCCCTGTTTGGGTTAGTAGGCCATAGAAACTTTGAGGACTCCAGCAATGTAAGCTATTGTTATTCTTTAATAAATGCTTCCACTATCACAGTCACATGAGGTCATTTCTATATAATAGTTTACTTAATAATGTACTTAATTCTGAGGAGAGGATAGTGGCCTTCCCAGGTGGCTCAGTAGTAAAGAATCTGCCTGCCAATGCAAGAGACGCATGAGATCTCAAAGAGTGAGATAACTGAGCAACTGAGCACAAGGAGAGGATTATCATTTGTATTCAATGTTTCACTTTAGTTTAGGAAATGGGAAAAAAGATATTTTTCATTGATGATGGATAGTGTATCCAAAATATTTGTAGGTGAAGAAAGCAAGATCCTGTTATTTTTTCAGATGGGAAATTATCATATGAGCTTCTGGAAAGAAAACCTAATTCAACTTTAAAGTTCCTAACTTTAATAATAAAAGCATGTTGAATAATCATGCCAAATGACTTGGATCAATTGCTAAATATGAATGAGGGGAGAATTAAATTGACACAAAGGAAAGGTTTTCTTGTCAGAGAAAAATTTGTGAAGAGAGCTAGAGATAATTTAATGTAATCATAAGACTGACTCTGTGGAAAATACTGAGTTGTGTTTGCTTCTTGACCAGCACACCAAGATGTGTAATCAACTAAAGAGATGGAAACAATTGAGTAACCATTTTTCTTTCTCCTTTTAAGGAAAACTATTTTTGTTATGGAATGCGGTGCTTTCAAGATAAGGCCAAATTATACTGTAAAACTAAATCAGTTTTTAAGTAAATACTAGATAAATCTCGTTGCACAGGCTCCCATCATATATTTAGAAAATCAGCTTTTCTGTTTATTTCTAGGTCACCATAAAGAAAGGGTAAATGTGGTTGTCAATGTCGTGTATACAAACTCACATTGATATGGATAAAAATGAAAATAAAATGTGAATAATGGATGATAAACCATTTTCTTTGGTCTCCAGAAGCCACTTAAAAATTGAAATGAAAGGCTGCCATGATTAATCTTTTGTTATTTAATATATAAAGACATTGAAAGCCATCTTAATGTGGACTTAGGACCCCTTGATTCCATGTCCTTTCACCATGGAGTCATAGCTTTTTGCACCAGGATTTCATACACCTACTTTCCAGTTCCATCTGGCAATCCATTCTCTTCCTAGTATTTCCTCATCAAGAATCTATAGGGCCATTGGGCACTCTCTTTTGTCCCTCCAGCTTCTGGAGACTGTTGACAATGGGCTACACAAATTAGGTTTTATTGACAACTGGTTTCCAGGTGATTTCAGCCAATAGGCATCAGCAGGAGATCAGAGTTGGGAAGGAAAGAGTTGGAATATTTATTCCATCAGCCCCCTCCAAGCTGAGCAGAAGTTTGCTACTGGCTTTTTTTTGTTTTATTGAAGCCAAATTCAAAGAGATAGAAAATAGATGAGTGTTTCCCAGCAACTTAGGAGAGAGGAAAATGGGGAGTGATTGCTAATGCATATGGGGCTTTGGTGAGTGAGGTGCCATTGCCTTCTCCAAAAAATATTCTTGAGTTGGATAATGGTGATAGTTGCAAAACTTTGCAAATATGCTAAGGCCATTTAATTGTGTATATCAAAAGGGTGAATTTTATGATGTGTGAATTATATCTCAATTGAAAATGGATAGAAAATATACAATGGAATATTATTCAGGCATAAAGAAGAATGAAATTTTACCATTTGCAGCAATAGGGATGGACCTTGAAGGCATTATGCTACGTGAAATGTCAGACAGAGAAAGACAAATACCATATGATCTCACTTATATGTGGAATTAAAAAAAAAAACGAGTTCATGAATACAGAGAATAGATTGGTGGTTGCCAGAAGTAGGGGGAGGAGGCAATGGGTGAAGGAGGTCAAAGCTACAAGCTTCCAGTTATAAAATAAATAAGTTATGGGGATATAATATACCACATGGTAACTGTAGTTAACAATAGTATATTATATATTTGCTATTATAATAATAATACTGTATTGCAAGTTGCTAAGACGGTAGATCTTAAAAATTCCTATGATAGGAAAACAATGTTGTAACTATGTATGGTAACAGATGTTACCTAGACTTATTGTGGTGATCATTTCACAATGTATATAAATATTAAATTATTATGTTGGACACATGAAGTTAATATAGTTGTATGTTAAGTATACCTCAATAAGAAATGGATAGAAAAGTTGCAAACCAAACTTTTATAGCACAAAACAAAAAAAATATGGATAAACAAAAGAAGAAAGACTAAAAAATTAAAAATCATAACATAAAAATTACAGATGAAGAAAAATGTATCATTTATATCAGTTAAAGTACATCAGCAGAAAGGACACACACACACACACACAGAGTTCCTGGGAACTCTGTTTTGCAAGGTACTTGCTCTTCTTCCTTATCAGCTTTAGTACATGTTTTCTATGCTGCATTATGACTTTGCACTTGATTTTAAATTAATATATAATTATTTAGTTAAGTGTAAGATATATTGCATGTAAAGATGACAGAGAAATTCATTCTTTATACTTTTCATAGCTTTTAGTCCAGGAAGAGGCACTAGTTAGGAGCAAGATTTGAAATTTTAGCTCATTATTTCTTTTTTTCTTAATTTAAATTTATTTATTTTAATTGGAGGCTAATTACTTTACAATATTGTATTGGTTTTGCCATACATCAACATGAATCCTCCACGGGTGTACACGTGTTCCCCATCCTGAACCCCCCTCTCACCTCCTTCCCCGTACCATCTCTCTGGGTCATCCCAGTGCACCAACCCGAAGCATCCTGTATCCTACATCAAACCTGGACTGGCAATTTGTCTTGATTTGCTGCTTTTCCTTTCTAGTCTTTCTTATTTTCTTCCAATCTTAACCAGTGCTTTCATCCCTATTTTTCTCCTGAACCCAATTCTTAACCCTTTAAGTCCTCAGCATCGCTTTATAAAGCCACTAAATTAGATTATTGATGACAAACAAAAGGACTCAGAGTTTATGAGTCTGCAAGTCCTTTGCTCTCTCAGTATAACAAAGTCTGAATTTTTCAACCTTCAGGGTACAGCATAGAGCTCATCTTAAACATTCTTTTTGGCTGATCAAAGAAAGGAGGTCAACTTACTTGGAAAGTGCTTTCATGTTTACTTAAACTAAACACTGTTGTTAGTTCTCTTACTGTATTTTTAAAAATTCAAGTGAAAGATGCTCAAGGGTCATATAGTACATGAGGCTGTTGAAACAGGGAGGATAAAGATGAGACTGGAATGGATTTTTAGTACCAGATTCCACTTTGGCTTTATACTTCAATCTATTGCAGTAATGTCTCCTTTCGTACTCCTGAGAGCCAGCTTATGTTCTTCAAGACATGGCCAGCACACATTCTGTAGAGGATGATAGAGGGAGGACCTGTTTGCCCATAGGAGAAGGGTCCAATTCTATTCTCACGGTAATAAGCTTAAGAGGCACCACTATATACCCCTCTTTAGGGAAGAGTGAGAGCAGTAAGGGGTAACTCAGTCCTGTGGAGTCTGGGAGGGGGGCATTGTGGGGCCACTGCATTTATGGAGGGCATGGCAATTGTTTCTGATGTCATCTCTGCGGCATGCTATAGTAGAATGAGCCTTGAACTCTATGGTTATGTTTGAATCCTGGTTTAGTCATTTACTCGAACCAGACATGGTGGGTGGAACCAGATTTCTGGAGGGATTCTAGCTTTGGCGACCTTGGAGTTATGTATTCATCCAACAAATATTTTATTGAGTGCCTACTATGTTCCAGGCTCTATTCTGGACATGGAATATATTTTAAAAAATGGAAGTAATATGGAGTCCCTAACCTCACCAAATTTACCATGACTTTGGAGGCTGGCCCCCTCTCCAGCCATCAGTTGACCCTAAAAAGGGCTAGATGGCACATTGCCCCGCCTGTGGCCATAGGCAATCATGCAAAATGCACTAATTAAATGTCTCCATAATGACTGTGCTTCAGGAATGGCCTGGTGCCAATGCCTTGAAAAAGACTGCACTCGGAATGCTGCTCTTGTCCTGAAGCCAATGGATAAAGTGACCACAGCATACGCCTAGGATTGATTGTTTGCTTTGGATTTAATCAAGCTCTCCTCTCCTCCTGCCCTGGAAATGTTAATGCTTTCTCTCTACTACAGCCACTATACCTTAATATGAAGAGAATTAAATTTCCCCTCTGACTTTTAATTATCCCCTGACAGCTTTGGGAAATGGCATGGGTAACACAAATCAGAAATGCCAATCGGCCTTGGAATGCATCCTGCATGCTTTGAAACAGATTTTCCGAGTTGTGTTTTGAACAAATGCTAACGTTCGTGTTTTTTTAACAGACACCAACAAATGAACAGAAAAGGGAAAAAAGTTCTTCGCAAATGTAATGGTGTTGCAGGAGGACTTTCAAGGAACAACAATACCATGAAGGTAATTGGCCAGCAGTATGCGAAACTACATCAGATATTTCTTCAACTGAGGTCTCGTTTATATCAGGGCTTCTCTAAGTATACTTGGAAATTGAATCATTTTTAAAAAGGAATTTTCTAGTCTAAAAGTTTCTGAATGGTAACTCTCAATTTTTGTACTCCTTTTTCCATCACAGACCAGCAATGAAAAAACTAGCCCTGGTCCATAAATCACAGTTTCAGTAGCCCTGTTCTATATAATAGACAGCACCTTTTAATGGGTAGGCATTATGCCAAATATTTGATAAATATCAAAATGTAGTCTTCACAACAATCCTATGAGGCAGTTCTTCTTTTCTGTTTTGCATATGGAAAAATGAGGTTTAGTGTTTAGGTTATAGGCTGAAAGTCTCAAAATCAATCATTGGTGAAATATTTCTTCCTGAGTCACATCTGTCCACCACCATCTTTCCTTAAGGATCAGCATGGCGCAAGGTTGGATAGTTTGTAATATGCAACGGTTATTGACAGGTAATGACACCAAGAAGGATTGGATCCAATAGGCCAAGGTCATAAATTGGAAGCAAATTTATAATAATAAATTATTACTACTTATAATAATTAATTATTATTACTTATAATAAACTATTGTTACTTATAATACTGGAAGCAAAAAACCAGGAGAACCAGGTCAGACATGAGTCAGGTACTAGGTAACTAAAGATAAGAATGGTTGAAACTGAATTGGCTGCCAGGGTATGGAATGTTCCTCATAAGCAGCTATCCCAGTAAAAAAAAACTTATTAACAGCTGTGACCTGATTATTCTACCACCCTCCAATGTACTATCTGGTTCTCACTATAACTCAGTGGTCCCGATTCTTTTAAGGCAATAAGGTCATCAACATCTATCCATAACACTTTACATGGCAGAGGGAAGAACACATCCTTTGGCACCGTTAGAGGTTCAATTGGAGGGTCTTTATCCTCAGGGAGACCAAATAGTATACTATTTAGAGTCAACAAATTGAAGAACTTGTCTCTTCTTCATCAGAACATCCTCTTTACAGTAAAACACAACAGAACTGGGAGTAGGTCACCCGCTATGGCTGGGAGTGACTACTAAGCTATTTTTAGGTAAACAAGAGGACTTCACCAGCTTATTAGCACCTGGAGACACCCACTGGAAACAAAGTGTGGTGTCTTAGGGCTGGATCGGTCCCCTGAAAGCAGGGGACATTGAAGCTAATAATAGAAGCTCACATTGCAAGCTAAAGTAGGAAAGCGCATTGTCAAAGTAGGGACGGAAGACAAAGGGGAGGGGCCAAGGAAAAAGTCTCTGAGCAGGGGAGATAGTAGGTCAGATGTCATAGCCCAGGCGAAAGCATGTCTGAGCCCCAGAGATAAGTATTACATTCAAATTATAGAAAATATAGAAAGGCACTCTCACACATGCACACATACAGACACACCACAAGCAATCAGTTGCCCATATTCCTGCAATCCAGACATGATCTTTTCTGTACATTATTTGACTTGGAGAATAAGCAAAGCCCAATTGAGCTGATTCCTTGACTGTGTTCTGACTAGTGTGTGTGTTGGAGAGACAGAAATACTGAGGCCAGGACTCTGAAAAAGAGAGGCAGCTAATCCAGTTCTGAAAAACAGTGATAATGTTGCAGATGGCCAAGGTATCATGGAATTTCTGACCCAGAGAGAACCTGATGCTCATCCAGTTGGTGGTTTTAAAGGTCTGTTCTTCAGAGCAGTATAGGTTCCACACAGATGTCTCAGGGGCTGTCTGGTGCAGAAGGGGGTAAGGTTGAGTATAGAGCAAAGTGGTCAGGGTTATAGGTCCCCAACCTGACTTCAACTCAGTGGCTCTGCATTAGCTCCTGGATATATTCCTTTCTGGCTAAGATTTCATTTGAATAAATCATTCTGCTGCTCTTAAAAGAGGAAAATAAAAATGATTGAAAGTCAAGTAATCATTTTGCTGATAAAGAAACTGAAATCCAAAGAGATGAAAGGACATTTAAAAGGCCCCATGGTCTGGTATGGTAGCTATAAGGCGCATTCTTGATTCCCTAGCCCTTCTATGACATTTGCCTTGAAATCAGCAGTGTCGTTTTACATCTTCTGTAAAATAGGCCTCCTTTATTCAGAAAACCACTGGTCTTGGCTGAGTATTATACAGCTGTAGGGTACTCTACTGTCCCCATTATCCTCAGTCTGAGAGATTGCCCTGGGTGTAGGACTCAGTGCTAAAACTGAGAAAGTCCAAGACAAACCAGGACAGTTGGTCACCCTATCAGAAAGCCCCTGATGCCCAGATGTTTCTTTACCAACCACTCTGTTTTTGTTGCTAGAATCCTGAGTAAGTTTCTGTCTCACAGAGTCCTTCAACCTTTGGAGCCCAGTCTTTGAGCCTAGCTTTCTCAATTCCCTGACCCCAAGCTTTCTGATTCTTTCTCAGGTAGATGCATTCTGTCTGCTTGCTTCTGTCTGTCGTGGACAAAACCCTCTATCTAGCCTTGATTTTATTTTCCCCTCTGGGGTCTGATCACATGGAATCATTGAAGATGTCACTGAGTGCCATTTGCTGTCCATGCAAATTGCACAAACTGCTGGCTATTTTCCTAATCAGTCTGTTAAGCTTCTCATACATTCTGGAAGATCTTAGACCCACATTCAGACTTTTGTCAGAGCTTCATTCCATCAGCGTTTCTCTTCACTACTGTCAATTTTGGAAAACACTGTATCCTGGCTGGTAGAGGTCAACTACAGATTTTATCCCCATGCAGTCCATGACCTGAGTGCTTGGAACTATCACATTAGCAGAGGATAATTTTTTTAAAATCCATTTATCAAATAGTTAGAAAGAGTCTCCTCAGACCACTGTTGATCAGTATATCTAAATTATTCTCACCACTTAGTTTTACCTTAAGAAGACCTGCTACATATCATCCAAGGAGGATTTTGTTAAGTAATTCGAGCATGGAATTTTAGCATCTTATTTGATAACTCCACCAAAGTGCTCAGCGTTTGGCCTGCGGGGAGAACCTTGTGGCCTCTGCTCTGCTCATCTGCCTACTTGTATCTATTCTAGGCTTACTTGGTAGATTCTGATCTGAACTATTTTTTTGAGTCCCAGATATGTTCTTTTTCAAAAAACAAAAAACTGATTTGGCTCAATTCTGTGTGTTTCCTGCTCTCTCCAGCTGCAGTGATGCTACTCAGACCTCTGTGCTCAAGGGATGCGATTAGAGACATGAAATGGCATTGAACTTCACACCATAGGGTGTTCAAGTTCAGCTAGCGTGCGAGAGATCATCGTAGTTTTCTTCCCATTCAGTAAACACAGAGTTATATTTTTGCCCTTTCACTTTTAGTTTCTTTAGAGGGGAAAATCACTTCACTTTCTACCAAACCTTAAATAGTGAGAGAGACATCAGTGATGTTGTAATCATGCCATAGGGAAGAAAAATCTTAGTAGCTATATCAGTGGAAGAAATATTGGAGGGGGATGTGCCCTGGTAATTTTGAAATAGAATTTAGGATTGTAGCTCATAGCACACTGTGTTGGGAGTCATCAGATTTCAACATCTTTTTCTACAGATGAGGAAAGTGAGATTCCGATCAAAGTGATGATTCTCCACTCTGCTGCACATGAAATCTCGCTGAGAGCTTTAGAAAATAGGGGTGTCTGTGCCCCACCTCTAAAGACAACCTGATTGATCAGGGACGTAGCCTGACGTTGATGACTTTTATTGTTATTTTTTAAAATTTGGTTCAAGTATAGTCCACATTGGGCTTCCCTGGTGGCTCAGAGGTTAAAGCGTCTGCCTCCAATGCGGGAGACCTGGGTTCGATCCCTGGGTCGGGAAGATCCGGGAGAAGGAAATGGCAACCCACTCCAGTATTCTTGCTTGGAGAATCCCCTGGACGGAGGAGCCTGGTAGGCTACAGTCCACGGGGTGGCAAAGAATCGGACACGACTGAGCGACTTCACCTTCCTTCACCTATAGTCCACATATGATATTATATTAGTTTCAGGTGTACACCGTGTCTTAACATCTAAATACGTTATGAATCGATCACAATAAGTCTAGTAATCATCTGTCACCATACAAAGTTATTATAGTATTATTGACTGTATTCCTTTTGCTATAAATTACATCCTTGTGACTTATCTTGTAACTGAAAGTTTGTACCTCTAAATCCTCTTCACCTAATTTGCCCAACCCCTGACCCCTTTACCTCTGGCAACCACCAGTTTGTTCTCTGTGTCTGAGTCTTTTCCTATTTTGTTTTATTTGTTTTTTAGATTCCACATGTAAGTGAAATCATATGGTATTTGTCTTTGTATATCCAAGTTATTTCACTTAGCATAATACCCTCTAGGTCCATCCATGTTGCTGCAAATGACATTATTTCATTATTATTTATGGCCAATTAGTAGTCCATTGAATATGTACCACATCTGTATCCATTCCTCTGTCGATGGGCATTTAGTTTGTTCCCATGTCTTGGCTATTGTGAACAGTGCTGCTATGAACATAGGGGTGCATGTATCTTTTTGAATTACAGTTAGTTTTCATTTTCTTCAGATAAATACCCAGAAGTGGAACTGCCAGATTATGTGGTAGCTCTATGTTTAATTTTTTGAGGGACTATCATACTGTTTTCTATAGTATTATGATTCCATAGTATTAATAGCTATACCAGTTTACATTCCCAGAGACAGTACATGAGGGTTCCCTTTTCTTCACACCCTCTCCATCTCTTGTTATTTCTTATCTTTTGATAAGACCCATTCTGACAGGTGTGAGGTGATATCTCTTTGTGATTTTGATTTGTATTTCCTTGATGATTTAGTGATGTTGAGAATCTTTTCATGTGTCTGTTGGTTCTCTGTATGTCTTCCTTGGATAAATGTTTATTCAGGTCCTCTGCCCATGTTTAATTGAATTGTTTGGGGTTTTGATTTTGAGTTGTATGAGTTCTCTGTATATTTTGGATATTGAATCCTTATCGGACATATCATTTGCAAATATCTTATTCCTAGTTATTAGCTCTTTTATTCTTTTTGATACAATCATAAATGATATTGCTTTCTTAATTTCTGATAGTTTGCTATTAGTGTATAGATATGCAACAGGTTTCTATATATTGATTTTGTATCCTGTAAATTTACTGAATTCATTTATTAGTTCTAACAGCTTTTTGGTGGAGTCTTTAGGATTTTCTGTATATAGTATAATGTCATCTGCAGATAGTGGCAATTTTGCTTCTTCCTTTCCTATTTGGATGCCTTTTCTTATTTTTCTCTCTCTCTCTGCTTGGTCTGATTGCTATGGCTAGGTCCTCCAATACTATGTTGAAGAAAAGTGGCAATAGTGGATATTTTTGTCTTGTTCCTGATCTTAGAGGAAAAGCTTTCAGCTTTTCACAATCGAGTATTATGTTACTTGTGAGTTTGTCATATATGACCTATATTAGGTTGAGGTATGTTCCCTTTATACTCACTTTTTGGTCAGTTTTAATCATAAATGGATGTTGAATTTTGTCAAATGCCTTTTCTGCATCTATTGAGATGATCAAGTGATTTTTTCTTCATTTTGTTAATGTGGTGTAGGGTGTTGATTGATTTATAGATATTGAACCACACTGATGGTTTTTTAAAAAGCCTCCCCCCAGGTAGTTTTCACACACAGCCAGGGTCCAGAATCCCTGTTTTCAAGTTCAGTGGCAGAATGGAGTAGAACAAAGCCCAGATCAGCGATGGGTCCATTGCCCCCATGCTGCCACCTTGCAGAATGCTGGCTTGTTGGCACTGCAGATAATACTGAAAGTAGATGAGTCACAGCCACACAAGAGAAGGAAAGGGTTGTATCCAGGAATTGAGCAAGAGGGAGAATGCTATTTCCATGTAAGTCAGTTGCAAGCATTTCCTGGGAGACACATAATACACAAGGACATGCTGACATGCTAGATAGCTTGGACTTCAGTAGTGTCATACCCTGATTGTGGTACCCTCTGGAAAGAGATGCTAATCATTCAGCAAATGGAGTGATGGAGAAGCTCCTTCAGGAGGCACGTGCTTGGAATCCTTTCCTTTCCAGAGGATTCCAGGAATCAGAACATTCCTGTCAACTGCTTAAGTCAGCAGGTCATTCACTGAACTCCTCTCTTAGCACCCTATCACTCTCTACTGGCTAGACAGTAAGCATCATAAAGAAACTATGAATGGAACTACTTGAAGATAGCGTCTTTGAAGAGGTCATTAAGGTTCAGTGAGATCATTGGGGTTAGCCATAGTCCAGTATGACTGGTGTCCCTATAAGATGAGGACGCTGACATGTACAGAGGAAAGACCACATGAAGACACAGGAGAAGATGGCCATCTATCAGCCCAGGAGAGAAGCCCTCAGAAGAAACCATACCTGCTGACTGCTTGATCTTGGACCTCTACCTTTCAGAAACATGAAGAAATAAATTTCTGTTGTTTAAGCCACTTAGACCGTGGTACTAACAAGGTAATACAACTATAGTGATACTAACAGTACCAGTGCCTGACAGCTAAATAAGACATGGCCCCAGACTCCAAATCACTCAGAGTCTAGCCACTTGTCAGAATCCACTGGAAGCAGTTTTCTCCAGGGAAGGAGGAGGAAGATTGTGAATGAGTCTGTGACTAAATCTAGAATTTTGGAACTGCCTGTAGGAGTGGGGCAAGGGAGAAAAAGTGGTGGATCTTGGGCCAGAACCAAGTGGGACATAAAGGTGGCCAAGCTAGAACAAAGCACCAGGAGGGGTGCCGGCTCACAAAATTACAAACAAAATGGGGAGGAGCTGTGCTGGATGAGAAACAAGCCAAGTGATCCAGCCGACAAAGAGGACCAAGTCACAAAGGCAAATGTTTAAAAAGCAGAGCCCAGGTAAAAGACAATGGGAAAGGAATCATAAGGACTGCTTCCTGGGTCCATAGCCCATCTGAGACCCAGTTGGCCAATGACATATAGCTTTAAAAAGCTTAAAGTCACTTTCCTTTCATGCTCTCTTATCTGTATAAAAGCCAGTCTTGAAATTGAATTCTGGCATCGCCATTAAAATATGGTTGAGGGACAGTCTGTTCATAACTGTGTCATGTTGGGTTCCCCAGAAGCAAACCCTGAGAAGAAGATTCTGGATTACAGTAATTTTTAATAATAGGGAGGATACATCTCTCCTTATTTACTACCTTCTCAAAAACATTCTTGGCAAATTGCATACTTTATTTTATTAAATGCATTCTTGTTGTGTGTCCAACTCTTTGCGACCCCACAGTCTGCAGTATGCCAGGCTCCTCCACCCATGGGATTCTCCGGACAAGAATATTGGAGTGGGTTGCCATGTCCTTTTCCAGGGTATCTTTCCAACCCAGTGATCGAACCCTTGTTTCTTACATCTCCTGCACTGGCAGGCAGGTTCTTTACCACTAGCGCCACCTGGGAAGCCCCTATACATTCCTTTTTTTAAAAATATAAATTTATTCATTTTAATTGGAGGTTAATTACTTTACAATATTGTATTGGTTTTGCCATGTATCAACATGAATCTAGCATGGGTATACACGTGTTGCCCATGCAGAACCCCCCTCCTTCCTTTCTCCCCGTACCATCCCTCTGGGTCGTCCCAGTGCACCAGCCCCAAGCATCCAGTATCATACATCAAACCTGGACTGGTGATTCATTTCATATATGATATTATACATGTTTCAGTGCCATTCTCCCAAATCATCCAACCCTCTCCCTCTCCCATAGATTCCAAAAGACTGTTCTGTACATCTGTGTCTCTTTTGCTGTCTCGCATACAGGGTTATCATTACCATCTTTCTAAATTCCATATATATGCATTAGTATACTGTATTGGTGTTTTTCTTTCTGGCTTACTTCAATCTGTATAATAGGCTCCAGTTTCATCCACCTCATTAGAACTGATTGAAATGTATTCTTTTTAATGGCTGAGTAATACTCCATTGTGTATATGTACCACAGCTTTCTTATCCATTCATCTGCTGATGGACATCTAGGTTGCTTCCATGTCCTGGCTATTGTAAACAGTGCTGTGATGAACATTGGAGTACACGTGTCTCTTTCAATTCTGGTTTCCTCGGTGTGTATGCCCAGCAGTGGGATTGCTGGGTCATAAGGCAGTTCTATTTCCAGGTTGTTTTTTTTTTTTACTTTATTTTATTTTACAATACTGTATTGGTTTTGCCATACATTGACATGAATCCGCTACGGGTGTACATGAGTTCCCAATCCTGAACCCCCCTCCTACCTCCCACCCCATATCATCTCTCTGGATCATCCCCGTGTCTCCACACTGTTCTCCATAGTGGCTGTACTAGTTTGCATTCCCACCAACAGTGTAAGAGGGTTCCCTTTTCTCCACACCCTCTCCAGAATTTATTGCTTGTAGACTTTTGGATCGCAGCCATTCTGACTGGCGTGAAATGGTACCTCATTGTGGTTTTGATTTGCATTTCTCTGATAATGAGTGATGCTGAGCATCTTTTCATGTGTTTGTTAGCCATCTGTATGGACACCTTATCTTTGACAAAGGAAGCAAGAATATACAATGGACTAAAGACAATCTCTTTAACAAGTGGTGCTGGGAAAACTGGTCAACCACTTGTAAAAGAATGAAACTAGAACACTTTCTAACACCATACACAAAAATAAACTCAAAATGGATTAAAGATCTAAATGTAAGACCAGAAACTATAAAACTCCTAGAGGAGAACATAGGCAAAACACTCTCCAACATAAATCACAGAAGGATCCTCTATGACCCACCTCCCAGAATATTGGAAATAAAAGCAAAAATAAACAAATGGGACCTAATTAAACTTAAAAGCTTCTGCACAACAAAGGAAACTATAAGCAAGGTGAACAGACAGCCTTCAGAATGGGAGAAAAGTAAAGTCGCTCAGTTGTGTCTGACTCTTTGTGACCCCACAGATTGTAGCCTACCAGGCTCCATCTGTCCATGGGATTTTCCAGGCAAGAGTACTGGAGTGGGTTGCCATTTCCTTCTCCAGAGGATCTTCCCAACCCAGGGATCGAACCTGGGTCTACCTGCATTGTAGGCAGACACTTTACCGTCTGAGCCACCAGGGAAGCCTAATAATAAGGGAGAAAATAATAGCAAATGAAGCAACCGACAAACAACTAATCTCAAAAATATACAAGCAACTCCTGCAGCTCAATTCCAAAAAAATAAACGACCCAATCAAAAAATGGGCCAAAGAACTAAATAGACATTTCCCCTGTACATTCTTAAATTATTTTAAATTTAAAAAGAAAGTCGGTTTTTTTAATGATTGAAATTATATGAAATTGATATATTTATTTGAAAAGGATTAACATTTTTATTACATTATGACTTTCTATACAGGAGTATGGTATAGCTCTATATTCAGGTCTTGTTTTACGTTGCTCAATGAAATTTATAGCTCTCTCTCAAATAAATCTTACCTTTCTTTGTTAAATTTTCCCCTGTATATGTTATAGCTTTTGTCTCTATTGTTAATGGGATGTATATGGATTTTTTCCCCATTTTCATTTCTATCTGGTTTCTACTAGTAAATGAATTGATTTTTAAAATATTTGTCCTGGTAACCAGTACCTTACTAAATTATTTTACCTGAAATCCAATAATTTACTTTTAATTGTGCCTGATGTTTTTCTAGGAAATGATCATATCATTTGAAAATCAAGGTAATATTACTCTTCCAATATTTACATAGCTTCTTTACTTTTTAAGGCTTATTGCATTAGCTAGAACTCTGAAGAAATGAAAAATAGCAGCATCTCTTTCTTGAGCAAGCATAAGCTACTGGCTATTATTTATGAGTTGTAATTGTGACAGCAGTTACTTTGTCTGTAATCCCTTCTGCAGTCTGTCAGCAAGATATTAGGATGATATTGCATAGTCAAAGTGCCTCCCTGGGCAGAACCACATGGAATCAGAGGGGTTTTAAGGGACACATTTTGACAGAGTTCTTCTGTCTATCTGTGAGATTGAGTGGGGCTGGGGAAGGAAGCACACAGGCAGGCATGAATTACATCTCAGGGATTGATTGTCCCACAAAATTTTTTAAATTATTTTAAACAGCTTTGTTGAAGTATAGTTAACATACAATAAGAGCTGCTGCTGCTGCTGCTGCTGCTAAGTCGCTTCAGTCGTGTCCAACTCTGTGCAACCTCATAGCCGGCAGCCCACCAGGCTCCCCCATCCCTGGGATTCTCCAGGCAAGAACACTGGAGTGAGTTGCCATTTCCTTCTCCAATGCATGAAAGTGAAAAGTGAAAGTGAAGTCGCTCAGTTGTGTCTGACTCTTAGTGACCCCATGGACTGCAGCCTATCAGGCTCCTCCGTCCATGGGATTTTCCAGGCAAGAATACTGGAGTGGGGTGCCATTGCCTTCTCTGACAATAAGAGCAGAAGTTTTTAATTTTGGTGAAATGAAATCTATTTAATTTTTATTTTATAAACTTATTTGGTGTCATATCTCTGAAATCTTTGCTGAACCCATGCTCACATGGACTTTTGTTGTATATTTCCCTCTAGCACTTTCATAGTTTTAGACTTTTCATTTAGCTCTATGCTGCATTTTGTGTGAATTTAGGGGGATGGTGTGAAGCCTTGTTCAAAGTTCACGTATTTGCATACAGATTTCCAATTGTTTCAGCAACTTTTGTTGAAAAAGATTATTCTTTCTCTGTGCACCCCTGTTGCAAATCAGTCATCTATACATGTCTGAGTATATTTCTTGAATCTATATGTTTTTTCATGGATAGTTTTTTTTTCATTGTTTCCACTCATACCACATTGTCTTGATTAGTATAGTTTTATAATAAGACTTGAGTAGACACACTTTTACAAATTTAGAAAATTTGAATTTTTTACTTGTGAGGTCTGGTCAAAATGCCCCCTCTTTAAACAGAATGGAGTGAGACACTGCCAGCAACATATGCAGAGCCGATGGGAAGCTGGAGGTTCAGTCGGCCCCTTCCTGCCTACATGTAAGGACTGTGCTGCCAGCCTGTGGCTCTGCTGTTGTTTGCAAGGCCCAGGACCACATCTCACACCCTCCTCTTTCCCCAAAGACAAAACCCACTTCCCATAACCAGGCCTGTGTGGATCTACACGACTGCATAGAGCTTGTTTTCCTCCTCTTACTCACCTTTTTGCTTTGCTGTTTTGAAATCACCAGGCAAGCTCAGAGCAGGCAAAATCAAGTCACCTGGGTTACTGGATGATTTCTGTCTTCCACCTTGACCCCTCACCATCCCCTTTACATCATCTTTCCACGTGGTATAAGTATTTATTTGAGTGCCTTGGGCTTGATGTTCTCTACAGCAAGCAGCTATACTTTCATCTCTTCTGTGTGCTGACACCTGTAATAATTATCAGCCTAAAATTAATCCAATCCATCAGAGGCACACTGGTTGCTTCTCAAAGCTTTTCGTTTTTCCTGGCCTATCCTCACTGGAATGGCGTTGTACTAAACTAAATTTAATGTGTGTACAATGAGAAGATTTTGCGTCATTTTTATAGGACTTTGATGCTCTGGTATTTTGAACCAGCTAGGCTGTGACAGCTCAAGTTGCCTAGTAACCATCCAAAGACCAGCACCAGAGTGAAACCGAGAGAAGCCACATTCAATAATAAAGAGAGCAACAACCAGGAATGAACAGGTCCGGGTCATGGCTGGGCTGGATCCACACTCCTTTGAGGATGTGGCTGACACATCTTTGGTTAAGCTGCTAAAATCCTCCATCTGTAAAGTGGGCCTGACATTTGAGAGCGGGTACCTCCTGTATATATTGTGAGGATTAATAAAGAATCCAGAAAACAGTTTGAATCCTTCAAACTAAATGCACTTGGGAAATATGTTGGATTTATAATAATTTGGTGCTGACACGCAGATAATGTGGGGAAGCAGGATCAGTTCAATCACTGATTTCCAAGATTCTAAGACAAATAGAGTAGTATCAGTCTCTATGCTTGCATTCTAGCTGAAATGACTGGACACATCTCAAGGATGGAAAGTAGTGAAAAATACATTGAATATTGAGGGGAAAATGAATCCAAATTTTCAAAAACTACCTGAGTTATGATGTCTGTAGTCAATACACATATATGGGATTTGTTCACATTTAATTTGTCTAATTTTAGAGAAGTCTGTCACTTCAAAGGGTAGAAACTCGGGATAAAGGCATATAGCACCACAAATAGAATATAAAATGGCTTCATTTGGGTTTCAGTCACCTCTCTCAATGTCAAGGTGGAAATTGGGGTCATCTGAGCCAATATGCCTTAGCTGGGGTTCAAGCCTGCTCTCCTCCCCCTGCACTCTGGGCATCTCCTTTTTCCCGTCACCATCACCACAGGCAGACCTTGCATTTTGCTCATGTTGATTTATTTCTTCTCCCCCCAAACATACTGAAGTCTTCACAGTTGCAAACATCAAGGCTCACAATTTTCAGCCTTTTAACTTTTTTCATAGTCCTCTTGAATGATTTGAAACAAAATTATCCTGAAAACCCCAGCTCAAGTGCTCCTTTGTAAAATGTATTGTTTCATTTCCCAGGCCCACATGGGTCATAAAGCCCCTGATGTATCACCAGGCACCAAGACGAACTGGCTTCAAATCTTTTCTCTGTTATTTTCTGTGCATACCTAAGGCAAATTACTTCATCTCACTCTTAGATTATCATGTTTAAAACAGATCATAATATACTCAAAGGTTGTTGAGAAGATTAAATAAGGATATATGTAATGAATGTGTACATATGTACCCTTATATGTGTATATATGTGTAAGGATAAGAGATAAAGGCTTGGAAACAGAAATATATGGTCAGATATCTTATATAGCTACACAACACACACAGTCAGGAATTTTGTTAGTATTCAGTACTCGGTAAGCTTGTTATCAATTATATTCTCTCTCTGCCCTTTTTCTAGCTCTTGTACCAATCATGGCAGCTTTTCCAGAGGCTAGAGTTGGACCCTACATCACCTAACAAAATCCGCTTGTAGATGTATTCTTTTGGAGGAGGTTTAAAACCATGTTAAAAAGTAAAACATGCCCACTAGCCTGTAATGTCCACTAGTCTGCATTATAATTTTCTACAATTTTAGAAACTCCAACCACTGTGTCTGTTCCTCCACCCCATGCTGAGATCATTTGTTAATCACAAGTGCAAAAAGCATGGTTATGAAATAAGGCAAAGAAACCACCTATTTTTTTAAAAAGGAAGCATGTCTTGGTCCTTTCTTAGGGGGACAAGTTTTGATTGTCTTATAGAGAATATTTTTAAGCGCTGTTTACCTGTTACAAGAGAAAAACTTCAAAGCTCACAGTTCTGGAGAAAAACCACCACACTGAAAGCCCTCCCCCCGGGCCATTTGTGCCTGCTCTCTGGGCATTAGGGAACGCATTGTACAGCGACACATGATTACCTTGACTACATCTGATCCACCAGCAAGGACTCTGAACGACATTCATTTAATCACTTGTCCTGAAATCACCGCTGAAATTGCAGCCAGCTGAAGTGACACAGGAAACCAAGTCCCTGCACCTAGTGTGGGAGATAAAAAGAGAGATCATACTGATTAAAGCCAGGTGCTACGGTGGCCCTCATCCTCAGAACACCAGGGATATTCTCTTGTTTAATTTGTTTTTAATTGAAGGGTAATTGCTTTACAGTATTGTGTTGGTTTTTACCAAATATCAGCACTAGATCAGCCATAGGTTTACCTATGTCCTCTCCCACTTGAACATCCCTCCCATCTCCCTCCCCATCCCAGCTCTCTAGGTTGTTACTAAGCCCAGGTTTGAGTTCCCTGAGTCATACAGCAAATTCCAATTGGCTATCTACTTTACATATGGTAACGTATATGTTTACATGTTACTCTCCATACATCCCACCCTATGTATATTCCCATTATATTGAAGTATAACATAGATAAAGTATGCTAATCAAAAGGTCACAGCTTGATGAATTTTTACAAACTGAGCAGACCCATATCAACAGCACCCAGATAAAGAATAAAGCATTATCAAAAAAACAAAAAGAAAGAAAGAAAGTAGGGCACTACCATCACCCTAATAGGACTTGTGTCCCCTTTCAGTCATGAGCCCACCAAGGATAAATGTTACCACAACTTCTAACACCTTACTGTTTGCCTGCGTTAGAATTTCATATAAATGAAATCATCTAGTATGCACACTTTAATATTTGCCTTCTTAAAATTCAGTGTTATTTTTGTGAGAGTAGACCACATTATTATGTGTAGTTGCAATTCATTAATTCCCATTAGATTAACATACAACATTTTATGTATCCATTACATTGTTGGCTATTTTTTAATTAATTAATTTGAAATATAGTTGATTTACAATGTTGTGTTCGTTTCAGGTGTACAACAAAGTGATTCAGTTATATATATATAGAAATCTATACTTTTTCAGATTCTTTTCCATCATAGGTTATTACAAGGTTTAGAGTATAGTTCCCTGTGCTATAGAGTAGGTCTTTGTTGTTTATCTATTTTATATATATATATCAGTGTGTATATGTTAATCCCAAACTCCTAGTTTATCCCTCCTCCCCTCTCTTTCCCCTCTGTTAACCATATGTTTGCTTTCTATGTTTATGAGTCTATTTCTCTTTTGTAAATAAATTCATTTGTATCATTTTTTAGGATTTGAACTATTGTGAATAGTATTACAACAAACACTTTCATGCATGTCTTTGAGTGAACAAATGTTGGCTATAAACCAAAAAGTAGAATGGCTGGGTCCTGGAATATGCATATGTTCAGCGTTAGTACAACTGTTTTTTATTTTTAAATTTACATACAGTGAAATTCACTTTTGTTTTGGCCTGAAGTTCTGTAAGTTTTGACAAATGAATAGAGTCTTATAACCACTACAATCAGGAATAAACAGCAAAAAATGCCCCCAAATTCTATCATGCTGCTCCTTTATAGTCAACCCTTAACCTACACTTTCCCCTGACAAACCACTGATCACTCTAAAAGTTTTGGGTTTTGGTTTCTTTTAATAAATGGAAATATGCAGTATGTAACCCCTTTTAGACTGGTTTATTCAATGCAATGTATTTGAGATTCATTTGTGTTGTTTATATTGTTGTTCAATCACTCAGTCATGTGTGACTCTTTGCAACTCCATGAACTGCGGCACGCCAGGCTTCCCTGTCCTTCACTGTAAAGTCTTAATTCAGTCCTTTTTATTACTGAGTCAGTTCAGTTCAGTTGCTCAGTTGTGTCCAACTCCTTGTGACCCCATAGACTGCCGCATGCCAGGCTTCCCTGTCCATCACCAATTCCCGGAGCTAGCTCAAACTCATGTCCATTGAGTCAGTGATGCCCTCCAATAATCTTATCCTCTCTCGTCCCCTTCTCCTGCCTTCAATCTTTCCCAGTATCAGGGTCTTTTCCAATGAGTCAGTTCTTCGCATCAGGTGGACAAAGTATTGGAGCTTCAGCTTCAGCATTAGTCCTTCCAGTGAATATTCAGGACTGATTTCCTTTAGGATTATTCAGTTCAATTCAGTTCAGTTGCACAGTCGTGTCCGACTTTACGACCCCATGAATTGCAGCACGCAAGGCCTCCCTGTCCATTACCAACTCCCAGAGTTCACTCAAACCCATATCCATTGAGTTGGTGATGCCATCCAGCCATCTCATCCTCTGTCGGCCCCTTCTCCTCCTGCCCCCAAAACCTTGCAGCATGAGAGTCTTTTCCCGTGAGTCAACTCTTTGCATGAGGTGGCCAAAGTACTGGAGTTTCAGCTTTAGCATCATTCCTTCCAAAGAATACCCAGGGCTGATCTCCTTCAGAATGGACTGGTTGGATCTCCTTGCAGTCCAAGGGACTCTCAAGAGTCTTCTCCAACACCACAGTTCAAAAGCATCAATTCTTCAGCACTCAGCTTTCTTCACAGTCCAACTCTCACATCCATACATGACTACTGGAAAAATCATAGCCTTGACTAGATGGACCTTTGTTGGCAAAGTAATGTCTCTGCCTTTGAATATGCTATCTAGGTTGGTCATAACTTTTCTTCCAAGGAGTAAGCGTCTTTTTAATTTCATGGCTGCACTCACCATCTACAGTGATTTTGGAGCCCAAAATAATAAAGTCTGACACTGTTTCCCCATCTATTTCCCATGAAGTGATGGGACCGGATGCCATGATCTTAGTTTTTGAATGTTGAGCTTTAAGCCAACTTTTTCACTCTTCTCTTTCACTTCCGTCAAGAGGCTTTTTAGTTCCTCTTCACTTTCTGCCATAAGGGTGGTGTCATCTGAGGTTATTGATATTTCTCCCGGCAATCTTGATTCCAGCTTGTGCTTCTTCCAGCCCAGCATTTCTCATGATGTACTCTGCATATTAGTTAAATAATCAGGGTGACAATATACAGCCTTGATGTACTCCTTTTCCTATTTGGAACCAGTCTGTTGTTCCATGTCCAGTTCTAACTGTTGCTTCCTGACCTGCATATAGGTTTCTTAAGAAGCAGGTCAGGTGGTCTGGTATTCCCATCTCTTTCAGAATTTTCCACAGTTTATTGTGATCCACACAGTCAAAGGCTTTGGCATAGTCAATAAAGCAGAAATAGATGTTTTTGTATAACTCTCTTACTTTTTCAATGATCCAGCAGATGTTGGCAATTTGATCTCTGGTTCCTCTGCCTTTTCTAAAATCAGCTTGAACATCTGGAAGTTAATGGTTCACATATTGCTGAAGCCTGGCTTGGAGAATTTTGAGCATTATTTTGCTAGTGTGTGAGATGAGTGCAATTGTGCGGTAGTTTGAGCATTCTTTGGCATTGCCTTTCTTTGGGATTGGAATGAAAACGGACCTTTTCCAGTTTTGTGGCCCCTGCTGAGTTTTCCAAATTTGCTGGCATATTGAGTGCAGCACTTTCACAGCATCATCTTTCAGGATTTGAAATAGCTCCGCTGGAATTCCATCACCTCCACTAGCTTTGTTCGTAGTGATGCTTTCTAAGGTCCACTTGACTTCACATTCCAGGATGTCCACCTCTAGGTGAGTGATCACACCATCGTGATTATCTTGGTCATGAAGATCTTTTTTGTACAGTTCTTCTGTGTATTCTTGCCACCTCTTCTTAATATCTTCTGCTTCTGTTAGGTCCATACCATTTCTGTCCTTTATCGAGCCCATCTTTGCATGAAATGTTCCCTTGGCATCTCTGTTTCTTGAAGAGATCTCTAGTCTTTCCCATTCTGTTGTTTTCCTCTATTTCTTTGCATTGATCGCTGAGAGGCTTTCTTATCTCTTCTTGCTATTCTTTGGAACTCTGCATTCAGATTATTTACTGAGTACTATTCCATTATTTGGATCACAATCTGTTAGTTCATCCATCTGTTGAAAGACATTTTTTTTTCTTTTTAAGGCTTCTATAAACATTCCCATACAGGTTTGTGTGTGAATGTAACTTTCATTTCTCTAGGATAATCACTTAGGAATGCTTTATTTGGTATTTTGTTGGCCTTTAATAAGAAACAGCCAATTTGTTTTCTGGAATGACTGTCCCATTTTGAGTTCCCATGAGGAATATGTTGGAGGTCATGTTGCTCTGCATCCTCATTGGCACTTGGTATTGTCTGGTACTTGTGTAATGATTTCTTATTGTGGTTTTCATTTACATTTCCTTAATGATTAAGGTTGTTGACCATACTTCTGTGTGTTTACGTGCAATTCTCAGAGAGTTACTTTAGTTGTAATTCATGGGAGGATAGGGTGGATTGTGCTTCCTTCATTTCAACCAGATCAGAATTCCTCAATCTCTTTTGAATGTAATTTATTATATGCTTCAGAGAATGTGCTTTCTGTTAGTCTCACAGCCAGCACAGCAAATAAATGGACCATTAACAGCACGAGGACTCCAGATGATATAAATACATCTCAACAACACTCAAGGACACCTATTATCCTTTGAATCATGTCTGCCAGTTTGTTGAGAGCCTGCTGTTCTATATGATAAGTTCCTACAAAATTCAAGTGGACAAAAGAACTAGTGTGAGTTAATTTTAAATGTACCCCACACTTGTCTGATTGTCACCCCCATTTTGCTTCCCACAGAAGCAAGTTCACCCATTTCTCTTGGCTTCTGGTGTTTTAAACTGCTATCATAGAAAGTAACTGGATCTGCTTACGTGCTTTCTCCCTTTTCCACAGTTCTATTGTAATGATCTCATGTCTGGTTTGACTCAGTAGTTCTCAAGGTAGGGAAGCAGGCTTTCCCCTGCTTCTTAGTTAGGCTGCCTTAACAACAGAATTGGTAAGCATGGGTCATGATGGTGGCAACACATTTGTCAAACTAGAGCTGGTCTCAAAACATACTGTTTCTGGTATAGCCAAAGCTTATGACTTAAGATGCCCAAATATTGCTATCCATTCTAGTTTAGTAGGCATGATTACTGGAACCCACACATAATACTCTAGCAGGATGTCAAGTGTTTCTAATGGCTGTATGTACTCATCCAGGCCATGAGAATAATGCTACTCAAAGTGTGGTCTGCAGACCAGCAGTGTCAGCATTATCTGGGAGCCTGTTAGAAACCCCAGTATCCAGGCAACCGCTGCTGAACAAGATCTCTGATGGTGGGCACAGGAATCTGGATTTGAACAAGCTTTCCATGGTACTCTTATGTATTCTAAAGTTCAAGAATCATTGCTTACTCACTTTACTTATCACAAAGCTGAATTTAAAAGTTGGTAAGAGGAAATGAGATGCCTCTTCCAATATTTTAAAATTTCTGAGTGTTGGTTTATTACTCTTTTAGGATTAGACTTCCCTAAACCTAAAAAAAGAACTAAAATGACTTCAGTAATAGCAGTTAGCAAAACTGTCAGCTTACAGGAGAGTATGTGGCAAAATACAAAAGAGTATCCTTTTACAATTATAGGTGGCAAAATATTATTGTGCAATGTAGGTAAAAAAGAAACTTAGTTTTGAATTGTTTTAGAGTAAATGCCCACCATAAAGTAATTTTAAAACAAAAGACAGTTTCTTATTTTCCATATAATTCATGTTAAAAAAATAATATTCAGAAAACAGGAAAAACAAGCAAAGCTATTGGTGGTGTACTTCCCTCAGGAAAGAAATTATTTTCTGAGCATAAGACCAGGGCAAAGTGAGCAAGTTGTAGAGTAATTCAAACTATCTTCTCAGTCTTGAGCCTTGTTAAAAGAATTCTGAGAGCTGAAATCAAGTAGAGATGGCATGGGAAGCCGGCAAAAATAAGACAGAAGCAGTCTTCTAAATTGGTCTCGAATTGGTCAGATGCTGTTAATAAATATTTATTGGGTGCTTATTATGTGTGGAATGTGTGCTTCATGCTGAAGCCAGCCATCATTATGCCAGTTTGGAAGTATGCTACCAATTTGGAAGTATGCTAAGCTAGCCTTATAAAATGTCCACCAAACCCATGTAGGCAATAGAAGGCAAAGAAGTTTTCTTCTTTCCATCTGTACTCTTCCTTGACTCCTCTGCAATCTCCCCAGCCCTTATCGAGTTATGTTTTCTTCCACAGGAAGCTGTTAGTACTGAGGCAGCATCAGGGGCATGTCCATTGTTTCTGTTTCATCCAGCCATGAACATTCACCCTCTCCCTTCCAACAAAAAACACACCTTTTGCAAGCTGACAAAGTGAAATCCGAGGGGTAAAGGGTGGACACGAGCTAAAAGAAGCTATTATCCAGAAAGAATTTATTTTTTGGAGAATTATCTGTTCCTGCTGTTTGAACTTCAAGCAAAAGATACATATCATATAATTCTTGTATCTGTTTTCCAATTAATGTCCCTATGAAAAAAATCCAACAGAAGTGAATTAATCATGGCATCTTCTCTCTTGAGCTTCGGACTGGAGCTCAGGTTCACCAGAGGTTTTAGTGCTTACTCTGCCCCCCTGGACTTCAACTGCAGCTTACTGAAGATAGTGACTGTTTAACCAGAACCATAGAGCTATTTGGCACATTGCACATGCTGCCTCTGAAGGAATCATAACTGACTAATCATCTTCCTACAGCTTGAATCTCAGGCAGATGAAGCCTGAGAAAGAGGCAGATTATCTGAAAAGTAAGGGTGTTGGCTAACACATTAACTGGGCACCGCCTCCATCCAGGAACACCTAGGGAAGTCTAAAACAGGACAAGGGCATGCCTGGGGGAGAGACTCAATGGTCAGGTTCTGGGGTCCCTTTATTTCTCATCGTGTTCCCTCTAAGTGCTATTCTTCCCTTCCATTTGGAAAGAAATTGTGGTGTTAAAGGATTTTTCAGAAGGAAGAAAGAAACAATCACTTTATGTCAGCAAAGGGGTTTTTTCTTTGGTTGTGAGAGGGTTTTGCCCATTTTCCTTTAACATTACAGACATCTGTCTCAGATTCTGCTCCAACAATATTGTAATGTCATCAGGGATCAGAAATGGCTTCTGTTGATCAAGGATTTGGAAAGTCCATTTGCAGACCTTAATTCAAGATTGGGGAGGAGCCAGATTTGCATGTCTTAGACCGGAGTTTGCTAATTCTTATGAATTTGAGGAACCCTTTATACCATCAGGAAAATTTCCAAGTCATCATATAATTTTACCTATGTTTCTAGTATTAGTTGATGGAGCAAATGCTTGTAAAAACAATCTTAAATGATTCTTATTTGATCAGTAACAAGACCTGAAGACCTTTGAAAGTAGTAGTCAATATATTGGAACATCTATTTTTATTCATTATGCAGTCAATACTTGGTGAGCAGAGGGATTAAAGGTCCTTTCACATAGCAGTCAAAGTTCCTGAATGTCCACAGTGCACATATTTTAAAGCAATGACAGATAACAAATACTATTAAATAAACAAATGAATGAATAAATACAAAAAATAAATGATGGGGGAAAAAAACAAACCTGGACTTATAAAAAGAAGCAGATTTCTATTGATTCTGAAATTAGAATTACTTTGATTGGTAAATGGGAAATTATTTTGTGATAATTCTTGTTACTATCCTGAGCATCTGTGATGAATTTAGGGGTACTTGTTGCTTTGAGGTAAACGAACTATATTAGTAGACAAATTAGATAAAAATAACTCTTCTTTAGAGGTAGATTTTAGCTATTAAAATGGTTTTTAAAGATGGTTTTATCTTCAGGGATTCAAGAGTACAGAGCACGCAAACATTCATGGCTTTGAGATATAACTTCCAGGAAGGATAGGAATGTCCCAAGTGTCCTGATCAAGGACAGAAGGTAACTTGATGCCTCCTACTGTACCGCCTCTAGTGTTGATGGAATGGCGATTACCTATAAGGTGAGAGAGACACCTACTTAAAGAGGGATGGCGGCTCCTCACAGAGCAGTGTTACAGCTAAGAGCAGGCTCGTGACTCCTACTCCTCTACCTCCTCATTCAACTCTGAATCATGAATCCCCATCTGGGATCTCTGGGGATGAATATGGGGCTTCAAGTGCCATTAAATGGAATCTTGAGCCAAGGATAAAGTATCACCTGGATCTTATCTTGGTCCATCCGTTCTCTTCTTAAAGTCCTTAAGGTCACTCTGCCCGCAGTGGACAATGGCAAGGGCAGAAAGGCTTTATTTCTTTTCAATGAGCCTGTGCCTGAAACTCCAGTGCAGAGCTTTCTAGGTAACTAGACAAAAATCCATGACTTAGACCCAGGCTGAGGGTTGAGAGCTCAACCTTCCTCTAATTGCAAAGCCCACTTTAAAATTTTACCACCCTTATGGAAACTGTATTAGGAATGTAAGGCCAGGGTTTAGAATATCCAACTGTATGTGAGATAGGAAAAAAAAAGGAAAGGAAGCCAGAGCCCAAAGCCAGATTCTCCTCCATGGAGGCAAGACAGAGAAATACACCTGTATATTTGACCCTCTAACACACAGGGTGAAACACACACTGAAGTATCAGAGTCTCAGCCACTCAGATTAGCAAAAGACACTGTCCTCTTATGAACTCCACCCCAGAGGATACCTAACTTTGGAAATCACACAATGAAATTTTTTGGCAGATGAAATCTGCTCACAACCCTAATGGCACAAGAAACTACATGGAAACAGTCTTTGACTTCCTGAAGCAGAAGAAATAATCAGGCTCATGCTGGCATTTGATGAGTTAAGTGAACTGAAGTATGAAGTCTGACAAATTTGTTCATGGAATTTCCTTCAATCAAGAGGAGAAACAAAATCCATAGGAAGTAAATCTTTGCTTCCTCTCCTACTGCTGTTATTGAAAGAATTATGGAGGCCTTTTCATTTTTTGCAGAAAAGCAATGAATTGCCTCTTTGTATTAAAATGGATAAAAGCAATGTCTAACTCTAAGGAGACAAGAATGTTCTAGAACAGTGTTGCCCAGTATGCTATACTTTCCAATATGGTAGCTAGCAGCCATGTATGATTGTTAAGCATTTGAAATGTGGCAGTATGGCTGAGGCATGAAATGTTTAATCTTATTTCATTTGAAGTAATTTGATTTTAAATAGCCAAATGTATCTAGAGACCATATTGTAACACACAGTTATAGAAGAACTTTTTATTTATGGGTGCTATATTTTTATGAAATATATCATAGACATAAAAGAATATATAATATATACAGTTTAAATAATATTGAAATAATTCACATTCCCTCCAACCCTTCCTAAGAAAGAGAATATTACCCAAACCTCTGAAGTTCCCCAAGTGCCCCTGCCCAATCCCTTTGTATCCCATCACACCTCCAGAGCTAACTATTATCCGAAATTTTCTGTTCATTGTTCCCTTAGTTTTTTGGTATGTTTTTACCAAAATTTCTGTGCATTCTAGATATTAATCATTTGCCAGTCATATATACTGGAAATATCTTTTCCCTGTTTATGGATTGTCTTTTTACTTTATGGTCTATTTACTAAACTGGGATTCTTAATTTCAATGTGATTAACTTTAGCATATATTTCCTTTGCTTGTGCATTCGTTATTGTTAAAATATCCTCCCCACTGCCAAGGTTGTAACATCTTTCTCTTATATTTTCTTCTTTGTTTTAGTTTTCTGTTTGCCTTTATGTCTTTGATCTATCTGATTTTATTTATGATATAAAGTGGGGATACAAATTCATTTCTTTCCATAGGGATAGCTATTCTACTATTAGTTATTGAATAGGTGGATTATTTGCTCACTTATCTTTCATGCCAACTCTTGTTTCAGTGGGCTGATTCTAGGCCCTCTCTTTTTATGTAGCTTTCATCTCTCTTCATCTTTCCATGTATCTTTTCATCTCTCCTTTGTGTATGTGGGCACAATTCCAGATACTACCTTCTGTTCCTTTGGTCTGTTTGTCTAATTCTGAGACAATACAGCAATCTCTTAATTACTACAATGCTGAAATAAAGGAACCAGACAGAAAATAACAACCAATCTATACTTCCATTTACTTTTAAAATTCAAAGCAGAATGCTTCACATTCTTTTCAGTGAGGCCTAGAGAAGAGCAAGAGATGAAATCATAGAAGTACCGATTTGGGAGTGAGATGGAAGCCACTAGAAGATTTTCAAGTGACATCACCTAGCTTATGTCTTCAAAGTAGCACTCTGGAGCTTAACTGAGAATAGACCTTTGTGAGGCAAGAGTGGAAGCAGGAAGACAAACCAGGTGAGAGAAGATAGCAGATAAGACCAGAGTGGAGGCAGTATATGCAGTGACATGTGGTCAGATTCCACGTATATTATGAAGACCAGGCTGATCATACTTTCTGATGAATCCTTTGTGAGGTATAAGATAGGAGAGGCATCAAAAGAAGAGAGTTATCAAGAATGATGCATTAGTTAAAAAAAAAAGAATGAAATAATGCCATTTGCAACAACATGGATGGACCTAGAGATTATTATACTAAGTGAAGTAAGATAAATATAAAGACAAAGATAAATATCATATATCACTTATATGTGGAATCTAAGAAAATGATACAAATGAACTTATGTGCAAAACAGTAACAGACTCATAGACTTCAAAAACAAACTTATGGTTACCAAGGGGGAAGAGGAGGAGGGATAAATATGGAGTTTGGGAGTAACAGATACACACCACTACAAATAAAATATATAAACAACAAGGACCTAGGGTTTTAGCACCTGGAACTGTACTCAATATGTTATGATAACCTGCTTTTCCTGTGGGAGCCACCAGACTGAGAGGAGTGTGGCCTTCTCCTCTCCTCACCATGGCATGTGCTCATCCACGGATATCAGTGTACTCTGAAAAGGGGGGGGGGTCATCTGGCAAAAATGTCATTTTGCCTGCTGTGTTCAAGGCTCCCATTTGACCAGATATTGTTAACTTTGTCCACACCAACGTGTGTAAAAATAACAGACAGCCCTATGCTGTCTGTGAATTATCAGGTCATCAAATCAGTGCTGAGTCTTGGGGTACTGGCAGATATGTGGCTCAAATTCCCAGGGTTCGAGGTAGTGGGACTCACCATTCTGGCCAGGGTGCTTTTGGAAATAAGTGTTGTGGGGGTTGCATGTTTGTGCCAACCAAGACCTGGTGATGTTGGCACCTCAGAGTAAATGCAGCACAGAAGTGATATACCACCTGCTCTGCACTGGCAGCGATTGTCTTATCAATGCTAGTCATGACTAAAGGTTATCATCTAGACGAAGCTCCTGAACTTTCTTTGGTGGTTGAAGGCTACAAGAAGACCATGGAGGCTGTTTTGTGTCTCAAGAGGCTTAAGGTCTGAAATGATATAAAAAAGCTCTGTGCCTCTCATAGAATGAAAGCTGCCAAAGGTTAGATGAAAAACCGTCATCGTATCCAGCACATGGGACCTTCCATCACTGATAACGAGGATGGTGGTATCATCAAGGCCTTCAGAAACATCCCTGGAGTTACTCTGCTTAATGTAAGCAAACTGAACATTTTGAAACTTCCTCCTGGTAGTCATGTGGGATGTTTCTGCATTTGGATGGGAAATGCTTTCTGGAAGTTAGATGAGCTGTATGGCACTTGACATAAAGCAGCCTCCCTCAAGAGTCACCACAACCTCCCCCATGCACAAGATGCTCAATACAGACCTTAGCAGGATCTTGAAAAGCCAGAGATCTAAAGAGCCCTCCAAACAACATGCAATAAGATTCATCACCGAGTCCTAAAGAAGAATCCACTGAAAAACCTGACAATCATGTTGAAGCTAATCCCATATGCAAAAATCATGCCAAGAACTACAAAATTTGGATGAATAGGACAGCAGCAGCACTAGAAGCCAAATCAGATGAGAAGAGGGTTCGAGGCAAGAAGCCTGTAGTGGGAAACACAGGAAAGAAGGTTGTTGGCATTAAGGAGATGAAGACTGGTGGGTAAAAAAGCTGCAAGGACCAAGAAAGCAGCAGCTAAGAAGAAGCCCACAGGAAAGAAACCCACCATAGAGGAAGAGAAGGCTGCTGCATAAACTTCAATTTGTTTATCCCGTAAAGGTCAAATCATTTTGGACAGCTGATTTTGAATAAAGACCTGATCAAAGAGGCAGTAAGAAAAAATATAATAACTTTAGTAAAAAAGAATCTGAAAGAGAATATATATATGTATATATATATGTATGTATATATAACTGAATCACTTGGCTGTACACTTGAAACTAACACCACATTGTAAATTAACTCTACTTCAGTTTTTTAAAAAAATGATACATTAATATTTTTGGCTGAGGAAATGTAAGCTTATATTATATATATATACATATATATACTGTATATATCACATATGTGGAATATACATAAGCTACACACACACACGTAGTGCCTAGTACAGGTTTGCTGCTGCTGCTGCTGCTGAGCCGCTTCAGTCGTGTCCGACTCTGTGCGACCCCAGAGACGGCAGCCCACCAGGCTCCCCCGTCCCTGGGATTCTCCAGGCAAGAACACTGGAGTGGGGTGCCATTTCCTTCTCCAATGCATGAAAGTGAAAAGGGAAAGGGAAGCCGCTCAGTCGTGTCCGACTCTTAGTGACCCCATGGACTGCAGCCCACCAGGCTCCTCTGTCCATGGGGTTTTCCAGGCAGGAGTACTTCAGTGGGGTGC
Organism: Oryx dammah; assembly: GCF_014754425.2. NCBI lineage: Eukaryota > Metazoa > Chordata > Mammalia > Artiodactyla > Bovidae > Oryx > Oryx dammah. The sequence continues at coordinate 119,782,319 of NW_024070207.1, forward strand.
AGTTGCCTTCTCCAGGTATACAGAATACTTAGCCATAAAAGAGTAGGAAATCCTGCCATTTGTGACAACCTTGACAGCACTACGCTAAGTGAAGTAAGTCAGATAAAGACAAATACTGTGTCATCTTACATGTAGAATCTAACAATGTATTACCTTGAATATTTTTACCTAACTGCTGCTGCTAAGTTGCTTCAGTCGTGTCCAACTCTGTGCGACCCCATAGATGGCAGCCCACCAGGCTCCTCCATCCATGGGATTCTCCAGGCAAGAGTACTGGAGTGGGGTGCCAGTGCCTGCTCCAGTATAGGTTTGGGACATTATATGTGTGTGTGTGTGTGTGTGTGTGTGTGTGTGTGTGTGTGTGTGTGTGTGTGTATTCCCTGGAGGCTCAGATGGTAAAGAGTCTACCTGCAATGCGGGAAACCAGAGTTCTGTCCTTGAGTTGGGAAGATCCCTGGGAGAAGGAAATGGCAACCCACTCCAGTATTCTTGACTGGAAAACCCCATGGACAGAGGAGCCTGCAGATCTATAGTCCATAGAGTGGCAAAGAGTTAGACATGACCGAGCAACTTCACTTTCATACACACACACACACGTGTATAAATATGTGTGTGCATGTATGTGTTTAACAAATACTCCCTCTCTCTCCCTCATGGGACATAGACATAAAGGACATCCCAGTTCGTTAAAGGTAGAGATACCCTCACACTTAAGTGGTAACCCTGGGTAATGCTTGCCTGATAATGGAGTGGTGGTAGAAGAGTGATGTCTGTAAGCCTTGATTCTTAGGCATTTGATGGGCACAGATAATGTTGCCCATCTTAGGAAATAATCAGAGTAAACAAGAGTCGCTATAATAATGTGGCTTCCAATAGGACTTTTAAAAAAAGAAAAAAACCAAGTGCCATTTTAGCATGTCCCTGAGGGTGAATGTTTACAGTAGAGAGCTTTGAGATTTCTGTGTTATCTGGATATAAATAGAACTTTTGAGCCCCTTGGAAGAAAGCTTAGGTATTTACCAAGTTGACCACTATTTTCTGCTGCTGACCAGTGAAAGGCTTTCCAATTGTTTTTCTGATTGTATCAGCCCTTTAAGATTGATGTTTTGATATGACCTCATTGGCTAGGTGACTTTCAGAGATGACAGACCCATCACCAGCTTGACACAGTATCTCCCCACACATCTCAGTCTGCAAAGCCAGGACCAGGCATTTGTTTTCAGGTTAACATTATGAACACCAAATTAATGTGTGGTTTCTACAGAAACCGTGCTTTCTCCTTTCTTGTGTTTATAATAGATGTCTAACCAAAAGACTTGGTCAAGAACTACATTCCTCTGGGTCACTCTCATGCATCCTGTACCTGTCATCACTCATATCCCTAAAGACTCATATAATTATGCCCAAATTCTACTCTCCATTCAGTTGGGTTAATTGCTAATATAAGGTCAGCAACATTGTGTTCTTAACTTGGGTGTTATTTTCAAGACATTTTTAAAAATGCAAGATGTTAATTAGCAGTAAACATTGACTAGATTGAAACAAAACCTTTCCTTCAAGGTAACACCAAGTATATAAGAGATGCTTTAAAGTGATTTGAAGATCCTTTTCAACTTGCATCATCAGTCAAGTACAATAGTTATGTTTATATTGTCATGACTCTAGCCTTTGAAACTTGTAAAACTAGTATAAAGATAATCAGGGTACAAAATAAAAGGTCTTCCCTGTCACTGGTACCTTCTTAATGGAATAAGACATTATGGAGTTCTTTTACATTAAAAGGCAATTGTGCCAGGGACTAGGAGGTATAAGAAGATAGAAAATGGCCCCCACCATTAAGGAGTTTATTATCATGGGGAGACAGAGTTGGAAGCCAGTAGTTTTAAAGACAGCAAAGGCCCAATGATCACTTCCAGGGGACAGTTTCTTGGTAAATAAGAAATGAATGCTATTAATCAGATAATAATACACATTCAGATTTATTGCTTAGTTCTCTGTGTTCCATGTAACATCTCATTTAATCTTTACTACAACCCTATGAAGTAGGATATTTGTATCACGGTTTTGCAGTCAGGGAAAAGGTACAGTCAGGTTAAGTGACTTCCCAAGGCATACAGGTAGCAAGTGGCACAGCCAGGATCTAGAAGAACTGAAGAAGTTCTGTTTCAGAATCTGCATCACAACCTCTGTGTTGTTTTACCATTTTGATGTCAAAGTGGGAAAATCAACTTTACCACTTACTGTAGTAACAAAGGGTGGGTGAAAAGAGAACTTTTCATTTTGTGCCCTGGTCTGTCTGTGCACCACTTTTACAAATTTGGAAAGCAGGAGTCATGATAATGTAAAAATAGTTGCATCTTGACTAGTCAAGTAATGGTAAAAGCATCTTAAATCACATTTGGATATCTCTTTCATATTCTGTGTTGGAAGAGGGTTGCCCTTCAGCCTACAGATGTTTCTTGCATGCTTCAAACCTTAGATGTGTTATCTTAGGAAGAACGCCACATTAAAAACATTGAAGGTTGCTGGCTCCATAGTGGCAGATAACTGGATAAATAGCACAATTTGGAGTTTAGTGGTATATATTTAGCTGCTCTAAGACTTAATTTGGTCCCTTGTAAAAGGAGAATAATGGTATCTACCTTATAGGGTCTTTGTAAGTATTACATGAGCTATTGAGAGTAAAATGCTTAACTTTATGCCTGGCACATAAAAAAATACTCTATGATAACGACAATGAAGATAATAATGATGATGGTGATGATGATAAAACTCTCTCTGCTGATTGCAGGCTCAATTTTCAGTCAGTTCAGACACACCTTTTGAAGGCGGTCACCATTTTCTTCATTACCTCCACCATAGTTTGGTCTCAGGTCCAACTGCAGGGAGGGAACACAGCCCTGCCCATCAACAGAAAAGTGAAGTCACTCAGTTGTGCCTGACTGTTTGCAACCCCATGGACTGTAGCCTACCAGGTTCCTCTGTCCATGAGATTTTCCAGGCAAGAGTAGTGGAGTAGGTTGCCATTTCCTTCTCCAGGAGATCTTCCCGACCCAGGGATTGACCCTGGGTCTCCCGCATTGTAGGCAGAGGCTTTACCCTCTGACCCACCAGAGATCAACAGAAAATTGGATTAAAGATTTACTGAGCATGGCCCTACCCATCAGAACAAGACCCAGTTTCCCCCACAGTCAGTCTCTCCCATCAGGAAGCTTCCATAAGCCTCTTGTCCTTCTCTATCAGAGGGCAGACAGAATGAAAACCAGTCACAGAAAACTAATCAAACTTATCACATGGACCTCAGTCAGGTCCAACTCTTTGCAACCCCATGGACTGCAGCATGCCAGGCTTCTCTGTCCATCACCAACTCCCAGAGTTTGCTCAAACTCATGTCCTTTGAGTCAATGATGCCATCCAACCATCTCATCCTCTGTCGTCCTCTTCTCCTCCTGCCTTCAATCTTTCCCAGCATCAGGGTCTTTTTCAATGAGTCAGTTCTTTGCATCAGGTGGCCAAAGTATTGGAGTTTTAGCTTCAGCATCAGTCCTTCCAATGAATATTCAGGACTGATTTCCTTTAGGATTGACTGGTTTGATCTCCTTGGAGTCCCAGGGACTCTCAAGAGTCTTCTCCAACACCACAGTTCAAAAGCATCAATTCTTCAGCACTGTTTTCTTTATATCCAACTGTTTTCTTTACATACAACTCTCACATCCATACATAACTACTGGAAAAGCCATAGCTTTGACTAGATGGACCTTTGTCAGCAAAGTGATGTCTCTGCTTTTAATATGCTGTCTAGGTTGGTCATAGCTTTTCTTCCAAGGAGCAAGCATCTTTTAATTTCATGGCTGTAGTCACCATCTGCAGTGATTCTGGAGCCCCCCAAAATAAAGTCTGTCACTGTTTCCATTGTTTCCCCATCTATTTGCCATGAAGTGATGGGACTGGATGCCATGATCTTCATTTTTGGAATGTTGAGTTTTATGCCAGCTTTTTCACTCTCCTCTTTCACCTTCATCAAGAGGCTCTTTAATTCCTCTTCACTTTCTGCCATAAGGGTGGTGTCATCGGCATATCTGAGATTATTTATATTTCTCCTGGTAATCTTGATACCAGCTTGTGCCTCATCCAGTCTGACATTTCGCATGGTGTACTCTGCATATAAGCTAAATAAGCAGGGTGACGATATACATCTTTGACGTACTCCTTTCTCAATTTGGAACCAGTTCATTGTTCCATGTCCAGTTCTAACTGTTGCTTGTTGACCTGCATACAGATTTCACAGGAGGCAGATAAGGTGGTCTGGTGTTCCCATTTCTTGAAGAATTATCCACAGTTTGTTGTGATCCACATAGTCAAAGGCTTTAGCATAGTCAATGAAGCAGAAGTAGATGTTTTTCTGGAATTCTCTTGCTTTTTCTATGATCCAATGGACGTTGGCAATTTGATCTCTGGTTCTTCTGCCAGATTTTAGAGTCTTAAATTTTAGGACACTGAGGTGAGATGTTCTATGTATTTTGCTTATGAATATAATATTCATAATATAGAAATTATCCTTCAGTCAGTTCTTCTATCATCCATTAATGACTTCCACATACTTAATCTCTGCCATCTCTCTGAGATCTTATAAAAGCATTTAAAAGAAAATTTTACCAATTACCCTAACTGGAGTTGAGCAAAACTGGGTGAGAGGATTTTTGCTCTAGATGAAAGTTTCTTTACCCCTCTACCACTGCCCCCTCTGCCTGAGTATTAGAATTTACAGAACATGATTCTGAACAATCTTGTAAACAGATTAGAACATTTCTGGAGATAAAAGAAATAGTGTGATAATGTTGCCTGTAAATGGAATATCTCACCTAGTTCATTATGCATACTATATATACATCTACTTCCAATCTGTATTGTCCACTGTAACCAGGCACACTGAATTTCAATAAATAATTCCCTGGACGTTCTTTATCTAAATTAGTTTATAATTGTGTTCACTGAGCATTATGTGTTCTTTGTGATTCGAGATGAGACGTCAAGAAAGGCTTCTTCAGATTCCAGAATTCCTTCCATTCACTATCACAGAAAGTATACTCTGAGATTCTAGAATACTAATTGAAAGTTCAGGCACATTTTTAAAAATCTGTTATATATAATTAAACCAAATGGTTAGCCCTACTTGCTATTGTGTGCGTATATAAGCATTTTATTTGTATTCAATTCTATAAAAAAGAAGCATTTAGTTGCTTTTTTTCTTTCATCTTTCCAAAGCAATATTTACAGTGTATTCTTAGATATGAGAGGGTGCTAAAACACAGACTTATAAATAGGACCAAATTTCTTTGAATTGGAAGAAAAATTCACTGCTAAGAGTGTGTGTGTGTATGTGTGTGTGTTATTTTTATGCCCAAACATTGTCATCACTCTTCAGAGTCTGAAATGATGAAACTATTTTTGTGGATCTCATGTAATTCATTTACAGTCACAGCATGTAGGAAAATCTCTCCAGATCAGCATATTAGAGTGTATAGTGGGGAGAAGTAATATAGCTTTAATTTTAGTAATGAAGACTGGGTGATTTTCTGTCTTTTAATTTTTCTTTCTGCATAGGCCTCACTTCCCCTGCCAGTAAACCTCCATTGTTACAATGTGAATGAGCATGAGGGACAGGCAGCTGGATTTTCACTCTAAATCGCTAGCTTGCATGCACTGCCAGCTGCCAATATCAAGTGCTCATCCCTGTCTCATGACTCGCCATTGACCTTAGTGAGATAAACCATCGGTTGTGTGCCTAATACTGACTTATCCCTGGCTTTGGGGTGTACACTAAATATCGAGGGCTTAAGTTAAGGTTAGGAGAGCCCACCCAGGCATTAATTAGGCCAGTAGGTGAAAAGTGGAATCCAGCAACATAGATCAGAAGTAAAGCCAGAAGATGCACTGGAAACTAGTCTGGAAACAAACAAAAAACCTTCCTGGATATAGCAATATTAATTCTGATTCAGTTAAAGAAGATTTTTAAATGATGATCCCTCAGTGGTGTAAAAACTGAGAACAAATTCTGTCTCTGATATTTGGCACTTGGCATACTTCCCTCTAAGCACCCAATAAATCTCTGGAGGATAACTGAAAGAATGAAAGTGAATGTTGAAAGCCCAGTTTAGTGTTACATCCTCCGCTTTGTCTATCTATTTTCCTGCATGCCTACTTCTGTCTTCTCTCACTCTTATGTTTTCTCTCTCTCTGTCTGTCCCTCTCTTGACTGATATTCTCTCCTCCCCCATCCATGTGACATGACCATATCATAATTTAACTCCTGAGTTAATATCTCTATTGCAAAGACCAACCCACATGGAGCCAAATTTCTTAGAATGAATTCCAAATAATCTGTGCCCCACCTTCTCAAAAAAGTACTGGGGTCAACTTAAAATAAAAATGCATAGACACTTGATCCAGGCTAGGCAAAAGGAATTTAAATTACGATCAAGAATCATATAAAGAAAGTAAGACTATAATAGGAATAAAATTTACCTGGCAGGCAAGGTAGTTAGGGAAACATTACATATCATAAAACTGCCACCCCCTAATAGAAGAAATTGTCATTTTTTCAAAAACCAGCTCTTATCATAATGTTTGACACATAGTAGGTACTCAGTAAACATTTGTCAGATAACTGAAAGAAAATAAACAGTTTCATGGAGAAAATATAACACAGAAACACATAGACCACATTCACATGCAGACAAACACATTCACACAAATAAGATATAAGTCAATGTGAGTTTTTTTCATCCAACTAGCAATACAACAGGGGCTACTTTATATCTCTATACAAAATGTGGATATCTTTTCTGTAAGAATTCTGATCCTAGCTGAGAGATAACGTGAGATAGTAGTTCAGAGAAGGCTCTAGTCCTGCTTACAACAACCTTGGCTATATAGCAAAAATGGAATCAAGTGACACAAACTAATATAAACTAAAAGCCATCATTTATTATTAAGATACAATAACATGGACCTCAAAGGCCTTGGCAATAGATTGGAATGAAAGCTAAAGACAACATCTACATTCCATGCCTCTCTCATCGCTACCCATTCTGCAAGTCTTCCTCATTTCTTTCTCTTTTTTTCAAAGTTTCTGTATCTCTCTCCTCTTCTTGGAATCCTCTGTTTTTTAATTTTGTACCCTACCAATCATGGGTTTATATTGTCTCCTCTTAAATAAGACATCCTGGTGGAAACTGGAATCTCAATCCAAATTCCAAATTTTCAGAGAACATGCTCTATTTTGTTTAGTCAGACATTCAAGTCTGGACCAGTCAACTGCACAGGAAGCCAAGGACATATCAGAGAAAATGGTTGCTAGGGGACTACTCTTACCTTTCAGGTGGGAGTGGGTGTCCTGAAGGAAGGATTCTGTAGCAGGCAAGATAGTATTATTGAATTCATTGCTTTCAGTGGATGGAACACTTAACACATGGCTAGAAGCAAGAGATCCTAGAATTACTGGTGGAAAACAGATCACCTCTTGCAAGTATAACCCTTCCCAGCTCATGATTTTGGCCAAAGCTTATTTACAAAAATAAGCTTATCAACGGGCATCTGATAGGTATACACATTCTGTTTTTTAAAGAAACAGACCCTATGATCTTGCTTTCAAATGACTATGTAGAAAATTTAAATAAACATCATTTGTTTAAATTGAAGAAACTGGTTTATATTCTCACTGAGATAAAAAGTCATCCTACCTTTATTTTTTTTAATTTTTAAAAAATTTTTATTGGAGCATAGTTAATTTGTAATGTTGTATTAGTTTCTGCTGTGTAGTACAGTAAATCAGTTATACATATATACATATATA